>NW_017729015.1:12370980-12386007 GCF_001723915.1 Gavialis gangeticus | reverse complement strand
AGCCAGCTCCAGTTCCCTAAAGAGACAGGCTGAGGGTGTGGTCCCCTGTGTGCTGGGCCCATCCTAATTGAATGGTCACAGCACAGAGATTTAAATCACAGTGTCACAGGGCAGAGATTTTTGGGGAGAAACCAAGGTGGCTTTCTGCCACAGCCCCCAACATGCAGCCACAGCTATCTTTCTCCGAACACCCCTTTTATCAAGGGGCTCTGGTGGCGGAAATGGGAGGGGAGCCAGTCTTGTAAAAGTTCTCCAGGTCTGTATAGCAAACACCTACTGCTCTGTATGAGTGGTCCCAGACTCTTAATCTGGGACCAAGTCATAATTTCATAGTTTCATAGCTGGTAGGGTCGGAAGGGACCCGAGCAGATCATCAAGTCTGACCCCCTGCCATGGGCAGGAAAGAGTACTGGGGTCAAACAACCCCGGCAAGTTGTTCATCCAGCCTCCTTTTAAAGACCTCCCAAGTCTATTGAGTACAAAGTAGTTGCTTGCATGTTATGAGTGAGACCTTCCATGGTCCAAATAAATATGTTCCGCAGGATTTGATGGAACTGGGATGATTTTTTTTATATGCTGAAGATCTGGTCCTACTACTTTTTTATAAGTCCTATGATTTTACCACCATGGAGATCAGGGCTTGATTTTGTAGCAAAAGCCTCTTGAATAATCACCTAAAGCCTTGGTCAGGTTTACCACCTTGTCCTGTACACTATACTTTCATGGGCTGCACTGTTAGTACCTCTGCTACCTACCTTAAAGCTAACCTGGGCAGACTACATGCCTTCTAGGCATGATCTGGAGCTGAAATCAGATGTTGCCTTTGTGCTGCTGCAAACATTTTTATGGCAGCACGAAGGCCAAGCCCCTCGTCACGCCACAGATGACATGGATGGTAAAGATTGTGGCTGCTATGTTGCAGCAGACGCCGGTTTGCCTTATGGTGGGAGGGCATGGGCTGCTCAGAGCTGTCCAGGCTTTCCAGCAGCCCCCGGCAGGGACTCCCAGGGCTTCGTGGACTGATCCTTGGAAATTTTCCAGAGATGTACACCTGGGGACTTTGACTTGGTTTCCCTGTTTGTAGAGATGCACCCCAAGTGGTGTCCTGGAAGATCAGGCCCAATGAAGTAGATCAGCTGACACATTTGGCACAGCTGACCCACTACTTTTGGCAGTGTCTGTTTCTCCTCTAAGATGAAGAGATACTGAAGTCAGCCATCAGATCAGTGCCAGAGCCATAAGTAAAACACAGACCTCATGAATTCCAGGCTAGTGTCCTACCTACTAAACAATGCTACCATCAAGGTATTGCATTTTAAGCCTAGCCCTTCTCACTTTAGGGTAATTCAGCTGATGTCAACGTCTAAATGATTATAATGGAACAAGGGAAGCATGTAGTTCCTTCATTGTTGGCAGGGAATTTGCTACAAGATAGAAAAAGAGAGAGCAAGTAATTTTCCCATAACGTGAGCGAGAGAGACACTTTTATGGGTTTCTTTCCCCTTCTCTGTGTGCAATGGGAACAAGAGGCAATATATTAGAAGATTTTTATATCTTGAGCAAAAGCTGACACTGCTAAAATATCACATTATCACAAGCTGCCATAAATGAGCTCTTCTAAGAGACACAGCTGGATTCCTTGAATATGGAGGCAAAGTGATTACCGGAAGCCATCAGCAGCCACTGGAAGAACTGTGGGAAAGTCAATAACTTATTAGCACTAGTTTCTGGATTATCTGGTTTCCTAAAGAGACTTTTTTTTTTTTTAATCACTCAACTAAATGGCAGTTTCTGTTATGTAACACTAGAGATGATCCTATCTTTTCTTGACTGCCTGCTCGGTGTTTCAGCCCCTCCACAAAGCCAGAGTAGGTCCCAGGCATGCTAAGGACAGCGTAGTTCCCAACTCCAGCTTTGTTAGAAAGCACTTGTTTTCCACAGTGTCTTTGCTTGAGGAGAATTATTCTCATTTTCAAAGACTTCATCAAGGGGCAGCAAAGCTGTTTTAAAAGAAGCGTCTGGACAAGTTATTTTTCTTGGCACTTCTGGCAATGAGTGTTGGAATAGTAGATATAATGCTCGCAGATGGTAGTACTTTACCCCGAAACATCTCGGTGAACTGCATAATCTTAGATGGTGGCGCTTCCAGATGGAGTAACTGAGGCAGTCAAGCAGAAGGGTATGTCTACAGCACAGTGTTGGCTTCACCATGTAAGGAAAAGAATAATAAAAAATTAGGGTTGGAAGGGAGGTCATCTAGTCACCCCATATTCAAAGCAGGACCATCCCCAAATATATCATCCCAGCCAAGTCTTGAAAACCTCTGAGGATGGAGATTCCACCGCCTCTCTGAGTAACCCGTTCCAGTGCTTTAATACCCC
The DNA here is from genome assembly GCF_001723915.1 of Gavialis gangeticus. NCBI lineage: Eukaryota > Metazoa > Chordata > Crocodylia > Gavialidae > Gavialis > Gavialis gangeticus. The sequence goes on along the minus strand of NW_017729015.1, from coordinate 12,383,626 downwards.
TTCATGAGAGAGTTTTTCCTAATATCTAACCTAAACTTCCCTTATTGCAACTTGAGCCCATTGCTCCTTCTTCTGCCATCTGTCACTGCTGAGAACAGTCCAGCTCCATCCTCTTGAGAATCGCCCATTAGGTAGTTGAAGGCTGGTTGGTACTAAATCCCCTCTGTCTTCTCTTCTGTAGACTAAACAAGCCCATTTCCTTCAGCCTTTCCTCACAAGTCATGTGCCCCAGCCCCCAAACCATTTTTTGTTGTCCTCCGCTGGACTCTCTCCAATTTTTCCACATCCTTTCTGTACTGGAAGACCCATAACTGGATGCAGTACTCCAGATGTGGCCTCACCAATGCCGAATAGAGGAAAGGAATCACTTCCCTCGATCTGCTGGCCACGCTCCTAATAATGCAGCCATATGGATAATGTATGCCATTAGCCTTCTTTGCAACAAGGGCACACTGCTGGCTCATATTAAGTCTACTGACCACAGTAATCCCCAGGTCTTTTTCTGCAGAGCTGCTGCAAAGCCAGTCAGTCCCCAGCCTGTGGCAGGGCATGGGGTTGTTCCATCCTAAGTGCAGGACTTTGCATTTGTCTTTATTGAACCCCATGAGATTTCTTTTGGTCTAATCCTCCAATCTGTTGAGGTGTCTCTGAATCCTAGCCCTACCCTCCAGTGTATCTACTCCCCCCCCACCCCCATCCCCAGCTTGGTGTCATGTGCAAACTTGCTGAGGGTGCAATCCATCCCATCTTCCAGGTCACTGATGAAGACCTTGAACAAAACCAATCCCAGGACTGACCCCCAGGATGCTCCACTTGATACCAGCTGCCAACTAGACATCAAGCCATTGATTTACTCCCCTTTCAGCCTGACGATGCAGCCAGTTTTCTATCTGCCTTGCAGTCTGTTCATCCAACCCCTACTTCTTTAGCTTACTCACAAGGATATTGTGGGAGACCATATCAAAAGCCTTGCTTAACTCAGGTATATCACGTCCATTGCTCTCCCCGCAGCCACAGATTCTTGGCCATCTATGTTGCATCTCAACATAGAAGGCAATCAAGTTGGTTAGGTACGAGTTGCCCTTGGTAAATCCATGCCAACTTTTCCTAATCACCTCCTCTTCCAAGTGCTTAGAAATGGATTCCTTGAGGATCTGCTCCATGATTTTTTCCAGGGACTGAGGTAAGGCTGACTGGTCTGTAGTTCCCCAGATCCCCCTCCTTCCCTTTCTTAAAGATGGGCACTTTAATTCCCATTTTCCAATCACCTGGGACCTTTCCTGACTTGTATTTATCCAGCTTTTCTAAATAGTCCCTAACTTGTTTGTTCATCACTGTTGGCTGCTCACCCCCTACCCAAACTGTGCTGCCAGGTGCAGTAGTCTGGGATCTGGCCTTGTTAGTGGTTTTTTTTTTTTTAAAAAATGCATTGAGTACTTCAGCCTTTTCCATACCATCTGTCACAAGGTTATTTCCCCCATTCAGTGAGGTTCCCTGCATGTAGGTTCACCTGCTCCTCTGCGCTCAACTCTGGAAACAAAGCAGTAAGGACACCCTGGCATTCCTCTGGCATTTCACTCAAGATTTGTATTTCTAGCAAGCTCAAGAGTGGATTTGGCAATCCTCAGTGACTCCCCTCCAGGACTGGGTGTGTGGGGCTCATTTACTTGGCAGCGAGACTGAATGTGTTGTGTCTGTGATGGTGATATACCCAGCACATTTTGCCCGTGGCCTCAGGAGACGAGTGGCAATGCGTGACATGCAATACTGCTATCCTAGCTTGAAGTTCTGTGTGTTGCCTAACAAACTAGACCTGCAATGCTACTAATGCAATAATAAATAATGATATGTTGCATCCAAAATGGCTTTGCAAACAGAGAACTAGAAACAAACCAACCCAAAAGTAGAAGTCCAGAGCAGAGAGCTGCAACTTCTCTGTGTTTATAATGTGAGAAAAAGACAACTTCTGGCACTAATTTAAGCAGGCAGTGGCATCATTAAAGCATGTAAAGGTGTAGGTGAGCATTGTAGTGGGGGGAAAAAGAACTCCAAAAAAGTGAACATGGGGGAGGGAGATTTTACCCTCCCCAAAGCTGTTGAACTCTTCAGAACTTTCCACTAGATCCAGATGTGTCCTGCATGACATACAAGCTGTTTGATCATACACATGGGAGATAGAAAAGGCCCATCTAGCATCTTTTTTTGAAAGTAGGATTATTTTCCTAATGTATGTTTTTAGTTTTTTGTTTGTTTTTTTTTCCAGGGCTGTATCCACCCTTGTTTTCTCTGCCGTAAAGCAACAGGGACTCTTCTTTCCCCTGCTTCCCATTTGTTGCCTGAAGAGACATTGCTTCCCTCCCAGCAGGAATAATAAATGTACTCTTAAAGGAAGCCTAGCATGTAAAGCAAAAACCTGTGGTGGAAACTCCGGACTGTGGGCAGTTCTTGTGCTATGAACCCAAAATATACTCTTAAAGACCTCCCCTAACACTGCTATCAAAAGTCAAGTCCCTGATGGCCAAGAATCTGAATGCAGACTGCCACCAGGTTTCATTGAACTCAGTGATGCTTTCAAACCTGTATTGGTAGCATTCATGTGCTGTCAAAATAGTCCTTGCCAGGGTGGAGTTGTAGGTTCCTTAACAACCCTAAGGCTCTAATAGCCTAATACTGCTTCAGGAAGCCTAGCATGTAAAGCAAAAAGCTGTAGTGGAAACTTTGGACTGGGGGCAGTTCCTGCACTATGAACCCAAAGCAAACACACTGAGATCCTTGCAACTGCTTTACCACAAATTTTTGTAATACAGCATGGGTGCCCCATGCTGTTCTAAAATGAGGGACTACCTGACATTTGGGCCTCACTGGACTAAGCAGATCTGGCCTAATATTTTTTTTTTATACCTATCCCCTACTCTTGGGGGAGTAGTAAACAATGGTAGACAATGGATGCCAGGAGATTTAACTGGTCTAGGGCAAGATCTGAAACAGGTTTAGTCTACAGCAGTGGGTCACTATGAAAGTCATAATGTAGTGCAGAGAATCCACAGAGGAGTGACACTGTAGAGGATTGGCTTCTCCTTGGTGCAGCTAGTTGTCAGGGAATTGGGACCAGACTCTACAACGGGTGGGCAAAATGTGGCCCAGGGGCCGGATGCGGTCCACCAGGCTGTTCTATCCAGCCCGCAGGGCCCCTAAAAAAAATTTAGAAAACTACTATTTATTTGCCCCTGCCTGCCTGTCATGCAGCCCTCGATGGCTTGCCAAAACTCAGTAAGTGGCCCTCCGCCCAAAATAATTGCCTGCCTCTGCTCTACAACTTGGCAAGCTCTACCGTTCTTGCATCCTGCCTTCCATGATATGGATCTCCGAAGCTGCTCTGAGTTAAGCATGTGCTCCTGACCTCAAAAACAGCTTTCTTCCACTCGCTCTTTCTCCCAAGTGCAGGAACATAGTAACTGGGTGCATCTGCATGTGTGCTTTGTGCAGTAGTTTATTCTACTGCACATTAAAGAGTTACATCACAAATGGTGCTAATACACAATTGCACAGTAGAATTAGTCTACTGTGCAGTAAGTGTCACGAAAAGGCATTTGTTTTTGCTACTGTGCATTAGGGCAGCCTAATGCGCCTTATGTAGTATCTCATATTACAGGAACACAATGCGCAGTAGCAAAAGTGCATTAATGAATGTGGAGATGCGCCGATTGAGAATTGAGACTTTGGGAAGAGAAGGAGACTTCTTCATTCTAATCTGGACTGGTTTGTCCATTGCCCAGTGGTCTATGGAGGATGGGAGGTGTCGAGTCGCTCAGAAGAAGCTGATGGGAGCTATGTAAAATGTATTAGCTTGCAGTGGATTAGTGCAGTGTGATGTGGTTAGTGCTCAGATGCTAAATGTTTCACGAGGGAAAGTCTTTTAAGCTCCTGTCCTTCCCCCCCATATATATTACATTAATTTACTTACTCAATGGACCATAATACCTTTATCACCTGTAAAACAGAATGTATACAACTTTAGATGCATATTTCTTGCACCATTAAACTATTCTCCCAATGACAGAGCTTATTCATAAGTTACAAGGGGTAAGATATGACTGTTCTGGATATACCTCCTTGTAATAAATATATGTGTATGTCCGTGTACTTGACATCTACTTATGGTGTGACCCAATAAAAATATATGAAGGAACATAAATAATGTGTAGGAGCAAATGAGGGGTGCCCTGCAAGTGTTACCTGCCTCCCCTCCGTCTCCTGTATTAAAGTGTTATTTAGAATAAGCTGTGGTCAGATATTACTGAATAACTTTTGGCCCTGAGATCATGTGACACATCTTTAATTCAGAGGGGCTCCCCCTTGAATTTCTTCCTAGGCTTCATCAAGGTTTTTCATCCCAAATGGTGTGTACGTCTCTTGTAAAACATAGCTTATTTTGAAATTCTCTGAAAATGTTCATGCTATTCAGACTTTTTTTTATGAAGGTATTTTGAATCAAGTATTTCTCTTGCCCTATTTCTTTCTTTTCCCTTCATCCCTACCTGTTTGGTGGGTTCTTTTGGAAGAGTCTGTCAGTCTGGCTTATCTTGGGAGGGCCTGAGCACCCGTGTTTCCACCCATCCATGACGGAGAATCCAGACTTGTTAAAGGGGACGGGAGGGAAGGCACTAACTTACTTGGGTGGCTGGATGTCTCCAGTTGTGGAGCCGTGTCAGCTGTAGGGTATTGCTGGACTCCCTTTTCCCTTGGCCATCCCCTTGGAGGGCTGTCCTCTGCAGAGTGGAGTATGGCAGGGAGAAGGGGTGTGTGGGAAGATGGAGCTGAAGAAGGACCTGGGGCAGCTCCCTTGTCCTCTCGAGGCTGAAGCCAAACCTAGGCTGTGTCCCATGATTGAATCCTCTGGCTGTGGGGAGGCCCTGTTGTATCTGGATTTACAATACCTTCCCTTACTGTATTTTTCTGCCTTACAGGAAGCCTTGCCACAAAGCTGTTTTCAACCCCTTTTGGGCAGCAGAACAACTTACAGCTCTAATAACATCTCGAAAGGCACTACTCGCCCTGTTCCCTGCTGCCCTCCCATGGGATTTCCTGTGCCCAAAGTGGACAAATGAAGAGCAATCCAAGCTTTTCTGTCTCTCCTCAAGTCATCCTCTTCCTTGTCCCTGCATTACCCTGCAGGTGGAAGCTGGGGTAAGAAGCTGGAGAGAGAGAAACGCTTGCTACCAGAGCACGTTTTAACATTTGTTAGCTCTGCTGCTGTTCCTTTTGTACAGAGCACATATGACAGGGGGTAATTTATGTCCTGAAATTACAATCCATATGAATTAGCATGGCACAAATACATCATTTCCTAATAATATAGACAAGATGTTTCAAGGAGTGATGATAAGAGAAGCCCATTCCTATACATTCTGGTTTACCCACTGAGTAATTATCTAATCATTGCCTTCTAGTGATAGAAAAGGTTTTTTATTTTTTTTTCCCCTTGTGCAAAGCAACAAGTGCCGCTTTTGAGGCTGTCATGTAAAACAAGGCCCTGAAATAACAGTGACAGATTGATTTCCATTTCAACCCAAGCAGGTTCCCCAGCATGATGCACAGCTTTCTAAATAATTGTGCTTGGTACCTGCATGGCCCCTTTTTAGCCAAGGATCCAAAAGTCCTTTGCAAGTGTTACATCTCCTGGTCACTTGTGTTGTAGAGACAGGGAACCTGACACCGAGAGAAGGGCCATGGTTTGCCTCTGTTCGGGCCACTTGCCAGTGCTAGGTGGTTTGTATAGATGGTTGACTCCATGGCACAGGGACCCTCTGTCTTTTCCCTTCTGTATTTGTACAGCACCTAGCACAGCGAGATCTTAATTGATGTCTAGGGCTCCTAGGTTCTGAAATGGCATCAGCAACAGTGGCTGAATCAGGAATAGCTAGATATCAAGACGGGTATTTCCATGAGAATAGCTTTCAGCCTACGCTTCAGCAGGCACCCACCCAGCTACTAAGTGTGAATTTCCTTGTTTGGTGGAGATTTCACAGGACCCTTCAAGGTGCTTCCCTATTCAATGCCTTCGTCCTTTGTCGCTGTCATGTGTCCATGAAGTACAGTCGCACGGATGCGACTTGCATTATGCCACCAATTTATTCCCTCCTCGGGATGTAATAAACGTTATCTGGATAATCAGTTTGGAGGCAGGGGAGAGGTGAGGGGAAAAAGCATTCACAGATGTGTAGAGAAAAGGGGAAGAAAAAGCCCCCATGGAATTTTTCATCAATTATTTAACCAGATGGCATTATACCAATAGCAGAGTGAGAAATGACTGACTACTGCCTGACTTCACTGTGCACTGACCTTGCTGGATAATTACCTTCAAGTCTTTGTAACAGCTACCTAGAGCGGATAAGGAAGAGAAGAAAAACCTCACACCCGTCAGATGCTGTTTAGATGCTGCATGTCATTGTACTGGTAGACAAAGCATGAGCACAGAAACTGCATCAAAATAACGTGTATGTCCTATTAATAAAAACATTATAAATGAAGAGACCTTGAGGGTCCACTTATTCAGTCCTTCTCTAAGTGAAACTCCCATTTGTCTGTCGTTTTTGGTATCATTTATATTGTTCAGAATATCCGCAAGCCCCACGTGAAATTAAGGCCCCGTTATCCTAGGGCTTGTACGTACACGTGGTAAAAGAGTCCGTTTCCCTAAAGAGCTTACAGTGTAAATAGACTTTATTAGCCATGGCTGAGACGGGGAAACAAGTGTAGAAAGGGGAAACGACTTGTCCAAGGAGACTTTTGTGGGCCAGTTGCAGAGCTGGGAACGTCTGGGTTTGAATCTTGCCATTTGGCCTTATGTAGAGCTTGTTTTGGCCACTGTCAAATCCCTGGTCAATGAATTTGTCGCTCCATGTGCATCATCCTGGCCCCTACATGAGTGAATTTTGGAGGGCACAATCCATTCAAAGCAATAGCAAAGAAAAGCCACTTGGAGAGATGCTGCCAGGTCAAGATTTATTTAATTTCTCTGGGATTTATAAAACAAAAGGGAGGGAAAAAAATCTCTGCTAAGCCCCAGGCACTTGTATGCAATTGTTGTTCTGGCCTGTACCGTTCAATGAGAAAAGAGCAGCAAACCAATAGCAGAATGTGCTTCAGCAATATAATGCTTGTTAATCAGCCCCCAATAAGCAAATAAGATGATGAGCTGCCCAGTTACAGGCATGGATTTCCAAATTGGTTCTTCAAGAGGGCATATAAATTCCACACTTGGGATCTCAGGTCAGTTTTGGGAGCCTAATCCATGGCTGGATCTGGAGGCGGGGCACCCAGGGTCATATATTTATCCATGTAAGTGCAATGCCAGCATGAAGGGCAGAAGAAGGAGGTTATTTAATTGGTGCCAAGAGAATAGGGTTCGTTCCCAAGTCCTACCACACACTCATCCTGGATCTTGAACGTGTCACGGTCCCAAAGCCTTGACTCCTGGTCTGTAAAAATGGGTATAGTAATTCTTCATTTGGCTGATCCTTCTGTTCAGACTTCTAAGGTAAAGACTCTTCCTCTGTGTGGTATGTAATGCACCTTCCAGAACATAATTACCATGATCTTGAGGCTTCTGTTGGCTCAATTATAGCACGCATAGTAACGGGTAGGGTATGTGAACATCTGGTTTTGGCAACCTGACTTGAAAACTGGGTGTAGCGATAGCACAAGGTAAAACTGTTATGTGCATGTGGTTTTTGCCACTGGCTCTGCCACTGAACAGATGTGGAAGAGAATAATTTGAATCTTGAGACTGATTAACCCTAATTGTGCTGTCAGAACGGCTTAACTGTAATGGGTCTACCGGGAAGTTTGTTTTCTGGGTTGGTTTTTGGTTTTTTTACTTCTTAAATTATACGGCGTTATTTATTAGTGTGATGAGAACACAAGACAACTCTAACTAATAATTTGTTCAGTGAAGTATTGAAATTCCCAGCACAACAGGGACAAAATTATCACCTTATCAATATTCATCAATTATTGCTGAGATATTGAACGAAATGCAGTACCAGAGCCAAGCCTCCCATTTTGCTTGCGTCTCATAGTCCCGTTGTAGAGATGCCAACCTGGATCAGCTCTAAGGTCTCTTGTCTGGGATCTTTTTTTCTAAGAGTAACCAAACCAAAAACTTCCAAGGAAGATGGAAGAAACTCTGAATTGGACCAATGCGGGATAGTCCGTCTCTAGGGAAAGCTTTTTCTTTGGTGCTTTTAGTTGGAGATGAGCTGGTGCTCTCTAGCAAGATTTTGTTTCCCAGAATTTGGAGGCTTGTTGTGAAGGATAGACGATTGGGAATAGGCTTGTGAACCAAGACTCTTAGCCTCATTAAGCTCAGCGTGTAGAGAAGAATTGGTTCATATCTTGCATTATTGCTGGACAAAAAAACCCACAAAACGGTCAAAGAAGTTCTTTTTATAGTCTTCAGTGGCATTTGGATCAATGTGAACATCATTGTTATTATGAATTTGTAATAACATATTCCACTTATTCAGTTATTATTCTCCTCCCTGATTTGGGGGCATCAACCTTCAAGAATGTTTTATAATAATTTTTCATTGAAATATTAAAACCTGGAAATGTTTTATAGGCTCCATTACGTACAATCATCTGAGCGAGAATGGAGCTGGGACAACTTGAACGCTTCTCTGAATATTTTTCATTGTTTGCACAAACCCCAAGTAGGGCTTAACTCGCTCTAATACTACTTACATCAACTAACTGTTTTTTAATCGGCTCACTCAATTTGGTTTACCTTTCTTCTCATAGATCTCTTGCTAACCTCTGGCAGGAACTACACAGCCGATTTGCATTGTACTTATTTTGGTTTTAATAACAGAATGGACTTTAATGAGGCTTTCTAATTAAAGCATGAGACTAGAATTCAGGAGACCTGCGTTTTGGCTCCTGGTTCTGCCACTGACTTTGGGTGCGACCTTGGATCAGTCACTTCCTTTCTCTCTTCTCCGTCAATAAAGTGGGCATTATGATGATGGACCCCTGCCTTGTATCGCTGGACTGTGATCCCTGTAGTGGACAGAGTAGCATCCTTAGACTGTAAACTCTTCAAATTGGGGACTGTCTTTTCCTATGTGCATGTACAACACCTCACATTAGGGGCATGGATATCGGAGGAAGACATCCCTGTGTTGCTCTAATACAACTGACACTAATTGACTTCAGCAGAAGTACTTGGGGGACATCAGAATCTGATTTTCAATCTCTTCGTTTCTCGCAGGTCTTTTATTCTTCTTAGCCATGTTTCTAGAGCAGATGCCTGTTTGAATCCCCTTAGATCGGTGCTTATGGAAGGATGAAAGCTGTCAAACGAAGAGAGCTCTTTTTGCTGGAGTCGCACTCTTCATAACCTCATTGCAGCTCATCGGCAGGAAAGGGATAAAGATGTAAAAGTTGCTCCAGGGGACTTTTCGGGGGATGAGAAGAACTGATTTATGTGCAGTCTGTTGTGTTCACCTGCCACTTGCAATGGGGCCCAGTACCAGTTTGGGCCCACTTGACACCCACCTCTCAGCCCTGTATAGTTATCTAAGTGATCTCATTGGCTTCATGGCTGCATTTCCATCCCATTGCACACAATGGTCTACTTTTTACAAAGGGTAAGATGATTACCATGATGATTATAATGCTCACAACAGATTAAAATTCCCTTTCCCCACTCCTCTCTCCTGCATGTCTTCAAATCCTTGCTTTGTTTTGTGAATCATGGCATGGTTTCTTCTACCTTTGACCCTGGAGGCAAAAATGTGTCTCCTTTCAACTTAAACTTTTCTTCCATGTGTGAATCTAGCAGGATCTAAAGAGGGATGGCTCTTGGAGAAACTGGATCAGAAAGGAAGCTACCAAGGCAAGGTTTGGGGCAAAATTCTTGTCTCATGTTTGGCTTGATCTATGCGCCATTGAAGACAATGGAAAGAATCCCTTTGACCACAGTAGGTCTTTCCTATCAGGTCCTTCTTCGGTATGTCTCTGTCTAGTTGTGACAAGACAATGGGCATTTTGCAGCCTGCTCTCAGCATGCAGAATTTGATTTTTGTGGGCATTTAGCGGAAGCCCCACCCCTCGCTGCAGATTGGCGGAAGAACCCAGTGGCCCCACCCCTTGCTGCCAATTGCAGAGGGCTCCTTCACTCAGTCTACATCACCACCACTTTTGTTTTTTGGTTGATGGCCATGATTTCCTGTGATAATGTCAGATTTCCCTGCAATTGTGGCGATCACAGGCAACATTTCTTTTTGCGCTTTGTGTGAAATCCATGAAACTATGATTTAGGTAGGTCCCTACTTACAGAGGCGTTACTCTATTTTAAATCAATGGGGTTACAGCAGTATATAGGAAGATCTAGGATCTTGAGAAGGAGGGGTGCAGATGGAGTGGTGCATCATCAACACACAAGAAAACACCTTTTTCTCCAGTTAAATGGAACTAGGAGCTTTACTAATATGGTAGGGTCCTAGCACTATATGATTCAGTTGTAAGATCAAAGCAAAAACAACTATAACTATTAAAATGTGCACTCAGTTGCTAGACTATACATATATAGTTTAAAAACCACATGAACTAGGCAAAATATAATAAAGAAGAATCATTTTATTAGTGCTGTAGTCATTATAGTTGTGCTTCTCTTATTTAGGCTTGTGAAACAAAATCTAGTTCTTGAGCATCTTGACAGTGCGTCCCACAGTTCACCCTCCGTCATTTCCACACCCAAGTTAAAGTTCACCTGAGCTAATATTACCACACCTCAGTTAAAATTTTTAGCTAGAGGTAAAAACAGTCTGCAGGGCTGTGAAAGAAGAGAGGAATTGCCAGGAATGGCTAACAGGTAGCAACACTGCAGAAGAAAGGACAGTTTGATTAATGGAACATCAGGACTGTTGAAAAGGAGAGAGGGTCACTAACACCAGTGGAGTGAAGACAGAGTGGCAGGAATCCGGTAAATTATAATGAGCCATGATGTCAATTGCTGCCTGAATAGAAATGCCACTGTACCTCCCAGGTAGTTGGTTTTAAAGTTTGAGGAGAGCAGGAATCACTGCACCGCCCCCCCCGCCGGATCTGCCCCTGCACCAGTATAGAGGCAGCCTGGTGGGGATTAGAATTGATTACTCTGGAATTAAAGCATGCGAATCGCTCCTGAGCAAAGGCCTGATGAAATGCATATGCATCATTTAAGTCCTTCTGTGCCCCTGTTTGGAGGGCTTGTATGGTGTGCATGCCAGTAGTTCTCTGCAAATGCATAAGTCTTGCTCACAGTGCATTTGACATCAAATCCCAATACGCTGCATTTTGCTAAAAAGTGTGCAATTTCTCTCTTGGTCTTTCCTTTAATCCGTATTTACTATTAAGACATTCTACTGAAATACCTGATTGGCAAGCAGTAAATTTTATATCCTTTCTTTTTGTCAAAATTGAATCCAAGTTTTCTCTCTCTTTTTTTTTTTTAAATAAATAAATAAAACGTTAAATTGCATTTTATTTTCTTACCAGCTGCTAATTCTCCAAGACCGATTGGGAGATCAATTATCACAGTGGTGAATGAATCTAATTTTTTAACATAATTTACGGTAATTCCATATTCTTTGTACAAGAAGTAAATAGCATTGGCTTTTTTCCAGGGAGGCAGCTTAAAAAAACAAAAGCTATGCCACCACCACTAGAAGTTGGTAACTCAGTAACTAAAACACACAGGAATACAATTGTGCGATACTGCCCTAAAAATAACAAGAAAAATATTTGTCTTGGGATGATTTTTTTGTATGGGATCTCTACTGAAGATTGCCCACTGGAATTTGCTTTGGGAAGAGGTAATTCTGCAGCTGACTTTTGAAAAGGGTTGTGTCGTTTACTGGGCAGTTCTGGCATTCAGAGTTATGCTATATGGATCTCATTCAAAGCACCCCGAATGCAATGGGAGGATCTAGTGGACGTTCAATTTTGGATTAGGGCGTGAGTGTGAAATGTCCTAGTCTCCATGCGCCCCTTATTCTGTCCCTTAGGGACTCAAATGGTGCATGAGTTATGTAGTGGTCCTTTGCACTGCAGTAACTTAAACCCTAAAGCCTGATCCCATAGCATATTGAAGTCCTTGGGAATTTTGTTAGTTAAAGCAGTAGAGATACCTAGATAGATAGGCCTTAATCTTCACATCCTTCTGTATACAAGTATCCCCACTGGGCCATATCCCAAATTATACTGAAGTAGATGGGAGCTGCAAGAGCTCTCAACTCATAATTTAGTTTGGTTGAGTCCCACAGGAAGGCTTGCATAGGTAGAGACTGGTGGTAGGGATGCTGGATTGCAACATGCAGCCTCTGTGCTTGAGAAGATGCTGCACTTGTCCACTGACTTTACGTACTTGGTGTTCGCTCAGGATAAACGCACACACATTTCATGTTTCTAGGTATACACTGTTCATTGCAGTGGCCAGGTAAGGATTTGTCAAACTTAAAAAACAAATCATACAACACACTATCAAATGATGCAATTTATTCTTCTGGGTAATAGGTATGCTGGAGACAGGATACCAAACTTGACAGGGTGCCATATCTTCTAAGTCAGTGTTTGCCAAACTTTCTGGGGAACACTTTTTTTT
>NW_017729015.1:12347141-12370806 GCF_001723915.1 Gavialis gangeticus | reverse complement strand
CTCTTACTCTGTGTGTGTGTGTGTAAGACTTAGATGATGGTGTCCATCCTTTTGGCCTCTTTCTTAGGCTAGATGAGCAGTCCCAGATCAGTCTGTGGGCCTGATCACTCCACATGGGACCTGATCAGACCACTTGGAGCTTGGAAATTTGATGGCAGGGGAGCAGCGACAGTGTTATTGGCCACTGCACCCTCGCCACCAAATGCCCAGACCCGTGGGGAGCCCCATAGGCTGGATGACGTGACTCTGTGGGATGAATCTAATGCTGATGGTGCATCATTTTTCATGGCACAGTTCTGCCACTCTCGTGGTACACTCATGCACTATGGCTCGCTCGCTGGGAATCGCTGCTCTAAGTACTGGTTTGCAACCGAATCTTTGTGCATGTACCTTTGCAGCCATGTCGAGCCTAACTGAATTCCACAGGTCTTTGCAGAGGTATAAGGGCTGGCATTGCCCCAAAATGTGCATGCTTCTATCTGGGATTGGTGGTTTTATTTTTCATGTTGCTCTGGTGTCACTGGAAATCAGGGCATTGATAGAGCTGGTTGCAGGTTTCATGACACATACTTAGTTCCAAAAGCACCATGCAGATGCCATGTAGTCATTTATTTTTGTTAGCAGCGTACTGACTAAAATTTGGTCGAGGGAATTGAGAGAGAGAGAGTTGTTTAATATAAGCATGGCTTGGCCTGCAACCAGGGCTGCCCCCAATGTCAGCCAGAAATCTCTGGCTCTTCTTTTTTCCCCTCCCACACCATTCCCCTCAGAATCAGGGCCATACTGGCTATTCCAGGAAAACGTAAAAATTAAATCCATTAAACTTATTGTTTACTTTCAGGGTTTGCTGGCTGGCAGTCAAGGCTGAGATATTTGTGGGGGAGGGAAAGGGTCCTAATACGTCTTCATGCAGTATCAGAAACAGTTTCTGAGCACTGGTGTCACTTACTGAGATGTATGGTGTTTAGCATGCACTTCAAATGAGTTTAAATGATTAAAAGAAATGTTATTCATAAGTTAAATGGGGGGGTGTTAAAAAAAAAAGCTGTAACACTTGTTCTGTTCATTTAAAACCCTTAGTAACTAAATCTCTCCTTTAGATCTACAGGGAATACAAATAGTGCAATTATTTGGCAGTAATTTAAAAGTCCTTCCATTTCAAAAGCCTCAGGACAAAAAAATTGGAAACAATAAATCTATTAGTGTCAACTACAGTTTTCCACGCAGGCTAAGATGCAAATGACTTTGGATGATTTTTGCTTACCTTTCTTCCCGTTATTTATGGCCTTTGCTGACAGTGACAAAAAGTGTGAGTCAGCGCCACAGAAAACACCCTCCCAAAATAAGCAGGGGGAGAGGCAGGATCTGTTTCCCCTTCCTGCTAATGCTAACTTGCCAAATAGACAAACAGAGGAAATGATCATTTTTTTCCATGCAAAGTGGACCATGACTTGAATAACTAGTTAAGCTATGTCACAAACATTGAAGTCATCAAGGAAGCCGATACCATGGAAGAGGTCATTTTATCAGGTCATAGATTTTTCTTTTTTCCTTGTTCACTGAATAACTGCAATTTCTCTCTCTCGCTCTCCCTCCAATCATACCTGTCCACTTCAAAGTGCCCGCGACTTTCCATGTTAGAGATGTCATCTATAGACTACAGGTCTCTAATTCAGGTAACAAAATAGCAGACCCTTCACTTCCCTGTAATTCTGAGCTAACAGTACTTTGGTATGAAGGCAGATAGCAAGAGCAGCACCTATGAACCCGACAACACCACTTTCTGCAGGAGCTGGTTCTTTCCACAGGCTTCATGTCTTGCTTGAGATCTTAATACAGCTACAAATTGGGGAATATCTGTCTGCTACGTTTATAGTAAATCAAGCCCGCTTCTTTAGTCGCTTATGTTGGCTTAAATGGATCACTGCTTAAAAGATCCTGTTTTTAGTTGCATGCATATGTCTGTCCCACCACTCCTGTCTCACCCAAGCAAAGGCTTCGTGTGCCACTTTAGGAGTTGTGTCCACAGAGGAACTTGTAAATTAATCTGGATTTTTTTTAAAGGATTATTTGAAGTCAATCGCAACCTAGGTGGACCCTTTTACTGGGAATTTAAAATGGGCCCCCAATTTCATCTGAACTTACTTCATCTGCTAAAAAATGTGTCCACACAAGCAATCAGCACAGTTTACCTATTTGATTTGTAAATTAAAGCCTCAAATTCATTCGGATATAATTTTCCTGGGCAGTCCCCACGTAAAAGAACTCTTAGTTCTCAAAGGCAGACAGGAGACGCTCATACACTCATCACTCTGGCGTATATATGACCCCACCTGCTGCCAGAAACTATGGGCAGACTGATTTGTTTGAAATAACATAGCACAGTGGAGCCATTGGATTACTTTTGTGGCTCTTTGGATCCATATTACAAACTTGTCAACAGACAGCAGTCTGCATTGTGGTTTCCTCCTGTTTCTTTAAAGACGTTTTGGGCACAGACTCCCACTTAAGCCTGGATGATCCTAGGGGATGAGGATCTCTTCACCAAAATGTGACTATATTGGATTGCAGCGGTGCAGTCTGGACAAGGGGCTACAGCCAGGAGGGTCTTTGTTACCAAGGCGATAGGAGCTTGTATTTAATCCCATTGTTTTTATATCAAAACCACTAAATAATTCTTACTCCAAAGCAACCAGAGCCTGATGTGGACTGCAGATCATTCCAAGGTGGACCCTGTTCTCTGCAGTCTTGTGAGACTCTTACATAGCTGAGCACTCTCCTGGTCTGCAGTCCCCACCACTTTTTCCTTGAGAGCTCTGGCATTTGGGGGAGCCCACTGTCACAAGACGGGGTCCTTAAGGATGGCCGTGTTCTCCTCAGGCCCCTTGACTGTGCCAATTCGGCCTGATGGGCACCCTCAGTTCTCTCCTGCCACGTCTTTGATGAGAAATATGAAAATAGGGAGACTGCCTTTAAGTCCCCTTGAATACAGTTTGATGGACTTACTGAACCCCATGGGCTCTCAGACCCCTTGTGGGTCTCGTTTCACAATGGGTGTTTTGGGGGCACCCTAGCCTTATGGGCTATATGCATGGCTTCAACCGCCCCTTTACCATGCCCCAAACCTTGCAGATGGTACTGGAGTTGTCTTGCCTCGGTCTCATTATAATTCATCCCTTTGTCCTCACTGGACTCTCCGCAGCCCCGTCTCTGCTCCCTGTCTGGCACTGGGGCCTCCACTCTGTAGTGGGCCCCAATGAGGCCTCCTCCTTCCCCAAATAACCTCACCCAAACCACTGGTCTTATAAAACTACAAACAAAACATAAGCCCCTGGGCTATAATTTAACATAGGCTACCAAAGGTGTGCTCTGCCCCTTTTCCATTACTCAGAGCAGAGGTTAGTCAGGCCTCTTTCCCTTCTCATTCTAAGAGGGCTGCTTCCCCCTTAGCCGCTGGCAGAGAACTGCCACCCTTAGTTTCAGCCTGGGATTTATATGAGCCGAAGGCCCTGCCCCTTCCTGCCAGCTGACCAGGTGCAGGTGCTGACTAATTTCTGCCTTAGCCGATTGCCATGGCAACCTGCACCTGGGCTCCTGCCT
Organism: Gavialis gangeticus; assembly: GCF_001723915.1. Classification (NCBI taxonomy): domain Eukaryota; kingdom Metazoa; phylum Chordata; order Crocodylia; family Gavialidae; genus Gavialis; species Gavialis gangeticus. Next base: position 12,367,206 of record NW_017729015.1, on the reverse strand, counting down.
GGCTCTTTGGGCTCTCCCCAGGCAGTTCCTGCTCTTCTAGGAACAGGGCACCTTAGTGCCCTGTGACACCCATGCAAAGATATAAGAGAGTTATAGACTCTCCTTTATTTCCCTGTGCGGGAGGGCTGCTAATGGAGCTCAAATCATTTACAGGAAACCTGACTATGACAAGGCACAAAACAATTAATGGGTTGGTTACTATTAAAGCAGAATGTAGGTGTGCCCATGCAACATGTGCAAGTCTCAAAGCACCTGATCCCAAACCCCACTGAAGTCAGCAGAGCACTTCCATTGATCCTTGCAGATCCTTCCCTTTCTTTTTTCCATATCCTTGTGCTAAGGTGTTTGGCAGAATTCACAGATTTCATTGGAATCTGCCAGGCTGCGCAGTGGGTGCTTCTGCTATGCCCTTGAGCTTGTGACCTTTGGGGCTGTCAGCTGTGTGCCACCCCAGCCCTCGTGGCACAAATCCCCTACAATACCCTTGTATGGAGAGACTCCAAGGAAAAGAATTGGACCTCTGGAGCTACAGCAGTATTTCCTTCATGTTGGGGAACAAAGCATGCTTCATCCAAATACTGCATAGCAATGAAGTAAGTCCTGAACTGTTCCTAAACAGGGATGGTAGAGAGAGGGCAGATGGAGCAAAGTAATATTGCCAACCTAAATATTTAAAATAAAGAAACAACCCCCATCCCCAACTTGAGCTCTTAAAAAAAATCCTGAGACTAACACATGAATCATAAGCATAAGAATGATTTCTATTTGCCTTCTGGCTTTGAGACTGACACTGTGCCTTTTGGGCTGTGTTTTCAATTGTTTTCCACTCCTGTAACCAGGAGGGCTAGAAACTTCCCTTTCTTAATAAAAATAAAAGCTGAAATTTCTACCTAATCATATGATTCCAGGAGCTGAGGCTTTAAGAAAAACACCAATTATTGTGAGAGTTGCCAGTAATGAAAAATCCCATGAAACCCTCCCTGATACCACAACAGGTAACACAGGTATCATGGTAGACTAATTTAGGAGAAAAAGAAGTATTTTCTTGGTCAGCTAGTCGCAACAGGTGGGGTTTGCAGCCAGGCAGAGTAAAGCTAACATTAGGCATTAATCTGAAACTTTGAACTGAGAAGTGCTTTCAAATGTTTATTAACACACTTGCCAACTCTGCTCATTCTGTTATTGGCATCTCATCCCTGGAGAAGTTAGAGCAGCTGTCAGCAATCGAAAGAATAGTGAATCTTGATTGACTGTCTGGGGGGATGGGAGGGCATCAAAGCGATGGGCTGATGTGGATATGAATGGCAACACAAGGTGTCCAAGACTAGGCTTTATGATGGAACTGGCATGGGGAGTGCAGCAGGACATGGTGCTGTTTTTAGTGCCCTGCAGGACATGATTATAGCTACAAGTCTGGGCAAAATAGAAAAACAGTCATAGAATGAATTTCGCCATGTCTTGTAAACAGTCAGGACACAAGGGCATGTTGATGTGTGCTGTGATTCCTCCCGTGGGTGGCCCAGTCCCTGCTGGGGCTTGGGGAGTTCTTCCTTCAGCTGAAGAGGCAGAGGCCTGACTTTTGGAGATGAAATTCAGGGTGTCTATTAAGGGTGCACAAAGTGGGCCCTATTCGATTCAGATTTGGCCCAACTTAGGGACCGTGATTCAATTAGTTGATTCGGATCGCTGTCCTTGATTCAATTCAGCCAAATCCGAATCCAAAGATTCGATGCCGTTTCAGAGAATCAGCAATTCGGACACAGGCACAGCTTTAAAAGTTTTATTCTACGTACCTCGAGGTACCAGTGTGGCTTGTGATCTCTATGATGCTGGGGCACCGGGCGGGGGTGTCCATGCTTCCCCAGCTCAGTGATTGGCCACAGAGGATGCCCCCCTCTCCAGACCCAGGAAACGCCAGCTGCTGAGCCAGGGGGGTGCATGGGGGACCTCAGTGCACTCCCCGGTGGATCTGGGAGGGGATCAGAAGTGCTTCTGCTCCACTTCTGGGTCTGCTGCCATGCTTCTGTGGGACACTCCATGCACCCCAGCATCGCAGTGTTCTTGAGCCCCTGCTACCTAGAGGTATGTAGAAAAAACATTTAAAGCTGTCTCTACGCCCAAATCTCCAAATCTTTCCGAATCTCTACGAATTGATTTGGAGCGTTCTGATTCGATTCAGAGAGATTAAAGGGTCCCCTGATTTGATTCAGATTCGGCCACTGAATCGGGCCAAATCTCTGATGAATTGAATCGGGGACCGAAGCTTCGCACAGCCCTAGTGCCTATACATGTGCTCCAGTGTGTTCTAACTGGAACACGTCAGAGCGGACTCATCGAAATAGCTTTAGTTAAAGCATCTCATGGTCATTTTTAAATATGTGGGGGCTTAGTACACGTGATGCTGTGGCGTTTTAATTAAAGCGGGTCTTCAGAAGCTGCTCTAATTTTAAAATGCCTCCCCCACCATGACCAGATGTATAGGTACTCTAAGATGGATTAGATCACATACTTTTTTTTTGTAGAGGGTGGGAACACGTAACCTGGTGCAACTATGATTCTTAGAGGACAAATTCTACCAGCAAAATCTGTAGCAATGTACGGTTCAGATCAGGATTTGATGATTTATCAAGTGAAGAAAAGAAGTTTAACCTCTTGCCGAACATGCTTAGTTAGAGCTTAAGGCTTAGCTCTGATCTCTTTCTAGCTTTTTCCTTTAAGACATTGGCCAAGTTGCTCAATCTCTGTCTCGCTGGTGCCATCTGAGAACCAGGAATGATAATCTTCCTCCTGTCTATTTTGATTGCAAGCTTTCCAGGGTGAGCACTGTATCTTAACTGCATGTCTGTGCTGTGCTCATCACAAGAAAGTCCTGGTATTGTGTAGTGTCTCTCTTGGGGGCTGCTTTCATGCCAACAATAGGAATGTCATTCCTGAGGTGTGGGAGCAGCTATTGCTTCTGGGAGCAGGTTGGCCCCAGGGTACATGACGCACCTGACTGCTTCTCTCCGGCCCCTGTGCACAGGCACTGCTCCTTGTTCTCTGGCAGCAAGAGCCTGGGTGGTGCAGGGATCTGCTTAGAAAATGCCTCGTTCCATGACATTTGCCGAAGACTTGATTATCCTCACCTTGGAGCATTTAGGCGCATAAATATGTATTAGCCTCCTCCAGGAAGTGTATCACAGCCAAGATTAAAACGAACAACCCTACGGCTCTGCCTGGGATGGGGAGAGCCTCCCCTCCTCCACAGCCCCCATTTAGCCAACTCAGCTGTTGGAAAGGCTCATCTTTCACAGCACCCAGATTTCAGCATCCTGGCAAGGGCATTGAAGAACACGCAGCAAGGGCCAGAAAAAAGCCAGAGGAAGCCATGAGGATTGGAGCAGAAAACAAGCATGGACTGGCTGCCTGAGAGCAGGGCCAAGAGCTAGGAGCTACTCTTTTCTGATTACAGACAAACTCATCCAGGCTGAAATCCATTCCTGGGCAGATGCATGCAGTATTTACTACTGGATGCTCTGACTCCCATGTCCTTGGTGCATGAGCTTTAAGTTTCTCCCTAGGTCCTGACCATGGTGGTATTGGCCATGCTCTGACAATGATTCTCTGCAGTGTAGCACACAGTGCTGAATTTCTTTGCATCTCTGTCCCTTGTCAGTGAAATAGGAAATGCAACCTTTTAGCTACTCCACAGGAGTGCTTCTGAGGGCAGATAGGTGTTTGCAAAAGCACTGGTGTTTAGAAATAGTTCTGTAACCTTCTGAGTATAGGACTGGTGGCTACTGGTTTGACCAGAAGTCTCTCATGGGGCCAAATGCTGCTCTCTCATTCCAGGGATGTGACTTCCCCTGAGGTTGGTCCATGGGTTCCAACTTCAGATGGAATATCAGAGGGAGTGTAAATGAGTGAGCAGTTCCTATTTCTGTTCAACTATTTGCCATTTGTACTAATAATTATATGTTTGTATCTGCCCCCTTCCTCCCCACCCCCCAATTCTGTTCTTGGACACCTTTGCAATATCCAATGCCTTCTAGCTCCAAGACTGTGGGTATTTGCCTGTCTTGATTTCCAGTAAGAGGTTTTTGAGTCTTCTAGTGGTTCTACCTAAGGCTGGTACTCATTTATGTCTTGTAGTAGATGTTTGTACTTTCACTATTGAAGATCTCTGGTTTAAATCCTTTAAATGGCCCAGCTGGGGGTCAGGGGGTCACTTGTATATGTGTAAGAGGAAAACTTAACTGCAGTGTTCAGTTTTTTCTTAGCAGAGTGAGCTGGCATGAAATAAAGGGATAAGCGGGCATTATACGTACTTAGGGACCGGCTCCATTATCTGTACATAAGGGGACCTTAGACCTCACCGGGGAGGTTGGCACTTTGTGCCATGGCAGATGTCTGAATGAGAAGCAACTTGGGATCTCATTAGTCGGAGTCATTAATGCGTTGGCTATCAAGGCCACTGATGTATGGGGAGGATGAAAAGGAAGTTCACGTGCAGAAAGAGGAACGCATTTAAAAGGTATGTGACTGCAGACTCTCCAAATGAGTCAGCAGATTGACGATGGAAACAACCCACCATAGGGTCATGGAGAAAGTTCATAACAAGTTGTAGATCAAGGAAAAAAGATCAACTCAAATGTCTTGTAGATAAATATCTATTAGTTCCTCATCATGAAGTGAGACTCTTTTTCACTGGTTTGCAGTGAATTAAAACCGAAGGCTATTGTGTCAGGGCTCTAGAGAGCAAACTGGAGTGTGCCAGTCTAGTCTTGGTGAGAAGCGGCATCCAGTGATATATGAGTAGCAGGACACTTGCAGAATATAGATGCATAGAGGTAATGGGAAGCTCTCTTGCAAGATAACTAGTGATTATTTAATGACTTGATAAATACCAGAGAGCATCAGTGTAATTATTCATTCGAGCCAGTGGTCCATTTCTACTCATGGCAAACACCTGTTTGGTGACAGGAGGGACAGAAGGATTAGGCTTGTTGCCCGCTACAGAGCTAACTGCAGTCATCTGGCCTCCTAGCCTGCTCCTGTGAGAATACCTCCATATTAATCACCCATTTCCTGAGGTCTAGATCCCCACCTCGTCTAATGGGCAGAGAAGTAATAGCCCTGTTGGGCAGCTGTCATTAACAGGTTTGATGATTACTTCTTTAAATGGTTTACTAGTTGTTCCTGAAACCATGTGTCTGATCTGTCTCTGCTGCCTAAATTTCTGGGACTCTGTTTGGCTTTCTAGCTGCTTATCTGTTAATTTATCAGGCTCGCTCTGCTCGACCTGTTATTTAAACCATGCTTATCACCATAGTTTCTGAGCACCAGTTTACATGGTAATTAAAACTGGACTAATTAAATGTAACCTGTATTATATGTCCCCCCACCCTAATACACTGATGCACAGACAGTGGTTGCTTTCTACTTAATATAGTATTATCAGACATAACCTTTACATTGAAAACTGTAGCCTGCCATTCTAGCAACAGAAGGCCAAATGCATCCGTGGTGCATCACTGAAATCAGCTTGGCCCACATGCCTGTGCTTGGGTAGAACGAAGCACAAGAACTGAGGTGCAGCAAGACATCTCTCTGCCCTGGTCATGTTTTCTAGACCTTTATTCATAGCCCCTGTCAATAAGAGCCTAAAATAATGGCAGCATATAGTGGAGCTGGTGTAAATAATCAGTAATCTCAGTCTGTCTTTGACTTTCTCTCTTGTTCCAATGGCAGTCCCTTCCCACATAGCTGGAAACCACTGGGACTTTCAGGACCCGCTTCCTATTTAGTCACATGGGTATAAAAGGATAATCATGAACTTCTGACACCCGTTCATGACTGGTACCCCCTTGAAAGTCACAAACTGCTGGAAATAACCTTCTACTTGATATTACACAGATCCTGTTCTACAGTGGCATTGCCAGAGTTGCTGCCTTTCCGAGCGCTTTGATTTTTACCGTCTTGCTAAAGAAGGCTGATTTGGTTGGTTTTTTTCCCCCCTAGGACTCCCTACCCACCCCCACCCTCCTTTTTGATGAAAAATGTGAATTTCTGATTCATCAGAGAATTTTTCACTGGAGATCAAACAAAAGCCAACTCATGTTTAGCTTTGAGGTTTGGTATATTTCCATGAAAGGCTCCAAAAATCCTGTGGAAAATTTGGACAAAGCCAACAAAGCCATTGTTTTTCTTCTATAGTTTTACAGGGCCAATAAGGGCGGTGTTACACATTGAATTTAACACTTACTAAGGGTGAAATTACAAATGACACTCAGGCCATATGGAGGGCACTTAAAATTCAAGCATCTGTATGTTAAAGCTGGCTAACTTGTGCCAAGTGCCCTCTGAGCATCTCAAAGTTACACAACTTCAGGTGAGGCTTAACTCTGGGCTGTGCTACGTAGCTTGTGTTAGGGTAGCTTCAGTCAGCTCCATGGAGATAAAACAAGCATTTTGCAGTCCTCCAGCATCCCAGGATGCACTGCTCACAGCCCTCTCCCTCCCCCCACCCAGAGCAGGGGTACAGCCTAGGTGTTCTGCCTCCTAGCTATGCCCCTGCCCACAGTGGCACATCAGGGCTGTGCAGGGAAAAATGGTCTTTACTCTTAGGCTAAGTACAGACAGTCAAAAAGCCCAGGGCTGAATTGATTCAGTCTTCGCAGGTTAGTCTAAGCTGCATACATCGATCCAATAAGCAAGTGAACAGACATTCACTTTTGATTCTTGAAATGCAGCCACATGCCTGCAGACCTGGAGGTGCTAAAGCATGTCACCTGCTTGGCTGGAGCAGAAGGCTTGGGCAAAGGCTGGCCTGTCCACTGTTTGTGTGTGCGGAGGGGTGGCAGTGCAAAGCACCCTGGGATGCTGGGGGACTGTGAGTTAACTTGAGTCGGGAGGGGATCTGGAACAGAAGTTCAATAAACCAATTTAACCTAAATCAGTGAAGTCTGGTACAACATCCATCTAGGTTTATCTTAAACTAGTTTCAGGCATTTTGAAAGTGGTTTATGTGCACTTAACTTCTGTTGTGTTACAGGTTGCTTATACCACTTGGTGTCATTTCTGTCCCTACCCTTAATGTGTGACTGTTCACAGCCCGTTCTGACTTTAACACTGCTTATCATTCCACAGATTTAGCATGGGCTAAGTGCAATGTGTCATTTCATCCTATGTGCATTTAAAATCCAAGCAGACTCACACAGTTTAATACGTGTTAAGTGCTCTTGTAGCTTTGCATAGTTATTCCCTTACATCTCCTAACACATGCTAACTTTAATACATCACAACAGCCCAATGATTTGCAACTGTTGCAAGTGAATGTTGAAATGAGTGACAAGGGCCCAAGACACTTTTCAGTGAGTCACATCTACTGGGACAGATACTCAACTGCTGGAAACGGACAGAGGCACAGTGTGTCAATAAGGTGCCTGGGGCAGACCTTTCCCGTTTCCCCGTGAGGCTGCACACAGCATCCGCAGGCACAGGCACCATGTGCCGTGGCATGCAAGGCATTCTGGGTATGGTTCTCTAGCATGTTAGTGGTGTTTGCTGCTTCTGGTGGTTACTTTCACCCCATTGTTTTGCCACTGAAACCCATGTCAAGAGGGGAAAAGATATTTTTGACTTTTGGTGGCAAAAAATTGGGTCAGTTCCACTACTGCTCAACAAAACTACGATTCCCAGAACATTTTGTATGCCATGATTCACATTGCCTGTGCCACTCATTTGCAGCCAGGAGGGGCAAGCAGAGGGGGAACGTGACAGTGGCGGCCCTCCCATTGGGTGGTTCCCAGGGCACGTGTCCCACTCATCCACTCCACATTATGCTACTGGAATTAGCATATAAGCAGCAAAAGTTTTGGATTCCCTTTCATCAAGTCTCTTCATATCAAACTCAAGCATAGGTTATTAAGGTCCAGACTCACTGACTTATGCATTAGGAACCAATTCTCAAGGGGAAACTACATCAAGGTGTTTGCCTGTTAGGTAACTGGTATCATCCAACAAAACTGGTTTCTGAAAACTGCTTGCTATCTGCTCGTTTTTCCTGCTGTTGCTGTGGAGGTTGCTTTCTACTCAGAAGAGCTGAGAGACCCAACAATGAGTGGCTCACAGCAAATCTTGATAAACTTTATGTTGTTGTCTCAAGCCCATATTTGCAAACCTACATGAATAAAATATTGAAGCAAACATTGACAGATTCCTTTCTCTCTTTGCTTTTATTTATTATTTTTCACCAACCAGTTTATTAATGAGAAACCCTATTTGCCATTGTGCAGCCTGGGAGACATGGAGGCTGGCTGCAGCGAATTGGAGAGATTAACCAAATTGTTACACTCAAGGGGATTCTTTATGATCTTTAGCAAAGCAGAAAGCAAAATGAACATTAATTTACTTAGGCTCCTCTATTGTAATGCAAGTAAATGGAGATAATAAAATTCAAATTGGCTACTGCAATGGCTGAAGTGCGTACTTTGCTAGTGTATTATATCTACCTCCTGCATCCCACACTGAGTCTGGAATTGAATGGAGCTTGCTGGTATGATGCCCTACAGTGCATGGCCGATGCATTAAATCGAGGGGTAATGCTGGAGAGGGGCTCAGCTCTGAATCTGTTGGTAGCGTTGATTCTTCCTACTGCTTGTGTGGCTGAATACAGGGATGGGATTGGATGTTAATAGTTTCCAGTGTCAGTTACAGGCTACGGCCTGGAATGTTTTCTCCATAAATAAAGGGATTATTAACTCTAAGCTGAGCTATAATGAGAAGGGAGGTCTTGGCTAAGCCGTGACTGGAGCTGTAAGGGATATAAACTATGCCAAGACAATTTGCAGAGAGGAAAACCCAGGCAGGCAGTGCAAAATGGAAGCGAGGTTTGGTGAGCAAAAGTGAGCCGTGGGGCTAAGAGCTGGCGTTTGAGTTTTGGAGTCGTCCTAGTTCTACACCCTTCAAGTTTTAAGCAAATTGTATCGACAGCATTGCCATTTCCCATGCATAAACTGGGCTTTATATGGACCTCAGTGGGCATGGCAAGGCTTAGTTCATTAAAGTTAGAAAGGTGCTTTGAGATGTGGGATGCGAAGACATTGCCATGATACAATATGATTCCAGTTCAGGTCCTAGTCTTGCTGACGGATATACTTGGCCCATTTCTATCCCCTCCCCTTCCCTTGGCTCAACAGGGGCAAAACCTTGATATTGCCATTGGCATTGACTTGAGCAGTCTTGATTTTTCCCCTTCTGTTAAAAGGAAGTAATGTGATTAAGTACACACAGTTCATTTTCTAAGATTTATAATGTGCTATGAAGAGGAAAACTGGTCATTTTACCAACTAAACTGGTTGCAGAGGCTGCAAGTGCCTCTCTTGATTCTACAGTACCTAAGAGAGTGGGGACTTCGGGCCTAATTGACATTTAGGGGACAAATGCCGCAATCCTCCAAGCTATTCTTTCCCCCCCTCCCACTGCTCCTACCAATTGGTAGCATAGAGACACATGCATAAGTATTCCTGCATCGGACTAATATTCTGCCTCCGCAGCTCTGGGGTTGCAGCTGTGAATACTAAACATTGAGCTTCTGTCATCTCATCAATGTATCTGTGAATTATAGCCAGCAGTGACCATGATGTATGCAATGAACTCTCTCATGACAGCAAAAGGATGAGGGTTTCGAATCTGGCCCCAATCAAAACCCATCCATCAAAGATGCCATAGTGACAGCTGGGATAGTCCCACTCATAATCCAGCCTGATTGCTGTTGGAGCCAGCTCTCTTTATAGGTCACTCTGTCTGGTTGGTTCCTTGGAACTTATTTGGACTGATTTTTTTTTTTGTGAAGCATAGGACTCAAAACAAAATGGCCAAAACCAGTAGGAACCTAAACAGATTTAGGCGACATGTTGCTAATGGAAATTGCTCTTACATTTTGATAGGCAAATGTTAATCACACCCTGGCTCCTTGCAGGCTGCAATTATTCCACGGCTCCTCTTTTTACAAGTTTTGTAAGCGTTCATTTGAAGCTTCATTGTCGAGTCGGGAGCAGAGAGAGGAGCACGCTACGGAAGGTCGTTTCTTCCGGACTGGCCGTGTGAATTCTCCTTTTCTTTTGGAGCACACCGCTCTTTTTGCACGCAGAAATCAAAATTGGTTTCGCTGAGAGCCCAGCCGGCTTCAAACTGGGAGCTGAGAGCCAAGCTGTGCTCCTTCTGGTGCGTAGCAGAGCTGAGCAAACCTCATCTATTTCACTTAGCGGGGGTTAGCGACTTCACATCTGATTGGTGCGAGGTTTCCATGTGCGTGCATCCTGCTTCTGACTTTGGAGTCTGAATCGCAAAAGGGAGATGCTGATAAAAGAGCCGAGCTCACCTGACAAGCTTCGTTACTACGTGACCCTATTAATGTTGCCTTGTATTCTACTCCGTTTTATTCTAGTGAGGTCCCCATACTCTCCCTTTGGCCTTGAGGCAACCTCCAGGGTCTCCCAAAAAAAATTGTGATGGGTTTTCTGGGTCTAAATCTCGGTGATGCAGTAAAACATGTAACATAATGAGACGGGAGGTTGGTTGCAGGTCTTTCCCGAGCTCGGCTTCATGCTGCTCCATGGTTAGCAAAGAGTAAGCTGGCAGTCTTGCTAATGGTGCATGAGGCAGGATGGAAAGCAGCTAGTGTTTTGGGGTTTTTTTTTTTCCCTTGTGTTTAGAATGAATATTTTATTAAGCCATTTGCTGTAACGTTAGTACAGACAGACTCACGTCAGGGGCACGCTAACAATGTTACCAACAAATACAATTCACAGAGTGGTACGTAGTAATCACGGGCATTTTAGCACGGCTGCTAAGTGCTCTGTTTAAGATGGTAGCTGATTTTTTACGGTTAAAGCTGAATGTTGATTTCTTTTTAATACTGCTAAAGGAAGTCATGTCAAGTCGCACGCTGGCAGGCCAACCTTTGAGGCCTTTTCCCACCATGGGTTCCTGGGAGACAAGACCTCAGATACAATTTGTTTGCAATGTTTCAGACTTTTTAGCAGTTTGTCTAAGTGTTTGGATTGGCCAGGGGGAAAAGGGGGAAGTACCTACAGTACTTCTCTTTTTGGAAGGCCTTTGGTGAGATGTAGGGCACATATTGCAGTGCAACATCGACTACAAATGTGTGTCACTTTGCATTTTTGATAAAGGACATCCTAGCACTAGAGAGCTTTCAGACAAGTCCAGCAAAGCATTTTGGTGGGGGAGGAGGGGTGGGAAATGTCCCGAAGGAAGCATCATTGCTGTTTCTCTTTTATGGCACTGCCTAGCACCCTCAATTAAGGGTCAGAGTCTCGTTGGGCTGGACACTCTGCAGGTGAGAAACAAAAAAGACATCCTCTGTCCCAGGATGTTGACCATCTAGAGGTATAGCTAGGGTTTCAGGAATCTACCCTGCTTTGTAGAGCAACCTTCGGTTACAGTGGAGCAAATTCATAGCACTGAATTAAGCATTACGGGCATTTGCAGACGACACATTAAAGTGGGTTAAACGCCATTTTGCACCGCTTTAATGGCATTGCTGCTTGCATGAGTTTGCAAATTCGGTGGTGTATTGTGCATTAATTCCCACCACTGTAGCAAATTCAGTGGTGTAATATGCCTCAAATGACTTTAAAGCACAGCAAATGACTTTGGGGTGCAACAAATTAAAACACCTCTGAGGAGTTTGTTTGCTACCTTACAGCCACGGAGGGTATCACCGGGCCCCGTGTGGCTCAGGGGCTCTGCAGGCAGCTCGGCAGCAGCCCAGGAAGGAAGGCTGCACTGAAGGGGAGGGGGGAAAAGTGGCAAACCTGACTTCTTTATTTTTTCCTTCCCTGGAGCCTGCCTGCCTACCTGCCTACCTGCCTGAGCTGTGCGGGGGCCCGGTGCTTCTCTCCATGGCTGTGGTGCCCCTGGCACCACCTAAGCCAGGTATCTGTCTGGGGGGGCCACCACTGCCACGGAGGGAAGCACCAGTCCTCCCTCCCCACCCAGCTCGGGGACTGCTTGGCCCACCAGCAGCTCACTCTTCCCTCCCCACCGCCGGAGGGGCAGGTAAGGACACAGGTGTACACAACATGGGGGTTTACTTTGCCCTAAATTGAAGTGGTGTTCTTAAAAAAATCACTGCTTCAATTTAGGGAGAATTAAACCCCTTGTGTCATCTACAAATGCCCTATTACACAAGAATTGCCTGGAGAAGGTCTAAGAAGATGATGTAGCCAGGAGCTGGCAGCATATGACCTATGGGTCTAATTAAAGCCACGGAGCCAGGGGGCTTCAGCAGAGTTCTCGTGGCAGGGGTCTTTGTCCATGCCAGGGCCAGGTGGCAAGGAGCTGTGCCCATGCCACAGCTGGGGATAGAGGCATAGCAGGGCAGCTGTGCACCCAGGGCAGCCAAAATGCACAGGGCTGCATGGGCTGTCACTGAGCCAATTTGTGCTAGTGCAATCAGCTGCTGCTGCTGGCGATAGTTATTTTTCCATCTCACCCTCCAAAGCCGCTGCTAAGATCATCCTCTCCTCTCCAGTTATGCTACTGGTGGAGGAGGGAGGGTGAGGGCAGGGAGAAGTGATAGCAGAAAAGCGCAGCAATGGCAGCAGCAACTAGGTCAGAATATCAGCCAGCCTTGGGCTGAGCTATCTTCCAGCCCATGGCCAAAATGTTGCTGACCGCTGGTATAAGCCATGCAGTTATGCAACAGGTCAACTCGTGCTTCCTGTTACTGTGGTTTGGGTGACCCTTAGAAGGGACCAACTTCACTTCTCACCAGCTTGGAAAGTTCAGCTGATTAGTGTTTCCCATGATGGGACCGTTACAATCTAAATCTGTACTAATATCAATGATCAGGGCAACTTTAATCATGGCAGCAGTCCAAAGAGAAGGAAATAGGGCAGATGTTTTTCCAAGTTTTGTGGTCTCTAGTACCACACACTCATCTCAAATCAAATGCTCATTTTGCAAAGACCAGTCAGAGCCCAATGGAAAGCTAGACTGACTTTTAGATGCGTTGACTTTTATATGCCATTACTCCTGAATCTTAAGTGTGTAGAGTATGTTGGGTTTCCTAGTCCTTCTGTGTGTAGGGTTGGGGTGAAGTCAAGAGCAGATCCTCAAGATTTCTTCTTCCTAGTTTCCAGCCCACAGGTAGGATCTCGCCTCCAAATCTTTTTTTGTCCTCTCCTCCCAAATGAATTAACTCCTTCAAGCCCTATCTTGTAAGCAGACATTAACCCTCTGCTTGCTGCTTTGTTTCTAATAAGCAGGTGATTCTTGATGGCTGGGCCTGAGGATTGCTAGTGTTGGCCCTCTGAGAATCAGTTCTTCCCTTGATGCTAGCCTTGAGTTTTCTCTGTATCAGAGGAGTGTGCCAAAAATAGGACACCCTACTAGCCATTTTTAGAGTTGTAGGAACTTCAGTGCGTTGGTGGCTGCTTAAATGAGCCCGGCTGCTACCTACTGGAGGAAATGGCAGGCCTGCTTTGGTGTCCTGCTTCTCTCAAAAAACACAAAGTCAAGGGGACTTGTGCTCCTGGCTTCTTTAGGCAGGCAGCCAACCCACGTGTCCTAAAGCTAAGACACCTAATGGAGAACCTGTGCTGGCCAAGCAGATTTGCTTACAGAAGCAACTGAGCCTCGACTATGGAGTGGAGCAACTTGGGCTGAGTTTGAATAAAGCAATGTCCTATGCAGCCCTGTGGTTTATTTGAACTCTGCAATGCTGAGCAGGGGGAAAAACTTGTTTGTTTGGTGTTTTTTTTATTTAAATCGAGGGAAGCAGCCGCGTTGGGACACGCAGGGGGAGCAGTTACAATATGTTCCCTATCAAGGTGACATTCTTGGACTGCAGCTGGCTCACCTTGCATGGCACAGTACAGATATTTGGGACCCTTTCATGCTAGGGATAAAGAACTACTGATCACTGCCTCACATTCCCCAACCTTAAAGTCTGATGTGAAGCATTGGGTTGGAAGGGGCCACCAAGGTCAATCCCCTGGGTTTTCCTACAGCCAGGTAAAACATTTGTAGGACATCTACTCTGGCTCTTCTCACCCGCTACAGCTCTGAAGCACCTAATAAAAGAGACCCTATGATGTGACGGACAAGAAAAGGGCACTGCCAGGAGGAAGTAGATATTCCACGTTGCAGAGGACAGCATCAAACCCCATTGGTTTTGCTAAGCAAACTTCCTTCCTGACCCCAAAGCCATCTTAAGGGTCAAGAAACCTTAATTTGTTGTCCTGTTCTCTCAGATCCCTGGCTGTATGCATTATCTTCTTTTAGTTAGAAAAAATATGCTGTCGGTGTGTCCTTTTGGGCTAGACTGATGTAGCACCTTTCTATGCCGAGTGAGCAGAGCAGGAATGAGGGTCGTGTCACGTGTTCAACTTAACACTTACTAAGCGCAGTCATGTTCAAGCAGGTTAACATTTAAGCTCTTGCAAAATTGCTCCCTTTTGGACATGATTCATCTCCTAACCTGCCCTAACTTCAATACATCACAACGTTGCAATGGTTAGCAACTATTGCAAGCAAACATGTGGCACCACCCTGAGGGACAGAGAGAATACCTGGGGTACATGATGTCTAGGATATTCCATCTCCCCCATGTACTTTCTCCACCATTTCCCAAGCCTGTGGGGATTGCAGGCCCTTTGGGGTAGAGATTTCTGTTGTATGCCAATGACATATTTTGCTAAATGTACTGCTCCCAATGCAGTGGTTATGGCTCCCCCCTCCCCCTTTATACAAGATAATATGAAGAAACCATATGAGCACAGTGGGGTCTAAATAAATGTATTTATTGCATGCACACCAGCTAAGCCTTGCTGTATATGTATGTGCTATTCTTTTGGCAGCTTCTAAATCATAAACATGGTGAGCACCTTCTGAGGGCTCACAAAATGTTTAAAGGCTATGACCACCTTTAATTTATGCCAGGGATACCACATTTTCTTGCATACAGCATGCCCCCAAAATAAGATCCATACCATAATGCTGGAAGGCAGCACATCTTCATGCTTCTGTTTTTCTAGGGTGCTGGTTGTAGCCGTGTTGGTCTAAGGACATAGGAAGACCAGATTCTGTGGGTAAATGTGATTATCTTTTATTAGACCAACTAAATGGTCAGAAAAATTGGTCCTTGCAAGCTTTCGGGTACAAACACCTTTCTTCTGCCTGAAGAAGGGTGTTTGTACCCGAAAGCTTACAAGGACCAATTTTTCCAGCTATTTAGTTGGTCTCATAAAAGATATATTACATTTACCCAAAGAACCTTGTCTATTTTTATGTGTTTCTCTCCTGGCAAAGAAAGTCAGCTCTGCTTCAGGCACTTTTTCTTTTTTTTTTTTTTATTATTGATTTTTGGAGGGCTGATTTTTTTTGAGGGATGAGGTGTGTGTGGTATGTAGGTAAATATGATATTAAAGGCTGAGTCCAGAGATTGTATCCTCTACCCTCTGGGATTATTCCTGTACCCAGAGCACCCTTAGTCATGCAACAGGACCACATGCTCCACCTTCTAGCATTGGACAAGTGTCCCCAGCACACAGAACTGGGAGAGACGGTGCCTCCCTAAAGGATGCTGGCTCCAGATGTTGTTTCTGGGGTAATGCAACTTCACAAGGCTGGTTTAAAAAAAAAACAAAAAAAACCCTTTAAGTGAGGTTATGTTTTGTTTGCCTAATTTTCCTATGCATTAGCTTTGTGCTTTGTGAATAGTGCTTGTGCCCTGAGAGCTGATTTGAAGGGAGAGGGGGAGGAGGGAGGAGTGGTATGACTAGACGTGCACTGGAAGGATTTCTAGGTGCCATTAAATACTAGATATGCTGATTCGTCCTCACTTCTTTGTACAATCAGTAAATGAGAGGAGTGGGTGTAAAAATTGACCCTCGGGGCAGGCATAAAACTCAGCAGCGCCATAAAATGCCTTTTATTTTCCCTTCCTAATGCAGCTCGGCAATAAAAACGCTGTTTTAATAAATTAAAAGGGAGCGTGGTGTTGCGGGGTTGGGGTTCTGATCATCGGGGTGGCTTCCATTGCCTTGTTCTTTCTGCCTTTCATTTATTTTGCCTTTTATTTTTATTGTTGTTGGGTTTTTTTTAAAGGGAGATTATTCAAATGAATAATTAAAATAAACCCACGCTGTCTTTCAGAGCACTGGTGCTTGCTGGGGGAATCTGGCTGTTTGGGTATGTTAGCGTGACTTAGGTGGCCTATCTGGGCTTGGACAGATGACCTTCGGAGCTAAATGCATAGATTTGTTAGAGTTTGGGCTAAAGACGCACAACTCGCTCTGTCGCCTTGTAATAGACCATGATCCTTTGTGGCTTCAGCATGAAAATAGGATCTGTAACACTCCCTTGTCAACAGGCTGCATTAGCAATAGGGAAACGGGTTAGCTTGAGTTGAGGACAAACTCAAATCTTTAATGGAAGCCTAAAGAGATCTCAGGGGTTTTTTCAGAAGTTTGTTGAACTGCTTTTCACCAACTTTTTACCCCCACCTGTGCTTCCTGGCTTCAGTTGCTACAGTCTCATGAGCTAATATGCATCTTCAGCCTAAATAGCCACAGGATGTATTTAGACATCCGTAACCACTTGAGATTTCCAAGTTATAAGGTTTCGGGATTAACATCCAGCTTTCCTGAGAATCACTGATTTCTGACGAGACTTCAGAGGAAAGCACTCCTTTTCTAGAAATCGGAGTCCTTGGGCCTTCCAAAGTCGAGTCCCTGAACTCTTGAGTCTGTAGGGCCAGAAGAGCAACAAGTCTGATATCTAGCCTAACACAGCCCATAGTCACTCCCTGATTACCGTGCACAGTGTGTATCTTGTGGCTGATCTAGAGTATGTCATTTAGGGATGCATGCCTTCTTGATTTATAGACTGCAGGTGGTGGCAAAGGGACCACACCTCTCGACAAGTTCTTCAGTACTCAGTAACTCTCAGTGTTTGGGGGGTGGGAAATGTGCCATATTTCAAGCCTTAATTTATCAAGTTTCCATTTCCAGATAAGTAAATTCAGGATGAATGCAGTCTTTGTACTTCTGCTACAGCTAGCCAAAATAACCAGAACAAATTCCAGGGGACATTAGTCCCAACTTGGCTAGCACGGTGGCTGCTCTCCTGACCTTGATCGCTCTGAAGAATCGGTTCGGGCTGCAGGAGAAAAATAAATAAATAAATCAAACAACCTTGAAACATTCCAGTACTCTCTTTTGAAAATAATGTGTTTGAAATGACAAATTACATCCTACTCAGCCAAGTCAAAGTCTTTGTGCTCATTAGCTTTCTGCTTGTTTGACTCCTTTTCATGCACCTGGCTTCCACCTCCATTCCTGTTAACACCCTCTGTGTTTTCCCTTTTCATGCCACACTCTTCCTCCCCCTTCATCAGCCAGTGAGACAGGCATCATCCTGTTTAAAGAACATAAACTTTTAATTTGACGGCATTATGATCACTTGCCGACAGGATCTTTTTGTTCATGTTTCCCTGCTTAGACATTTGGCAAGATGGGTTGAGATGTAAAAATAACCATCCTTGTTTAAGCAACTATATTTTGTAAGGCTAAGAAGGATGTGCACGCTGGGAGGTGATAGGGATGAGAAGAAGGGTCCCCAGGTTCTTCTTCTAGCTCTGCCATAGGTTATTAGGTTGGCTGTAGGTTATATAAAAGTTAGGTAAATAGAAAGGAGACAGTGGTCAACCTCTTTCTGCTTCAGTAAAATGAACATAATAAATAATGCTGCTCTCCCAAGGGTCAAGTGAGCACTACTTCCAGTGCAGTACAGATGGGGAAAGCGTGGAACGGGAAGTGGAAGTTGCCTGGGGTTCCCAAAGGATTGAATTGAGCATATATCCCAGATCTCTGGATTCCCGGTTGCACGCACATATTACTGTTAATGCCAACAGGTTCTACTCTCTTCATTCAATCTCTTGTCAGCTCAGTTTGTTACCAGTTGCAGAGATCAAAGGGAGACTGGACCAGCTTAATATTCCTGCCAGTTACACAACCCGATTAATTGGAAAAAATCCTGTAATTGCAATGGGTATGGTGTGGGGGATAGACTCCTATTGTTGTCATTTATTTATTAGATTTCTATGCCACCCTCCCTGCAAAGAGGCTCGGGCTAGTGCACGTGCACGCACGCACATTTATTAAAAAACAGATAAAGTATTACAATAGGATACTACAGAATAAAAGAAAGAGACTCCCCAGTGCCCCCAAATGCAACTATTCTTCTAAAAGCCTGGGCAAAAAGAAAGATCCCATGACGCTTCCTGAAGAAGTCCTGGCTTGGGCTCTGAGGAGCTGCAAGGGGGAGAGAAGCAACTACTGAGAAAGACTTCCCTTGTTTTTCCCAAATGAATTTGACTCACAGGTGGGACTTGCAGAAGGCTTCTCTCAGTTGGCCTTAGGTATCATGCTGAAACATAAGGGAAGAGGCAGTCCATGAAGTATGTATTTTGTAGGGCTTTGTAAGTCAAGACCAGCACCTTGAATTGCACTGAAAAGGTTACTGGAAGTCCATGCAGACTCTAGAACAGCTTCCACGCGGCTCCCGAGGGTAGCCCCATGGAGAGCACGTTGCAGTAGTCTAGCTTTGAGGTTGTGAGACGGCGGCCAGATCTGCCTCTGAAAGAAAGGAGTGCAGCCCTCTCAGCCATCCGAGGGAATTGGTGAAAGGGGGCATGGGAGCTAAAAGCACAAAAGGGCAGATACTCCATTTACTCCACAGCAGTGCATGTGTAGCTGCTGATGGGGCTGCCTGGGGCACAAGAGTGCTTCAGTGTGAGGGGCTGCCTGCTGGCTAGCCTCATACTGAATCATCCTCCTGTCCCAGCCAGCCCCTCCACAGCATGTTGAGCTGGGTCAGCGCAGCCCCAGGCTGGCAAGCTGACCCCCCAAGGCCTCTTGCCAGCTGTTCCTACCCAATTCAACGTGCTGTGGTCCTGGGCGCTCGTGTAAATGCAGCGCCTGGGAGTAATATACTCCAGTGCAATGTGCTCTGGAGTTTAGTGCTTCACCCTTATAGCACATGTAGATGCACCTGGTATGTCTCTAGCTTTGTAAAAGCCTAAAGGAAAAGCTTAAATGTAAAGTGGGTGAAGGAAAAATGCCATGTGCAAAGTGACCCCCCCCAGCCCAACTCTAAGTACTAGAGGGCCAAGCTGCCTTCTAGTGTTGGGAGTCGCTTCAGAGTGGAGTTCAAAAAGTTGGGTGTCTGTAGAGCACTAGTGATTTGGCATTAGTGAGAGCGTCATGTCTTGAATGGGGCCTAATGGTCACTGTCCTGTAAATAACATTACACGGGATAAGTAGGTTCAAGGCCGGATTGGTTTTCAGGGCGCTGAGTGCCCACTGTCTTCATTGTGCTTTGCGACCGAGCAGCTTGCAGAATCAAGACCTCCGTCCATTCAAAGGCTTTCCAGTACTTCAGTGCCTAGGAAATATTATGCATGTCCCCTTGTATGATTTGAAGAGAAGTGACTGCAGCACGTTAGTTATACAACAAAAGAACCGTTTCCATTTCCACAGTTTAACGGATAAACTGAAAACAACAGTGGCAGTGAGTACATCAACCACCGCAACGACAGGAAAAAAAGCACAATGGCTTTGACTGTAGAAATTGATCAATTGCAATTGATTCCTCTAGAAGGATGGCAAATAAAGCCCTGCATTTTCCAGGCTTTCTGCACAAAGCTTATTGTAGTGTCATGTAAAATATTTATGCCAAATTCATTTGGAAAGCTGTAACGTGCATTATCCGCAAAATGAGTTCAGCCAAACCTTTTCAAAAAGCATTTTACTTTTGAGCAGGGAAAAAATGCTTTGCTATGGGAGGACTTGTGTTCTCAGTTTTGCAACTGTCGCCCTCCCCCTTTACGGCTTTTAGCCATGAGAAACAATTCTCATTCCAGGAAACACTCTTCTATTTCTTCTGTCTGTTTATAAAGTCTGTGCCATCCTGATTTTGTGTGTGTGTGTGTGTGTGTGTGTGTGTGTGTGTGTGTGTGTGTGTGTGTGTGTGTGTGTGTGTGTGTGTGTGTGTG
>NW_017729015.1:12344398-12347082 GCF_001723915.1 Gavialis gangeticus | reverse complement strand
GTGTGTGTGTGTGTGTGTGTGTGTGTGTGTGTGTGTGTGTTCTTTCCCCTTAGTGAATGCAATGCTTTTCTGCTTTTAAAGGAAAAAAAAATCCTTTTTAATAAAAGGAAGATCCTTCTGCAGAAGGCCCTGGCCTGTGAAACAAGGGGACAAATACCCAGGCTAGCCACAGATTCCTGGGATGGTGCTGGGAAAACTTTTCCACCAATATTACTTGTGCAGCCTTTATTATCAGTGTATCTGAACAGCTTCTAGACCATCATGAATGTACACTCACCATCCCACATTGAGGTAGGGAACTTGTAGTATTTTGATTGTAGGGAACCAACAGGTTTGAGTTGTGTCTATGCAATAAAATGAAGGCACTTGTTCAGCTAGGTAATATGGAGTATGGTAGCAGTTTAGTCCGTGTGTCCACATCTTGCTCACAGAGTGCTGGTTCATGGTGTAGTCTGGCTGTCATACTGTGCAACTGTGCTCTTGCTGCTGCTGCTAACTAGATTCAGGTTATCACTTCTATGGTTGCCTCTGCAACAACCGTATCTTTGTTGTTTCTGGGTAGACCTTGGGGAAGGTTGCACTACTAAACCCTAGCACAGCACGGACCTCTCCTCTAGTCTGCTATGCCTTAGGCTAGTAGCCTAGCCACTGTTTCATCCTTTCTGTAGGATGCCACTTAGATCCACATGCCTGATGAAGAAACAGTGACTAAAGAAGGTCCATTATGAGTATGTGCAATACTTCAAACGATTGCATGGTGACTCCTCAGCACAGCAAACTACACATGGAGGAATCACAAACTTCACACCGCAACTCCTGTAGCTCTTGGTTGCCTATCAAAACTCTGTCTTCAACTACAGCTTTTTCTGATCTCCATGGGAGAGATCACACCTCTCTGCCTCAGTTCCCCTTTGTAAAATGAACCTATGGATGCTTCCCTTCTCTCTCTCTCTCTCTCTCTCCCTCTCTCTCTCTCTCTCTCTTTGGTTTTCTCTTTAGGTTGTAAACTCTTTGGGGCATAGACTCTCTCTTCCTATTTGTATATATAAAGCATCTAGCACAATGAAGACCTCTTTTGACTTGGAGCAGAAAACACTGCTGCAATTAAAAGTAAAAATACCCTACAAAACTGTGTGAGTTCACAAACTGGTCTGGGAGGGGCCTTCAGGATGATCCAGTCCAGTCCTCTGCTAAGATCAGCACCCGCCAGTCCCCTGTATGTGCCTGTGCAAGATGTGTGTGTGTGTAAATATTTCATCCTCTAGTTTTTAAAAGGTAGAATTAAAAAGGATGTAAATTATAAAAAAAAAAAAAAAAACAAACACCAACCCATCAGTGTGTGTGCAAGGGTGAATTTTGCCCTTGGTATCAGACCTACCTAAGGAATGATGGACGTGACAAACAAGGAAGATTACCTTCAGTACAGGTGCCAAAGGTCTCTCTCTCTTCGGACAGAGTTTTCATCCCAACCAGCTTGTGCAGGTGGGTAATTTTCCTAGCACCTGTATCTGTTCCCTGCTGCTGATGGATGCTTTACCCACAGACGGATCATTTTAAGGGTGATGAGGTGCTGGCAGTATTTTCCATCTGCATTGTTTGTTTGTTCCTCAAGGCTGCTATCACTTTCTGAAACCTCGCTTTTGTTGCTAACGCGGGTCATTTGCTGCCCTGTCTCACCGCTTCAGGAAACCTTTTTAAATTGCACAAAATAATGAACTGATTCATTTGTGTGCTTTATTTATTTGTTTTTACTGAAGGGGCTCACCTCCATCAAAGAGGAAAATTGGGTTGTGACTGAAATGGCTCTGTACCGTATCCCTGAGAAATACTGTAGCAGGGGAAGGATGCTGCTGCAGTGATAAATATGCTACTTTCATGATTTTAATAATTAAAAATGCACTTAAAAATCCTTCCATACACACAATGGAGAGGACTATTGCATTTATCTTAGCCTCTCATGGATCCTTAAGGTTTTATGGGCACTTTAAAACAGAAATAAAGATCCCTTTTTATATTGGAAAAAAACAGATGCGTCTCAAACTGCCATCCCATTCCACACAACTGTAGTTATTTTCTCTTTTAGATCTTGCATCTGGACCATAGTTGGGTTTTTTCTTTTTTCTTCCTTTTAAAGTGATGTGAGTGTGAGAATAGGCTGGGATGGGGGGGAGGGATGTATAAAATCTCACGGCGCATGGAGCGTACACTATGTTTGAAAGTTATTTGGCTTCAGTTAGTTGTTGGTTGACCTAAAGGCCCATCCTGCACCCAGCATGTTGGGACTGCCGGTGTAGTACAGAACTGGCTGAAGAAGGCTACCCAGTTTGGCTGGCCACTTCCAGCTCAGGGTCTAGTCCGGTTATTTGGTTTCTTGGGCTGCAGCTCAAGAGGAATGGATCCACCCCCTAGCTCAGCCTTCAACATCCTTGACACAGCATTTAATGAGCCCTGTGTTTTGAGTCAACAGTATACTCATGAGGTGCACAAATGCTTCATTGATTATGACCATGCAAGTGTCGAGTTTGATACAGTTTTGCTTCCTAGAGTCAATTGGGGGCAATGGTGCAAGAGCAGAAGGAGTGTAGACGCTCTAGAGTATGGATCCTCCCTCTCCCCTTTCCCCTCCTCCCCCCGCCATCATCAACACTGGGGAACGTTAAAGGATAAGAAAAGTCATTGGCAAT
>NW_017729015.1:12332027-12339398 GCF_001723915.1 Gavialis gangeticus | reverse complement strand
TGATTATGACCATGCAAGTGTCGAGTTTGATACAGTTTTGCTTCCTAGAGTCAATTGGGGGCAATGGTGCAAGAGCAGAAGGAGTGTAGACGCTCTAGAGTATGGATCCTCCCTCTCCCCTTTCCCCTCCTCCCCCCGCCATCATCAACACTGGGGAACGTTAAAGGATAAGAAAAGTCATTGAATTACAGGGAAAGTTTTGTTCTGCAAAGTCATTAAAGTAGAACTATATATATATATATTTTTTTTTTTTGGATGAGATTTACCAAAGAAATCTCCCAGAGAAATAGAAATGATGCAGCTGTGCTGCTTGGGATATATATATATATATTTTTTTTTTTTTTTCATTATTGTTTTCCAGCAGAAAATGTTCTCTGTGGAAAATAAATAAGAATATTAGATCGAGGGGAAAAAATCAGTAATTTTGGAAGCCGCTGTCCTTCCTACTTGCTGCTTCCTGGGTTTCGTTGTTGCTGTTTTTGTTTTGGGAGTTTCTGTTTTATTTCTGCAGCTGCTTGAAGCTCTTTTGCCTGACTGGCACCCGAGGAAGAATTACAGGATGAAGGTTTATTTAACGTAAGACCCACGTTGGGCAATCTAATGCAGCAGTTCACAACCAGAGCATGCCTTGAGATCCTTTCAAGGGTGCCACTCGACGAATTAGCCCTGTTAGGTGTGCAAACATGATTCACAAGCTAAATCCAAAGATTTCAAATAGGGACCCATAGTGTGAAAGCATGCTGACCCATTGGCGTCTTTGAATTCTTTGCAACAGAGAAAATACTCCATATTATTTTTTCCATAGTCAAAATACAAGTGAAAGCTAAGAGGCAGCATTTTCCGAGGGGTGCCTTGACTCTAAAAAGGTTGAGAATTACTGGTTGAGTTGATGAGCTGGATATGTTGGCAACGGAAAGGTCTTCATCCAGCTTTTTCTGTAGGCAACAGCAAAATACTCACTTTTTACTGTCAGCAGATTTAGTGAGGAGTTGAGGCTACTGGGAATTGCCCAACACGGTACAGGCAGGCGCTGTGCAGTAGCTCTGTTAATGTAGCCCAGATTTCTACGGAGAACAGCCCCTTCAATTCTGGTCCAAGGCTCTTGATGCACAGCTGTGCCACTCTTGACCTGCAGCACCCACTCCTGTTCAAGTCCTGCCTTCTCTTCACGACTCTGCCCATGCACCTCGCGGCTAAATTGCAGCCCTTATTGATATTCCAGGCTGGGGCTCCCTATACTGTAGCTCTGATGACGGTCTTCAGTTTTGAATCATAGGTCATGCACTGCTCTTTTGCTGCTATTTCAGCCAAGACTGCAGTCCCAACTGCCCAGGGACCTTTCTGTTAAACAGGTTCTGCTGTTAGCTGGGAGCATAAATCTTCACTAGAACAGAACCACATTTACTTGCAGTTGTGACTGGGAGAAAATCCTCAGAGGTGGATCTACCATTGCACTAACCCTCTGCAGCAGATAATGTATACTGGGCCAAATCCAGCTCTTGTGCAAGCAGGAGTACTACAGCATGGACAAAATTGGCCCTGGATGATCTTATTAAGGAATGTAAGGTAGTTATACACCTGCTGGTGTCCGGAGTAATTTGGGACATGCTCTGGTTGAGCTGTAACATTTTCTTTAGTCTTCATTTCAGGTGCTGGAGTATCCAGTGGCTGTTCTGATGGTTAGCTCCCTTCACTGCTCAGTATTTGCACCTAGTCTGCAGTGCAGATTTGCCTACATTTTGCTCCCACCGGATCCCCTTCTACCTGCTTCCAGCTGAACTAATGTTGCCGTCTGCTATCAGAGCCCTTCTCCCCATGTCGGGACTTACAGACTGTGATCAAATCACCTCTTCCACAAAGGTTGTGAAGTTTGGTGTACCTTCTGCAAAGATTGATGTCTAGGAGGCAGATTCTCAGCAGGCAGAAACCAGTATAGATCCACTGAGGACAAAGGAGCTTTGCTAATATACATCAGCTGGGTTGCTCTCACTTGGGCTCCCTGCCTGTTCAAAACTGAATCTGAGGCTGAAAGGGGGGGGTCTTAGGCCGAGAAGTCAAGTCCAGCCCCCTGTTATCACAGGCACCACGTCACACTACCCCTTTCATAAACAGATCAAGTTCTGCCTTAAAACTTCATTTTTTTTGAAACTGCTAATAAAAGGCAGCTCCAGAACCTCCGATGGTTGAAAGATCCATCTCATTTCCAGCTTAAATTTACTTGGGGCCAATTTATAACCATTTGTCCTGGGGCCAACATTGTTCTGTAGCTTAAACGGTTTATTTAAGCAGTATATTTATTGAAAACAATTATCCCGGCCTTAATTTTTTTTCTGGGCTAAATAAACTGAACTCTTCTAGTACGCTTTTGTAAGATGAAACTAGTAGCTGTTTTCTGATTTATCTTTAAGCACGTGCTTAAGTCCCAGCGACTTTCAGTAGTCTTTTCAATGTTCTTAAATGCTGCCTCTGAATTAGGGTGGCCATCATAGAGGACAGTTCGGTGATCCCCTGTCCTCTATTAATACGAAACTCGACGCCTTTACGTCCTCTATTTTTTTTTTCTCTACAAAGAGAAAAATAGAGGACATAAAAGCATCCGGTTTCATATCAACAGAGGATAACCGGGCTGTCCTCTACAATGGCCGCCCTCCTCTGAATAGGGCCTGCTTTCTTAAAGTGGGAGTTCAGAGTGGAACAAGGCAGCAAAGGCTTTGACAGAAGACCGTGAAGGTGGCGGTGTGGAGACAGCCAAATTATAACAGACTCACCAAGCCTGGTGCTGAAGTATCATTATATCAAAAATTCCCTGCAGCTCAGTATGTAGCTGCAGTGGGCAATGCGAAGAGGGCGGCAAGCTGCATTGCTAGAGGAATCGGATGTAAATCAAAGCAGGTAGTTAGAATGGTATAGCAATGAAAAGAGGCTTCTTTATTGCTGAGTCTGGTACAAGTTAGTCCTCTGCCAGTGGACTGGGAATAGGAAAGCAACATGATCTACCATAGTCTCTTAGGAAAGGATGCAGATGAAACCACTCCTGGGCAGAGTAATGAGGTTAATAATGATAGCCAAGCCTCCCCAATTACAGACGATGGGAGGAAGGCATATTACTGTTTCTGCAGAAGAAAAGACTCCATGGTGTCCAGCTGGGGCTGATGGTTTTAAAATATTATAATAAGCAAGTGGATCAAAATACTCCCTGCATCATCCATGAAACACATGCCACCATATCAAGGGGGGGATTGCAGGCCAATTATTCTGTGCATAACTAAATACAAAGGAAGCAACTGCCAATGCAGGGAGAGTAGTTTGCAGTTTTTATCCGCAGGTCTCATCCTTTGCTGGAAGCTTTAACTGAGCCTCTTAACATCGCGGGGTGGTAAAGGGGAAAAGAGGGCATTCACAGCTGGTATCAATTGGTGTAATGCATGACTGACTGATACAGAGGGATTTCATGAACATCAGGCTGCATCAGCAGCACAACCCTGTAAATAAGGTGCTGAACTTTGACTTGGGTTATGCCCATGTGGGAGTCTGCTGCTCCAGTGGAGATACCTGAGTTAGTTTTAAGCCACCTAGTTCAGAGACTGCTGGTGGTGCCACGGTGGCAGTCCACATCTCTGTGGGTGCTAGCTGCCTAGATACCTACCCAGGATCCTGGGTGGTTTTGCAGCCTGTATAGCACCCGTGTTATGGCTGCACTGCCTCAGTAACTAAGGCTACTCTAATGTATTCAAGCTGCTGGCACAGCTGGGACTGCAGTGTAGATGCAATCTCCAACAACTGATGCCCTCTTAATAGCGAGATGATGTGGCAGAGCTGAGAAGAGCGCATTACTGGGCTGCCTGAACACCTCATAACACTGTTGTTCTCTCTGGTCTGCAGATAGAGGGGTGAAGGCACAGAGGGTGTGACTACACTGCTTCTGTAGGGCAAAATACATCCTATCTACCCCAGTCCATTCATGCTCCCCAAACCTGGAAGCTACGGTACTGAAGCTTTTCTGGGAACATTTTTGCTCGGTTGCTGCCAAGCATTCCTGAGACAAAAGTCTCAAGAGCATGTGTAAACCTACCCACAGAGACTAAGTGACTTGCCTAAAGTCACACAAGAAGTTTGTGGCAAGGAGTTGCACTAGATTCCTTAACTCACTAGGGAGTATCCTATCCACTATGCTACCCTTCCTTTGGAGGTGATGCATCTCTTCCTTTCCCTGTTTCTTTTTCTTTATCAGTAGCTCTATTGGGCAGAAATTGTGTGTTTGTGCAGCCCCTTGCACAGGGGGACACTAATCTTAGTTGAGACATACTGGCAGTTATGAAAAGAGCTACATGCAGGAGCCCCCTTCCCCCTACCTTCTCTTAGCCTTTTAAGTTCCCCAGATGATGGTTTTTTCCACTTTATGACTCATCACTCACTTTGTCCCACATTTGGGGCACTGGCAGTTAAGAGATGTGAATGCATCTGGTGGGTTCCCTGTAGACCACTAATTTTGCAACCTGAGGTCTGTTGTGCAATTTGCTTTTCATAGGAAAAAAAAATCCTGGTGCAGTTGAAATGCGATTGCTCAGGCGATTGCTCAGTGCTCTTTCTCCACTGTAAAGTAAAAAAGAAAAGAAAAGAAAAATCTTGTATAAAGCTAATGTCCTAGAAGAAAAATGAGCATTCAGGCTTGAAGGGAGGCCCTGTGCGATTGTCTTGTATGAGTAAAGAGAAAGGACAGGATGCCAGGGGAGAACAGCAGAGAGGTAAGAAGCAGCACTCAGGCACATCTTTCTTCTCTGTGCTTCATGACAAGTGAAACAAAGCTCATTCTCTTCTCATCCAATCTGGATGTGTGCTTTCTGTTATAAAATCTGCTAATATATACTAAGTTAATATCAAATCACAGGGAGCAACAGTCGTGCGCCACTCCTGGCTCTGCGATGAAGTTCCTGTTGGAGTCTCTTGCGGGGATTGTCCAGCATCACATGTGCAATTTTGTGTGACAAATTCATTTCATCTGAGGGGGAATTCACAACTAATGAGGCTGGATTTCTCCCCAGCCCTCTGAAATGAATTAGCCCTCTGGCATTATTACAGTTGCCTCTAGTGCCCGAGCAGAGAGCAGGGTCCGGTTGTGCTAGCCACAGACGAGGCACAGAGATCATGTTTGCCTTGGGATTCTTGGCAGCCTTAAGAGGCAAGATAAACAAAAGATGGGAGGAAAGGGAAAGGCACAGAAATGGGAAGTCGGGCATCGGGTTCGGATCAGAGGTTAAGGGTAGATGGTAGCTCTCCTGAAACCAACTCTCGCACCGTCTCCACTTGATGAGACCATGCCCTGAACTCTCCTAACCTACCTGGCATTCAAACTATGGAGGATTCTTCATTTTGGGGGATGTCTTGCATTAGGTTTGCCAGGCGACCTCCAGTCCCCATGGATCTGCTGGGCCTTCAGTTCCACAGCAAAAAGTTAATTGTATAGGGAATTAAGGGCATAGGGAAGCAAGGCTGCAAGGGACTTCAGAAGGTTATGTAATCCAGTCCCATTCTTGAAACCGTCCTAACCAAGTATCTGCTAACCTGTTTTTAAAAACTTCCAGGGATGGAGATTCCTCAATGGCTTTAGGTAACCAGGTCCAATGTTTGACCACACTCGTGATTGGAAAGTCCCTCCTATTCTCCAACCTAAATTCCCCTTTGCTGAAGCTTGAGGCCATTACTCCTAGCCCTGTCTCCTGTGGCTGCAGAGAAAAGCCCATCTCCTAATTACCCTTCAGGTGTTTGCAGACTGTTATCAACATCCCTCCCCACCCTTCTCTGGGCTAAATAATCCTAGTTCTTTCAGCCTGAGAAGTCTTGCTGCCCATGCCCCCAAACATGTCTATGCTGTGGTCACCGCTGTAAGTGCAATGTATGCAGATGTCTCTGAGGGTGCTTAAAACTACTGAGCATGGGTACCGAGAACAGCATAGCTGCAGTAGCGCATGATTCAATGTGAGCCGGGCAAATGCTATATGTGGGTGTCTAGTCTGCACTGAGCTCCAAGCTATTGCAGCTGTGCTGCCGTGAGTATCTGAGGCGGCTTTTTTCTACCTTGCTTGCCTGCGTCTACAAGCATCACAAGTGCCAGGAATCACACAACTGAGGTTAAAGGCAATAGCTCTAGAGTCAGTGGCTGAGACAGCTGAGGGTTTGGCTTGCAAAGCGGAAGTTAGGCTCAAAACCTTCATCCCAACACGTGATGTAGGGCAGTTTTGCAATTGTCTTCACTGGAGGTTTTCAAGATGAGGCTGTTTGAGCATTTGTCTGTGGGCTGAAGAAAAGCAAATCTTGCATCTGTGCAATAGGTTGGATTAGATCCCTTCAGGTCCCTACCTACCATGTGCTTCTCTGAAGGAAGAGATGTTATAGCAGGGTGTCAAACTTGCCCAACTCCTCAGGGCTGGATCTGAACCATGGGACTCACTGCAGATGAGATCTGGACATGGCAGCAGGGCAAGCTGTCATATCGCAGAGAGTGGGAGCGATGGCAGGGGTGAGTGGTCCAGTGGTGGCACAGCGGTCACATCCCTGCCACCAAAGGCTACCCCCACGAGAGCCCCATAGCCCTCAATTCTGTGGTAGCCCCACTCATCCTCATTTCCTGGGCCCACAAGAATGCCCCCTCGAACTGGAGGAAACAGCTCTGAGGGCTGGATCTAGCTCATGGATAGTATGTTTGATACCCTGGCATTAGAGGAGAGGAAAGGAGAGGAATACTCTTGCATTAGAGAAGAGAGTCCCACAGCATTTGAAGTTTTCTGCTTGCCTAATTTTTGTCTCTCCCTCTTTGCTCCCCTCCCTCCAGTTTGAGCCTTGATAAAGCATTGCATCCCACCTTTCAACCACAGCAGATTGAGAATTAATCAGGGCCCAGGGTGTCTGAGTGCGATCTGATGGAATACCAGCCTTTTGGAAAATGTGGCTTCAGTAATGATGAGCCGAGTAAGTACAGCCAATCTGGACTGCTTAACTTTTTTCCCCACTTCCAAAAAGTTTCCGCAAAAATGAAAATAGTCTTTACAAGTTTGGGAATGAAAAAAATAACCCCACTTGCAAAGCCACCTTTGGTATCCTAGCTCTTTACGAGACATCATATCTGTCTGATGAAACCAGAACTCTTTCCCAGAAATGTCCACCTTGTCTCCAAAAGACAAGCACATTGAAGTCAAAGAGCAAAGAGAGTCTGCTTGTAAATTCTTGACTAGCTGCCATGGTCAAGCAGATCATTCACTATTATTTTCTGATAGTATTATTGGATGTGAATTTAGTGTTCCTGTACTGGCAGACCCGGAGTGAAGCTCTTTGCCTTCCATAGAGCAAGTACAGTGCTGCTTAGCATGTGCAAGC
>NW_017729015.1:12325119-12327027 GCF_001723915.1 Gavialis gangeticus | reverse complement strand
TTGGAATCTGAGAGAACAGCACTAGCTTTCATATTCTTACAAAGCTCCCATGTGGTCTTTAAAGACCATAAGTGATGGGGACATTAGTTTTACATCTCATGTGCAAGCTTCCTGCATCCTTTTCCACTCAGCTTTCAGACCTGGCTTTGGGGAGCCAAAGAACTTTTCCATAAAGACTCCTTGCCAAATTGATGATTGATGCGAAGTGAAGTAGTGACTTTTGAAAAGTAAAAGCTTTGTCCTCTGGACCCAGAATGAAGTGGCTACAAGCAGCTGTTAGGTGATGCTGGCCCAGGTCCTACAGCCACCTGGAAAGATCACTCCAGTGTAGAGAAATCTGCTGGTGCTGTGTTCGGTGACCACTTGATGATTATACGATATCCCCCTTTTGTGCTGCTCTGGGAGGCGCAACGGGTAAAAGGTGGCAAATGAGGCCGTCTACAGTTGCAGCAGTTCTCAAAGTCCCGAGCCAAAGTGGTTAGATGGCTACTGATTTAGGGCTTCCCAGACCTTTACCATTAAACCCCACCAAGCTCTCCAGTTACTGTCTACGGTGCATATTAATGATGACGGCTCTATAAAAAATATATCAGCTTAGCTTTCCTTTGTAATATTACTAAGCGATTGATAGAGATGGCCTCTATACGCAAGCAGTTTGTATATCCCTTACATACCCTCTACTATCTCTGCACTGAATGCATGGAGAAAAACAGCAATATAGCCTCAAGCTATAATCATTTTCTGCAGATATCCCCTCCTGTTTCTTGCACTTTTGATATATCTGGTTACCTTATCAGAGCCACCAGTTGAATTATAATATCTTTTATTACAGCCCATCAATCAGATTTCATCATGTGCAGACCCTATTACCGATAATGCACCTCTCCTTCAGTGAATGCCATAAAAGAAAAGGAAAACTAGAAGGGGAAGAGAATTGCTTGTGAAAAATAAAAACATAATAATAAAAAAATCAAGTCAGTTTGTCCACAACTTGACAGGAACAACAGAATATTTTGCAGTCTGCAGGAGCTGTCTAGATATTTGTTTTTTTAAAAAATGCTCTTCAAAAGACAGATGATAAAATTATTTCATCTCCTTGGGTTGCTTTCATAAATACCAGAGCTTCTCAGATTCAGCAGCTGTTTCGAAATAAATGTAAAGATAGGACGTTTTGTATCATTATCATGCAATCCAAGAACAACATGTCATCTTCTCTGTGCCGTCTGCAAAGTTCAGGAGGTATCACAGAATAACACATCAAAGGGGAGCCGGATTAAATTGTCCAGTTGTGTATTACAATGCCAGTAACACAATCAATGCATTTGGGATAGGGCTGTTTGAACGGTGTGATAAACTGGCCAGTTAAGGAAGAGCGAGCCCACGGAGAAATGGTATGAATTGAAGATGTTTAATAATATACAACAGGTGTCTAGGGGCTGTGGGGGTGTTTTCCACATTGTGCATTTTGAAAGTACAAGGAAAGCAAAACAAGTGCTGATCGAGAAGGGGAAACGCTAGAAATATTTATGCAATGGGAAATGAAGTGCAGAGAAATCATGACTTGTATGAATGGGGAGATTATCTTTTGCCTTGGTATTAATACAGTTGTTTTATGTGCACACGAAGCAAAGAAAGAAATCTTGCCTCCACACAGCTTTTCCTTTTGCCGTTAACAGAACTGCGCTAAGTTAAAACTAGGGCTGCGAAAAGCTTCGGGTGGCGATTCCCTTTGGATGAGATTTGGCCTGATTCGGTGGCCGAATCGCCGAATCAGAAGCAAATCGGGTGACCAATTAAAAGGTCGAATCGATTCAAAGCTCTCCGAATCTTCGGAAAAGATTCAGAGACTTCTGATCATTCGGGCAGTCCCCGGTGGAAGCAGCAGGGAGCTGCAGCCACTCGGAGCTG
>NW_017729015.1:12324466-12324708 GCF_001723915.1 Gavialis gangeticus | reverse complement strand
GCCCCCTTCCACTCCCCCAGCCCCCCCCCACCATGGCTGCCCTGCCCGGGCCAGCTCTGGCCCTTTAAGAAAAAAACAAAAACGGAGAAAAGCCCCAGGACTCACCACTCCTGCAGCGGCATTGGGGCTTCGGAGGCTCGTGCAGAGCCCCCCATTCGATGCGGGGCAGTGGGGATTGCCCCCGCCACACAGGGGCGAAGAGTCCTGGGGCTTTTCTTGGCTTTTTTTTCCTTAAAGGGACA
>NW_017729015.1:12312160-12319466 GCF_001723915.1 Gavialis gangeticus | reverse complement strand
TTCCAAAAAGCTAAAACAATTATGGAACAGAAGGAAGAAGGTAGAGATTCAAAAGAACTGGAGGTTATCAGAGACAGTACACCAATAACAGCACAGTGAGTACATTTACACATGCAATTAGCAGGTAACAATAGCTCTGGCACAGTCTGCACTAGTGTTTATTTCTCCTGGATGCAGCATTTACATGTGTGCCTGGGACTGCAGCATGTTGAGCTGGGGTGGGCAGGGCAGCAATTGCCGGGCTGGGGGGGATGGGCCTGGCTGATTGGGAGATTCAGCCGACTCGAATCAGGACAGTGATTCGAATCCTTGAATCAAATCACTGTCCCCCGAATTGGCCGAATCCGAAGCGAATACTAGCTGCTTCGCACAGGCCTGGTTCAAATAAGAAACATGACTACGGTCAAGAGTTAAGCAGACCGGAATGGCAAAAAAAACCCTCCCTATCCACCAAACAATTAAAGGATTTCTAAGAAGGGGAAATGGGTCTCAGGCAGAAGCAACTATATCGTGCCATTGTTTGTGCCCCCATTGTCAATGTGGAGGGTGACAAATACACATTAATGTCATGCGATACGTTTGGCCTGTTCTATCCATCAACAGATTTCAGCACGCCTTGAGCGAGGCAGCAGCATCCCCATTTCCAAAGGAAAATGGGGTATAGGACTTTGAAGGGACTCTCCAAAGGTCCTGAAGAAGGTAGGTGACAGAACTGAGACTACCTACACCATACGAGCCTCTCGCCGGTGGCCTGTCCACTGGAACAGACTGCCTCTCCAGCAGAATTCCTCCAAAATGCCATCTATTTTTTCCCCCCCACTGGTAACTAAAAATGTTATGTTTTCAAGAGGAAAATCTCTTGCATGAAGTTTAATTTTTTTTATTTATTTTATAGAAGGCCTACAACTAAGAGAAACATCTCTGAGTTTTCTTTTTCTTTGGAAATCTGGAAAATGTGGACTGTGCAAAAAACCTATGGGGAAAAAGAAGGTCAACCAGATTAATGCCCTAGCTTCTAGGCCAGGTTACTTACCATGTTATTCTAATTTGAAGCCAGTCCAGCTCCATTGTTTTCAAATTATAGTGAAACTAGGGCAACACTGTGGTAAATGCGGCCTTGTGCTTCCACAGTGCTACCCAACAACATGAACTGAACAAATTTCACTGATATAACTCTTAACATTGGTGGAGTTGCTCCTGATTTACACCAGCCCAAATAAGAGGTGAATCGGACCCAGGGTCTTCATGTACCTGGAACAAAATATGTTAGTTTAGGTCTTAATGGGCTTAAATCAGCATAACGTCCTCAACCTGACCTGGCCCATAAATCCTGCGCGTAGAAAAAGAGGCGTTTAATCCTAGCAGATCTGCAGCCTTCATTTCTCATGACAGAAAGCCAGATGCTCAGCTAGTTCAAAACAGTGCAACTCCCTTGATTTTGCAAGAGCTACGCTGATTTACACCTCCTGAAAATGTAACGCGTGTCATTCACCTCCCTTCAGCATCGACTATTGATGGTGTCCCTCTATTGATGGGTCTAGTGGTAGAAGCAGTGGTTGAGTCTGGTGTCAGGGCTCCTCCCAGCTCTGCTGCTGATTTTTAGCGTGTCCTTAAATGAGTCATATTCTCTTTCCTTTGGTTCGCCAGTCTGATCGCAGCCCCAGATGTTGTAAATCAGTGGCCCTCTATTTTGAAAGCATGAAAGGGATTTACTACTAGATGAAAAGGGCCTACTGAGGGTAACTTCTCTATAGGACTCCTCCTTGGCTGTGTGGAGCTAACGGAAGAGATTCTAGATATCGGTGTCCTAGGGGAATGGCCACAGTATTCTGCATCATGGAGGTTTTCTGCCTCTGAAGTCTCACGCAAGATTGTAGGAAACACGTAAGTTAGAGCAGCCCAAAGCTTGTGGTTTATTGCACTGGCCAAACTTGCCCTACTGCCATGGAGTGGCTGATCTGGAAGTAGTGTAACAGCCTCCTACTGCTGGTAGATAATACAGTTGCTCCTTAGCTCAAGTAGTTGATGCATGTGCTTTAAGTCCTGCTGGTATCTGACCCAGGCCCTGTGTTCACATGGAAATCAGAGAAACTCCTTCTCCTGTAAAACTGTCTTAACTGATTATAAAATAGTTAAACATTTTCATGCAGGGGGCTAGACTCAAGGTCCCTTCCAGCCCTAATGTCTATGAAAGCTATGAAATCTAGTCTCCTGGAGAAGAAAGGCAATGGCTTGCTTCTTGAAAGTTTTGCCACGTCAGATCTTACAAAAGGCACAGGAGAAAATGCAGGAGTCTCCACCATGGGCCAGTGCAGCTGTATATCACAAATGGGACAGATGGCTGGTTGGTTGAATTCTTTTCTTTGAGAATCACAAAAGGTGGTCAACTATTTTGCTCTTATTTTGGAGCAGAAAGTGGTATTTTACTGCTGGAATATTTTTAGCGGTTGGTGTTGAGAATAAGAGCGTGGACAATTGTACAAGATGTTTGGCAGTGCTTTCTGTACCTTTGAGATGCCTGGATGGATTTAGATGTCTGTTATGCTGGTATAAATCCAAGGCGACACTGACTCGAAGGAAGCTTCTTTCTTTCCATTACAACATTTTCTCCCTGTAGTTCTAAAAAACCAAATACAGAAAAAAAGTCTGGGAGACTAATGCATAAGAACCAGAAACAGTAAGTAAAACTAAATAGTACGTGTTTAATTGTAGTCTGATAGGAGCCATGGACAAAAAAGTTTAAAGGACCTCCCCCTCCCACACACATGAACATATGCGCGCAAAGGCCCAGAAGTAAAAAGTGAAATAATTTTGCAATTTAATGAGCACAAGGATTCATTTTTAGTTTATTTTTATCATGGTGATGTCTTCTCTTTATTAGGGCTTGAAATTGAGATCCTTTACCAACAAAAATCTCATGATTTCCCTCTCTGCTTTTTTCATGGAGTGCGTAAGCAAAAAAAAATAACTAGATGAGGAGGAGTGGCTCCTATCCATCACCCCTCCCTTAGGACCTTTGTGCCAAGGGATGCCGACACTCCAAGCTTTGAACAGTGGTTCAGTGACATAGGCAAGTATTCATACATTTTTAAGTGACATTAAGGTCAGTGACTGTTCATTCTTACACAACGTGTCATTCTGACATGGCAATTATAGATTTTATTTGAAGCCAGGTGCTCCTCTTTCTCCAAAAACGTATATATCAACCTGGCTTTTCCACCTTCCAAGTGATTCAATGCACGGCCACTTCTAAAAGGGTTTAAATCATGTGAGCGTAGGGTAGAGCAACTTGTAACGAATGCTCCATGATGTGACTGCCCCATAAACAATGCGATACTGTATTTCACAGGGAAGGCCCCTCACTCTAAATTATGCTGTTATGCAAAAAATGTAGAAAGCATGGCTCAGAGGCTTGCTAATAACAGATTTCAGCAATGCTGCATTAATCAAGGAAAGAGAACTTCTTACTCTTGCTGGTTCAGCAATCCTATGGTCTGGTCCTTAACTGGTATAAATTCCCATACCTGGATTGAACTCAGCCAGGATCTAAGAAGTCCAGGAGTATCAATTCCAATGAAGTTACTAACGGGTCAGGTATGTGTGCCTCAAAATCAGAGGAATCAAAGGTTAGAGACACAAGAGGGTCCTGAAGGGGGCAACCAAGTGTGGGAAGAAAGTTTAGGATGGGAGTGTGTATTCTTCTGATGTTACATAAGCTACCAGTGAAGGCACACCCCAAGGAGGGTACTCAATGCACTTAACAAAATCCTCAACTAATCTCAATCAGAAACCAGTGGGTCTGTGCTGATCTACACCCCTGCCCCACATCCCCTCCGCTCCCCTCCCTGGAAGGAATTGATCCAATGTCTAGACCTGGCTAAAAAAAATCCACCTACATGCAGGCGTAAGCATGGTTTTCTGTGCATACATGGAGTGGACACCTGTCCTCCAGGTACTGAATGTTAGCGACCACTTTGTTTTAGACAGGCAATTACTTTTAAAGTGTCAATGCAATAAATTACCCTCTCCTGCTGAGACATCCAACATCTCTATTAGCTCGATAATTACTCACCAAAGTTCTTGTTTTCATAGCAGCAGAAACAGTTGTTAATCACATGCTGAGCCAGGATTGCACCTTATGCCAATCCCATACATTATTCTGAAAACCTAACACACGAGCCCAAAATGCAAGGGAATGCTACTACCGGTAAATTGTAAAGTTTTATTCTTCCCAGATATGGAGTAAGTGAGGATGGGAAACACAGTCAGAGGTGTTTATTGTCAAGTCATGCCATGGCATAATTGCATCGATGTCAGGACTTTGCATTGTTCTCTCCCTTGGATAGAGGACACTGCTACAGAAGGAGGCGTAAGATGGTATAGCTGGTATTGGCACTATGAGAGGCATCAAGTGTATGAAGGGAAACAGCAGTGATGGACTGTTGGACTGTGGTATGGTGGAACTGTTCAGGTATGAGAACGTAGGTAGGTAGATCAGAGTCAGAGATCATTGAGAGATGAACAACCCACCAGACTACAATGATTAAGGCATGCCAGTTTTCATAAGAGGTGGCCCCTGGGGCAGGGATGCGACCAGCATTACAAGATAGAAGGGGCATGGTGTAGAGAGGCAGGAGATACATATAGATAGACAGGAGAGAATTGGAGTAGTTAGGGAAACATCAATGCCATTGATGTTATTGGGAATTGCACGCCTGACTGAGGAACTATAAATTAAAGGTTTGTAAGAACAGGTCCTTACAAACTTCTAGGATTCATCTAGGAACAGTGTCTTTCCATTGGTTGGTCTGACAAATGAGCAAAGGGTAGAAGGACAGACAGACAGATAAGATATCTGGTATGTATTTCAATGAAGAGAGACCAAGGATGTGATCTTGTAGTGCGTTTTATTTTTGAGGCATCTCTTTCTGTTTTGCGGATATGAGATAGAGAACTGATTTCTGTCTAGCCATAAAATAAACTTAAAATATCTGTCTGGTTGTCAGAAGAGCAACTGTATTGACTGAGTGTCTCTCACAACTGCTGAAAATACACATGCCCGAGATGGTTCATCATAAAACATCCAGAATCTGAAATGTTGCATTATTGCTCACTGTTGTTTATTGCAAAGTACAATGTGGAGGAAGCTGAGCTGAAGGGTTCATAAAGTTAGTGTGATGAATGGGGAGAGAAAGCAAAAGGAGTGCTGAAAAACATCTCCACAAAATCCCAGATACCAGGAGAAGATATTTCAATTTTCGTGCACTTAATACTGGTGATGTTCCTTGTATATAGACCTTCTAGAACTGAAGCATTAACAGCTTCTTCTGGCCGGAAGGGAAATACTGGCTGAAATTCAGCATCAGGATTCTTTGCTGCGGGACTTTTTTGTACAAGAAACTAAAGTAATGAAATGGGAATATAGGGTCAACTTCTCGGCTTACGTTTGCCGGGCCTGCACTGATTTACGTCAGCTGAAGATTGAGCCTGTAATTCAGGTTCAATTTGCTTCTTTCTTTCCAGTGACCCTAAATGCTTTATTCTGAGATCATCCTAAAGAGTTCCTTAGCAAGGCCGATAAGTTCAGGTAGCTGGGGTACAGTGCGGTTGGTGATATCATCTCATTTCACATGCAGATTATAT
The DNA here is from genome assembly GCF_001723915.1 of Gavialis gangeticus. Taxonomy (NCBI): domain Eukaryota; kingdom Metazoa; phylum Chordata; order Crocodylia; family Gavialidae; genus Gavialis; species Gavialis gangeticus. Next base: position 12,313,823 of record NW_017729015.1, on the reverse strand, counting down.
GGATTGCTTGGGGCATGCAGAGAAGAACAAGCAATTTAAGTGAGAGCTTAAGCAATTGGAAAATATGCTCTTGAAGGAAACATGTTTCTCTTTTTCTGTTTATTCAGTTTGAAAGCATGAATGGTAGCGAATGCCCTGAGTAAATTGGAGGCCTCTGTGAAAATACAGTCTGTATAATCAGTAGGGCTGTGCAAAGCTTCGATCCCTGATTCAGTTCCGCGGAGATTTGGCCTGATTCAATGGCTGAATCTCCGAATCCAAATCGAATCAGAGGACCCTTTAATGAGCGCATGGGGAGTCGTCCCCCACCTTCCCCTGCACTTCTGTGGGACGCTCCACGTGCCCCAGCATTGCAGCATTCACGAGCTGGCCGGTACCTCAAGGTACGTAGAAAAAACATTTAAAGCTGCGTCTGTCTGAATCACTGATTCTCCAAATCAGCATCGAATCTTCAGATTTGGATTCAGCTGAATCAAATTGGGGACAGTGATCCAAATTAACAGATTGAATCACTGTCTCCAATTCAGGCCGAATCCAAATCCAATAGGGCCTGCTTCGCACACCCCTAATAATTAGGGGAGTGAATGATATTATACTTACTTTCTTGTGTCTGTTACCCTCAAAAAGGCCACATCTCTTTGCCATCAGAAGCTGATAGCAGTGGTGGTCAACCTACAGCACGCATGCCAAAACTGGCATGGACAGTTGTGTGTGGCATGCAGCAGATTGGGGAGGGAGCAGGGAGCAGAAAGCAGAGCAGTGGATCAGGCAGGGGAAGGGGATCAGAGTGGCACTCAGAAGGTGTGGGGCTGATTTGTAGCACACCTGCCAAAAAAGGTTAGTCCCCCATCTGCCATGGCTCTCTAGGAGAGCAGTGAGTTCCTGTAACTTGGACTTTCACTTGGTGATAATGAAGCAATGAGATGTCATCGCTACAGCAAATGGTCACATCCATGTTAACAGAATCTCTTCAGCCGCTCGTTCAGGAAAGGTAAGAGGGATCCACAGCTTAAACGCACCTATAGGAGGGGGGATGGCTTGGTCTGTGTTGGTATCTATTCTTTATTGTCTGGCTTGCCAGAGATAGGGGAAACCACACCAGCTACTTGCCCAGATCCCCCAGTAGAATTTTTGAAGCTGTTCCCAAGGCTGCCTTTGTTTGTGACAGCATCCTGTAGGAAGCCACAATCATATCCATGTCTTCAGCATCCTGTCTCAACAAAGCACCTGAGGCCAGGTCACCACTTTTTTCTCACATAGGTGGCTCTTTAGAGATGCAAGGTCATAAACAATGCTGCATGGACTCTCGTTTATGTAGCAGTGCAAGCTTGGTAGGGAGGCAGGATCTGTCCTAGGATTAATTGGGAGACGAGACTGGTTGTAGGATGACAGAGTGGTCCTAATGAGCAGCAGCACTGTCTTGATATCCTAGGGTGTGACCAACCATTTGCTGCACCTAGATGGCTTACTTTGACTAAGAGCAGCACAAACAGAAGTTCACTGCTGCCAGGAGCAGTGGCTCCAGCCATTTGCTAATGGGAGTGATGCGGGGAGCCTAATATAAGTAACTTAGGGTGGGCTGGCAGGTCTGCAGAGTTTGGCGGGTCTTGGGTACCTACTGGGTTTGTGGCAGTGGCTCCTGGTGGGGTGCTTGTCTGGTCAG
>NW_017729015.1:12303951-12307160 GCF_001723915.1 Gavialis gangeticus | reverse complement strand
TCCTGACCAAAACCAAGCTTCGAGTGCCTCCCCTGGGTTGCCTACATCTGGCCGACCCCCTTCCTGGAGCACACCCACATGCCTGGGGTAACCACTGCCACCACCTGGGGTCTGGTCTTTGTCAGGGCTCTGTGCCCCACAGGGTACACAGGCCTTGTAGACCTTGTGGGTGCTTAACCCACCATGGGATTCTGGGGTGCTGCTTGTAGCCTGAAGCATTAACAGTAGCCTCCTTTAATCAGCCAAACAATGGGGGCAAAAAGGCTTGCCCAATCCCTCTCAAGCATGTACAACAAGGCTTGCTATAACTGATAGCTTTATTGGATAGAGAGGGAGGGGAGGGGTACAAGTCAGGGAAGTATCCAAAGAATAACCCTGAGCAAACTGAAGTGGCTTGGTAGCCTTTTGATAGATTTCTAAAACAATTCATCCTAAGATACTAGCTAAAATTTAGGTAAGTTACTCACATTGACATCCAGAGTGTGATTGAGCTTGCTGTGGAGGCTGCATGGCTTGCTAGCTGTGTTCCAAAACATCTCTGCCCCCCTTCCTCATGGAGGGACCCTAAATACACCTGCCAGGATCTCATCACTAAGTTTCCACCAGAAGCAGCCCCATTGGCTGCTGACCAGTGCTTTCAAATGACCTCAGTCCCTACCAGGTGAGATGACCAATCACATGACTGGCAGTGGCAGGAAGTTTAAGAGTAAACCTGGCCACAGGGAGAGAGAATTTCCCCCTCCCCGGGGGATCCCCTAGGTAACCAGGTGCTTGCCTAGCGACCGGGTTGATAGACACATGGGCTGAGAGAGAGAGAGGAGGAAAACAGACAACCCAAAAGGAGGGGCTGGGATGGAGTTTTTTCACAAGGTCAATCTAAATGTAATGCTTGCATGTACCTCTAGATGGGACCTATTGCTGGCTTTGCCCAGGCCGCTACAGGGCCTAGGATAAATCCATCATTTCTCTGTGTCCACTGTTCTCCTCCCACACTATTTATCTGCATTGCTCACTGAGCAGCTTCTTATGTCATGTATGTACCATACCTGCCCTGCTCAGGCCAGTAGGTGCTTCCATAACACTGATACCAGTAATAAAGGTAAACTATTCCATTGGATTGTGGTCAACCGAAGGAATTTGGGCTTGATTCGAAGTTAGTGAAGGAAGGGGATCGCTGTCTTTTCAGGAGCGCCAGTTGTCCCAAGCATTTCCACCCCCTCCCTGGCTACACAGATTTACACACTTCTCCTCGGCTGTGGATCACACTTACTGTAGTACCTTGCTGAGGCTTGCGCAAACAGCTCTATTGCATACAAAATCTTGCATAAAGAACCATGTACAGTGAAGAGGTAACGGTCTTACAACTGCCCTTCCAAGGGTCTGGGGTCTAGCCTTATTGCTCTTCTTGTTGGGAAGTTCTTGTTGGCACCACCCAGACGGCCTCTTTGCATGCTACATTTCCTGGAGCCTCTATGTCACATTGACTGCAAGGAAACAATGACATTTGCCCTCTCTCTCAGTGTTTTCCTTTCTCAGATTAAACCTTGCACTAGCAGATAGTTGTCCAAGTACCAGTCTCGCGAGGAATATTGTTGGCACCGTGGAGGTATTTTTGTTTCACTGAAACAGCTCCTGATGGGTTTTGTGCCTTGTGTAATTGTTATGGGTAGCTGTGTTAAACACAGCTGTGTATAGACATGATCCTATATGGTGCTGTGCTCTCCCCTTGAGAGTCAGGCTAGACAGAAAGAGATAATAAACAATAGGCAGCAGAAACAGAGAAGCATTAAATCAACTAGTTCCTGCTCTCCCCACTCCAGAACAGGCAGGATAGCTCCAACACGCTCATTGTTATTGCTCTAGAGCCTACAGGTCCTGGCAGATATCCAGACTGTTGTGCTGGGCTGTTCCAAACAGCTTGCAAGTCTAAATATACAAAAAAGCATGCGAGGGGAAACAGAGGCACGAGGGGGAAGGGTCTTGCCCACCTCATGCAGCAGGCTCAGAGCTGGGCAAAGAGCTTGGTTTCTTTGCTGTTGAACTGATGACTGTGCCACCATCACCCTCTTCTTCCCCCAGGTCTCCATCAGATTCTTGGCAGCCTGGAGCCTTGTTCTGCACCCCCCTTTTCCCAGGTGTAAATCGCCATGTGAAGGGCAATGGCATCAATGAGTGAGACCCTCCGGTTCTTGCACAGAGCAAGCTTCCTTTTTGTTCTTGAGGTATGTCCATGTAAAGATTGCAGCAAGTAAAGCAACTTGGAGATGAATCAGAGAAGTGTCGGGGTCATGATATATCTCCACTTAGACTGAAGGCATTGCAGTGGGGACCCTTTTGAACGAAGTATGCATCAAGTAAGGATTATAAATGTGAGGGATGGTATTGCTGCTAAGGCCCAGGACAGGAGCTTGGGAATCCTGGCGTTGTCTTTGAACTCTGCTACTGGCTCCAGCTGTGAATTTGAGCAAGTCCTATGAACTCTTGGAGTCATTTCTGCATCTGGCAGATGAGACGAATAATCCTGCCTTTCTTCTACTTTTTGTCTTTCTGGTCTATTTAGATTGTAAATAAGAACATAAGAAGTGCCATACCGGATCAGAGCAATGATCCATCTAGCTCAGTATTGTGTCTCTGATAGCAGCAGAAATGGATGCTACAGAGGGAGAGCGTTGAACCAAACATCTCTGGAGTGATCTATCCCCTGTTCAATACCTGCCGTGGCATCCACCATTAGTGGTGCAGAGATGTCAGAGAAAACAGCTCCAACCATTCTGTTCAATAGCTGTTCACGGAGCTATGATCTGTGCATTTATCCAGTCCCTTTTTGAACCTGGCTATGCTATCCTCCTCTACCGCCTCCTGTAGCAATTAATTCCTATAGTTAACCACACGTTACATAACAAAGTACTTTTTCTTGTTGGTTTTAAACCTGTCACCTATGAATTTCAGCACTTCTGAGCAAGGGCTGTCTCTTCCTATGTGTTTGTCCAGCACATAGTGTAGTGACCCAGTGTCTGTTGAGAGGTGTAAGCTCTACAAAAAGAGAAAGCATAAGTGTGGGGTGGGTGAACAGGACACTTGCACAGTTGTATATGATTGGAAAGAGGATTTTTTTGTTGCCATTCTTTCCTGAACACTTGATAAAAAGACAAAACAAAAAAAAAAAACCCAAGCAAGCCCCCCCCCCCCCCCCCACCCCACCCCCCACA
>NW_017729015.1:12299598-12303860 GCF_001723915.1 Gavialis gangeticus | reverse complement strand
TAAAAATCATGGACTAAATATAGACATTGGATTTATGATACATTATAACCTGCCTGACAGCTGACTTCCCAGGTACTTCTCCACCATTCATCCCCCTTGTCTCCCCCAAAAAAGCAAACAAACCCCTAGCAAAGCGCTTGCTGCAGGGAAGGGAAAATCTACATTTGCTGAATGATGCTCACACAAGTTGGAATGGTTTTCTTTTTTTTTAACTTCATTTTTCTATAGCTTTCATCTTGCATAAAGAAGCCACAGACCTAAGAAAGCCCTAGCTGTTCAGGGTCATTGGGAGTGCTGAACCTGTCAGTTGGTTAGACCCTAAAAAACACTTTTCAAACTATTACATACAGTCCGGGTTATGACACGTCATGTTTGGCCAATGTCTTGAGTCTGCGGGAATCAACTGGCCTTGAATGTGGTTTGGCAGTACTTATTATAGATAGCTGTCTAGCATTGGGTTTTTTGCTCTGCAGCAAACAAATATGGATTTGCTCGCTGTGCTTGGGTTATAAAAATCTCTTTAAGGCAGCTCTCTGAACAGAAGGCATCGTTCTGAGAAATCGCTCTCTCTGCTTTGTGTCTGGCTAATACTCCTTTAAATAACCAGAGGCGCCTTCTGCATCCTACTTATCATCTGCCTTCATCACTCCTTCATGGACTGGGATGCTGAGGGGGTGTTGCTGGTAAATAAATGTGGCTGGATGGTTGGGCCTGTAACTATATCTAGTAAAGGCATGGAGAAAGGGCCTTTCTTTCCCCAGAGTCTCCCAATCACACTTCACCTTTAGAGACCACCCCAAAGTTTCTTTGGGGTCAGCACTGGATATCTGTCTGTCTGGTGGCTCTCTGTTAAGCCACACCATATGGACAAACATAAAAATTTTTTACCCAGCTTCTCATTGGGATGCCTCATCCAACTCAGCCCTCTCAAACTGTGGGTATCTCAGTTTAGGGCTGGCTTGACCCTTACACTGGATGGCAAAAAGGAAATCACAACTACAAGTGATAGTAATTTTTCATGGGAAACACTTTTTTTCTCCCAACAAAAAAGCCCCTCTGCAGATTTCACGTCAAAGCACAATTGCCATTCTAATGTCATTTTTTGGAGGGGTTTGGTTGAAGAGCCTCAACCTGAACTTCTTGGGGTTTTTTTAGCAGCTGCAATTTGAAAAAAATGTCAGCATCCCACGTGAGAGCGCTTAGGGAACCAGAAGTTTTTGCCCAATCCCTGAAATGGTCCCATTTCCAAAGACAATTAGCAGATCAAATAAAAATACTTTCCAAAGAAAATTCAAAGTAATTGTGTGGGGTGGGGGGCAGGATGCTAACGAAGACATTAAAAATTATTTTTATTTCATAATTTTTAATGAGAACCCTTTTCTCAGGCATTTTTCATCCAGCCCTAGTTGCAACTATGCTCTTTTTGTGGCTGCATGAAGGGGACCGTAATCCTTATAGTTATAAAACATGGAGTTAGAGGACCAAACAGGCTTAGAAACACTATTAACCTGGGGCTTTGCATCAGCACTCTTAGGGCCTTGTTAGACCTTACTCTGTGAGCCATGCAAATATTGGTTAGTGCTAGCTTGGAGTTTGGAGTAGTCACACCCTTAGTCTAGAAATCTTCCCCGAGTGTCCCCCACCTGCACAGCTGTGACTTGGCACGAGAGGCCTGGTGATCAGGGGCTGAACTAGGAGCTGGAGATATGAGTTGCCATTAGAGGACCGGGGAGCCAGGACAGGCTTGTGTCCCTGCTCTATGAGCCATGCAGGCAGTGGGGTGGGAGCTCCTGGGATACTGGAGGACGTCAAGGTGAGCCGCACATCTGCGGGGAGAGTTCACACCTTAATGGGACAGGAGTTGGATCAGAGAGTCCTGCCATGGAGTGGTGTAACTTTGAGCCACATAATGAGTGCTTAAAGCCACTTTAAGGTGTTAATGTGTGGGCAGTCCAGGGGTTACGAGCTCCAGGAGCCGCCCCAAATTACCATGTTAACAAGGCCCTTAGTAAAGACAAATACCTCCCTGTAGCTGGTTGCACTGTCACTCCTGCAATCCTCTCGGTAACATTTGCTGCCGCTTCCTTATTTCAAATAGCTCTAATGCCCCTTCATCCATCTTGAAAAGTTCACATCCAGTAACCCACAGTCGTGAAAAATCTCTCTTTGCAGCTTCCAAATAAATAAATAACAAGGGGGGGGAAAAATGGTTTTTGCAGTGACAAATCTGAACGCAGGGAGAAAACTCATTATCGGGGCCGGTTTGAACTCCCATCCGCAGCATGTTGATAATATTGGCCATGTGACTTACGGCACAGAACCGCTGGGTTTCTTTCTTTTCCCCCGTAACCTTATCACCATCCATCCAGTAAGCAATGGTTATTTGCCAAATATAGGACACGGGGATGAACAGATTTGTTACGTAACTTTTCTTCTGTCAGGGAACGTGATCCTTTCTGACTTCTGCTGTCTGGCTTGGGTGACGGAGGCAGAAGGATAAGTAGTTTGAGGGAAACAGTTTTCTTTTCATATATGAGTTTGCTCAATTTATATGGCCAAATCATCACTTGGTGTAAATTGGCACAGCTTCAGAACCTGGCCCGTACTCACTATCGTATTTGCTTTATGCTACAGGGGTGACTCACATCACATCAGCAACGGGCTTAATAATTGCACTGCAGAAAGCTCAGAGACACGTGGATAGCGAGTGATGCTATAGAAAGAGGCCATATTTATATTGTGTCTTCTAAGAGCTCTACCTGGTTACACCAATTGAGGATCTGGACCTTATTTTAGGTCTCATCTCTGTGCTATTTTTTTCCCCTCCGAACTGCAGTTTCCTGGGAGTTGGCTCCCTTTAAGGACATATGCACATGGAGAGGAGTAGTTTGGCGTTTCAGGCCATGAGCCCCAAAAGTGCATGCAGACAGGCTAGCTCTTTAGGAATGAGCTGTATTGCCAGGTCATTCACCAGCCAGTGGATGAAGACAGCCTTGCCAGCTGCCTGCGTTTCAGGAGGCGCTGTTTCAGGCTCCCTGCTACTGTTCTCCTCTCTGCTGTGCAGCTGCAAGCCAGCTGCCTTACCTCCTTGCACTTCCACTTCCTCCTTCCATATGCAAGGCATGCCAAATAGTCCTCCTGCTGCATGTGTCTGGTGTCTTCTACCTGAGGATCTCAAAACCCTGTAGAAATACCACCTCAGCCCCCGAGCAGGATTATCGTCCTTATTTCACAAATAGGCATTAAGAAGTGGGGAGACTTGACTGGGGTTGCAGCGAGTGGGCAGAAGAGTCGGAAGAGGATCTGACATGAAGCTTTAACAGCTAATACTGCCTCCAGGGATCTGGCTGGCTAGAATCTCCTCTTTCTTCATACATCGAACGGCTGAGGACCTGGGTCTGCATACTCACAAGTGGGAACTCCTGCTTGACCCCTGACTTCTCAGACTGCCAGGTGTTCTGCTTCCATTTAGGAAGGCCAGTAAAAAGAAACATCTGGTCACTTGGTGACGCTGATAGACAGATACTTGCCGGTGCTCGTCCCACGCCACTGGCCCTTTGGAAAACTTGGCCACTGAATTAAGAGCCCAAAAGGGAGCTGAGCCCATTGGAAAACCTTGTTGATGGACTTGGACCTTAGTTTGGCCCTGTTGCCTGCAGTGTCCATTGGTCTTCAGAAAAAAAAAATCTTCCTTGCTTGTTCACTGTCTTTTTAATCCTGGCCAATACCCAATGAGACTATGAACTCTCGTAAAGCACTTTGGGATCTGTAAAATAAAAGAAGTTGTCTGAGTGCAAGGTATTTTTATTTTTATGAGATATCTTTGCTCAAACGATCCCTCTTTTTGCAATAGTTTAACATGAATAATAGCCGGTAGGACTGTTGTGTAGAAACGGTGCATTACACCATTTTTTATACAGTGTTTACCAGAAAATGTTTAAATAAAAGATTTCATTTTCTTTAAAACACCTTCCATTTAAAACGGTGTACAATTGTACTTAATACTAAATGATTTTGTTATGAATAATAGAAAATGATAGCCGAGAACAATACAGCATAGCTTCTTTCTCCAGCACTATTCATGGTCCAGCTGTCCCAATGCGCTTTACAAAGCAATTCTGAAGCATTTTGAAATAATGGGTAAATTTACTGGTAATGCACTGACTGTGCTAGGGAAAGTGGTAGTTATTGTGGGCCAGAACCTAAGCAGGTGTTAGTGAACTAGCTGCTTTGTATGGAGAGGGAGAGATGGGCTGGAATAA
>NW_017729015.1:12262670-12294598 GCF_001723915.1 Gavialis gangeticus | reverse complement strand
CATGCTGAATTACTGGGACTTTCATGTAGCTGTCAAAGCAAAACATCTTCTGGTTGTTGGTGTACACACAACAAGCAAAAAATGTCAGGTGAAGAATAAAGGGGCTTTGTTGGGTGGATGGAAATGCATTAGCAGAGCGGTGTGGAGACCCCTTAATGCAGAGGGCCTTCAGGTCAGGATTAAGAGGCGTTGGCTCAACACTAAAGAGGGATCAGGCACTGGAATAGCAGTGGGTGTTGCAGGTCTGGATTGAACTGGATCAGTAGAGCTGGTCCACAGGATAAGCTAGTACAGCATCTTTCCACACGGGCTTTGCTCTCACGGTCCAACCTTGCGAAGCGCTCTGTATTTTCGGTTTCTGCTGAGAGCAGTCGGTCTCCTGTAGGACCAAGCTCTTCTCTTTTTTGAGCTCTGAATTCACAACTTAACTAATATTTCAAAGACTCTTTATCCAAAAGCGCCTCAGAGTGAAGTCTGGCCATTAATTGCAATTTGTGTTGGGACTGTTTAGCAAAATCTATGCTGTCCTCGGGCAAAATCTGTCATGTTTCCATCTGTACAAACAAAATAGTGTAGCAGGCTTACCTTTCCGAGCTTGGGTTGAGTCCCAGGCTTGATAGGTGGAGCCCATCCACCAATCAGGAGGCAGCAAGGAGAATAACAACACGCCCCTTTCCTGAGGTGGTGGGGGCGAAGAGCTCTGCCGGACCTGATTGAAGACTGCAAGCTGTCAGGTCCGGAAGAACTCAGGGGCGGAGCCCTGGAGTGTATAAAAGGAGCTGCGTGCCCAGCATGAGGGCAGATGTGTTGGGGACAGAGAAGAGAAAAGAGCGGCGCTTAGAAGAGCTGCTCAGCAGGGTGAAGCAGTAGCCCAGGAAGAGCCCCTGAAGACTTCTATCAGTGGGGAGCATGGCACGGCCCCAGCAGTTAGGCTCCCAGTGCACAGTGTGGCATCCAGACCCTGGGAGCTGCATGAAGCGCCTCGGGTCTGCAACCTCTGGCGTGCGGCCAGACACACAGTGCACAGGCCAGTGCACGGAGCAGGATCTTTGGAGCCCCTGGGGCAGCTCAGGTTCTCAACCCCCAGAACGAGGCTGGGAGCTCGGTGCAGGAGGCGCTGCACGGAGGGTGAGAGACCCTGGGTGCCACTTGAGGTGGCTCGGGTCTACAGCTGCTGACATGGGGCTGCAGCTCAGAGCAGATGATGCTGCCCAGAGGGTCCGGGAGCAGACCGAGCCCCAGCGCTGCACAAGGCTGTGCAGGCCTCTAACCGCTAGCACAAGCGCCAGCTACACACAGTGGTGCATGTGGCCCTAAGCCAGGCTGGCGTCAGCGGAGTCAGGCGGCAGGAAAACCCGGCAGGGAACAGAGCTCGACCCAGAGAACAAGAGGTGACCCTCCGGGACTGCGGAGTAGTAAGTTACCCTGGAGAGAGGGTCCCCACAGGGGAGGGACCCCCCGAGGGTTGCGAAGGGACACCACAGGGGTTGCTCCTGGGTGATAGCGGGGGAGCTTAGGAGACTTAGGGGTCTTTCTCTCCTTTTTCTTTCCTCCCACCTTCCTGTCATGGTACCTTGGGAGTGGGGCCCCTGCCCTGGAGAGCACCCAGGTAGTCTGAGGACTGCTGATTATATTTGTGGACTGTGCCTTACAGTATATGTGAATAATCTGAAGTAATAGTTTGCATATGAATAGAGTTATACAGTTGCCCAATCAATATCCTTTGGTCTGGCTTGTTCTACTGTTCATCTGTATTTTAAATGATAGCTGGGTGTGTGTATATCTGTATAAATATATATAATAGGGTTTATTGCTTTGTAAATTTGAACACACACACACACACACACACACACACACATATATATATATATATATATAGTCTATGTCCTTATCTTTAATAGTTTTGCTGTAATAATAAATCTGTATATAGTTAAGTAATTGATTGACTGGACCTGACTCTATAGGGGACGGAGGCAGCCACTGGGCTCTTGTGTCCCTCCACAGCATGCTGCCCTGCCAATAATCCCCTCAGTTGGAGAGGGAAGTACAAACCCGTGTACACCCAGGCTACAATAGCTTGCGGAAAGTTGGAAGAAAAGCACTAACTAATGACAGTCCATTCAGGCTTTGGATACTAGTGCAATCATTCCTCCCTACAGCAATCTGAAGATGCTTTCTTTTTGGGTAAAGAACCCCTAAATTGCAGGTGGGGATGAGGGGGGATTGGCTGAGCTGAGAAGCCAGAAAGACCTTTGTAGTCTGACAGCGATGCATGTTCATTTAATCTCACACTTCTATTTGTGGTATGCTGGTGCATACCCTCCTTGAACTTAATTAGCTAGGATTAAATGGAGCCCTCGGGCTAAATTTTCTTTGGTTTCCATTTTTTTTTCTTCAAAACCCAAATCTACCCTCTTGCATTTGGACTAGATAGGCATGTTTCAAGTGTAAATCAATGCAACTCCTTGGACTCACCTGTTAAAAATCTAGTCCCCCACCAGAGGCAGCATTGGTGAGTTTTCCACAGACAAAGCACCTGTAGCAAAGATGAGCTTCAGCCATTTGCCCAACTTGCTCTGCCTGCTCAAAATTTTCAGACCATGCTCCACTCTGAGCCATACCTGCACAGAGCAGGAATAGCTCCAGAGGAATTAGCAGAGTTGGGTTTCTCTGGTGACGTTAAATTCATATTATTAGGATCAGATTTGGGAAGCTGAGACAAAATGGGAGGTGATTCTGAACCATTACAGTGATTGGTTCTGCAATATAAATCCTGACTGGGGAGGATTTTGCAACTAGAGCCTGATCCAGGGGCCTTTGAAGCCTGTGCAAATCCTTTGAAACCTGTGCAAGAGAGTTTGCCATTGACTTCAATGAGCTGCAGAACAGCCTCATTTTTCCCTTCTCTGTTTCTGTACTGATACCATGTCCTTGGTTATCCTATTAGCCACATCTGTTTTTGCCCATTTTTTAGACATGAGTAACCTTCTTGTAGGTGTGTTCACCCTCCTGTAGTAACCCTGCATTTTCACTGCCAGATGCAAGGGTTTGGGTTTTAAACTTTAAATGCAACCTAATGGATAAACCATGTTTCTTTGGAACTTGTGTGTCTTCTCTCCGCCTTTTCAACACTGCATCGAGCAGCAGTCCATCAGACAGATGGGTCACTCGCAATCTATTACTTGAATTTCTTATGTTGCCCTGTGGGGTCAGGCCAACTCTCAGGACTTCAATATTGCGCTGTTAGGCAGGAGGGTGTGACACAGTTGCACATATATAAACACACAAAACAATTAGGTGCATACACACGCACACTACCAGCTCAGGCACATACACATCCAAACCAGCCTAGGCACATACATACCTATCACCAATTCAAGCACATACACTATACACCCCAAAGATTAGACACAGATCACTAATTCATATATCATGCACACAATGACATATATATATACACACACTCACCAGTTCACACACATGCAACCCACCTACACATACACACAAGTAAGTTCCTGACTTGGATGGTACAGTGTGTATGTGTGTGCTTGGGGTTCCTGGGATATTTGGGGGAAGGTTCAGGTGAGAGAGAGAGAGAGCTACCTATCCAGGCTGGAAAGGGGTCCTTGTCCGGTAGGTGTTGTCCAGAGGGGGGTCGCCGGCAGGGTCTCTGAGTGGATATGTGCTGGCATGGTGCTGGTCCAGATGGAGAGGGCATCCCACTGGGTCTGTCTTCACTGCCCCTTTTTATAGGGGCAGACTTTGTGTGACCCTAGTGACAAGAGGCATGCCCAGGCAAGGGTCAGCCCCTGGCGTACTGAGCATGTGTGCTCCATGCAGGGATGTGCAGTTTCAGGTGTCTGTAATGGTGGGGTACAATGGTAGAGTTGCTGGTTGTGCAGGGTCTTTTGTCTTTCAAATGCTGGGTTCTTGTCTCTTCCTGGGTGAGGTCTGTGGTTCCTGGATGAATCAATGCAAGGTGATGGCCTGGTCGTTACAGGCCATTCAGTAGAGGCCTGCTACCATTGTATTTCAATCATTCCCAATCACTCATTCATCCGGGAATCAGTTTACAAGGGAGGCATACATGAATCATACAGTTGCAACACGAGAGATGCCCAACAGAGGACACAAGATGGAGGCTTGACATACAAAATGGAAACTTTACTGTTTTAGGCCTATATATGTAAGTTAGCCTAAGTCACGTCATCACACAATATAAAAGCAGTATAAACATAATAATTATCACGTATAAAACAGTGGGTATCAATATCAAAATAGTAGGGAACTTATTTGCAAAGAGGGGAGAGAAAAATAAAACTTGCCACCTAAAATAAAACGTTAAAGCTTATCCTACATCTTAGCTTACTTATACTGATCTATCGGGAATGGAAAGGGAGAGAAAAAGTCAGAAATGGTTGGGGAAGGGAAGGGAATGCATTTTAAAATAAATAAAAAAAAGAAATACTGGGGGTTTTTCTACACTTTTATCTTATGGGGAGGGTATGACAAGGTGGGATGGGGAATGGGTGCCTGGCAGGGAGTGTCAGGCATGGTTTGGAGGAACAGGGCAAATGGGGGGAAAATGCAAGGGCCACAGGAGGAACAGAATTGTAAATATGTCTCATCTGAAAAAGCTTAATTGATATTTTGGTATGTGCTGGGTGACATGTGCTAGAGTAGTTACAGGTTCATAGACCATGTCTGCGAAAGAGTTACTTTCACCTGAAGCTAATAAAATGTCGAACCATGCCATGCAGTTTGTATTGCTGTCAAAGTCTCCATGGAAAATGGGCCTCACTTGGGGAAAGCTGGTGGGATTGTCCATGGCATTACTTAATAGCATGCATCCCATTGACTTGTGTTCCCAAATCACACAGGCACTGTTGAAAATTCCACCTAGTCTTTCAATTCAGGCTGTACGTGCCTCAATCCTATTACAGCTGATGGCACTCCAGTATATGCTTCTAGTTAAGATGCTATTAAGAAGTACCTTCATGAATAAGGCCCCTGGGACTGTGGGCTGTCCTGAGCAGAGACTGACTTTATTGCTAGCCTAGAAAGTATCTTGCATGGGGGGATCCCAAGTCCTGACTGTAGTCCTATGATGCTCCCATACCAGCAGCAATAATCCACAAATTCCAAAGCCTGGAGAGCAGGCAGGGCGCCCGGTTCTACTTTGTGGCTAATCCCCCTCCTTTGGCTCAGCCCATAAAAAGGTGCCAGGAAGTGGCTGCGATACTGTTACTTGGAGATGGATTTTTTAATGAGCTTTTCTGTTGCTTTCCAGTTGTGCAGTGGGTGGCGTGTGCTCTCAAAGGCACAGAGCACACTAAGCCATGGTGTTCAATTCCTCTCCCTCCTTCCTTTTTGTTTTTGCTTTGTTCCAATTCAGGGTAATTTTCCCAGAGTGTCGTCTTATTATTTTTCCCCCGTTATTACTTTTCCAGTCGCTCCACGTGAATCATGCTGCCAGTGGATGCCCCTGAATGGGGAGGGGGCCAAAGTGCCCAATTAAGAAAGAGAAGCCCTGATGCTCGGCTGCAGATGCTTTGAGGAATGCAATCAAATATTAATGTGTGCGGAGGCTGAGAAGGGGCTGCTGTTGTTTCGTTCCTTCTCTACTGGGCTCGGTTACCCCAGGCAGTACGCAGCATACCATGGGACGTGTCCACGCTATGGCTTTTGGCACTGGTGCCATGCTCTTACAATCCCCTGGTGTACATACTGTAGAATAAGTGGCACGGATGCAGCGTCCCGCTCCAGCATGACATGGGAACTCACCTGTCCTTGGGCATGACATGTCCCCCCTCTGCGCTCACTCCATTGAGAGCTTGAGTCTGCTACAGCCCTCAGCTGCAGAGGATCCAGGATGTAAATCTAAATTTACCCATCCCGCTCCCACCCCTGCAAGAGATGTGCTTCACTGAAGTTTTCATTCGTTCCTTTAATGAACATCGCACCAGTGGGTTTGATGGGAATTGCAGGTTACAACTAACTTGGTGGGACCGACTTGAAGCACAACACCTCCATGTACCTTGCAGAGGAAGATTAAATGACTGCTCAGGGTCCAACAGGATGTCAGCAGTGGGGCAAGGAGTTAAACTTGGGCCTTTCCAGCACTGCTCGGTGAGCGGGAGGTGCTGATCCCAAGATCTCAGAAGGGCAAAAGTCTCCGCTGAGACTGGTGTCCTCTGCCATTGAAACGAGCAGAGTGCAGAGTTGAAAGTGCTGCCAGTTTAAACATGCACATGGTCATTTCCTGGCATCTGGCAGCTAGGTCACTTGGGCTGCACAGCTAATGTCTTTTTGACTCCGTCAGCAGCGATAATGAGGAGCAGGAGGATTCCTCATTAGAGACTCAGCACCTACTATTGCTTTGGAGCAGTGAAGGTACCACACAATCCAAAAGAAAGACTGGGGATACTTGAAAGAACAAGTGCGATTTAGGGGAGCTGTGCAGTGCCCCATAATAAAGACTAGATTGTTTCTCTGTCTCTGCCTTTAGAATGGAGTTGTAGGTTTAAAGTTTAAAAAAGAGAGAGAGACAGAAAAAAAAAATTCAAATCTGTTACAAAGCAAAGTGCTTCAACATTCACAAGTTAACGGCTCATGTGAGAATCTGAAAAGCACCGTTCCTATTAACGAGTCACTTCGGTGCAGTGCCTGTCACTGAAAGATGTGCTGTTTGTCCTCGGCACTCGTAGGATCCTTCAGCTTTGAAGTTTGCCACCAGAGAGTGGACCCAATTCATAGCTGGCTGAAGTTAATGGGGGGGAAAAAACTCCTGTAGACTTAAGTTGGCTTTGGATCAGCCCTGAGGACTTTTGGCTGCATAATAATATTCTGCCCCTTTGAATGCCTGGGAGTCTGGGATCTGCTCTGCATCTTAATCAGGCTGATGGAGATATAACCAAGGGGGACTGAAAGAGCAGCAGCAGAGGTTTATAGGTGGATCCTGCAGTGGATCCTGAAATAGGCCAGGGTTTGAAGGAAGGACCCTCAGGGAGAGGTAGAGGGGATGCAGAAAAACCACTTTATCTGGTGTTTTCCTTTAGCCATGGTTTTCTTCTGAAAACAAAACCTCGAGAGGGACTTGGACGTGGCAGCAAGTCCATCTGGGCTGGGGAAGTAGGACAGTGGTCTACAAGCCGCCTTGCTTGCTGCATTGGGCAGGTTTATGCTGTAGGCGTCTTGTGGGGGTGGACCTGGATGCCTCAAGCACCATTTCTGCTTTTTGCAAGGGGGAATCCCTCATGGTAACTTGACAAACCAGCATACAACCATGACAGAGAAGTGCCGAAGTCTCCTCCTGGTTGGAAAAAAAAAGAATGAAATGTCACCACATCTGAATGGAAGTATTTAGGAATACTTCAGAACATTTCAAGACTTGCAACTGTTCCAGTCTAGGGGGGGGATCAAACTGCCCAGAGAATACAAATCCCCATTTCTGCTCAGCTCTAAAGGCTGCATCACAAGACCACTTCGGGTTATATCACAGGACCCGGACTTAGAAAGTTAGTATCTTTTCTAGTTTCTCCTACAATAGTGTGTTGCTTCAGCAGGGTTGCTAATGCTAAGCACATGTAGGGAATCTTCTTTTGGGTCTGATATTATTACATGTCATACATAATCCAAGCACCAGGCAGGGCAGGGAAATGGGCTGCCACTTGCTGCCTAAATGTATTCAGAAGATGCTCTGTAATATTTGCACATCAGAGAGTGGCATTTGCCCATGCAAAGCAGCTCACCGTATACTTAGAAGAGGGTTAGATGATGTGACATCGGGAGATTGCACTTTAGATTGGTGCAATCTTAATTTCAGAGCTCCTTTGAAAATCTGACCCCAAATTTCTGTCCAGGCTGGCTTGTTACATCTTTATTGGGAAACCCTGGGTTGGCTGCTTATGCTGCTGATGCTGGATCTCTACACTGGAGAATTAAACAGGTATGTGTCTCCACCTCAGGATGCAAATTATGTATCTGATGGGGACTACACAGCCAGGCTCCTTGAAAACAGCAAATCTAAAAGGAAAATCTGGGTTTACATCATTAAAAGCATTAACAATGACCTTTACCTGCTGCAGACATAATCCATTAATAATGTGCCTTGTACTGGATTGATCATGGTGATCTTCCACTAGGGGATTAAGGGACTACGGGAACACACAGCTGCCGATTTATTGAGAAAATATTCTGTATCGCAGGTGGGACTGTAGAGAGGGAAAAAAATCTAAAATGCAAGTGCTGGATTTAACAATGTTCTTGTTTAATTTACATTTTTGGAGCAAGGGTTGAGGAAAGAACAAGAGAAGAAAGTTTGGTGACTTTGGGCATCAAGCCCCTAGGGACCCAGAATGGGCAGTGTCATTGAAATAGAGCAGTGAAACTCGGCTGGTCCGGGGAGACCTGTTTAAATGCCTGACTGTATAGTTACTTTGCTGAAGGGAATCTCACAAAGACTGTGTTGCCTCTGTATATGGGTTTCTTGCTCCAGGGTTGCCCAGGAGAGATTGTCCGTCCATCTCTCCCTCTCTCCCTTTATCTGTCCGTTCTTAGCTTGCTCATTCACTCCATTTCTTGTCTATCTACATTTGTGCTGGTTGGAAAATGTTGAAGCAAAAATGTTCTCATTGAGAAATGGAATGTATTTGGTAGCCGTGTTGGTCTGAGACAAAAAGAAAAGCAAAATGCTTGAACTCTTGGTTCAAAAATGATACCTTTTATTAGACCAACTAAGACATTGCAAAAAAAAAAAAATTTGTTCTTGTGGGTGGTTTTACAATGTCTTAGTTAGCCCAATAAAAGGTATCATCTCTGAACCAAGAGTTCTAGGGTTTTGCATTTCATATTGAGAAATGGAATTTAATGGCAATAGCAATTTTCCAGGCAAAATCACTATTTCTTGGGACCTTTCTCAGGAATATGTAAGTAAGCAGGCAGGTGAGTCAGGTCAGCATTGGTCTTTGTAGCAGTCTGAACCGCGATGGCGTCACATGGGAACTGAGTTTTGGGGTCTCACAAGCTCCCATTATTCCTATGGGCCCTGCTCCCCGGTGGCTGCAACTCATGATGCACGGTGGGCTCTCTACTTGCTGCCATGGTGCATTGTCTGAGTCCTGTGATTCACCACAATGGCTCTGCCACCGAGAGGGGCTGCAGCGCATTTTGGGGGAGGGAGCAGGGCTGGGGCTTGGGACCCACGGGGAAGAATGAGCACACTCGTGAAGTTCTTCCCATGAAGCACTTCAGTGGCTCAGGCAGGCGCAGGCTCTAACATTGACCCAACCCAGAGCTCTGAGCTTTGCATTTTGGTTTTTGGTTTTTTTCCTGCAAGTTCTTTTGTGCTACTAATTTTCTGAATATATCTTTTTTCACTTTTTATCTCAACTTGGAAAAAAAGTGAACGTTGAAAGACTATCCTAAGTGATGGAGGTTCAGTTGTTTAGCCTCAGCTTTTCAGTCTCAGTTCTTGTATTGGCTCCTGCCCATGGGCCTGTCCACACTGTCTGACTGTGTGCACTACTTAATACATGGGTGGGCAAAATGAAGCCCGTGGGCCAGATGCGGCCCACCAGGCCATTCTATCTGGCCCATAGGGCCCCTAAAAAATTTAGAAAATTAATATTTACCTGCCCCTGGCTGCCTGTCATGTGGCCCTCGATGGCTTGCCAAAACTCAGTAAGCGGCCCTCCGCCCAAAATAATTGCCCATGCCTGACCTAATGGTTCATTAGTGCTTAGGAAGGCAGGACTATGAAAACTGGCTTGCTATTGATAGGATTGCCTGAGAGCTACCTCTGTGAATGAAAAATTTCTGATGTGCTGTGCACGTTGGCATTGGGCTTGCTATCATGCTGCATTATTAATATTTGTGTTCTGGTTCTACCTAGGGCCTTGGTGGGCTCAGCACAACACACAAGGAGGCTCAGTTTCAACGTATTGACTGATTGCTCGCTTGCTTGCTTTTTGAAGAAAAAATCACTGCAACTCTTCTCTGAAAAAAGTCTTTTAAGCTGAATCTTGCCTTTTTGCAATGTGATGCCCAAGCCTGATGCAACCTGTATGTATGTACCACTTTTGCCCTGCTTCAAACAGTCTGTGTCCTTTACATATTTATAGCAGAGCCAATGGCCTTATTCACAGATGTGTTCCAGAGGAAAGAAAGAAGGATTGGATTTGATAGCCCAGATCCTCAGCGGGGGAAATCAGAGTGGTTTCACTGGCATCAAAGCAGCTACGTTGCCTTACAGCAACTGGGAACCTGGCCCGGTGCTTCCGGAGACACTGTAGTCTGCTTCAAGTAGAGAATTATATGCAGGGTTGCGGAGTCAGAGCACAGATCTCCCCATGGGAGTATTTCTGGTTTGATCCTGCAAGCTCTGTGATGTTCTTTAGTGGCAAAGACAGGACGGGTTTCCCAGCTGCGAGTGGATGGCAGGGAGGGGGGTCAGCTACCCAGCCTCATCCATCTTGACTGGTGCAAGTCACTATATCGCAGATAGAAGTTAAATGTTGGGAACATACCGGAGCAAGGCAGACAACACATTGCGTGGCACTGCTTTTGCAGCTGAGGAGGCTTCATGGAGGCTGGGACGTGTCAGGTTGATTTATCATGCGGCTTCAGGAGAAAAGAAACAATTCTGGTGGCAGAAAAAGAGGCTTGCTCACTGAAGACCTGTCAGATTTGCCAGGACAGTAATGGTCCTGGGAGATAGTCCCCGGGGATGCCCACCTGACATAGCAGCCAACACTGCCACACAGGGAGAAGGAGGCAGCTTCTTCCTTGTGATCCCCTCTGTTCTCCGTCCTTCTGCTGAGAAGGAAAGCACAGATCAGTTGTTTTGCAAAGTCTAAACTGGTGTAACTCCCTGGAAGCTAAGGGGAGCCATGCTGAGCCAGCTGAGATTGCTCCTTGCAAATCTAACCCCTTGACTGAGCAATCATTTGTGTTATTGCTATTAACACCGGAGATCAGGGCACAGCGCGCTGCCTGCTCTCTAGGTGTAGTTCTTGTCAAAAAGAGCTTACAACCTATATAGATGTGGCAGAAGCAAGGAAAGCAGATTACCCCGATTTACAGGTGGGGATCTGAGGCATAGAGAGGCAACTGTCTGGAGGTCACGCAGGCAGGCTATGATACAGCTGGTAGTTGAGCCCGGTTTTGCCTGAGATTTAGGATAAAACCTTAACCACGAGGCCATGCTTCCTCTCCACCTGGCTTTAAGCTCAATCCTTGTCTCAGCACAGACAGCAGATGTTTTGCTGTTGACTTCAGCAGGAGTAAGATTGGTTCTTGTATGTGAACATAATGGGATACTGTACTTCACTAAATATAAAACCTCTCAAAAATCACAGGGCTCGACTCCCCTCTTCTGCACCAGCTTTACCCTGGGGCAACACTACTGATTTCGCCTGTTTTTTTTTCTCTGCATTTACCCTTGAGTTACCAAAAATAAAAGGGTGCGCTCCCTGGCAGTGACAGCACTTTGTCTCACTCTGTTTGTAAGCCTAGCAGGGAGCCCTCCTCAATAATATTCATTGCTCTGCTGAGATTAATCTCTTCAGTTTTATTTTTCCACAACAGGCATTCATAAACTAACAGCCATCCACGTATGAGCCCTACCATCATCCCCCCTCAAGGTGAAAAGGACTACAACATCAGCAAACACTACCACCAAGCCCTTCAAGGGTGGAGCTCCATATTATCAATTAACACGGGGTTAAACCTCAAGCATGGCTGTACAATTATACTTGCTGTTTCTCTTGATATTTCTTTGGATTAATGATGTGCAAGTCTGGCTGAGCTGATTATTGCTAATGGGAGGCAAACAGCATCCTCCTCACTCCAGGAGGAGATGCCAAGCAGGGAGAGGAAAAGTGCTCACCCCATGTGTGAGTGCTATGCGGGACAGCGGGTCAATTGGCTTCAAGAACTTCTGAGTACAAAACGGAGGCTAAACAGAGACTGAATCGAGGGAGATAGTGGTGCAGTGGGAAGCCTATGAGGCAATTAAGATAAAAAGAGAAAGGCCCATTCCTTCCCCTTGTTCCCTACACCGAGGGTTTGCCGAAGGTAATTTTAATAACGTGTTATTAAAATTAAGTTGAGTTGGACCCTGCACAGATTTTTTGTGCAGCCTGTTTACTGTGCCAGTGAGCACCAACATTAGCAATAGGGCAAATAGTTCTCTTCCTGGCTCTGCCACTAACCTGTTGTGACACAAGTCACTTTGCCTCATTCCCTGGCTTCCCCGCTGCCCCCAATCCCTTTGCCTGTCTTTTCTATGTAAACTCTTAAGCTCATCAGAGCAGGGCCTGGCTCTTACTGTGAATTTGTACAGTGCCTAGCATAGTGCAGCCCTCATCTTGATTGTGGTAGGGGGTGCTACTTTGAAACATTGCATGTCTGCTTGATTAAAGGCAACACTCTCAAGTGGAAGGGAATTAGGTGTGTTAGCGCAGCCTGGGGCAATAAGTAGCCTGGACCTGTAATCAGTATGGTATGCTTGGAGGGGATGGTGTGCATGGAGCGAGGGTGCTATGCATCTGTATGGAGCCCTGTCACCTGGTCTGGAGGCAGTGTAGACACAGTCTTTAACTACCGGATGAATTCCAGTACTGTTGTACGCTACTGGCTAAGAAGTGACAACCCCACCGGTGCTGTAGAAAACTGTACAAGTCCTTCCAGCCCCTCCACTGCTGTAAATCACTGTTGTTCCATTGGCTTTAATGAAGCTGTTATGACCAGCTTGGGGGTACAGCCAATGGTTTAAAATTCCATCTAAAGATGAGACCATTCTGCCATGCAAGCTGCTGTACCATTGACTTTGATAGCAGATGGGACACACTCAGGGAGTTGAATTCACCCCAATGTAGAGAGGCTAGTATGCATCTTTAAATCTCACAGGCATTTGTAGCTCTTGCCACCGAATGTTACTCAGGCATACCCCAATACTACTCTTTTTGAGCAGTCTGATTTTGGTGCCTGACTTATGGAGGTATTGGCTGACCACAACTCCAGCAGAAGGTAATAGAGATGTCAGAGCAGGGCCCAGGGTCTCAAGCCATGCACCAAAAGTTGGGTGGAACCATTAGGATAGGACAGTGAGTGAAACATTGCCACAGCAATGGGTGAAACACAACACCAGCTGTTTGCCTGCCATTAACAAGGGGAACCTTGACCCTCAGCTAATTGGTGGTGTGAGCAGGTGGCAACATTGTCTTCCATTCAGAGCAGGGTGTCAAACATTTATCTCCATGTGTTAATCTGTAAAGGAAGGGGAGGCACCAGGTGGACCAGGGAGTTGCCACTGAGGTCAAACAATTCATTTTTAATTGCAAATTACTTTTTTTTTTAATTAAATAGGATCCACCTGGGATGTGTTGCTTCCAGTAATTGGGCAGCCAGGCAGGCTGGAGACCCAGCCTTTAACAGAACACATATTCCAATGGGCTGTTGCCATAGAGTTTGTTTCCCAAGAACAAAGTTCAAAACCACGGAGGGAAGCCATGTCTCATTAACAGCATGAATACTCAGCTTTTTCATGAAGCTTTTCATCTGTAGTTGTTAAAGTCCTTTACAAAAGGTGGTGAGTGGTATTAGCTTCAGTTTTGCAGATGGGAAGCTGAGGCACAGAGCAGGGAAGGGACTGGTTCAAAGTCGCCAAGAACCAGGACTGAAGCTCATGTCAGAGCTACCCATCCACTGATATAGCTAGTTGATGACACTTCCCCTCCCCCCAGCCAAAACATGCCTGTGTTTGTCAGTATTAATCACTCTTGACCAAAGTAAATTAAGGGAATATGGAGCCTTAGATATTCTCAAGGATTTGTCCTTTGGCCCTACAGCATTCCTGGGATAAAGGAGCTCATCAAACAGAAACTCTTCTGTGCTGCTAGGAGGCAAGCATCAATCGTAACAATGCCAAGTTTTTAACTAGTTACAACAGATGTCTGTATAGTTATTCCCATGAGGAAACAGAGGCATAAAAAACTGATGGGACTCACCCAAGCTCATCCAACAGACCAATTGCAGAGCAGGGATAGGACCCAGCTCACCTGAATCCCATTTTGATGCTTAATCCATACAGCCATATTCATGGTTTTTTTGGCACGGTACTTAAATCCATGCAATACTTGATTTGCTATTCCCCAAAGGGGGTGTGTGTGGGAGGAGGGGTCATTCATACAGTCAGGGAGCAAAAGCAATACTAGGTGATCATAGGTGACAATGAGCATGAGTCACGGCCAATGGTCAAACCCATGGGCTGGAAACTTTTCAGGATAGTACTGTTGGATAATACATGGTGGGGCAATAGCACTGCCTCTAAACCAGGGAGGACCCACTTAACTGTTAATTGGAAAATGTGCTGCCTCTTTCCACAGGGGAACTTTCCTATGACTTTACATGCCGATTTTGACATGTTGGACTTGATTCTCCCCTTAGTTTCCCCAGCTTTACCTGGTTATCACAGCATGGATTTCTTGCATAAGTTTGGTGTCTAGAATCAGGCTCAATTGCACTTTGGAAGCTGGTGCGGCCTTTGGATGAACACAACAATTTGAAGATGCACCGTTTTATTGAGCTGGTATGGCTTGTTCCTCTTAAGGCTATCCATGCCCCTTAGCACCTGTGACATTCACAGGGCATTTATTAACAACCGCGACACACAGACTGGGACGAAGAAGCTGAAATCCCATTCAAATTAGATTGGAATTTGGAGTCTCATTTTTGTTTGTACCTTTGCAAATCTCCTCTTGAACTATTACCCATCAACCTCCTTCTCAGAAGAGCTTTCACACGTCTTTCCCCTATGGACGGCCCCATAAGAGCAGGCTGTAGCCCCTTAGGACATCATGAACTACTTGCCTTCACCATTTACAAGGAATGACCAGGCTAATAAGTGCTGCTTAAGACCATTATTGAGGAAGTATGGTGCATGGATGGAGTCAGTTAAGTGATTATCCTGGAAATGGATGGGGCCATAAATGTCGCTGTTGCTCATAACCCAACAGATAATGCTGAGTGATCCTGCCAGGCGGCTTTGCTTCTGCTAGGCTCTACTGCAGTTGGACTGCAATTAGGCAGTATATTAAAAAAAATAAGGCACATTTTAACTGTGCTATAATGCAATGAAGGTGACATTCACCCCAGCTCAGTGGAGCAGAACAAGACCCATGCACCATTAACACCCCTTATAAGCCCCTTATGGCCTTTGCAACATTGAAGTCCTACTTCTTTGAGCACCACAAATGTGGAGGATTTTGGTATTAAGATCTGGGCTCCATTTTATCTAAAACCCCAGAGCCTGAAGGAGAAGGTGCTCTGGTTTTTATTATTAGCTACTTTTACCAGCATGGTAGCACCTAGGAGATTTACTCGTGGGTCAGGACCCCACTGGTCAAGTTGCTGCACAAACACAGGATAAAAAGATGGTTCAGCCCTAAAAGATCCATTAGCATATTATCCAGCTTCAATCTAGCAGAGCTCTCAAAAACAGGTTTGGTATCACACATTAAAAATCTATGAGTGAGGCCACTCTAAGAACCATGCATTTGGCATTAAAAAAGGGTTTTTTTAGGGAAAAAAAAAGTAAAGCATTTTAGTCTCTTTTATTTGATTTCTAATTTTTTGAGCTTCAGGATATATTTGAGCATTTTTTAATGCAATTACAATGGATAGGAACTTAATTTTTCCCCCATGAAAGCTGAGATTCTCACAAAAATAAGAGAACTTGAGGAACTGTGGCTTTAAGAGAAAAAAAAATGAATGTCATGACACTTCACAAATGAATTCACTTTGAATCTGGCAACAGTGTAGGTTTAATTTTAATCATGGTCGCAGCCTCATTGAGGGAAGATATCCTTAAAATCCTACAGACATGCTGTGGTACTTAGGGTGTGTGGCCTGTTCATGAGAAATGTGCACATACCCTGCACTGTAAGCAAGGCAACAAAATTACATAGTTAATTTAAGTCCCCCACCCTCTTTTTTAATAGCCAAAAAGCCTTTGCCTAAACTGATCATTTCCAGTATGAACCAGACTGAAGCCAATGCAAACAGGCCAGTTAGAGATCCCTTGACATCAGCTTTCTGCAGAGTAACGAGAGGTCTGCTTTTCTGCGGTGCTTCAGATCCCTACGCAACTGTGCCCAGCTCCCAGATGGCTGCTTGCCCTGAGATCAAAAGGTTGTTTTAATTAATATCTAATAATTTGGAATTCATAACTTTGGAATGATTGAGCAATTACTGTGAGTCAGTGAAACCCTTGAGCCATTAATGAGGCGGTCATAAAGATGTGACAAACCAATTCTGACTAGGGACTCAGAAGGCTTCACTTATATCTTCCAGGAGAGTTCCCATTTCTTTCAGCAGCACAGCCCGTGGCTTGTTCGTGGAGGTAATTTGCTTTGGACACAGAGTCACTGAAAGTCGCAGAAGACCATTTAGTAATGTGGTTGTGGGAGAGGGAAGAAACCCCGGGGAAAACTCATCCTCTCCTCTGCAAGAGAGTGGCCTCTTCCAGCATTTGTTTTCCCAGCACACTAGCTAAGATGTGCGCCTCTGGATGTGCGTGGATAAATTGCAGCTGAATGGTGTGTTCCTCTAGTACAGGCTTTATGCGAGGGTTTGGGGGTTGTGTTATCTGCCTGCTTTGAGCCTTATATTTTCCTTCCTCCCTAATCCTGGCAGGTTGAGTTCATAGTAAGAACGTGGGCACGAGGGACCTACTGGTTCCCATTCTTAGCTCTGTCGCAGCTTTTCTCCATGACCTCGGATCAGTCCCTTTGGAAAAGGAATTGGGATGTTTCCTGGGCTTTGAAAAAGCCCTTCAGTTCCTCTGTGCCTCGGTACCCCACCAGTAAATCTGAGCTGATTTCACTTCTTTTTCACCTTCCAATTTGCCTATCTTGTCTAACTGCTTGGGGAACACCGAGGCCGGGAACGCCGCGTCCTTCATCGTTTGCACGGCACAAAAGGCAACGGGACTGACTTCAGTTTCTAGCTGCTGTGGTGATTCAGAGAAGGAGTCCAAATATGTAATGGCAGTTGAAAGACTGTCACTGTATGCAGTGGAGTAAAATACTGGATACAAGTAAGACTGGGGACTCCTGGGTGTGTGGGAGAAGACATGGAAGGAAATATCTTCTAGCAGTTCATGTACAGTGGGCACATCTACACGTGCTCGGTTTGTACAGCAATGTGGCAGGCTCTAGCTCATCAGCTGGGACCATGCAAGGCCAGACAGCTGTTCAGTCGCACCTCTGTATGTGTTAATACACAATGAATGAAAAGTGGTAGTATCTGTGACATTTTAAGTGTAGGAAAAAGCTCCTGCATGGTTTGAAAAGGAGCATTCACATATGAGAACAGCCGAGAAGTTGGATGGGATGGTTTGATCATTCAGCCTGAATAGCATTACTTAACAGATTTTTGCCCACATACCTGTATTGAGGTATTGGGCCCATGCATGGCCATAGTGAAGGTTGCTCTGTATGAATGGAAGGCAGGCTTGATTTACTATTGATTTTACATCTTCCTCTAAAGGTCTTCTCTTGTCCTTCAGCAGAGATGAGAGTGATCCCAACCGTCTCTTAGGGCATGATTCAGTGCTCACTGAAATAATGGGGAGGACTCTCTTTAACTTCACGGGCTTGGTCAACATTTAGCCTTGTCAAAAAAAAAAAGAAAAGAAAAAAAGTCAACCTACGAGGGTTGCATTAGCTACTTGCCTGGTGTTCAGGACTCCTGGGTTTCATTCTCATCCTTATGCCCCCACTTTTTGCGTGTTCCTGGGCAATTCTGTTTCCCATGCTGTGAATCACTTTCCCTATCTATATAAAAGGAATGTTAGTGCTTGCTTTCCTTTATGAACCTATTTGAGATTTGCTGATGAAAAGTATCCACGTGACTCTTGGTTGCTAGTTTGAGTGAATACCGCTTGTAGTCTCTAGTCAGGAAAAGCCTACGGCAGTTCTGGTGGGAGAAATGCAGGTCGTGAGTAAGGACACTCCATGCCCATCCAGTCTCTCACTCTTGTAGCTCAGCTCATTGGGCCCTGGCATCCCCACAAGAGAGTGAGTAGGGGAAGTGGTCTCTCCTGAAGCCCATAGATTGCAGGAATCTATGTTGCAGATTGGGAAGAGACTGAGCTTTCATTTTCATCTCACCATCTACGGCCTATATTGCAAGTCCAGGGGCTAGACCCATTTTGGGGAAGGGCTAATTTCACCTCTGCAAAGGGCAATGGGAAGCCTCCGATCCATACACAGCTACAGATGGGTGCATGACTTCATTTTTTATTTATGTAGCAGCATCTCCTCATGGCAACTGGCAGGTTTGCCTTGTTTTTCACCAGGCCTCTTATTAACACATGGCTGGATCCCTCTGTCTCTCTGCACCCACTGTGTTAGTAATCAGACAGTGTGTAATTGTGCAGCTGCCTTGCAAGATGAGGATGAGATGGTTGTGTAGTGGCTCAGCCATTGGGAAAAGACCTATCTGGGGCCAGGTTTTGAAAGAAGGTGGCAATGAGCAATCCCATCCTGGTAGTTGGTGTGTTATGCCAGCACATGCTGCACTATCATTCTTGTCTTCAAGGGAAAATAGACATTGCATTGATCTCAGCCGTGCCCTCCATCAGGGTCCATAACCTGGCCTTTAGGCAGGGACTTTATGGTCTAAGGGACTCTAGGGGTTATTCTGACACAGTCTGTTTGGACAAGTGCCCAAATTTGCCCCGACAGAGGCAGGTCTGGATGGGTGTGCATATAACCCATCCCTATGGAAATTCAGCTTTCCATTGTGCCAGCTACATGCCAACATGCACATGAGAGCGAGCATGTGAAAAGCAAAAGAACATGTATGCCAGAGAGCAAAAGGGCAGTTTTCTTTAGTAAAGCCCTTTATTTCACACACTCAGTAAGAAGCCAGGGCTCAGGGCTCCATCTTTCAGATGTCTCATGTCTCTCTTTTCAGTCTGACCCTTGGCCCTGCTGCCAGGGCTTTGCTTTTCACATGAA
The DNA here is from genome assembly GCF_001723915.1 of Gavialis gangeticus. Taxonomy (NCBI): domain Eukaryota; kingdom Metazoa; phylum Chordata; order Crocodylia; family Gavialidae; genus Gavialis; species Gavialis gangeticus. Next base: position 12,275,573 of record NW_017729015.1, on the reverse strand, counting down.
TAACCACCCATCGGCGACAGCTTGCTCCAGATGTGCTCACTCCAAACACGAATAGCACTGGTGGCCCCAGACATTGACCTTCTCCCTTTGGCAAGGAATTTGCACAGGACATCTCTGCTCAAGGCTGAATTTTACTCTTGGTCTGCCCCGAGGAGAGCAACTGGAGGCAGCTGGATAATTGGGTTTTCTTTCCGGGGCTGATGAATTTTGAATGGAGAGGACCACACAAAGAGTATTTCCCTTTGGAATTTAATCAGAGCTACCCAACCCCTGCTTCAGATTTGATTCCCATTTACATTATCTTTGTAATAGGGGGGGAGCAAAGATGTGACATGCTTATGGACACCTTTCCCATTGAAGCAACTGTTCTCCAAGGACCTTCAGTCAGCTCCCTGTCGTGGTTACTGTTCTTCTGTGCTTTGTCTCTTCCCACAGCTTTTTTATTCCTTCGAATACAAAGTAAAGCTCCACGAAGAGAAAACAATCAGCTAAACAGAGAAGGCCATAGGCAGGGAACCTAAGTGGGACTTAATGCCCTCCTCCCTTGCCTTCCCCTTCCCCAGCCTTCTGGGAAGGCCTCAGGGACACCAAGAGATGGAGTGGGAGGAGAGGGAACAAACTGGGAGGAGACGGTAAGTATCTGGTACATTCATGCTCATGCATTGATAAACTCTGGTTTCCCCCCAGAACGACAAGTGTTTCTGAATCAAATGAAGGCTGCAAGTGCCACCTTCCCTCGCGGTGCTGGAGATCAGAGGTAACTCCACTCAAGTCTAGGAGGCTGATTGTCTTCTCACTTACCTAATAGGACTAAAGAGTAACTCCCCCGGAGTCAATAGTCCAGTTCTCTTCCCCCTTATGCTGGTTTAAATTGGGAACATTTTCTGCTCTAAATCGATGGGATTAACTCTCTCCTTACTTATCTAGTATTAACCAGAAGAAGCACCAAGGGGGGCTGATTCTCCTTCTCCCTTGAAAAATGAATTAAGAATCGAATTGAATTAATGAAACGTTAATTCTGAGTCAGCTCGTCCACGTAATGCACTTTAACTAATACACTTTAAAAACTAATTTAGATTAACTTTCTATAGTACCTTTGAGCACATGCCCCTTATATGTATATGCCTGGAATAAATCAAGAGTAAGTCCGTTATCAATCAAAGGGATTCATTCTCCTCCTGCTAACCTACTAAATTGGGAGTTAGTCCAATGTGACTGATTTTCCTTTTATACACCTGGCCTAATTCTCTTTTTACGTTACTTGTTCAAATCAAAAGGAACTTCTCATCACTGCAGACATCCTCCAACAACAGCAGAGCATCTGTACACCGGGAGTTTATGCTCAAGTCATTACACTGGACCAACTACAGTCATGCAGTATAGACAGGCTCTTGATAGCATTCAGTCTTCTGAATCGGTGCTTGTGACTCAGTGGGCACGTCTACATGGCGCTATATGATGACATTGCTCTGGGGCCATGCTTTAGTACTTCCGTTTGGCGTACTAAAGTATGGTGAAGGATGGGTGGTTACTGCAGCATTCATGCAGCGTATGATTAGATTTCACCGCTACGTCATCATACCGGCACGCTGTCACCGGGGAGCGCGCCACTGTAGTGACATAGCCAGCAATCACATGTAGCCCCACACGATCACCACATTGCCATAGCATGCCAAGCAGCTAAGCTTTAACTGAAGCAATTCCTTGCTGTTAATTTGGTTTCTCCTCCTAAACATTTCACTGCAAGGACTCTGGGACTCATCTAATTATGTTGTGGCTGCTTTTACCTTGCCTGGTGGCTACCATGTTTGCTGCAGTTTGTAAGCACTGAACGTCCTTAGCAGAAAATAAAGTGACTTTCTACAAGTCTCCCTTTTAGATGGAGACTCCTTCCTGAGAGACTCTTTCCCTCCACCGCTTTCCAGACTGATGTATATCAAGCGAGCAGCAGATGGAAGTGTCAACTTATGTTTTACTTATTGCTGGATGGCAAAGGGTATTCCACGAACAGAAGTGCCTGATGCAAGGGCCACGGGTGCGCTGCGTATGAGTAAGGACAGTCTATTGCTTTTGTATTTGGTGCTTGTGTGTGACGGATGGGGGAATAGTTTGTCCAAGTCTGGTGCTCGCCATTCCAAAAATACGTTGAAAAGTTAGAGCGGGGTCAGGGAAAAGCCCTGGTGGGAACGATTAGAAGATTGAAAAATATGCCTGGGAGTGAAAGGTTGAAAAGCTTGGTTTGTCTAACTCAGGGTTTGTTCAAACCTCCTGCCCGTGGGCCAAATGAAGCCCACAGGGCCATCACATCTGGCCTGCAGAGCTCCTCATGGGTCAGGAAATTTGGTGGCAGGGGACTGGTGGTTCTCTCTTGTCAAATTCCCCAACCCTAAGCCCTATGTGGCTGATTGGGACCGGGCTGGGCAGTGACCCCCTTCTCCCCCAGGGATGGGCCACACCTCCCTCCCCTCACCTTTGGATCAGGGCTGTGCCATGCCCCCTTCCTTCCCCACAGTGCTGGGTTGGGGCTCGGCTGTGCCCCCTTCCCCTGCAGAGCTGGACCACGTCCCCTTCCTTCCACAGGAGCCAGGCCACACTCCCTCCCTCTCTGCAGGGCTGGGTCATCCCCTTCCCTCTCCATGGTGCTAGGTCAAGCTCCTTTCCCCTGTGGGGTTGTGTTTGGACCAGCCTGCCCTGTCTGCACAGCCAGATGGTGCCCTCCATGCCCACCCAGGTGCCAGATCAGAAACATCAGCTGGATCCAGCCCGCAAACAAACTGGGCCCTGCCAATCTGGCCTGCTGGGCAAAAAGGTCGAGCACCACTGATTTAGCTCATCAAAGATCAGGCTAAAGGCTCACTTGATTTCATAGATTTCATAGACATTAGGGCTGGAAGGGACCTTGGAAGATCATCGAGTCCAGCCCCTCGCCCAGAGGGCAGGAAGTCAGCTGGGGTCATAAGATCCCAGCAAGAGAAGCATCCAATTTGCTCTTGAAGGTGTTCAATGCAGGTGCTTGACCCACCTCCGATGGCAGGCTGTTCTAGACCTTGGGGGCTTGGACAGTAAAGAAATTCTTCCTTATGTCCAGCCTGAAACAGTCTTGCAGTAGTTTATGACCATTCAACTTCATCATCCCTTGGGGCGCTCTGGTGAATAAACGTTCCCCCAGATACTGGTGGTCACCCCTGATAAACTTACAGGTGGCCATCAGATCACCCCTGAGCCTGTGCTTTTCCAGGCTAAAGAGCCCCATGGCTCTCAGCCTGTTGTCATAAGGTCTGTTTTCCTGACCTCTGATCATGCGTGTGGCTCTTCTTTGGACTCTCTCAAGCTTCTCCACATCCTTTTTGAATTGTGGAGCCCAAAACTGGATGCAGTACTCCAGCTGTGGCCTCACCAAAGCCGAGTACAAGGGGAGAATGACCTCCCTGGATTTGCTTGAGAAGCAGCTGTGGATCCTAGGCTGTGAGTACCTACACACTCGACAGAAAACTGGTGGGAAGGAGGTCTTCAATCTAGGAGAGAGAGGTACATTTAGCACCAGTTTCCAACAACTGAATCTTAATAAATTCAAACCAGAAACGGGGTGTGCATGTTTAACAGTGAGGGCAATTAACACTTGGACTAATTTACTAGGGCTCCATCACTGCCAATTTTTAAGCTAAGACTACACGTTTTTTTAAGAGGTTTGTTCTAGTGCAAATGGGAATTAATACAAGGCATTCCCATGTTCCTAGGCTATACAGGAGGCTGTAGTACAGGGATGCAGCAGGGAGCCCAGGACACGGGGACAGCATTGACTTCTAGTCGCTGCATGGTCCAAATTACAGTTCTGAGGCTGCTAAAAGCAGCCCCCCTTTTTTTGTGCCTCCCTCTTCCTCTTTGCTGGTGCCCAGGGCAGTTGTCCCATTCACCCCACCCTAGTTACACCACTGGCAGGTGATTGCAAACTAGGTGATTGCAATGGTCCCACCTGGCCTTGGGATCTATAACAAAGGTAGATAAAGCAAGAAATGCATCTGAAGAAAACCTGGGGGAGGCTTTCCATGAAGATTCGTCGTGAGAGGTGGCACAGAGATTATCAGAGGGCAGTGAGGTAGGGAGGGATTCCCAGAACTCCAGCCCTACAGTGGTTGTACCGATTGCCTTATTGGCACGAAGAGGTGGATGTCCAATATGCTCAGATACAACTTTCCAAGGCACCGGCTGCTGTATACTAACTGCAGATGAAGGATACAGCTGTGCTGCAGTTAGTGCAGTGACTGCAGCCCATGACGATATACCCAAGCTTCATTGAAGTAGGTAGCTTGAATATTACCAGCAAGGGATTCAGGATATTACATGGCACCATGCATGGCTCCAAACCACACTTGAGAAGCTGGGAATATATCTGCACCATTAACATGTGCCAGGCTCTGTGCTGCTGTGGCTGAAATGATAGCAAGCTCAGGTGACCAGCATGTCTTTAATGTTAGCCATGTGAGCGGCATGTCTTTATTGAGCAGTCAGGTACGTCTGCATGATAAAATGCAGAGCGGATGGCAGCTGTGGAGCAGAAGACAGCTGCAATGAATTACACATGCCCAAGTGACAAAATGCCAGTGGGGAACTCCATGTCCTACAGATACCAGGGTGATGGGTGGTGTGTAACATGTGGGTGCATGGCTGATGTTTGCATAGCTGCTTTTTCCTCCCTTTTTTCAAGGGAAATCTTAATACCTCCCATCTCCTTATTGTGTCATATGATCCTGCTTTACGTTTTGGATTATGGGCCATTTTCTCTGCTGGAATTAATTGCCAGAGTCCATTGACTTCCCATGCATAAATCAGTTGAAGGGCTTGCCCTGCAAGAAGCTCCGGCTAAATTTTTCCCAAGAAAAGTTCCGTAAATATTCGGCAAAGAAGTTTCACCAGGGTCTGTCCCACTCTGGCTACTTATGTCAGGGCAGTAGCTTGTTGTTTGCTTTGCACACTTAACTGAGGTTTACAAATCCCATGGTGGGGGTTTCAACTTATGGCTCCTTATTTGTAACTAGGGCAACAAGGTTTGATAATTGCACTGGGCTGGATTCTCCATTGCTTTTCCTCTTGTGTTATATTTTACACTGTCACATACTTGTTACCAAACCCTCTGATTTTATAGCCTTCTGCACTGTCCTTGTACAGGGCCAAAAAACCCACTGAAAGCATCGTTTATGGGGATGTGAGCAGCTCATCAGGTCTCACATATAGGGTGTGTTTACACTGTGTAATGGTTCTCAGTAGAGAACCACACTCACGTGGCTATACTGCTTCTGGTGTCTGAGCTAGCTTGTGTATCTCTGCACGGCACTGCAGTAAACCGTGCAGAAGTACCCTGTAGCTTAAGGATGCAGCATAATATCCTCAGGAAGATCAGGCTTTCAGCTCCTCCAACATTTCTGTCGTTCCCCCTTTTGTAGGAATGAAAGAGTTCGTGGGACCCCAGAGGCCCAAATATGCAAGGATTCTTGGGTCTAACCCCATCAGGAAGACAGAGTTCCCCAAAAGCGTTTCCAGATTTGGCAGGAAGAAGGTTTAGCAACCGGTGATGCTTGGGCTGTCAGCTCTTTGGAGAAGACAGGGGATTTTTGTGATGAGTCTGTGCAACGCCAGACAGTGAAGCTTGTGGTAGGAGCCCTGGGGTGCTAAGGCAATATAAATAATCCTAATTAGCAATATTTAAACAGTGTAATCTATCAGTCTGGATGCTGAGGGTCCATGAAACACAGTGTCCAAAGCTATTATTTCAGTGCTTCAGGTGAAAGCTGTAACTCCCCCCACTATAGCACACATGACTATGACTAACTGTATACTACCATACTCATAGCTCCATTTCTGACCCTCATGGTGACTGGTGTATGCCCTGAAGCCGGAGGCTGGTTTATCTTTGACCTTATTTTTGCAACATTAACAGGCGGAAAACTACTCAGCCCTGGCTAAGCTTGTCATTTCCCAGTTCATCACCCCAGCTCTTCCTGCAACGGGGGTTGCATGCTGGGCACAGTGCAAGGAAGGGAGGACGAAAGCTGCTGGCAGTTGGTCACAGAAAAGCTTGCGATGCTGCCATCTAGTGCTGTTCCTTTTAAAACCCACCCTGGATCCTAATTCCTGATAGGAGGGAATGGGGAGAACCTAGTGTGGATAGACACCTTTTCCACCTGTACTCACATTCCATCACAGGACAGTCAAATCTGGCTCCCAGTGACATGGCATATGGGATGAGATTAAATATCAAATTCATTAACATTATGTCTAGGCAAAGGAAGGTCCTGCTTGCCCATGTTAATGACTCCCACGGATTTCATGTTATTGAAAGGCTTGGGGTCATAGGGAGGAAGCATAGTTTATGGGGTATATCACTGGCTTGGGACTCGGGAAATGTGGGTGCAGGTCCTCAGACTTCCCCTCCATCCTTTGACAAAGGCACCAAGTTACTATTGATTCCAGCAGGATCGAGACACCCAGCTCGGTGTTAGATGCCTAAATACCTTTGTGGATCTGGGCCTTAGTCTCTTGGGGCACAAGTTCATCACCTAGAAAATGGGGATACCAGCTTTGCAGTACCTCAGAATGATACCGAGAGGAGAACTACACCAAAGGTAAAGACCTTTGATGTAAGGCGCTCTGGTCCTTGGGTCTGGCTAAATACCTCATACCCAAGGTGGAGAGTTTTGGAAAACAGAGGTTGTAATAAGTGCGGTTCTGCTGAGCTGCAAAAGAGCCCACTTCTGTCACTGTTACTTCCAGCCTTGCCCCCCTTTACCTCCTTGCCTTATGCAGTCCTTTCTACCAGTGCAGAATGCTACTTTGCTGATTGACTTTTTTTTGTGAATGATTTGGGTTTTTGTAATTTTTAAAAAGATGAATAACTGTAGGGCAATGGGGAATCTCAACTTTCAAGCTACATCGCTGCTTGATTTGCTCTGCTGAGATCTTGAGGAGTGCTGGCGGAGTCATGGACTGCACTGTGAACTTCTTACCCTGCCAAGACATTATTTGCCCCGGGCAATGTCATTGTCATAAGCACTTGGGTAGCAATCCCTGAGCAGAGTGAGTAAGGGCTCAGGTGGTTGGTTCCACCAAAGCCCTGATGGCGGGATCAGGCCCCACACTCTGCTCCCAGTCCTGACATTTTAAGTCCATTGTAATTCTGCCAAGGAGGAGAAAGTTATTCTGGCTGGATCCCAGGCCTTGGACAGTCTGCTGAGGCTCCATCCCCTGCTCCTTCTACCCGATACTTTACAGTTAAATCCCTTTGTTTCATCAGGGTTCCTCTCAGGCTACGGTACTACTTACTCTGAATAAGGGAGATGGAGTCTGTCTCTCAGACTCCTTGGTACACTGGCCTAATCGATTAATGGCCTCCTGGCATGAGCTATAGCAATGTTGTGGGCACGACTCTTACCTCGCTAAAATTCAGTATCTAGATGCACCAGTGCCAGAAAACCATCTTGCCTGCTCAGGTGGAATGAGGGTTGGCAGCGGGCACAAAAAGGCTGTCTAAACTGGAGGGGCTTGCATTTGGCTTTCACATGTATTGCATGAATAAATCCAGTGGTTCCCTGAAATCTATTAGACAGACATAGTTCATAGTTCATAGTTTCAGACATGACCTTATTGGGTTATCCAATCCGTTCTTTATTTGTTTCACAAGCTATGGGGCCCCCAGCAAAAAGAAGATTTCTGTTGCCCTCCCCTGTCCTGTTCTGGGCGTTGTTTTGCTCCAGCAGGAAGGATTTGTCTCGACTGATTTGAACTGATTTGAAATCTCCTGGCTTGCCCTTCTGATGGTACTGTTGCATCTCAACGGGCGTCTGCTGTCCTCTCTCCCTTGGTCTTTTGCTCCTTGGCCTCATCTCCATTCCCTGTCTTCTGATTCGTACATCACACAACCTGGAGCCACATCTGATGTGTTAGATCTCTGTTCAGGCAATCGATTTGTTTTTGTCGGTGTCTCCTGCCGCACCGAACTTCCTGCCCCTGCTAGGTTGAGAGAGGCATGACAAAGCCTTGGGGCTCTGCCCTTCAGAGCAAACTAATGGATGAAGTTACCTGTGGAGTCTGAGGCTGTGCTGGTCCAGGGATGCATGCAAAAATCAGCACTTGTCTAAGAGAGTGCTTGAATCAGAGAGTAATGTGGGGATGTTTGGTTCAGCAGCTGGGATCTGTTCAAGCCCAGAGAGCCATTCAGTGACTCCGTGCACAATAATCTAGTGGCCTCTAAGCAGTTCCTCTTGGAGACATGTCTTCACCAGGGAACTATCGCCACGTTGAGCATTGATTTTCCCCTTGGGGGTGGTCTTATCAAAGAAGTCAAAGCCTAGGCGAGTCAGAGCCAAATGTCACAGGCCAGATTGCCAGCTGGTCTAATTCAATACAGTTTTCTTGGCTGCAGTAGAGCTACTCTGTCTGATGCTAGCTGAGGGTCTGGCCTTGTACCTCTGTAAGGGGCCAAACCCAGGACACCAGATGAACACCCCTTCCCCCTGCTTCCCCTAAATACGGGCATTGCAAATCTGAAGCTTCCCCACAATTTGTGGCGGTTGGGTTAGACCTGTCATGAAGAAAAAATTGAACTGGGTTTCAATCTGGCCCCGGGGATGGTTCAGGGAGTTGCAGTCTAGGTTTGCTCACAGGCCTCTCTCTTTCTTTGCTTTGCATATCAACAGAACCCAAATCTCAAGCAGAAACTTGGAGTGCGTCCGGGTGAATCTGAAATTGTGAGAATTGCAACTTGCTGAGTTTTGCACAGATCTAACAAGGAGTTTTGCCCACTTCTGGCATTACCATCAGTTGGAATCAGTTAAAAAGCTCTATTCTCCCCAACTATCTTTCTCACTACTGTGTTCTTGCCCGAATCATCTTAGCTTTCAGTAGGTTGTAGCATTTCCAGCCAGGGCCTAGCACCATTTGAGACTGTGCTACTAAACCTGTTCACTGGGAATGAAATACCTCCTTATTGCAGAGGGCACAGAGGAGGTTCTAGCAGTTAGGACACTAAGCTAGATTTTGGGAGACCTGGGTACAAAACCTTGTTCCACTGCAGACTTGGGGTGTGTGCTGTGGAGTAAGTCGTTTATTTTCCTTCTGCCTCAGTTTTCCATCTGTAAACTGGTGATGATATCACTTCCTTACGTGAAGTTGGAAAGAGAATGCACTAGTGTTTTTCAAGTGCTCAAATGCTGCTTTACTGGGAGCTATATAAGCATCAAGGACAGCAGTAATAGGGCTATGCATCACTTAAGAACCACTGGGACATTCATGGCACATGGTTCTCATATTGCCTCCCAGGAAAGGAATGAGATTTCCAGAATGCTCTTACAGACCCAAGACATTGGGGATAATTTGAATCAACTCTGCCTAAGTCAGTCAGGTTTAGAGTACTTCTTGAAACTGCACCCCACATCTCTTGGGGTGTCCCTTATGTGCTATAGAGAACCAAATGCAAGATGTCAGCCTGTAGCAGCACTGGCATTTTCCAGGTACCCCTTGGGTGAGTGTTTTGCAGGTTTTGCCCTTATTGCCCAGTGATGGGAAAGTCTGGAGCAAAATTGGAAATGAGCTGCTTGTTTATTGTCAAATAGTACTATCGATCAAAGTTTGGCTGGTCTCTAAATGCAGCCATATTCATCATCTGGTCCTAAAGATGTTAATCTGAAAAGAGCCAGCAGTGGGGGAGGGAGCGTACTGGATTCATAAGGACAAGTTAAGTGCTTTATATGCTAAGAATCTTTTGCCTTCCTGACGACTCACTGTGGTACCTACACGTACCTTCGTAGCAGGGAGAAGTGACTGTGTGTGCCATTGATAGATCTCACAGAGACTTGATTTAGATGCACACTATATTTTACTTATGAAGATGAGTGCATGTGTATGGCAGATTCAGGAACAGAGCTTGTGTGTAACAGTGTGTAAGAAAATAACTTGTGTGTTTTTTGGATAAGGGAAGGAAATTATTTCACGGTGTGTGTGTGTGTCTGTGGAGCAGGAAAATAACGTGTGCAGGTAAATGGAGGAAACATGTGAAAGTAAACTTGGGAAAGGCATTTTTTTTACGCATATGCAAATGGCAGGAAATTGGAGATGGGTTTTTCTCTGTATATGACTAAAACCCAGGAAACAGCTCAAGCCTGGCATGAAAAGGACTATTTACATCTATGAATAGCTGGAAAGTTGGATGGAGCAGCTTGGTTGTGCAGAATCTTCAGTCTGGATGGCTTAATTTACCAGATTTTGTGTTTGCTTACTGTAATGAGGCATAAAGTCCATGCATTTGCTACGAGATCACAGAAAAGGTTTGGGAGGCAGGTCTGACCTTCCATTGAGTCATCAAACTCTGCCTCTGAGAACAATTGCAGTGGTCTCTTAGGGCCTGATTTTGTTCAGTGAAATACCTGGAAGAGCTCCCATGGACTTCACTGAACTATGGAGCTGGTCTTTAGCTTGGTGTTTTGCCAGTATGTAGAATTATTAAAAATAAAAAGAGCGCCCAGGAGGTTTGCATTGAGAGCTGGCCTGGGGTTCAGGACTCCTGGCTTCACTTCTGATACTTCTACCCCCACTTCCTGCATGCTTCAGGGCAAGTCATTTTCCCACTTTAGGGTTCACTTTCTCCTTCTGTATATAATAGTAATGTTAATGCTTACTTTCCTCAATGACCCCATTTGAGATTTGCTGAAGAAAAGCATCCATATGAGCCGTAGTTACTAGTAGGAGTAACTGCAACCGATGGTCTCCATTCAGGACAGGCCTAAGTGATTGGGAGAGGAATACAGGTCGTGACTGAGGGGCAGCAGGGCAAATCAAAGACTGGAATAGCAAGCAGCGTAGTCTGGAGTCGACAGAGCCCTGTGTATCTGGGTGGAGAGCCATATACTAACATCTCATGGGATGGTCTTGGTTAGGATTGAAGTTTCTCGGTCAAGCTGCAGAGTGGAGCTGAGCATGGACGTGGCACAAGGTTGTAGGTCAAGGCTGAGGGTCACTAGTAGAGCAATGAGTATAGGGGAAGACTCAAGGGGGGAGAAGCAGGGGAACCACAGCAGTGTGGATCAGCAGAGCAGCCCATGGCATGTGACTGGAGGGGGTCCTGGGCAGAGGCGAAAGTGTGGGTCTCTCCCTTCTCCCACTCAGACGCTGACTGCCTTGCACTGATGTGACTTGGTTTAGCTTAAGCGAGGCCTGAGCCTCACAGCATTTGCCCTGCTTGCTTTCAAGCCTAACCTGACCCTGGCTGGGAGGGAGTGTGCCCTGTGTCAGCTACCCTTACTCTGCCTACCTCGTCCCGGCTTTATTTTATACTTTTACAAGCAACCGGATTTATTGACAAAAATAAAGACTAGCAGATGCAGAGCAAAAATGGGAAACAGCCACAGTGTGGATGGCAACTTATTGAATTAGCAGATAAATAGGGCGATAAATTATTGAGCATTGCATCTCATGCTCGGCACCATAAAGCAACAGTCCTGCCTGTCACTCTCTGTCCACAGTAAATCACCCTGGTCTCCTCGCTTGGTGTTAAGGCTGTAGTTTTCAGGAGACATCTGGGGAGTCGAGGGTATGAAGGAGAGGGAGAAAATCATTGCAGGGCTCCCACAGGCTGGAAATACAGGACTTGGTTGTCCTCCTTTTGGTTTTGATGGGTCAACGAAGCAGGCCCTCCATTCATCAGCACAGCCTGTGGCTAGCTTGCTGAGCAAGACATAGCTTCCTGGAAGTCGGTGGGGTGACCCAGGGTTTGATCTGGGATGACTGCGATCAGGATCAGGCCACTGCTTCTAGCTGCAGCATAGCCCAGGCTTGCTTTCATAACTGTATAATGCTTCAGACTCCCAAAAGGCTACTCCTGATTTACAGTGCAGTGGCGCTTGGCCAGGTCAGGCATCCAAACGAACGTTTTCAGGGCTGCCATCTAGCATCTCCGCCTGTGCCCTTCTCTTCCCCACTAAGTTTCTCTCTATTACCCCAGCTGAACAGCTGAATTAACTCTTTCCTTCCTCCGCTGTCTTTCATGCTCTTTCATTTTTCTCTTTCTGCCTTCCACCCCTCCTTTAAAGTTTTTCTTTATCCAACTCCCTAGCATCGTTTTTCTGGGCCTTTGCCCTACATTACGGGTGCTGAATGTGGTGGGTTAATAAATTTAAAACACAGCAAAGCATCCTAATGGCAGGAGCTTCCCATGGGAGGCAGGTTCAAAAGCAAGAAAACAATGCTCCTCTTGCTTCTGATCAGCTGTGACAGGCCTATTAAAGCTGCCCAGCAGGCCTGCTGCCTTACATCAGAGCCCAGTGCAGCTCCAGGCTGACTTCTCTTTTAGACTGGGAGGGAGAGAACTTCTCTCATTTGACAGGATTGATCCTTGGAGTTAAAAGTTTATTCCTTCATCAGCATGTTAATGAAAAGAGAATTGTAGCTCAGGGAAGGTGGCTTATCCAAAAAAGCCCCTATCAATCCCCCATCTTGCAAATATGAATCCATTAGACAGCACAGTGGGCCGGCTGCCTGGAGGAGACCATAGATAACAGGTATTCCAAGTGCAACCTAAAACGCTTTTAAATCCAGAATGGGGTTTTTTTCTGTGTCTGCTGTGAGCTGCTGGCCCTTCCACCTGAGTCACAGGTTTTACAGTCAGTGCTCACTTTTTACTATTATTATTCTTCAGCATATGTATTCTGGGAGTGCCTAGCAACTCTGGTTATGGGCCAGGACCCCACTGTGTTAGGTGCTATACAGTCCTAGACCCAAAAATGTACAGTTTGGAAAGATCTGTCTATAAACATCTACAAAGATCCACAAAAGCCTTCTTATATATATATTATATGTATACAATGATGGTTAGGTTGCTCATATCCCCATCCTAAATGCTATCATGCTGACCAATGT
>NW_017729015.1:12238462-12257670 GCF_001723915.1 Gavialis gangeticus | reverse complement strand
TTTGGAAAGATCTGTCTATAAACATCTACAAAGATCCACAAAAGCCTTCTTATATATAATTATATATATACAATGATGGTTAGGTTGCTCATATCCCCATCCTAAATACTATCATACTGACCAATGTTTCTTTGTCTGTCTAGCTCAGTAGTTCTCAACCTTTTTTTTTTTTACATTTGAGGCACCTCTCCATAATGTTTGTGAACTGAGAAGCACCCCGTTCCCCCAAATAATTTATTTGTTACAGGTGAGCCTCCTTGTATAGGGGACAGGCAGTGGGGTGAGAGCAGAAGCCAGGCAGGGATAAGCCTAAGCTTGCACTTGCAGCCCCCTTCAAAAGATTTCATGGCACCCCCGGCATCCCCAAGTACCCTGGTTGAGATCCATCCATCACTGGTTTGGATCCATCTGTCATCCCTTATATTATATATTTGGAGTATAAACTGTTTGGGGTAAGGACTGTGTTTGTGCAGGGTTTAATCCAGCAGAACTGCACTCCACAACTGGGGCACTGAGGCTATGCAAATAGTGAATAATTATTTGATACAGACTTGCTTAGCTCTTTAGCTAACAGTTGCTGGATCTTCATGGGGTACCCATAAAAAGTCAAGGAGTGGGGGAGCTGGGAACTTGAGGGGTGAATGGGACATCCCTTCTCTTGGGAAGACTTGGGGTCCATTCTCATACGCCCCATCACGGTGCTCCCTGGCTTCACCTCTCTTCTCTCGCATGCCTTCTGCTCTACTTTGTTCTGGGGCAAAAGGAGCATGAAGCTGCCTTGATTTGGTGATGTCTTGCAGCCACCGGGCAATGTGACTGTGCAAGGTGCAGGGCAATGGGGATACATGTATCCTCTTCTTTGTACTGGAGAGAATGGCGAAGGGACCGGTCTTCAGCTGCTTGTAGGTTGGTAATGAGGAGGGGATGCTAATAGATGGTTCTCTGAATACACCGCCGTGTTTGGCTCTCGGTAGGGGCATTGCAGTCTGTTGTCATTACCGTGCACTGCTAACTGCTTCCTCTGGGAGCTCCTTGCATCAGCTCTGAACGTGCATAGCTGCACTGAGAGCAGGGCACCAGTGATCCCAGCCCCTCACCGCCTGGGCCTGCACAGCCCCCAATGTAATTTAGAGTAGCCCTCGCTCCCGCCCCTTCCTGCACCCAAATTGCATTCATTTTGCTTTTAAGCAAGACAAAATCTTGGGTGATGAAATAAGCAAGGCAGGGAAAGCCAGGTCACCAAGGAGCTGGCCTAGGTATATTGCGGGTAAATCGCTACGCTACCTACTCTGACAGGAGCAATTTATCTCGGGTTGAAAAAAGCAGCTTCTTCCCATTCTGTGCAAGGCTGGGTCATTCATCACTTTTTGTTATTTTTATAACAGTACAGAGAGCGGTCAGGTTCCCTCCTCCCCCCACCGGTCCCTTACACAGGCAGGTGCATTAGCAAATCTAAAAAAGGAGGAGCTCGGTGGCTACTTTCCTTTAGGTCTGGGAGGCTGAAGGGAGAAACAGCCGTCCACCCACCCCTTTGTAACAAGAGGCAAGCAGCTCCTTCTAGGATGCAGGTGGTTAGTGATGGGACAGGTCAATCATGTCAGAGCCGGGGGGAGGCTGGGGGACAGAGCCGGGGGACGGGGCTCTGCTCCTGCCGCAGAACTGGCCGTGGCTGAGTCTCCGTCTGAGCTCACAGTGCAATCTGTGCTGTGATCATGAGCCCTCCAAGTGCTTGGAAGTCGGGTGAAAAGCTACAGGAATGGTGAGGGTCAACTTCTGTCTGTCGCAGGCCAGAACCGTCCCTCCTCTGCCGCTAGGAATGAAATCCAACAGGCTCGGAGCATCCCTGACAGTCCACCCGCATGGGATCAGGGCCAAAGAACATACTGTGTTCTTGCATATTATATTATGTCTCTCCCTGGTGCCCAGTACAGTGTCGCCCATCCCACCCCTCTGATCCTTCCTTGTTCGGGCAGCTAGAGGCTACCGTGGTGCAAATATATTGGTGAAGGATCACGCCCAAGCCCATGCGGCAGAATGGTTCAGCCGTCTTCCTCTCGATGAGTGTGAAAGGAAGAGGATACTTGCTCATTTGATCTGGGGAGTCAAAGCTAGGAGTGATACCTGCCACATTATAGCCAGCAGCACACACAGGTGCTATTGTACTAATCCCATAGGCCACTAGGCTCAAGGTGACCTTGGACCTTTTTTTTGACTGCGAACACCTCTATGGCTTCCTCAGACTTCAGCAAGGAAAGCAGATCTCGTAGCTGAAACGCCAGGGTAATACCCTGTTCACCACAACCTCCCTTTCAACAGAGGGGAGAGGAGCTCAATTGCTTCTGCCAGTCACCTGTCTCTTGGCTGGCCTGTCACTTATCTGGCGATCAAGAGACTTGCATGACAAAGCAGCGGAGAGCGGCAGAAAAAAAAAGGAGGTGGCTTTGCATAATTTTCTGCATGGGGAAACATAGCGTGGTTTTGGAGCCCTGCTTCCATGCAGAGTTTAAAGCAAAACCTCTCCAATTATTAGGGGATGTAAGAGCTAGGAGGCTTTTACTTGTGAGTTTCGAATCGGTGCTTTGAGCTGGATGCATCATGTGAAAGTTTTCAGAGAGGTGGGAAAGAAAAGCAATGAGAAGAAAGGAGTAGTAACTCCTTCCTATGCCTCCCTACTCAACCAGACCCCCTAGAATCTGCCTACCTTTCTTGGGTCTGAAATAACAGAGGGAGATTCAAAAGTTGCTGCTGCTGGATGGTGTTTGGTGGCTTTCATGACATCAGGTGCATGGATTATAACGTGAGCTTTGTGGGGGAAAAAGAAAGTTTAGGTTCCCGTCCTGTAATCATTCTATGCCTTGGTTCCCCAGTCTGTACAAAGGAAATTAGGATGCTTCCTGTCTGCTGTGAAGTTCCCAAGATGGTAAATGCGATCTGGGAGTGGAGTGACCATAGCAGAATGGACAGAAAGGAGCCAGGTCCCTGCTGGCCTAAGTTGGCCCAGTTCCACTGACCTCAGCAGTGCATGGCTGATTTGTAGCTGCTGAAGATCTGGTTCAGGGCTTCCTCAGTAATAGAGTCATTTGTCTCCCAAAATACTTACTGGTTTCGCTGGAGGTTTGTGGGTGCTCTTCATTATTAGTATCATTAATTCTTATTTAGGCAGAAATGTATAGTCCTGTCCCACCGACCGTATTTAAAACGGTGTCTTGTAGATACCCTAAAAGCCTGAAAGGGAAGCTTGGGTGGTAGTTGCAGCACTGGTCCCAGTCTGGGGTCACCTGTGTTTTATGTAGCGCTCCATCATAGACTTCCAGCATGGTTTTTGGAAAAATTACAGCCGCCCTGGGCCTCAGCTCCTGCATCTGTACAATGGGGATAATAGCCTTGCCCTGTCTCATAGGGGGATTATGGGCAGGGCCATGCCTAAATTGCAGTTTTGTGGATTTGCCATCAGCGCAATCACTGGGAAATCCAGCATTGGGGCGGGCAGTTATTTCGGGCAGAGGGCCACTCATGAGTTTTAGCAAGCCATGGAGGGCTGCTTGATAGGCAGGCAGGGGCAGATAAATATTAATTTTCTAAATTTTTTTAGGGGCCCCATGGGCTGGATAGAATAGCCTGGCGGGCTGCATCTGGCCCAGGGGCCGCATTTTGCCCACCCCTGTCCAGCATTGTCCGCATTTTCCTGTGAAATCAACCAAAAAAAAGAAAACAGTAATGACAAACTGAGTGAAGGCGCCCTCCACTGATCAGCGATGAGGAGCAGGGCCAAAAAAAGTGGCAGTGGCATAGACTGAGTGAAGACGCTCTCCGCTAATCAGCGGCAGGGGCGGGGGCTGCTGCAAAATGCCTACAAAATCAGTGCAGCGCACTGTGAGCAGGCTGCAAAAAAACCCTTTTTCTCACCGTAACTTTGGAAAGTCCCTAATCATGAGGCTGAATGCAGCAAATATGGTAAGGGGCCAGGTCCTATAGTAATGAGGCCTGGTAAGTACCTGAGATAATATTTGTCCCCTTGCCAACCCTGCTCCCTCCCTGCAGAGTGCTGACCTTGAAGAGGGGACTTCATTGCCTTGCTCCCATCTCCAGCCCCAGATTTGGAGGGGCACTCCCTCCCTGCTCTGCCCAGCTGAGGCTAAGGCCGGCATACAACTCAGATGAAGGCAGGTCCCTGTGTGTGTTTGTGTGTGAGTGCCTCCATAATAAAAGCACCGCTCACCTTTCTGCAGAGCTGTGCGCTGCATGTGTCAGCTTCTAACCACAGAGGATGACAGGCAGCTTTCCCTGCCTTTGCTGAGACCCTGCTGCAGAAGGACATGCTGGGATTCAAACTCTGCTCCCTTTGTCAGGTTGTCTTAAGCTGACTCTACTGCCGGGGCCCTGCCAGCCAGGTTTCTTTCTTTTCTTTTCTGTTCTTTTCTTTTCTTTTTTTAAAGTTCACTCTTCCACTTAGACTCTTTATTATCACTGCTGTTCGCTGGGACTGGCAGCTGCTAACATACGCTGGGGGTTTCTAGACAGCCGTGCAGACTGCCTTGGGGAACCTCAGGCAAAGCCTGCACTGCGGTGCACGCAGCCTGAGAACTGCCTCGTTGGCTCATCTGCCTGTCTCTGTCAGAGGTGTAACATGGTCATTTTGGGTGTATGGGGATCACTGATTTATGGGCTGTTAGTGGTAGTGGCACATCCAGGAACCAGTTGCAATGGTGGCTATTTTTGCACCCACTCAGGCCGCTGCCTATGCCCAGGTGGGTGGCTGCTGCCCTGGATGCCTCTCCACACTTACCTCTAGCTTGTGAAAACCTCACCTTAGCAACAGGGGTGTTTGATGGCCCTCCATTCAATCTGACCCCCTTTCATGCATGAAGGTTGTGGCCCTTTGTGTAAAAGGACTTGGAGTCAGGAGGTTTGGGGTCACTTCTTTTCCCTGCCACATGTTCCTGTTTTGACCTGGGAGAAACACAGGAAAGCATCCTTATGCACAGAGGACACTTAAGAGCAGGGGTTGACAACATTTTGCAGCAGGGGCTTGGTTTTGAATACAGTTTAGAGCCAAGCATGAACTGCTTCCTATGGAGCTGGAGCCAGGCCAAAGCCAGAACCGGAGCCAGAGCTGGAGACACAATCACCACCCCACCCTCCCTTGTAGTGCCACCATTGCTGCTTAACACTGCTGAAACCCCCCGGCCCCACAGGCTGGATCTGGCCTGCAGCCTGTAAGTGGCTGACCCTTGCTTCAGTGCATGCTTCGGCCCATTGCAGTTTAGGGCTGCAGATAAACATCTTTTCAACTTAGCGCACAAGGACTTTTCCAAAGAAGGGTTTCAAGAAGGTGTTTGGGGTCTCCCTAAATCAGGTCCTTTATATTTCTGGGCCTCAGCTCTGTACAGAGATAAAAATGGAGGCAACTCTGTGTTCTGCTCCAGGCCTGTCCTGTCCACATCAGAAAGTATGGCTCAGGGGTTGTCTTATAATATGCATATGTATGCAGTCTGGTACAACATGACCCTCATTCCAGTTGGGATGCTGCAATACAAAGAAATAATGTTTCCTTCATGTCACATCATTAGCCAGTGGGCAGGAATCCATATTCATTAATACCACAAAAATTGCCCGTAGGTAAATTGATACTAGTGTGTGGCGGTGAGATTATTAAGAGGTGCTTGTTGGGTTGATCCCTTCTAATCCTCCCTTATCCAAATGCACAGCTCTGTCTTTCATTATTAAACACAGGAACAAGCAAACAAACACAAAAGCCATAAAAAGTCTAGTCTCTGTTTGCTGATTAGGCCCAACCTTTCTGGAAGCCTGTCCCAGGATCACTTGAATTCACATTGCTCTGCAAGCTCCTATGGAGGTTCAGTTCATCTGAAACCTGGGAGAAGTGTAAAAGTGTTTCTAAAGCAGTTTCATTAAAGGACAAGAGAAGATCAACATGACCTATGTGCCCTGCATAAAGTAGCCAGAGGGACATTGGTTCCAGTGCATGGATTTGCTCTTGTGAGTTGTAAGAGGAAGTAAAGGAGTTTGTCAAGAGCTGTTTAATGGCAGGAGAACAAGAGCTGGGATTTGTTCCTGCTGCACAATTATTACTAGCTAGATGATTGTTGTGTTTCTGAGAGCAGGGAGAGTGCCCTGACTTGGAGAGAGAATGGGAGCAAAGGGAAAAAAAGAAAAGGGATCCATCTGTCCTGAGGATCCAGAGATACTGAAGAGAGGGAAAAAAACCCCTCGAGTCATCTGGTCAAGTCTTACTTCCTCCTTTTCCTCAGGGCTGGGGCACGTGGTGGAGTAACTAGAGCTGGCAACTGGAAGTCAAGACTCCTGAACGCTATCCTAATTTGGCTCCCAATATTTCTTGTGCGTTTTCAGTAACACTCATCACTGCTTTCTCTTAGTTGACTTGTGTACCCATCTCCCAGACCCTTCCTTAATACTTTAGACAAGAACTGGGAATAGTACGCAGGCATTCAGTTCCCCATCCCTTGATGCCAGTCATTGTCAACCAGGGTGCTGTGGCACCTTAAGGTGCTACCAGAGCCTTTGAAGGGCTCCAGGAGATAAGCTAGGGGTGTGTAGAAAAGCAAATAAGTGCAGACTCAGGCTTGGGTGCCATTCATTTACACAAAAAAATGTATGGAGGGGTGCCTTGAGTTCAAAAATGTTGAGAACCACTGCTTTATGCGAACCACTAGGTCAGACTCGTAAAAGCTGGGAGTAGGATCGAGTCTTCCTGGCTCCTCATCCCCTGTTTCTTCCTGGTTCAGACCATGCCCTTGGGTGTCCAGGATAAATATTTGGCAAACACAAAAACTATCCCTTGCTCTTTCTCAGCTCACAGGGTGGTTGCGCGTCCAGGCTCCAACTCCGGAGCTGAACAGCCTTGTCCGTGGTGCTGAACACAAGACAGTTATTTCCCAAGTAGTTCCTTTCCTGTCTCAAGCACCCAGGGGTGCCGTTCACTTTATGCATATAGAGCCCAGCTTTTTTTTTCTTCTCACCCACACACACGCATGTGTTGTCACTCTTTTTCCTGTGAAACATAAGACCCCAAGAACTGATCTTAGAAGGCTGAAGCGACAAATAAGAACTATTCTGCCTTTGAGGGATTGTTCCCTGTGGTGTCCTCACTCATTGTTGGCTACCCAGACTGCTTTAAATGGACCTTTCATTGCTTCCCCCAGCAGTTCCCTATAGAAAGTATCACTATTAGGAGGTGTAGTCTGATGCGATGATCATTTTAAATGATTCTGGGCTAATGTCATCCCATTATTCCTAGTTAAACCCTCTTGGACCACCCAAAACACGAACAATGTGTGCTACCTTTCCTCTGTGCCGCATAATTAGCTCCTTTCAAAAAAACTCCCTGCATAGAGCAATGCCCTAATTATTATGCCAAGGAGAGGAGAATTCAGTGGGATAAGATGGCTCCAGCCAGGAGATGCATTTCACTGCAGCGAGAGAGAACAACAGACAGCCACTCACCTCCCATGGTTAATTTTATCACTGGTCACTCCAGGAGCTCAGAGGCACAAGGCTGTGCCAAATGATGGAAACAAACACCTTTGGGCATCTGTTTGTTGATGGTAATTAAAATAAAGCCACATGGCTCAGATGCCATGTTACTCTAAGGGAGCAAATGCTTATGTCCTGTTTTATACCCTTCTAATGGCACAGACACCAGAGCTTGTGTTGCTGAAGCTTGATGATAATTTGCTGTGTGCCCCAAGAGGTGCATTTCAGGGCAGCATTGACAGAAATTGGTTTACTTGGTGTTATTCATTTAATCAGGGAAGAATGGAACCAGACAGTTCGTCGATGAGAGGAAGTGAAGTCTTGTGGTTAAGGGGCTGGGGATCCAGGAAATCTAGCATGGCATCCCAACTCTGCTATTGACACCCTGTGGGGCCTTTGTCACTCCCTCCTCTGAGCTCAGTTCTGTTTCTAGGCCGCCCAGTACAAAGAGGCCTTGATGCCGGGTGAAACCTGGAGCTGCTAGTAGGCCACAAATTGTCAGTTGAGGCATGCTGTTTTTTTTCTGCAAGTGATGAAAAAGAAAACCAAATGTAGATTATCTGTACCTATATTATGTAGATGATAAAGTAGTATGGGTTCCGCTGATCTCTTTCTATGGATGTAGATCTAACCCAAATCAAAATCACAGTTCTGGATTCCCCCAAAACTTCCCAGAAATCTACATGTGGCTGGGAACTTCTGAGTTTTTGCCTGCTGCAGTGCTCATAATAACAATTCTGGGTGTTTCTGTACCATCCTTCATCTAGGATCTAAGAGTGCTTTGCAAACATGAAATAATTAAGCCTGCCATCACCCCTCTAGGGTAGGTATTATGATACTTATTTAACAGGTGTGTAAACAGAGACACAGGAGCTGAAGTTTTTTTTCATGTTCAAATCACTTTGCAAACATTACCTAATAAACACCTCACAAGGCTGTGGTGAGGATTAATTAGTTCCATTCAAGGACGCAGCAAAGTCATTGGCAGAAATGGAAGTGGCATGTAGGACTCCTTCCCTTTGGTCCCTTGTGCAAATTAAAGGATGGTGATATCTCCTTTCAACACTTGTTCAAGTTCCAGTTTTGGGGGTGCTCTTGGAGTAGTTTTACAACCATAGTTGGAGCAGAGGGAGCAAGAAGGTTGTTCTTAAATCCTATAGGATTCAGCAAGCACATGCTGATGGCAGATGCCTCCATTGGCTATAAAAGCCCTTTGATGTTTTGCTGTAACAGCGCCCTGTCTAATTTTCCTATCAGGAGAGAAATATTATTATATCTTTACTAGAAGCCTTCCAGGGTGTGCCACCAGCATGATGAGGGGGCTGGCTTAGTATTGCTTGAGCAGCTGGTGTGATTAACTGAATTGGTACTTTTACCATATCCATCGCACATCATCATGGCCCCTTCTTGGGTGATTTCTGGGTCACGGTGATGCTTGCATGGTTTTGCCAGTCATTTCATCCCAGTTTTGTCATATTGCAGAATCCTCAGTGGGATAAAATCAAGATAGCTCCATTGACTTTTGTAGGGTTATGTTGATTTACGAGAGATGGGTATTGTTTGTTGTTCTTTATTATTTAATTCAGTTGAGGATGTGGCTTGTGGTTTCCAACCTCAAATCCCCTCCTAGGGACAAAAGCTCCATTACACTGAAAAGTATCATGACCGCTAGAAAGTTTCCTTTAGCTATTAAAGTCTGTTAGTCTCTGGAAGAAAATTCCAGGGATGGTTGTGAATATAGTTCACAATGATTTAGTAGGCAGTAACCCAACTTAGGGGAGTGAATAGTTTCTTTTAGGTGACGTGCTACTTAGTGGCTGGGCTTCAGGACTCCTGGGTTCTTATTTCTTCTGGTGATCTGCAGTATTACCCTTAGGTGAGCTGCTTCACCTGTCTGCGGTTCCAGTCACCCAGAATGAAGTAGATTTAATAATAATAACTTATGTTCATAGAGGACTGCGAGGTCTTTAATGAAATTATTTACTATAATGATAAAGGCTATATATAGTGTATGTGCACCCACACATGTCTGTATATATTGGTATATATATATATGGCACCTATATTCTACATATTCAGAGAATACCACGGCATTAGCTTCTCATGGTAAGATGACATAGCTCTGTTGGGGGGCTATGTCATTGGCTCTGTCATTGGGGCTATACAGATTTATTCCAGTGGACAACTGGACCCCATGTGAGTTTTTAAAACCTAACTATATCTTAGAGAATACTGGAACGCTTACATTAGCCTTTAACAAGACAGAGTTACACCAGGTTTGTTCAGTGTTAATTATGTTTTCTGCAGAGTCCTACCTACACTATGAATTATTAATTAATACCGCTATATATTTTTAGCAATTACCTGCCCCTAATCACCTTGCTGCTATAACTTCTTGGTCCAATGCCAGCCTGTCTTGCTGAAGGCTGGGCCTGAGTTTCAAGCATTAATACAAGTGTAATTATATTTTTATAGCTTGTATAATTTTTGAATTGCTTGTATAGATTACATTAGATTTATTTCTCAGTGAAAGAAAGGTAAATATGTTTTCCTTCAGCAAACAAGTCCTTTATTTTTTTTTCATGCTGACAGCCTCCTTGCTTCATCCAAGTTGGAAGAGTGATTTAACAAAGGAACGAGAGGTGAAGCTCTTGGATTCCCAGCTCCGGAAAGGGAGTGCAGGCAACCAGTCAGAGCGTAGCCAGATTTCTGCAGTCTGTTTCCAGCTTGGGAAGGGGCGTCTGATCAGTGGGAAATGGAGATGAAGACTTCCAGAATATCTCCTATAAATGGGAGGCCTGTTCCAGACTCTCTCGAGTCTTTAGAAAGACTCCTGTTGACTTCAGTACAAATTGAATCAGGACCTTGGGGCCGAATTTTGCTCATATAAAACACTTGGCGGCTTCAAGGGAAGCGAGGTGAGAGTACATGCATGTTCTGTGCAGACACAGTGAAGTTGATTAACCTCTCTGCATCCCGCTTTCCCCATCTGTTGACATGGGCTAATCATTTCCAGGGACTCGTGAAGCCAAATGAGTGTTTCTAACATATTTTCAAGTGAAAAGATGCTGTACAAGGGTGAAGTGTCACCACTGCTACAGGAACTGGAACCTGCCCCTGAAGACAGCTAGCGGGAGAGCTGGCTGACTGTAGGGCAGCAAAGTGGCAGGAAAAGGCAAAGGGCTAATTACCCAGGCAGCTACTGAACACTTTGCCAGCTCTGTTCTTCACTTAGGGATGAATTCAGTGATCACACAGATGAGCCAGGTTTAGTGTTGTCTGCAGCCAGGCTTTGGGCCTGATCCTTAGCTCCTTGAAAGTGGTGGGAAGATGCCCGCTGAGTTCAGGGTCATTTAGTGCAGATAGTAATTCTTCAGGATCTCACTTGCTCAGACAGCAAGCAGCTGCTGAATGGGGCCACATTGAGCTAGACTTCTCAAGGTAGGCTTCTAAGCCGCTCTCCGCTGCTCAGCCTGGGAATCTGGTTTCCACCATGAACAGAGTCATGGAAGGAAATCAGGTTCATGAGCTGACATGTTTGTCACAAGGCAGGGTAGATATGTGCCTTTATAGATGAACTAAATAAGAAATATAGAGAGAGCACAAGTGTTCGTGAACCCAAGTTCACTCCATTAGATGCTGCGAAAGGGCAAGCAGAAAGCAGAGTATGAGAAGGAGAGAGAAATTAAAATACAAAAGAAAAGGGAGTGGGGGAGAGAGAAATGAGAGGGGAAGGGAGCAGTATTAGTAGAAAAAAAAGCAAATGAGCAGTAAATCTATAAGAACAAGTGCTTCCTTCTGCATAGATGTGGATCGCATGGTCCCCTGTTAGCAAGGTAATTGAGGCACCACCTTTCCTTGAAGGTAGGGTATTTTCAGGTCTGAGTGTAGGGAAAAGATGCATCATGGAGTTATAATAATAATGTTGAAGGATAGCATGCAGATCAGTCAGCAAGGAGATACATCCATCTGTTCATTTACCTACCTACCCAACTCACCCACCCATTTCTAAACTTCCTATCTGCATGACCTCTGGGTACAAGGTATGTCAAATGCTACTTCAGATTTCTGGCTCTAGCCCCATTGAACTGTGCTGTGATCCCCAGCCCTCAGTTAAAGTAAGTTCTAAAGTAAATGTGCAGTTTTTCTAACTGACAGGTGCAAAAGCTATTTAGGGGCAACAGCAGGTTCATTGACCCAGCCTGGCTAAAGAGGGTCTTGCAGGTGCAGTGAACACCTTGCAGCACAACTCACAGCAACTGTGTTGCTAAGATGGACCATCACTTCATTGACTTTTCTTTGCTTGGTGCAAGGTGGCATTTCCCCCCTGACACAATATAAAGTAAGGTTAATGTAGGTGGTTCTGCAATTCAAATTGGAATTACTCAAGTTCGGGCTGATTGTTACCCATCATAACAGACAGAGGGGTAAGCAGGCTGCTGGAAAATAAATAGAAGCAATTTAAGGAGGTGTTGCCGAGTAGACATTCCTCTGTATTGGAGGGATCATGTCATATCTTATGGAATAGGGGGCTACCCCAAGCAACACTGGTGAAAGATGAACTGCTTCAGAGAATATGTTACCAGGGTTTAGTGAAGTTTGCTTTAATAATCTATTCTATCCTTAGAGACTGTGTATCATTTCCTTGCATATGCAACTGTATATTGTACAGTCAATGCACTAGAATTTATTCAGTGCCTTGGATAATAACGTGTAGGAAGTTCCCTAAATGACTTCTGGAGACCCCGGGACTTGTCTTTTCAAGTGTCTGGAAAAAGTCTAGCAAATTTGAATGGCATGAAATAATAACAGTAACAATAAAAACAGTGTATCTTAATATATGGGGCATCCCTCGACTACAGGGAAGTGTAGGAGGTACTAAGGTGTCATTATGTTTTTGTCTAAGGGAACAGTGGGAAGCCATTATATGCAAACATTTGATTTTTAGTTACAGAGCAAATACCAGAATAAATAATTAACTATGGTCCAGGTTTTCAAACACAGTGGACATGTCTACACATTGCCATATGGTGATGTTGTTACCGTGCTGTGATTTGTTACTTCCTTCTGGAAGCAGTTAGAGATGAATTCAGTACTTTCTGGAAGTACTAAAGCTCGGTGCAGTAACCACCCATTCCCTATTACATCGCCGGCGTGCAATAAGCAGGGAGCGCACCACTACAGTGATGTAGCTAGCGATCACGTGTAGACCCGCGTGATCACTACATCACTATAGCATACTGTCCAGTGATGTAGCGCATTGCTACATTGCCGTAGGGGCAACGTGTAGATGCATCCAGTGTGCCCGATGACCCATACAAATTAGGACATGGAGGGTGCAAACGGTACATTAGATACATTTGTGTCCATAATTAGCTCACTGGAACACAGGGCTCTAGTAAAAGGACATGCACCTTTGGCAGAAAATTGCACTGAAGTGGTCTTTGTAGATCTGACTCCATTCCTGCATGTTGCCTCCTACTTGGATCAACAAATGCAAGTATGGTGTCAAGGAGTTGACTTCTATGGAGTTATATAAGTCACTCCAGTCACAGGTCTGTTCTTCTGCTTCTAAAAATAGTCAAAAATGGACAATTAGTGAATGGTTTTGGGTTGGTTTTTTTAATGAAAATGACAGTAAAGAGAGGGGACAGGGGCAGGATAGGGAAAGAAATAGTACTTATAGCTGTCTGAAGACATTCCAGCTAAAGATTTCTTTTTCCATTCAAAAATGCCAATTCATGAAAGTGAAATAAATTGTGGGAAAAGATTGGTTTAAACAAGTTTCTTACCTTGAAAAAAATGGTGGGGGGGAGATTTCATAACTGTTGTTTTGACATTTTTCTAAATGAAAGTTTCTTGTCTTGAAAGCACCTTCTCATTTGAAATGAAAGCTAATTATAGTAAATCCCATTTTATAAATTATTATTTTTTAATATTCAATATCTTGGAATGATCAAAATTACATGTTTTGACTGGCCAGACAGAAGGGATTATCATGACAGTTTTCTCAAATTGTTGTCCCACTATTGAACAGGAAAATGTGTTGTTTTCTTGTTAATTTTTAGTGGTTGGGAGCCTCATGAGGATGATTTCCATGTGCGTTCGGATGCTTAGACAGAAGTCCCATACCATGGGCTCAGAATCCAGCCAGTGAACATGGTAAGAGATGGAGCGTGGACTACAAACCGTGGTTACACACTACCCAGCAAGATCATAAACCGTTTTAAACTAAACCTAAATATACTTGTTGAGCACTGCTCAAAGATGGAGCCTTATTATATACACATCCTTCTCTCCCCTCCATGTGAAATACTAGTCCCGAGTCACTACAGCCCAAAATGTTCAGTCTGCACCCACCACAGAAGGTAGGTTTATATTTCCCAGGTCTGGAAACACATTGGTCTCTTCTCTTGAATGCAGCTCTGCATGTGACTGCTCACATGATATTCAATTCATCATCAGGAAGCTGGCTGATAATTTTTCCAACTTGATTTGAATGTTGGCTAGCTGGCTTGTTCCAATGGGGGTATCTCATCCCCCACCTGCGTGGGTGGTATTGTGCACATTCATAAAGTGATAGGCTGGTTCTAACTTTGCCCAAGAGTAAGTTGTGGAAAGTTTTACAG
Source organism: Gavialis gangeticus (assembly GCF_001723915.1). NCBI lineage: Eukaryota > Metazoa > Chordata > Crocodylia > Gavialidae > Gavialis > Gavialis gangeticus. The sequence goes on along the minus strand of NW_017729015.1, from coordinate 12,243,526 downwards.
ATGAGAAGCTGCCCAGTTTGGAAATACTATGAGATCCTACCAACACTGCAGTAGTACTGAACTGCTCTTTTGTCCTTAAAAAAAATGTCTTCATTAGCATGAGGCAGAAAAGAGCCTGGTGCTCCTCCACTGAGCTTTGCTGAGAGCAAAATTAGGGACAATGTAAAAAAAATGTAGGGTATGGCTGCATAGCACCATGCAGGGATGCCTGAGGTAGCTGTGAACAAGCTAGAAGTAGCCTGAACATATAAGCACAGAGCTTCAGGAGGTAAGGTGTAGGACGGGGTGGGCAAAATGAAGTCTGGGAGCCGGATGCAGCCCACCAGGCCATTCTCTCTGGCCCATGGGGGGCCTAAAATATTTAGAAAATTAATATTTATCTGTACCTGGCTGCCTGTCATGTGGCCCTCGATGGCTTGCCAAAACTCACTAAGTGACCCTCCGCCCAAAATAATTGCCCACCCCTGGTGTAGGACCACAAGAGTAGTGCAGTGTATTGCTTCTGCTGCCTCCCCTAGCTCATTCAGAGCTAGCCTTATTTCCTTCAGGGCACTGTGTTGTCGCATGTAGATTTACTCTTTGTGCGGCCACTGCCCAGGCCATGTTATTTCTGTGCCAAAACACAGATACTGCCGCCATCAAAGGTGTCTCCTGGTGGAGACATTTCTGTTGTATTTGTGTCAGTGTTTCTCTTTGCATACCGAGAGATGTACCACCATCACACAGGGGTGGACGCACCTGTGCACACATTCACAGCACAATATATGACACCGTTGCAGAATGGTTGGGACAGGTTGCTACCCGTCTAGAGGTGTGGGTTTGAGACTTTGTCTGGAGTTATGCTAAAGATCACCTCCATTCGACCCAGCTCTCCATGGGTACCTGGCTGTTCAGGCTGAGGGTTCAAAAGGGGCTTTGAATCCTTGTCAAATGATGACAGTCTTGTGTGCTACTGAACACAGAAAACAGCATGCCGTACCATCACATTAGAGGAGGGCCACTCGTATGATCAAGGGACAGCAGGGTAGGTCCTATGAGGAAAGGTTGTGGGACCTGAACCTGTTCAGCCTTCAAAAGAGAAGGCTGAGGGGGGATCTTGTGGCCTGTTATAAACTGGTTAGGGGGGATCAGCAGGCGCTGGGGGAGTCCCTGTTCCCCCGAGCGCCGCAAGGAGTGACCAGGAACAATGGTCACAAGCTGGCGGAGGGAAGGTTTAAGTTGGACATCAGGAGGCGCTACTTCACGGTCAGGGCGGCTAGGGTCTGGAACCAGCTTCCAAGTGAGGTGGTGCAGGCTCCCACCCTGGGGGTTTTTAAGAGGAGGTTGGATGACCACCTTACTGGGGTCATTTGACCCCAGTGCTCTTCCTGCCATGGCAGGGGGTCAGACTAGATGATCTGCTCAGGTCCCTTCCGACCCTAGAAACTATGAAACTATGAAACTATTAGTCTGGTGGGCCACCTACTCTTGGACAGACATTTGACCTTGACCTCTTATAGTGCAGTATATAAACTGCACCATCTAGATCAGTCAAAAATACACCAGAGCATCACGTAAGCAACTAGCCTTTCATAGAGCTGTCTGGAAAATGTCATTCCCCTGTTCTTCTCCTGCTCCCACATAAATGTTGAGCTTTCCGCTAGATATCACAATTTTAAAATACGTTGCCTCGACACAAGCACGTGCATACATGTGCACACAAGTGCGTGCACAGGTTGTGAAATGCTGCCACAGTGTTGCCTGGGAGGTCTATGTCATGTGCCATTATGCTCCCTTTTCTACCGGGTGGGCTGCAGGATTAGTTTCTCTCTCTCATCATGAACCGTGGTATTATGGTTTCCCTCCCGGAGACAGCAAGCTGTGCACGGTGGAAGTTGCATGGCTAGGATGAAGCATAGGAAATGAAGTCCAGCTGCAGGATACAGCTCCTAAGAGGGCTGTGGTGTGAGGGGAGAGAGAAAGAGAGACATACAGCCATTTTATTGATTGTAATCTGGTTTTCCCATAGTGGCCGACTGCCCTTATTACCGGTACTGTCTCCCTAGTACTACCTGTCCGTCCTGGGTGTGGAGGGTAAAGACTGTGGAATTACTCCACATGAGTGATGCCATGATTGAACTTCAGTTCCTACAAGGCACTGAAATAGTATTGCAGAATCAGAATTTTATTTTTGTGGAGCTTTTCAGCCTTTTTGGGGAGAGAAAAAATTAATTTTCTGTGCAAGCCAGAACTTCTCTCTAAAAAACTTGTTTTTTGGAAACTCAGGTTTCCACTAGGGAAAAAAACAAACAAACCCAAAACAAAGAAGCAAATAAAAAAAAAATCAACCCTAGCTTTGGTGGAAAATGTTTGCCCAGCTCTAGCTTTTATCTAGGCAAGTTCACATAAATACAGGAACCCATCCAGCTTGTTTTCCCTGCCCCCTCTAGTGTCTGCAAGCCTATATTGCATACTGCTGCATAGTCAAATGTCTGTTATTCTGCTCCTGTGCATGCACATGCACCCCTTTGGAGGCAGTGCTTTGGTGATAGGGTTGAAGGGAAGCATAGGAAATGAAGGAAAACATTCATGCAGAGAAAGACGATAGGGCAGAAGGATTGAGGAAGGAAGACTAGAGTAAGACAGTGAAGAGGAAGATTTTATACAGGGGTAAATTGGCATCAGTGGGAAAGTGCTGGTTTATGCCAGTATAGTTTGGTTTACCTTGTTGCCTATTTTTGCTGCATTCAGCCTAGGAACAGCTGGGCAACAGATCACATGTGAACACTGTCTGACATGTGCCAGGCAAATCCAAGGCCATGAAATGCCTCCGTACCAGCACTGTGCTCTCTCACAAAGGCAGCCTGCAGTTCAGCTGCTGCCCAAAGACGAGTGCATTTGACCACGGCTCTGAGGAGCTCCAAAGAGGATCCTTTTTGTTTGGCGAGCACTTGAAGATTGTCTCTGCACCCCACGGCTATCTGATTAGCTGATGGTCCAGAGACAAAATGCTTTCTCCAGGAAGCGGGCTGCCTACAATGCCTCCCTCTCGCCTGCCATTTTGAGAAGCTGACAGTTTGTCACGTAATGCCAGTGCACACGGTGCAGAAGGAGGCAAGGGCAAGAAGGGAAAGAAAAGCCTCCTGGAAGCATTCACGGTCCATGCATAATACATTCAAGCCGCATCTGCTTCATCATTTCAGCCTTTTTGCCTTTTCCGTGACAATTATTCACCCCAGGATGTTGCCCCAGAGCCATCCCTGAAAGCTGCCCGGGAAAGTAAAGCTTTTCATTTGTGCACATCAGATCTTCCCACCCAAATGCGCTGCTTGCATCAACGGCTTCGTTTGTCTGCTCAGGCATGTCTAGGACTGCAGGTTTCCAGGCGCAAGATAAAAACCCTGCTGGTCAGTCTTTACAACCAAGCCTTCCTTTCTTCTGCCTTCCGATGGCTGCTACCCCACTGCTCGGCTGCTTGTTATTCGTGTAGATGAACAAATGTCAACGCAGTCGGTTGCAGTGGTCACTGCTGTGTAAGAGGCAGTTATGTAAGAGATGGAGGCTAAGGATCCTTCCTTGGTACCACTGAACATAGCTGCTGTTGTCAGTGGGGCGCATCCCTGCCCTCCATCAGCCTGATGCACGCGGGGTTCGAGCACTTGTGTAAATTGGCCTAGCGGTGAAGAAAGTCAGAAATGGGCCTCCGATGCCCATTCCTCTCTGGAGTAATATCAAAGGGCGAAAGGTGCCATACTTGAAGCTAATCAGCTGCATGCTGATTTGTTGCAGTAGGTGAGGAAGGAAGTTATTCCCAACTTAGCCAAAGCGAGGAGAAGGCTTTTTTTCAGAAGGGGAAAAAAATGCAGAAAGACAGTGGCAGGGAATGGGTATCATCAAGGACTGAGGTTTATGTCTCAAAACACGCCTACGATGTGCTGTTCCTAAAGGCAAAAAAATACACTGGGGTACTCCCTTGTTCTTTTCCAGACAACCCCATGCAGAGTCCTTTGCCTCATAAGTGTTTCCAAGTGTCTGGCCAAAGAGCCACGGCATTGCCATGAGTCTCAGGTGACCCGTCACACAGTCAAGGATGAAGAGGAAACATTTTCTCTAAGTGTTGTAGGAAGTACCATGGGACCACACCGGGACTTGGGCTACACACCCGCACGGAGGGGGAAGGGGGTGACCTATAGCTGGGATTGGACTGCTCAGGAATAAGCATCTTGTGCACAGAGCAGGTGGTTGAGTTGGGGAGGGGGAGGTAGGGTGTATAACCTTTGCTTTGCCTCCAGGCATCAGCCAGTGCAGGGCAACTTTGCAGCTGGCTTAGGGAAGTAGCAGGCTGCTGGGAGCTCAGGAGTGCCTGGCGTGGGGGGTATCTCGGGCACAAAGCCACCTGGAAGTGCTCCGTAGTTACTCGTGCTTGTATCTCTGATGGCACCATTGAGTCCTGACACCATGGAGTTCAGTGTTGTCCGTCCACTTTCACAATGAGGAAGCTTTCTACCCACATGCTCAGAGCAGACTTACAAAAAAGCCTATTCCCTTCCAACAGGACAGGAGAAATTTGAAGACCAAAGGCCTTGGGTTTGAAGTCCTGGCTCCACTGAAATGAGTGTCAAAAGCTCCTATTTCCATCAGTGGGCATGTGATTTTACCCTGGTGATTAACAGAATAACAGTGCTTAGAGTGACAAAGAAAAAGCTGGGTGAACTGCTGATGAAAAGCTAATCCACAAATTCAGCCTTGATTTCTGCTGGAAAATGAGTTAACAAGCTTTCTTTTTTTATCATTTTTTTTTCAGGAGCTAGTTTTTTGCTTAAAGTTACTCAGCAAATGGTTTAGGCTGAGGTATCTGAGCCCATTGGTTGTTCACTAGTGGTTCTCACCCTTGTTAGACTCCAGGCGCCCCATCTGAAAATGTCAGCTCTTTGCTTTCACTAGTTTCTTGCATACAGGAAAAAGAATAGAGCAATTCTGTTACAAAGTACGGAGAGAGACCACAGCAGGTCACAAAATTTCGGGGCATTTTGGATTTCTATTTGAAATATCTGGGTTTTTTCTTGTGAATCATATATAAGTGTA
>NW_017729015.1:12213787-12233462 GCF_001723915.1 Gavialis gangeticus | reverse complement strand
ATAGAGCAATTCTGTTACAAAGTACGGAGAGAGACCACAGCAGGTCACAAAATTTCGGGGCATTTTGGATTTCTATTTGAAATATCTGGGTTTTTTCTTGTGAATCATATATAAGCGTAGGCGCTCCATAGCACCCTCACAGCACCCAGGGGCGCCATCGCACCCTAGTTCAGAATCAGTGGATTGGGCTGTGCCATGAGATGGAGAAGTGTCATTCAAGGCTAGCCCCAGGAATATTTGGGGGCTTTCCCGCTGACCCTCTCTCACCTTTGTCACTCAAGATTTGTCCTGAAGTCACTCAAATCAAAGCACCGTAGGGTAGTGATGCTTGGCCTATGACCCACAGGCCAGATCTGGCCCCTGCAGTGAGTGGATCCAGCCTGTGGCACTGGGGAACAGCAGCAAGCATCTCAGTCTGGCTCATCCCCTTCCCTGCCCTGCACCATAGCCTCTGCAACCCTTCCTACTCTCTCCCTCTCCCCTACAGCGGGCGCTGTACCCTTTCCCTCTCTTTCTCCTTCCCCACTCCCTTCAGCAGGTGCTGCTTACAGAAGGTACGCTATCTTCCTTTCTCCTTCTCCCTCCTCTCTCTGTCCCCTCCTTCTGACATGGGCGCCCTCATCCTTCCTGATTTCTCCCCCCTCAATCAAAGCGGGGAAGGGGGGCCTATGATGGAGCCTGGTCATATTAGCCATCTAGCCCACTGCTCGCAAAGGCACCTACCCGCTAGCTTGGGAGAATCAGTGGCTGTGACACCACACCAGGAGAAAGGTTTCTTACCCCTGAGGTCCCCAGGGCACCGCAGCAGTAATGCTTGTCTGGGACCCATTGACAAACAGGATCCTTTGTGACGCCGACATGGGACCTCAGCCAGCAGCAACTTAGAAAGCTAAAACTGTGGCACGCTTGGCTACACCTTCCCCTTCCTACCCATATTCAGGAACAGGGATGAGATGAGAAACTGAGATATGGGTCAAATCCAGATGAGCTATTATTTTGTGGATGGAAGCAGCCGTGAAGTGCACGCTCTGTTCATGCCCCCTGAAGTCCCAATCAGGCTGGCAAATCCTTAAAAGATTGATGATGCTTGGTTTGGCACACAGATCTCTGCCCAACGACGCCGCAGGACAAACCCTTTAAACGGTTGGGGTCATTCACTGCAAGGACGAAAGGTCGGTCTGGCAGGTAGCCATGGAGTTAGGACCTGGGTTCAGATCTCACCTGGACACAAGCTTCCTGCCCGACTCTGCTGCATTGTTCCTGCGTTCCAGTTCCCCATCACTTAAACAAGTTGATAATCCAGACTTGTGTGCCTGAAACGTACTGTCAGTGCGTATCACACTCAGCACAACGGGGACGTAAGGTTGGTCAGGATGCTTAGCTGTCACTGTCCTGTAGGAATTAATAGCAAGGTGAAGGTTTGTGAGCTTAATTTCTCCTATCTTCACTGCATAATTAATCTGTCAGCATGGATTATACTCCTAAAGCCCCATGCCCACAAATGCTGGACTTAGTCTGAAACCTGGGACGCAAGAGTTTTGTTTGGCAGTTCGAAAGGCTTGACCTCTTCCAAGGTCCCTTCCAACCTTACAATCAATGAACGGCTTGGTTGGGAAACATTTCCAGGCCCTTCTACAAAGGGCATCAGCTAAATTCATCTAATAAAACTGGAAAAAAACCCTAAAAGAGCCCACTGACAGCATGTCTATGGCTCCTGGATTTGGGGATAGTTGTGAGATGGGAGTACTTGGGAGTTTATCCAGTGTTGTTCCCCCCCATGAGGAGTGTCGGGCTACTGCATTTTCATGCTTGTTTACTTGGGAAGTCAAGCAGAGGGATCCCAGAGGAACAAAAGTCAGGACAGGAACAAAATCCAAACAGAAGTAGCTTAGTGGGGCAGGTTAGGAAACCTACAGCAGGGACAAGGTTGGGGGGAGTTGAAAGCTGGCTTTTGTCAGAGGAGAATGCAACAGTGGCAGAGAACCAGGAAATCAGGGGCAAAGAAAAGAGCATGAGCAGAGCTGTGCACATTAACAGATGTTGAGGCCTGCAAAGACTGGTGGGGTGGATAGAAGAAGTCGGGGAGGGGATTCTTGCCAGCTCTTGACCAGCGCTGGGTTGTATCAGTGAAACTGCACCAAGGCTCAGGGCTGGAATTGCTGGATGCTGCAGCTAAGGACAGAGGGCTTGTCTGTGCATAGTTGTACCGGTTTAACAAATGGGGTCATTTTTAACTGATTGAGTTAAATCACAGAATCATAGAAAATGAGGTTTGGAAGGGACCTCAGGAAGTCACATCTAGTCCAACCCCCTGCTCAAAGCAGGACCAGCCCCATCTAGATCACTCCAGCCAAAGCTGTGTCTAGCTTGGTTTTTAAAAACAGTGTTGAAAGCCGTAAGGACACTCTTAACCTAGGCTTATTTCCGATTAGCTTAATCTGTTTAGGAACATGTTTAAATTAAGCTGAAATTACCCGTAGTTAAGCCAAATAACAAATAAGAGTGTTCACACAGAGGTTTGCTTGGCATTAACTAAACTGGAGCCAATGCATGCAGAGTGAGTTTGTGCAGTGTGGATAGCTTATGCAGCCCCCTGCCCGGATCACGTGTGGCTTTTGAGGATATGAGTTATCCCTTCACTTCCTTGAGCATGAAATTCACAGGTAAATAAAGGATATTTCAGCTGACGCATTAAAAATTAAAAATCAGTCAAGTGCAGATGCAAGATGTTATTAAACAGCTCATCAGAGACAAAGCCTGGGAATGGCCCTGGCTTAACTCTCGCTGTACTAGTCATTAAAGATGCTGCCTAGGAGCTGATAAGCACTGCTCAAACCAGCCACGAGAGGGTTTTCCCGGGCATTTGAAAGCTATAGGTTGGCCAACAATTTTGCAAACCTTCCTGCTGCTTGCAAATGCTTTCTGGTGCAATGCCTTGCTGTAAATATATGCAAAGTATGCAAACTACATAGGGCTGGTTCCTCAACAGGTTTTGGTTGGCAATGGGACTTCTGCCATCAGCGGAACCGCGCGCCACACCAGACATGGCCAACATTTTCTATCAGACATGGCCAGTGGGTGTCTTTCATTGCCAGAAGGCCTTCTCCCTGGATCTCTGTACACTGGTGCTAATGATACGTTTCATTATGCATCTTGTCTTCTATATTGCAAGCGGTACCGATGAGCGAAGTTACTCTGGAACATTTTCTTTTTTCATCAGACTTGGCTGATTCATCACAAATGTTTCACATGGTTGGTTTTTGACAACATCCTGCAGAAGGTCAGGCAGATTTTGAAGCCTGTCTGCCAGGCAGGTTTTGATCAGCCCCAGACAAGGTTTGCTGGCCAGACTATCCATATCTCTTTTGGCAGCCTATTTCATGGGCTGATATAAAAGTAAGTACCTGGAAACCCAGGTTGCCCTAGTCCAGGGGTCTTTGGGGGCCCATTGGAGTCAGGGCTCCTATTCCATTTCAGGGAGAATTTGGATTTTTTCATTCTGAATAGGAATTCACTCCAGTCCTGACATCCCTGGTGCAATGCCACTGCTGTTCTCCATTGAGCTCTGGTGATGAAGTCCTTGGTTTGGAGTCTTGCATTTGTTAGGGTTGTGCAATTTCTAGAACAGTGGCTCTAACCCAAATGGGACCTGTAGAAGCTCCTGCAATATAAATGTTAAGTAGGTATTTTATGTGATCACTTTTGAAAGACTTCTAGGTAACGGTCTCCTAGAATGCTCAGTAAGGGATATATTTCTCCTGGATTCGTAACTACTCGCATGCTTGCTCCTGTGTTCTCTGTGCCACGTCAGGACCTTTTCTTCTTGAAAACCTGGAAACCCCTGAGCTGGGAAATTTCCAAGGGGAAAAAAAAAAAGAAAAGACTTTTTCATCCCTTTTGAATTCTGATTCTTGCCTTCTCGGCAGCTGCTCACTTGTCTTCACATTTTCCTTGCTGCCAGAGCTCTGACGGGAGGCCAAGAAGAGCCGAAGTCTACATAAGAGTTGAATAATGGAGAAGAACAGAACTTAACACCTCTGACTCCATGCCATGTTCTCCTGGCCTGAATTTTACAGCGATGAAGCCTGGGCGTACCCTGCCACCTCTCCACATGTCTTCAATGACACCATGCCTCCGTGTGCCCCTTTCAGCATGATCCGAGACAGACCGAATTACGAACAGGCAGGAAAACCTGTCTCAGAGCAGGAGCACGTGGTATGGATGTGTTAGTCTCCAAAGACAGACACGTAAACCAATATAATTTGTGCAGATCCATTCTGTCTCTGAGGCTTAAACCAGGCTTAGCAGGTGATGGTAAAACCCGTATGACAATGCTTCTGTTTAAAAATTGTTTCGAAGTTAAAGATAGACTGCCAGGCAGACAAAATAAAATAAGAGGGGAAGAGGAGGAAAGCAATTGCAAAATCTGCCCTCAGGAAGGGGCTGTGGTTGGGGGAGCTATTGGTATCTGTGGCTTGACAGTAAAGTAGAAAGGGGTGGGACTGGCTTCCTTGGGTTTCTCTCCACTGAAATAGGTCTTAACAGTGAGTGGAGCTGCAGGATAAATCTGTACACAGAGCCATCAGGGTCTGATCAAAACCCACAAGAAAGAAAAGGGGATAATGCCACTTGAGGCAGGGAATTCTAGGAAGGCAAAACAGCTTTAACTTGTTGAGGACAAAAAAGAAAAAAGCAGAGCACGGCAGAGGGGAGAGAGACAGAGATTTTAAACCTGGCCACTCAACCACCTTTTCTTTGCTTCGCTTCCCATGCCTTTGGCCCACTGTTGATCTTGTCTCTATGGGTATAAATTTCTGCGTTAGCTCCAGAGAGACCGGCACAATAAAGACAATAATTCTGTGGATTATGTCTAGTCTTGGTGCCATGACATTTTACTCCGGTGCATGTGAGAGTGGAACTCTCTTTATTACACACAGAGTTGGCAGCTCTGCCTATTATTAAGGTTTACCTTGTATGTCCCATGATAAAAACCCTGTTTTCAGGCTCTTATAACTCTGCTGTAATAGCATTTGATTATGTCATTAAAATTGTATTATAATGCATACACGCAGGGGGACAAATTAAGTGGCATAGAAAGCTTGCATTCTGCCATTTCCTAATATTGGAGGTCTCCTTCTTGCAACCTTGACATTCCTTTAATTACCATTTTTTTTTTGCAGTTGTTGTTTAAACTGACCTCTTTCAGCTCGTGTAAATTGGCAGAGCTCCCTTGAAAAAAAATGGAAGGGTAGTGTTTTACAGCAGCTAGAGATCTGGCCTTTTTCAGACGCAAAGAAGAAAGCACTGCCCATAGCATGGGTTGAATCACTTGCTAATGTGGCATTCACCTGATCATCCATGATTTTCTTTCTCTACAGCTGTGTTGTTATTGGAGGTGGGTAATTAGGGCTAACTGAAAGCCACACGCATTTTTGCAGTTCACCCTTTGCTAATGATTACTTGCTCACATATAAGGCAAATCTGTGTACAGCTTCTCCAGTGCTCCTTGGGGCATCTGTCTCAAATGTAAAGCCTCCCTCTGTATACTTCCTCTTCAGATGCACCAAACCCTGAACTGAAGTGGTGCAGCCAGCCGGAGGATACCTGACCATCAATCTCTAGTATGCTGGAGATCTTGAGAGTAGGTGCTACCTCAGGGAGGCTTCCTTGCCTCCTTTCTGAGTTTGGAGTAGGTGGGACTGGTGGGCAGAGCACTGGGGAAGGGTTGCAGACATATCCCAACAAAGCCCTGCTAGCCCCAGGAGTCTGGGGTTCAGACAGATCTGTACCAGTGAATAACAAAGGCACTTTTGCAATTACATGTTGCTTTTTCTCTGTCATCCCTGCTGATGTGCAGAGGTGAAACAACATGGCCAGGTGCCCAGGCCATCTGCCACACCCCAGAGAAGCGGTAACTTGTGGATGCCATCATGCCACTGCTGCAATCATCTGGTGGCAGCCACATTTTTCCAGCTACCACCAGTGCTCGGGGTGGCTGCCTCGGTCGCCCTACCCTAATTGCATGCTGCTGATAGAGTTTGAATTTCCTCTTGTTCTACAGCCATGCCAATGTTATAATTTCCTCCCCGGCTCTGCGTGTTCCCCAATCCAAATTTCATATGAAAATTGACCATTAGAGAATAGACAATGGCAGCTGCTGGTGAGGTTTAATATGAAGTTGGGTTTATTGTCAGATTACTATTAATAGCATTTCTGATTGGGGACTAACTTTTTTTCCTCAGAGCTGTATAAATGTCACCGAGAGAATCTTACGGGAGAAGGAAATGCAATATCTCTCCCCCCAACCCTCAACCTCGGTATCACAAGAGCTTCCAAACATTACATTCTTCCCATTGTTCTTTGGTCTATTGTAGAAGTGCTGCAGTGACTAATTCTTGCATAAATCATTGCCATGACAACACCTGTAATATGCTGCCAAGTCGAGCTGAAGTGCTGAGATTCCTTTGGCTCAGACAAGAGTGACACAAACGCGGGTGAAATAACTGCGCAAAACTATTTCTTGCCATGAAAGAAGAGGTGATGAGCAATGTAATTTTCATTTCTTGAGAGCCGCTTTTTCTCTTTCTCCCTCTTAGCGAACCATTGTATTTTCCTTCCTTCCTCCCCACTTGAACGGCTCTTGTCCATTTTCTCAAGAGTAACATAGAAGTCCAGTGCCTGCATCATGGATGTGTTTACTGCCAGGCATCCTTGCCACCTTGAGGGCTGGTTGTTGGACTTTCATTGAGTGGGCCCATACATTACGATTCTTTCTTATTTTGGGGTGATGAAATTCCCTCTCTTTAGAGAGCTCTTTGCCCTGGGACTGTGCTCATCTTTACCTTGATGTTATAATTGAATGTTGCTTTTCCCTGTCATGCATCTGGCACAGCCAATACATGATCTCCCAGCTTGGCAGATGCTAAGGATTAGCTGCATGCCAACTGCTTAGGACACCAAGAGTGTTCCTGAAGTTGGATCCCACTGGGGCATTGTGCAGCCATGAGAATGGATCCAGTTGCAGGCATTGGGTCCTAGCTCTGCATACATTTGCTAGAATTTGCTCGGAGTGGTAAAAAGTCTGTTCCCTTAGGAACCACTGGCAAATCTCCCATTGACTTCAGTATGCTTGATTTTACACCTGGTTTTAATCTTCGCCAAGAAAAAAAGGCAGGGGTTTTGTTGTAGGGTCTTTCTAAAATGTACAGGGTGATTCAAGAATCTCCATGGGTCAGAGCAGATCACAGATCTGCATTAACCCCATGCAAACGAACATCACTAATATATGCATGTATCTCTGCTAGCTCTTCAGGCTTCCTGTGTGTTTCCCTAGCCTCTCAGTGGAGGTTATGGGCAAGGGCAGCTTCCTTGCTGCTGCCTGCACTGCAGAGCCCTGCTAGCTGCAGAAGTGAGAGCTGCATTTTATTGTGCTTCATTCATCACCAGCAAAACTGAAGGCTAAGTTCTGACTTCAGCAGCATAATTGCTGGTAAATGTGTTTTGGGTGGATAAAGCCTGGCTTGATGTTCAGGTCGTACATTGAGCTTGACAGACTTGGAGAGGAAAGAAATTGTGAGAATCCATTGTAATGTAATAGCAGAAAGAATTGGTGCTGTATTGTGATGGGAACTGAACAAACGTCTAGGGGTACTGTGGGCCAGATTGTCAGCTGTTGTAGACTGGTATCACATCACTGAAGTCAACAGAGGGTCTGGAGACCTGGTATATGAACACTGGTGTTACTCACAGTGGTCTGTACATCAATAATGATGACCTTCCTAGGGTAGCCCCCCAGTAGGTGCTATTCCAGCATCTTCAAACTAGGTGACAAGGAGCCAGCAATTGCCTATTTGTTGTGAGCAAACAGCTACTTCAGAATAGAAGCAGGTCCTTAACATTTCCATCAGACTAGGTTTAGGCCCTGAGGTACATTAACTTAAATCAGCTGAGGCTCCACCCCATGGCTTTCCATCAAAGAGTGCCTTAAGTGGCATAAATGCATTGTAGGTCTATGTGAGGGGTGGGTTTTTGACATGGTACAAAAAAGGAGCGACAACCATTTTCAAAAGGGACTAGTGGTGTTAGGCGCCCAACTTGAGATGTCATCTTTGGGCCTGATTTTCAGTCACTGCGGAGCCCCTGCTCTCTGAGATTTGGACATATTTAAGGAATCTTGGGTTGTCAACCTGGAAATTGAGGCACCCCCTGTGGCGGGCCAGTAGGGGGCGCTCCTGTGCTGAACCACCTGCCTCACTGCACCCATCAAAAACCAAGCTTCGGATGCCTCCCCAGGGGCACCAACTTCTGGCCGACCCCCTTCCTGGAGCACACCCACAAGTCGGGGGTAACTGCTGCCACCACCCGGGGTCTGGTATTTGTGTGTGCTCTGTGCCCCTGCAGGGTACACAGACCTTGTAGACCTTGAGGGTGCTTGACCCACTGTGAAATTTTGGGGTGCTTCCTTTAACCTGAAGCACAGAAAGTAGCCTCTCTTAGTCATCTGAGCAAAGGGAGCGTATAGGCGTGCCCAATGCCTCTCAAGCATGTACCACAAAGCTTGCTAAAGTGGATAGCTTTATTGGGTCGAGGGAGTAGGCATGGGGATGGGGGCAAGTCAGAGAAGTAGCAACAGAATAACCCTGAGCAATCAGAACTGGCTTGATAGCCATTTGATCCACTTCTAGATTACTGTAAACTACATTTCTAGTTAACTTTTAGGTACTTTACTCACCTCTACAGCTTGAGAGAGAAAGAGAGCTGCAGATGTCCACGTTTCAGTGCAAGTGTCCCAGCATATCTCCCTCCACCCTGCTTCCAGGAAGAAGGGACCTTGTAGATCTCTGCCGTGACCTCATCACTAAGTTCTCACCAGAAGCAGTCCCATTGGCTGCTGACTGGTGCTTCCAAATGACATAAGACTGACCAGGTAGGGGAACTAGTGACATGACCAGCAAGGGTGAGAAACTGAGACGAAGGGAGCAGGTCCCCCCTGCCTCGGGAATGTCTCCAGCCCAGGTCTCAGCTCAGTGATAAAGGAAACAGATGAGGAAAGGGGCTACCTGCTTCCAGCAGGGAGGCAGCTGGGGGGGGGGGGGTGATTCCTTCACACCCCCAAATAATAATTGGTTTGAAAACCCTGGGTAGTGGATCTTTTGCTGTGATCATTTTGTAACAGGGGAGCAATTCTTCCTTTCAATCAAAGCACAAAGGACTCTGTTTTTATATTCTTTTCAGTTAAAACAGTATCAATAACCAAGTCCCATTTGATGGGACTAGTTTTGGTTTTGCTCGCTCTCGCTCATATTTTACCTTATGTCTCTTATCCCTTCCTCTCTGGCTCTGTTTCAGTCTAGTGGAAGGGGCTAATGACCCTTTTGTACCATGCCGCAGTGCTGATGCTTAATAAATTAGGGCTGACATTTTTTTTTTAATCCCCCATCCGAGCTGCTGTGTTCATGCACTCAATCATTTGTATGAGTACGGTCAGAGACTATTTTAAACATGAGGCCCCACATATTTGTTTAGCGAGAAGGGGCCTTGAGGTGAAGGATTTTGGGGACATGCGTAAAATCGTTTCACGCACGATCCTGGATCCTCAGGTAGAGCCCAACTCCTCAAGGCAGGGCCCACAGGGAAGACTGTGTAGGTAGGGCACTGGATTTGAACTCTGGAGTCCTAAATTTTGGCTCTGCCAGTGACATGCCATGTGACCCTTGGAAAGCCACTTTATCTCTGTGTTTTTGGTTGCCTCTTATTGTGTCTTTGTGCAGCGCCCAGCACAATGGGGTTCTGATCTTGCTGGGGTTTGCAGATGCTACTGTAGTACAGCTCGTAAGAAAACCGAGCCAGACCAGTATAATCCAGCTGAGCAGCCGGCCCTTTGTAGACAGGCAACATGTACAGCACCGGCGTTACAAAACTGGGGCAGCTCCGACTGGAAATGCACGGGCAAAGCCAGGTCTTGTGCCATGCGTCTAATTAAGGTCTTGCTCTGTTCCTGCTGTAATGTGATCAATAATACTTTTAGGGCAGGGAGATCCCGTTTTGACTTTTTAAACAGAATCGAGTTGAGACACAAGTCATCAACAGGGCCATAAATGTGAAACACCGAGAGATGATTTTCACAGGGCAACGTCTTTTATGATAAGCAGAAACCACCTTCAGTCTAATGGCAAAATGCATCAGCCTTTTCTTTCCCTCCTGTTACTACTTGCTCTTCTTTATTTTGATTTTTAGAAAGGAGAAGGTTATAGGGGCCGGGGTGGAACTGGCCAGAGAGTCTGCTAATTAGTCATTACTATCTACCTTCCTGTCCTGAAGGAGAGCCTGCTGTCTCCAGCTAACTTTGTAGCAAAATCTCTCACTTAACAGCTTTCACCCCATGCACTTTACAGATCTCTCCAGCTGAAAAAGTCGGCAAGTTCCTAAACACCCACTAACAGTTTGTCTGCCTATGTCCATCTAGGTTTTCATACCTTGCCTGTCCCTGCTGTACTGGAAACCTTCTCCAGTCTCTGAAGTACTCAGATGGTGCTTAGTTTTATGACAGCTAGGGAGAAGGAAAAAAAAACAGCTCTATACACTAAAACATCAGCACGGCTCCTCGTTGCATTTTAGGCTTTTCTCTGAGGATTTCCCATCTGTGGCATCTGGGCATAATCACCTTTGTGTGAGAGGGCCTGACTCCCCGCTCCACGCACCTCATGTGGTCACTGATATCTAGATAAAGTGGGAGCCAGAGGAAGCCAGCAAATTAAAGGATTTCAACTTGGATCCAACTTGCTGGCTTTCACAATGTAATGGATGCACAAATTGCATGGCAGTGGATTATCCAAGCCCTGGGGACTAACCGCAGTTGGTGTAAATGAACGTGGCTCCCCTGGAGCTAGTAGACCTGTGACCATCTGGGATCCTGGACACCCCAACAGCTGCCCAGTGATGTGAACTGTAGTTTGAGTGTTGTCTGCTCAACTGCAGTTTGAGCAGTAGATGCTCCGGCCTAGCATCTTCGTTCTAGCATTTTGCTCCAACTCCTCTAGCAAGGGTTTAGGGAAAGGACACAGCCTCAGTGTGGTGCTAGGTTCAGCCATATTTCTTCAGGGGAGAAGCGGTGCAACCTCTACGTACCCAAAGAAAACAGACCTACATGGCATAACAACCACTCACTGAAACCATTTTTTTCTTTCACTTAAGAAAGTTCGTTCCCCATCACCTTTAGGGGTTTTTTGCAGTGAGAACTAAAAGGCTGGCCTGTCCCTTGGCCCATGTGCTTATGCACTGTCACAAGCAAAGCAGGACAGTGCGTTTTGCCACAAAATAGGCTTGGGATGGAAGAATGACCTTTTTGCCACTTGGCTGAAAAAGTAATATTTTTGAAAAGTCAAAACGTTTTATTCCAACATTTGCTCTGCGGCACTGATTTTTGCATTTGAAATTGTTTTGATTTGAACATTTATGAGATTTAAGGAGAAAAAAGGCTTAGGAAAGGGTTGGGGAAAAAACTGCAAACGGAAGAGAACTTTTCAGCTTTGGGGGAAAAGAAAATGTTTGGTTCACTTCAACTTCTTATTTATTTTTTGTTATTGCTGTTTGTTTTATTTCTCTGAGAAAACGAGGGGGGAAAAAATTGTTTGTAGTTCATCTGAGATTTTTGCTTGTTTTTGGCCATTTGACCTGAAAAGTCAATGAAAAGCCAGTGGTCTGATCTCACGGAGGAGGTAAGATAGCACCAATCAGTGAAGTACAGTTGTGCTGGAGCGAGTGAAAGCTGTGCGCCTTTCCTCTGTTCCTCAAGGGAGTGCACAATTGGAAAGTTGAACTGGTCATTATTTTTCCTCATGAGAAATATACCCTGTTTTAACAGGATGTTTCCAAGTGTAGCAACACGGGTGTTTCTTGTTTCCATTTGAGTTTTTAATAGACATTCCCTTTTCATTTTGTTTTCCGCGAGCCAACTATGTAAAATGTCCTGAAAACAGAATCAAAAATGGTCCAGTGCCATTCAGAACGGAACAAAGAAATGTTTGATTTCATTTTGACCTGTGCACAACCAAAAAAAAGGCAGTTTCCTGCAGGGTGGCGGGGCGAAAGGAGGAAAGCAATGCTGCATTACACAATTTTTGTAGGGTCAATTTTTTGAGTAAGAAATTTTAACCCAGAGGTGTGAGTGGAGCAAATCGAGGCTTGGCCCTATCTTTCCAATGGGCCCCTTGTTCCAAGACGGCTTGGTAATAGCCAGTTGCCTTTTACATTGGTAACTAGTTAATAGACGAGGTACCAGAAGATGGCACTCAAGACCATGCAGCCTTGCTTCTGGGCTTTACACCCAGAAACATTGCCAGGTGATGGGCTCTGTAAAGGGCTTCCTGAATGCAGCAGTTCCCATGCTGCTCCTAACACTGCCCAGAGCCCCCAGGCCATCCCAGGGCTGTGTTGTAACTTGCTGCTGCTCAATGTAAAGGAGAAAACCAGGGAGGAATTTGAACCCTGGACCATGATGCCTCCTAGGGCGCCTCCTGGAGTGGTGCAATTTAAACCTCACCTTTTACAGCTGAATGAAAGGACATAACCCAACACTGATCATCTTCTTCTCTCTCTCCCTGTTTCTCTCCCATTTTTTCCTCCGTTCTGATCCCAGTGATGCCAAAACAATACCGCCGACCCCCTGGTGTTTCAAAACTGTGAATCTGCCCCCACCCGGGGAATCACGCCATTGCTTTTCAAATGGGCACAATTGCTTATTTAATATTTACCGTGCAGGTTTTGAGGCTTTAAGGGAGGGGTCACCTTTTGGAGCTTGCCTGTGTGCCCAGCAGACTCAGAAAGCTTACCTTTATGGGGAGTGAAAGCCCCGTTCTCATCTCCACCATCCGCGGTTGTAAGGGAAGACGAGGACAGCAACAACAAAAACCTCCCATCAGATATTGTTAGAACCCCATAAAACTGCAGCATTTGACAGTGCCGCCGCTTCAAATGCAAGGCAAGTCCACAGTTTCGGAGGAGTTATGCCAGATTTATGCTGGTGTGTCTGAGAGCAGAGACTCCCTCTGCTTCCCCAGTCACGGCTTGTTCAAGACAGCCAGGCACCTGGTGACATCTTTACCCTGATGTTTCATCTCTTTATACTTTAAAAGCTTTGACTCCAGACAACTAAGTCCTTTCCTTCTGCCTCCTTTCCAGCACTAGATGGAGGGATGAATATACCCTACTCAGTCCTTGAACACAGCATGAAAAGGAAAAGCTCCGGTAACAAATCCACATCCCCTCCCTGCCTCGGATGTCTCTCCCAGATGCTAAAGCACCGAGTGTGCAAAAGGGTGTATTGCGGCAGTGGCGTTTGAGTGAGTTTGGGACACGGGGCTGAAATTACTGTGACTGCAAATGAAGTCTCAGGTGTCACACTGGAGACACGGATCAAGACAAAGCAACTGCACACACATTTCTTTCTCTCCCTGTGCTCACTCATTTTCCAAACTGTCAGCATTCAAATTCACGTAGGGCTCCATTTGAGAAGGGAAATATCATCTTCAGTACATGGCAGGATGCTCCAAAATTGTATTTGGTACCAGAAGCATGATGTGTGAATGACTGACTTGTGGAATAAAGGTATCACTGGTGCCTGAGACATGCAAGACAAAGTCTCCGTATGCGCGAATTTGTATTTCAGTGGGAACGCATTTCTGTGCAAGTTTGTGTGATCATGCACAAAGTATACATTTAAGAAACAGAAACAATATCCTCAACTCTGAATAAGCCTGCAACGGAGAAGGGGCTAGCGCAGCTCTCAAAAGCCATATCTACTACTCCATGCTTATATTTATGGCCTTTCTTCTAAAGATCTCAAAGCGCGTAGCCACCATGGTCCACAAGGGGATGGTACTTTTGCTAACTGCTGACATTTTTGTTCAGCTCTTTCTGAACTGAATGCCTTGGAAAAGCATCCAGCGCCTGCTTGCATAGGCCAGGCTTCGGTGTATTCTCCGATCCCTCACCCCAGGAGGGACTTTATGCTTTCCACAGGCAATGGTAAAAGCAAGGCATTGTGTACAGGGCTTGGGATGCTGTTAAAATGCATCTCTTGGGTTTTTTTATGCTGTCAGTGCCCTTAGCTATAAGCCAGAGAGGCACAGATTTGGAAATGCCTGCTACTACCCATTATGTCTTCCTTAACAGACTCAGATTGCCTTCAGTGCCTGAGCAAGCTCAAATAAATTTAAGGTGTCCTTTGTTACGCTGCTGGGGTTGCATGTCTCATAGCTTCAGCAGGCTGAGCTCATTTCAAACACTGCTTGCAGCCAGGCTTTCTCCCCCACAAGTTCCTTGGGGCTCACTGCCCTGTCCCTTGGTTTTAGCAACCCCCAGCCCTCCCCATTAGGGCCTCTTCATGCTCCATCTAGGGCTGCCACCTTTTTACCTGCCAAAGAAGGAACAGGCATGACTGAAAGTCCCTTAGTAAAGGTTGTGGTGATAAATGCACCAACCAGTGAAGATAGTAAAAAGCATTTTCACTCTTGCCTCCTAGCTGGCAATATGTGTAGTAGCCGGGCACTCCTTGTAAGGGTGTACTTCTGTTGCTTTTTTCTGCTGTCCAGAGGGTCCTTTCTTCCAAGGGTGAATTTGCAGAACTCAATGCATGACTTTTTGAAGTGGCCTTGAACACACAATTGACCATCAAGAAGGTCTGCTCTCATCTTACTTCTCTCATCTGTCCATAGAGTCTCTTTCATGGAGAATACTCTTTCTGCTGGAGTATTGTTCGCAGGCGAAGGCTAACACACAGTCCACTATCTCCTGAAGATCATGATACTTGCACTTGGGATCTATTTGTCCTGGAGCTTTTCTTCATGGAGCATACAAAGTTCATTGTACTACTTTCTTCATCCAGGTCTACTACATTTGCAACTTTGACGTCGTCCATCTTCAGACACAAACTGGGTATAAAGGCTAAGAACTGGCAAATGGTCCAACAAATTCAATCAACTATTTCTCCAAGAAGTCACTGCGTCTTGCACTCAGTGCATCTCCTTAAAAAGCGGTGTGAACAGTAGCAGCCAACTTCCCGAAACTTTGGTTCACCGTAAAATAGTTTCATAGCCTGGTCTTTAAACTTCAATTCCAACTTTCAGCTTTTCAGTTCCTCCAGACAGATACATAGATAGATATCTGTACAGATATGGCTATATCTGTATATCTATATATCTATATCTAGATATATCTGTAGCTTGAGTTGCATCACTTCCAAACATTTTGCTGCAAATTATATATGGGAAGAGAGAGAGAACATTGTCACTTGTCAGCTCATATTATTGGTCAGTGATAAAGCCCGGTGTCAGCATGTGGTATTTTCTTGCCTATGTGAAATGAAGTACACTTCAGTTTTTTAGCTCTTCAGAAAGCTCACAGTGGCTGAGAGAAGTGACAGCCATCTTACTGAAGTATGCTGCAAAAGACTGCTGTAATCTACCTCCATGAATGCAAAACATCCTCTTTTTAGCAGTTTGAAAACTAATGATGCATTTTGATCATCAGGCTCCTGACACTGTATTTCATTCCCTTACAGCCTTGCTTATGTTATGCAGCACGTGGGCATTAGTTTGCTTGCAGCAAGTTTTGCCTTCAAGGTGCAAAATATGGAACAATTTCCCCCATAATTAATGGATGCATAGTCAGCCCCAAAGGACACTAAGTTATCCGTTTGGGACTGCTGTCATTCAAAACCCGGCTTGTTTGTTTGCTCGTTTTGGGGAGGGGGTGTTGCTAAAAGCATTGGCTGTTTCTTCAGGGTCTTTGTAAAAAATCAAGCAAACTTTATCTGACACCAATGAATGGAAAAACGTATTTTTTTAATGTTGCCCTCATCTGGAAAGCATCAATGCCAATGGAAAATGATGTACTGTCTTTGAAATGTTCCAACAGCATCTCAAGTTTATAGGGTGCCAAAACATTTTCCATAGCACTCTCAGATTTTGTCCTCCAGCTAGTCATTCTTTGCCTGAACTTTTAATCCCACAGTCAAGCAACAAGTAGGTGGTGAAGATGGACATATGCATGGTACCTACTCCTTCATCAGCCGTGACCACTGTCTCGCCAGGAGCATCCTTTTGCTAGCAATCTTTGATTTCTTTGCACTGACAATTGATGTTTCTGTGTGTTCTTGTGCTTTCTCATGGCACTGACCTCTTTACTTCTAACAAAAAATGACACCAAGACATGTGGTGTGTGCATGCCTGACTCTGGATCCTTATGTTTTGCAATCCAGTCTGTAAACTCAGCTGCTCATTTCTGAAGCAAAGCACTATTTTCTGTTTCTTCTTTGGAGCATGGCAGACATCTTCTTTCCCTTCATCCTTGAGCATATAGTCAGCTGCTTTCTCCTCACTGATGGCTGATGGGCTGGAAAAAATTCTGGAGGGCAGAGACTGGACCAGGCACTCTGCAGCCTGTCTGTGGGGGCAAGAAGCAGGCTGAAGGCCTTGTGACATATTAATTTTAGGTGGTTCTTGGAGCTTTTAACCCCTGGATTGTCCACACATTACCACTGAAACCAGTTGTAAGCACGCTTTAGGCACCTTAAAGTTATGCAGGGTAGGTTTATCTCTGATCCAGGTTACCCAGCTTGTGTTCCAGTAATGTGTGGCTACTCCCCACTGATGAACTACCCAAGCTGCAATCCTCCAGCATCCCAGGATGCAGTGTGTCTTCCCACACTTTCCTGTTCTGCGTAGACAAACTTTCCACTCCATGAACTGTACTGCCCAGGGGTTGATCTGGCACCACGCAAACTCTCCCTCCTACCCCGGGAGTACATCCTTCCCACCCCAGGGATGCAATCCTGTGCAAACACCATGCAGAACATATGCCAGCTAGCCAGGTCAGAGGGCACAGATGGGTCTAGGAGTAGGGCCTAGGGGGGTTGGGGAACAAAGTAGGGGGCCAGATCCGGTCCCCATGAGCTGGGGCTTTCTTTCCAGGGAAGGAGCAATAGCTCCCCCAAAAGTGCCTTCCCTCCCAGGTCCTACCTCCCAGCCTCCCCAGGAAGCAGAACCAGCACTCCCCACACCCAGTCCCAAATCCTAATTTATTAAAACATGAGACTTTTCTTTAATTCACTTCTTCTTTACATATATATATATATACACACACACACACATATTTACTTCTTTTTATTTTATTCTTCAGTGGCTGGCTGACTTCAGTTCTCTACCCCATCCCATTAACTCTCCGTCTCCCGGCTTCATGTTCCTGCCCCCCAGTACATCTCTCTCACACCCCCACCTAGAAAGAGCAGGGATAGGAGCCCGGCCTGGTTCACCAGCTCTTTAGGGGCAACTCACAGCTCTGGCTCCTAGTCCAGGCCCTGCCCACCAGCCCTCTATCGGCAACTCACAGCTGTGCAGGTGGGGGACAGTCAGAGAAAAAGGTTTTTAGCCTGAGAGTGAGACTGCTCCAAACTCACGCCTGCACTAACATGGGTCAACATTTGAGCAGCTCAAAGTGCAATGTGTACCAAGGCCCTGAGGACATCCTTGAGGAGCCAGGCGAGAACAGCAGGACCAGCACATCGAAGCTGGGAGGAGGAACATGACAGTCTGGGGTTGGAGGGTTTGGAAATATATAGTGCCATAAATGGATAAGAAAGAAAGGAAACTTGGCCCCTAATGTAAAATAAGGTTCGCCTGTGGAACATAATTGCAGGGTTACCTTCAACCTGCTCCAAGCCACGCTTAATTGGTAAGCTGTGAGACGAGCTTTCACATCTCCACTAGTATATTCTACTGCAGCAAAGACTCCTGTCATTAGTTTTATAGGAAGCTTTCAGTGGCCTCATTTGCTATTCATATACATCTGTTCCATTGGAGCCTGTCATTAATCTCTTGGTAGGTTTAAGGTTTCCTTTTTGTATTTGCTACATGGCCAGTCATCAAAGAGACAGCTAAATGAATACTGATATGAAACAAATAGTAGGTGGTAAGGTTACCTGATAATTGCTTTCTTGCTAAAATGTATACAATACATCTCGCTATCAGTTAAAGGAAACGCTACCGGGAGCATGTTGGCAGTTCCTTCTGACTGCCTCAGAATGGCAGGCTCCAAGACACCGTTCCTGATTAGTAAAACCTGGGTAACTTGTTTTCTGGTTTATAATCATGAGTGCTCCTGTAGCCTCCTCTCTGCCCCATGATAATAGAGGAACAGGCAATTCGAGCCCTAATGCAGAGGTAATGAATGCTTCAAACGTTCGTTGAGGGAGGATACCTCCGGAGAGAGGGTAGCATTTACGGAGTGGAAGGGCTGTCTGCTGCAAGCATGCTTGTCGTCAGCAAAGCTGTTGAAAAATGCTCCTTTGGTGGCAGTCGTGGCTGGATAGGAGCCTGCCTTGGTTCTCAGGCTGTTCAGGGAGATGGGCTCCCATCTTGCTGGGGTCATCTGATGCCAGCAGTCTTTCTTGCCCAAGTGCAGAGGGGCTGGACCCGATGATCTGTAAGGTCCCTGCCAGCCCCAGCCATCTATGAAACTATGAGAGATGGTGGTCTGTATTCCTTGCACCAGATTTATACTGCTGAATCTAAGAGCGAAGTTACCCCAGACTAATAGAGTTACTGTAGTTTACACCTGTGTTAACTGCAAGTGAGGTTACTCCAGACCTCGTGGAGGTGCTTTGGGCTTTACATGAATGTAAGTGAGAACAAAATTACAACAGAATGGGCAGGGAAGAGCTGTTAGTAATTCGGTTTTCATTAACTGCAAATTTATGGAGTTGCTGTAGATTTATACCAGGGTAAGTGAGGACAGGTGTTCAGGTGAAGGAGAAATGTAATTCATAGCTGTTGCCCTAATGACATGTGAAGTATCTGCCAGAAAGGCTATCCAGCAAAGTGTGCACTGGCCCTTTAGCTGAGTGAGGGCAGGTAAGATGGGGCAGTAAGTAGTGAATGTGGCTGGGAAGCGGGCATCATAGGGCATCTCGCATCAGTGGTGCCTGAGGCCTCGTGGCTCCACTAGCACCAAAACCCTGTGCCCATGTGATGGATTCCACCATTTCAGGAACAGCCCCTAGAAGAGAAAACCACATCCCCATTAAGGCCTGTTTGTTATGATGAGTCTTTTGCTTCTAGCTCACCATGGTTATTGTTCTCCATGGGCCTCTTATGCGTCAAGAAGGATGCAGTGAGATATACTTCTAGGAAACAGAGTGGGTTAGGATTGCCCCGCGTGACCTCAGCTTTTACAGTTATTGTTGGAATTTGAAGTACTGTACTCGTGTTCTAGAAATGAGATGGCTATTAGCCAGGACAGGGAGAGGAGCTATAAATTGCAGTGTATGTGGGCAGAAAAATGCATGAAAGGCTCCTCCTGAAGCATGATGGAAATGAACAGGGTAATTTTGTCATAGGAGTGGATCCTGAGCTAGTGAAATTTGGCTCCGGTGACCTCACAGGAGCAGTGCCAGCATCCACCTACTGAGGATCTGCCCATTATTGTTTAGCTATAGATATATATGTGTAGCTATTTATAAATCTAGATCTCTATATCTATAGAGATCATCTTTCTCCATAGATCTCTATATCTGTATAACTATATAACCATAGACACAGTACTCATATATATCTATATAGATATCTATATATCTAGCTATCTATATATAGATATTTAGGTATCTATATATAGATAGATA
>NW_017729015.1:12210204-12213586 GCF_001723915.1 Gavialis gangeticus | reverse complement strand
TAGGTATCTATATATAGATAGATATTTAGATACCTATGTAGATTATATATAGAGATTTGGGGGCTTTGAGTCCTGATTTACGAGTGCTTGGGGTAGCCAGGAATGAAAACAGATTTTATATATCTATATCTATACCTAGATCTAGATATTGATATATACAACCTATTTTCATAGATATATATGAAATCTATATATCTAGATCTAGATATAGCTATACATATATAATATCTGTTTTCATTCCTGGCTACCCCAAGCACTCATAAATCAGGAGTCTAAGCCCCAAAATCAAGACATCAGCCTAAATCAGGTTTCTTTTTATTTGCCTTGTGGTCTTTGGGGTTCATTCCTACTTTTGAGTTTGATTTGCAGCTGTAAGGACCAGAATGTTACATAATGCAGGAGCTGTTGCTTTAGGAAGAACAAAATAACGCAAGAGTTGTACTAAGGTCCTGAGATGGTAACAGTGCAGAGCACAAGACCCATAAATGTCTTCTTAGCAGGTCCTTTACCCACTTACCTAAGTTGTTTGGTTAGCATCGCACATGTGTATTAGTTTGCTGTAGGTGGGGTTGCTCCCATTATGTAGTCTTGTCTTTATAGGGTTGATTATGGCCCTGCCTTCACTGAGACTTGTTATTGTAGTGTTGCTAGTCAGGGCACTGGTGTGATTGTAGGGTTGTTCATACATAAGTGCACCAGGTTTTGGGGTGTTTTTTTTTCATTGGACGTATGCTTTTTGTTACCAGACAGTTGCTTATGAACTTTCTGGCTCATCCCCATGGGTTTGCTTGAAATGGGTTGTTGATCCTGTGTGGATACCTGGATGAAAAAGAAGTGTTTACATAAAAAACAGACACAAAAAGCTCTCAAAAGGTGCACATTGGTTTTGCTTAAAAAGTATCACACTCTGCTTTCAGGGCAGAAGGCAGGTCAGGGCTTTGTTTTTCCTCACTTCTTCAATTTTCCAATATGGTTTAACTTAATGACTGAAATTCCCATTTCACAGGTACTGACTCTCACTCTGTCCCCTGGAAACCTCCCTCTGCTAGTAAATTCCCACCGATTGTGACCGTCCTCAGGGTGATATGATGGAAGCAAGGACTCTTCCTTGTTTCACAGTAGGGTTGTGTCTGTTTAATAATTGTAGGTCATCAAGTGCTTTGAGCTGGGCTGATGACAGACGTTAGACCATTCCTCTCTATTATCTTTTCACCCACTTCAAAATGGGGATTGTGAGTGTGACAAGAGGGTGGCCTGACTTCATTTTAGCTCTGTACCTGTCATTGAGATTCTTGCGCCTCAATCCTTCCTCGCTATAACAGAGGGGACGTCTTGACATCTCCTGTGCCATAATAACCATAGGCACGGTACTAGGTTTCAACGTTATTATCTCCTAGCTGGACACTGTAGCCTTCTGGCCATGGATCCCTAAGAGCTCAGCACAAGGCTAGCATCAGAGGACAAAAGCCTGCTAATACAGGACTCAGCTGAGACATGTTGTATTAATGCAACTTTAGGCTAGAAGCTATCCTAAAAAGTTGCTCCCCCCCATTCTTGGTTACAGTTAATTTACAGCTTAATCTTAAACGGTGAATTTTAATACCGTTTTCTTTAAAAAGTGTTACATATAAATTCAGGATCCCAGTTTTAAAGTGTCTGCAGGCACAGAAATCATTATTGCCCGGCTGACTGTTAAAGACTGATACATTTAAAGTGAAAATATATTCTCTCTAAAGTGAAAACTCAGGGTGTAAATTAAATTTGTCAATAAATATGGAAATGGATTCCATTTCCGCCCTCTCTTCCTACACCGTTCCTGAGATTACTCATCCCTGTTCTATGTCATCAGCATCTCAAGAGGGGTTATTGGCGCTTGCTGCCTCTGTTGTTAATGTTTGCTCATTTTCCAAAAACATCTATTGTCACTGCCTCCGATCAGCCAGTTAATTGTGCATTCATCAGCGAGATCAACAATACGACCTCTTTAGGAGCAGGCTGTGGGAGGAGGTAATTGGATTTAGGGAATTCAAGAAGACATGGAGAGCAACTTGTATTCGTCCTGGAGATTTCTGAATGATGGGAGACCAGCATGTGAATCTCAGGCCTTTGGCTTACACAAATATTTCTATCAAATGAGCCAAAAGTGAAGTTGTCGTGTTCTCCCCAAATGTAGCAAGCAAGATGATGACTCAAGCCACTGGTATAGGGAAGAGGGGTTTTTTGTGTTTCTTACTACACTTTGGGGAAAATACAACCACAAGGATGTTATGCCAGGTGTGGGGCTTGTGTCAGATCAGCCAGAAGTCACAAGTGTGGGTCCTGTATCTGCTGAAACCATAAGAGAAATGGTAGGCTATGATGGTAGGTTTTCAATGGTAGGCTACATCATAGCCTACCTATGAAATGGTAGGCTATGATGTAGCGTACCATAAGAGAAATTTTATATATTTTACTTATATTTATATGTAGGCTACATCAGAGCATTTGGGGCTTTTGATTGTGCCCAGGAAGACTGGCCCATGTATACTGAGAAACTGGAGCAGTTCTTTGAAGTACGTGAGATTTTCTTCATGGAAACTCGTGGCTATTTCGGTGACTTTGATGGGTGGCACAGTCTTGTCTCCCCAGAGAAGACAGCATGCAAAACTTTTGAAGACAGAGTAAAACTTGTCCAAGAGCATCTGGCATCCTGAGCCTTTGATAACAACAGAAAGAGTCAAGTCCATAACAGAAGTCAATCTGAAGGTGAAATTATTTCATGTTTCAGAACAGAAGTAAGCTTAAACTTTTTGTTGTTGAATCTTAATGTCTCATAAACCTATTCAAACATGACCCAGAAAATCCCAAGCAAAACCCCCAACATATGAGAATCTCCACCTCTACACTATATGTAGGGCCTCCCCCCTCCAAAAATCTCAGGCCCATGGAAAACCGTTGATCTTCTGTACCCTGCTGCTTCTCTCCGTGTCCAAAGCCATAGAAGATGGTGCCTGGAAATATTAGCATCATGTATTTTTCTTGCCCTGATCAAATCAGGGGTACAGGTTGATTAGCAGCTGTTGTAGAGAAGCAAGAGGGGGAAAAAGGCATCCACAATGCATCTCTCCAATTGTGCAATGAATTTGAATGATCCAGTCTGCCCTTCAGTATGCAAAGCAGTCATTTATGAGTCCAAGGGCCTGATCCTTATTTGGTTTAAAAAAGTATAGCCTAATTAAAATTAGTGGAGTGGCATGGATGTAGACCAGCTGCCAATTTGGCCTTAAATGTTGGGAGGGGGGTTTGGATGGAGGATTGCGATATCACTGTTTTCAAAGGAGGGCCATTTTACCTGAATCTGCTGGCAGGAAAGTTAGCTTTGAAAGAGAAAATACCAGCTGAA
>NW_017729015.1:12201588-12205204 GCF_001723915.1 Gavialis gangeticus | reverse complement strand
CTTTCCCTTAAGGCACTTGGGCACACTGAGGCTTCCCCTTACATCATGCCTCCCTGGGTCTCAACCCACACAGGTATCCTGGGGACTTTCCCTAGCTGAAACTTTGAAAGAGAGACACAGAGAGCAAACTGAAGACATAAAACTGAGTAATAAGATGCATCTTAGACCCTCAGGTCTTCCCCAAGGGACCAAACAAACTCAGATCTATCAAAAAATGTAATGAGAGCCCTTGGCTCTGATAAGTAGAAAAATCACCCCTACATCAGAAAAGAAAGATCATTTCATTTTATCACCCTGTGGTCATCAGCTCTGAGAGCAAGGGCTCAAGGGGTCAAAATGCTACCTTGCCCTGCCTGGGAATAAAATAAGGTCATATCGATCCCGAAGGTGGGTAGCTTTTTTGTTTCTAATAAAGCAGAGGTGACTTTTATTTCTCTGATCATTTGAATGTCCCGGTGTCTGCATGGCACAATTGTTTCCAAGTTTAATACATGTCCACCGTTGTTTTGTGGACTGGTTGGACTGCTGTTGATTGATGATATAAAGTTTGCAAGGTGCTTTGAAGGAGCAAGGCACTGTGGACCGCCTAGATGTTACTATGATCCACCAGGCTATGCCGGAGTCCTGCATTATCTTGAGGTGTCACCTCATTTCAGAAGCCAGGGGTCCAGCCGCCTATCAGCAGAGTGAGGTGACAGACTTGAGTGGGATCAAGCCAAGGTCAGGGAGGAACAGAGGATGAACGTGGCAATGCTGGCATGGCATTAATAGCACACTGAGGAGATATAATGGAGAATGAGAATAAAGCCTCATCTGTCACCAGCTCCTCATCCATCAGCTGGAGCCTGGCAGTTGATGAAGGGATGGTTATTGTCATGTGTTGTGCTCAGGTTGCAGTGTTTCAGGAGGGATAGGGCTGCGGTCCATAACTCATGAGACATGACATGCTGTCTCTTTCTATCCGGGTCAGTGAGCGTCACCCCCATTCCCATCTACTTGCTGAGCTTTCCCAGCAATGTGTGCTTTTATGCTCCCACTTACCCCACTCCTTCCCTATCCAGACGCCTTCTCTTGGACTGCCCACTATGCTGTTGTTTCACAGACCCGTTTCCATTTTCCCTCCCAGATAGAAACTTTTTCCATTGCTTATCTCCTCCTTGTCAAAACAGCATATGTCCATTAGGGCCCAGAGGTAAAACCAATGGAGAAACACCCCCTGACTTCAGTGGACTTTGGCTCAGGGCCTTGATCCAATAAATGACATTTAACAGAGTGGTCAGAAATCTAGGTATTAGCAAATCCCCCCAGATCCTGCAGTCCTTGGCTTGATGTCCCTTCCCAATGCCCAAGCTGCAGGCAGCAGAAAGGGAGCACAGTAAAACCAATTTATTTTTATGATATCTGCCCCTATGTTGGTACTATTCGCCAGATGTCCAGGCTCTGAAAGATCTCCATTGTGCTGCCTTATTGCAAAGGAGGTTGGAGTCTCTTGGCTTCTTCTGTGCAGTTCTAGTTCTTATTCATTGCTTTAAAATAAAACGTTAATTGTAAAGAGCATTTGCCAACGTCCAGGCTTAGGCGGGCAAGTTAAACACAAAGAGTTAAACCCAAGTGGTTGACTTGTACCAGCTCTGCCTTTTATCAGAACAGCGTCAGACTTTTCCTTTCTACGACTGCTATCAGTAATTAGCATACCCTACAGAGCCCGTTAGCGAGCATTCCCCATGTTAAACGCTGCTTTGTCATCAAAGTACAGTAGCTTGTAACTAATTACATCCTAGCATTATCGGGACCAGTTCTTCCTTTTAAACACACTTAATAACTCCATCTTTGAAGGTTCTGGGCATAAAAATAACCACTTCAAATAATCTCCCAAAGACACAAGCCACATTCAGTGTGAAGTTTAAGTAGGCACCTTGGATTTATCTGTGCAAAGCAAGAACCTTGCCTCCCTGTTGGGAAGCAGATGGAGTTTCATATTGTACGATGTGCTGGTTACACTTTGCAGATGAAGACTGAAATACCAGGGCTTGTGTCGATCACAATTGTCTCTTTTCCTTATCAGTGTTAAATATGAAATTTAGAAAGATGGATTGTGCCACAGAAGAACAAAGATTCGGTCTGGCAGTAATGGGCAATATCGAGTTTGGTGACTGCTGAAGCAGGCCCCAAATACGCAGGGGAGCTCTATATAAAAATCGGAGGGATAAACTGCAATACCTTATCTATACACGGAGTTACTCTGCAATAACATGGAGGAAATCTGGAAGAGCTGTGCTGCTATAAATTCACGCTTACACTCATTCCATTTTTCAAATGTGGACAAGTCTTTTACTTGCATGATGGATTTCCCACATTACTAAGTGTTTCAAAAATTTGGTACATCAGCTTATATATTCCTAGGACCTGATTCTTCTCTCTTTTAACACTAATTTTGCATGATTTCCATTGGAGCTGGAAAGATTGGCTCCAAGTGTGGAGCTCTCGATGTAAATCTTGAACTGTCTGGACAAAGCAAATCTTGAACTTGGCTAAAATATCAAGGCAAGCTTAAATTAAAAGTATTTGTAAAATGACTGAAACAAACAAAATTGCAAGAAAAACGAGAGATGGTACTATTATTGTTTACCATGTGTATCATGGTAGGACCTAAAGACCCCGATAGAACTAGGTGCTTCACAGATGCAGAGTGAGGCACAAGCCCTGACCCAAAGCATTTACAATCTGAAAAGCCAAAAAAAAAGGTGGGAAACGGAAGGTATGAATAGTCACTTTTGTTAAAACTTATGGAGAACTGAGGCAGAGTGACCTGTCTTCTCAGAGGTATATATCAGGCCTGTGCGAAGCAGCTAGTATTCACTAGAATTTGGCCGATTCGAATCACTGTCCCGATTTGATTCGGTTGAATCAGCCAGGCCAGGTCTATCCCCTGCCTGCTCTCTCAGCCCCAGCAATGACTGCCTCACCAGCCCCAGCTCCCGGCACTTGTTAAAAAAAAAAAGCCCCAACTCAGCGGGTGCTGCTGGGTGGGGGGCGATCCCCAGTGCCCCCAATTTCCCCACGCTGCATGGGGTCTTCTACACAAGCCCCCGACCGCTTCTTGCTCCCCCAGCCCCACCCCATGGGTGCCCCGCCTGCCCCAGCTCTGGCCCTTTAAGAAAAAAACCCCAAGAAAACCCTCAAACTCACTGCTTCTGCCAGCGGGTCATGATCCCCACTGGCCCCCGCTGCCCCGCACCATATGGGGGGCTCTGCATGAGCCCCCAAAGCCCCAAGGCTGCTGCAGGAGTGGTGAGTCCAAGGCTTTTTTTGGTTTGTTTTTTCTTAAAGGGCCAGAGGTGGCCTGGATGGGGCACCTGTGGGGGGGCTGGGGGAGGAGCGGGGTCAGGGGGATCATGCAGAGCCCCCCATGCAGTGTAGGGATCACCCCCCACACACACACCGCAGCACCTGGTGAACACGGGGCTTTTTTTTAAAAGCCCTGGGAGCTGGGGAGGGCAGGGGCAGCCATGGTGGGGCTGGGGGAGTGGGGAACTTCCATGGTCCCCTCTCTCCCCCCCCCCGCCCAGTACTTACCAGCTCGGAGCTGGCTGCAGCTCCCTGCTGCAGCCACTGG
>NW_017729015.1:12197164-12201237 GCF_001723915.1 Gavialis gangeticus | reverse complement strand
CTCCCCCAGCTCCCCCCCTCCCCACTGCCCCCAGTACTTACCAGCTCAGAGTCGGCTGCAGCTCCCTGCTGCAGCCACTGGGGACTTCCCGAATCATCAAAGATCTCTGAATCTTTTCCAAAGATTCAGAGAGCTTTGAAACAACTCAGACCTTTCAATTGGTCCCCTGATTCGATTCAGATTTGGAGATTCGGCCACCAAATTGGGCCAGATCTCCTCTGAATCAAATCACCACCAGAAGCTTCACACAGCCCTAGTGTATATATACCTTGACCTTGTGTTGATTCAGTGAAGGTTACGCACTCCAATATCTTTGAGAGTCTAAGGCAGAGAGAAAGTGTGGGTAGGACATCTGAACAGTTTAGCTCAGAGTTAAAAGAGGCCAGGCTTTAGTGCCCATGGTAGCTACCCATGGGCACAATCTCACCCCCTGGTAAGCGGAAGCTAAATCACAGTTGTTTAGTCCTAAATGAAAGACAGCTACTTTTGAAATG
This sequence comes from Gavialis gangeticus, assembly GCF_001723915.1. Lineage (NCBI taxonomy): Eukaryota > Metazoa > Chordata > Crocodylia > Gavialidae > Gavialis > Gavialis gangeticus. The sequence continues at coordinate 12,200,743 of NW_017729015.1, read as the reverse complement.
CTTCATTTTGGAAATACCAAGATGAAACTGTTCAACTGTTTAATTTTTCTCATTTTTTCAGCTGTGATCATGTCATTCTCATTTACCCAAAAGTGCATTTTTAGTGAGTTTTTATTTGCCAAAAATGTGATCTCCCACCTTTACTTCTGAATTGGCTTCTAGCACTTTGATTTGCCTTCTTTTCTCTCTGCTCAGGTTAGGCTTAAACCAGAAGTGTCAAAGGTACAGCCCACGGAGCCCCAGCATCCACCCTCCGATGCTGGCTCTAGGACTTGATGTGACCTAGAGTCGGTGCATGGTGCACACTGGAGTGGCCCTGCATGCCGGGCTCAGAACATGCATTGCATTCAGTGCCCAAGTCTGCAAACTCCCTCCTGCTCCTTCCCCCACATGCCAGATCCAGCACCCACTCCCACCAGTCCAGGACTATCTGGAGCTCGTGCTGTGGGTGATAGATGTGGTATACAGGGAAGTAGGGTGTCCATGTGCCTAATCCAGCCCACAGGGCTGCCCCCACACTGGTTATCCAGCCCATGGACTGGTCCCATGCCACTCATCCAGTCTGCAGAGCCAGATGAGTTTGTGACCCATGGTTTAAACAGTTAAAGTGAGATTGGTTAAATTGTATTTCAGACCATTTTACCTGGCCAAAATCATAGAATCATAGAAAATGAGGACTGGAAGGGACCTCAGGAGGTCACATCTAGACCAACCCCCTGCTCAAAGCAGGACCAGCCCCAACTACATCATCCCAGCCAAAGTTTGTCTAGCCAGGTTTTGAAAACCCCCAAGGATGGAGCTTTCACCACCTTTTTGGGTAGCCTGTTCCAGTGTTTCACTACCCTCCTAGTGAGACAGGTTTTCCTTTTATCTAACCTAAACTTCCCTTCCTGCAACTTGAGCCCATGGCCCATGGTTCTATCATCTGCCACCACTGAGAGCAGTCCAGCACTATCCTCTTTGTACCCCCCCATCAGGGAGTTGAAGACTGCTATTAAGTCTGCTCTCAGTCTTCTCTTCTCTAGACTAAATAAGCCCAGTTCCCCCAGTATTTCCTCATAAGCTATGTCCCCCAGCTCCCTCACCATTTTTGTTGCCCTTTGCTGAACTCTCTCCAATTTGTCCAAATCCTCTAAAATAGCCAAAGAATATTGTTAGGTCTGGTACACCCTCCTTAAAGCTGTTGTAAGAGTGATCTCTGAAAACCAAAGAGGCTATTTCTGAAAGAACTGGGGCCTGAATTTCCAATGGGCTCAGCACCCATGATCCTCTTAATGTGCTAAGACCCTCCAGAAATCTGGCCGCTAATTTTGCACATCTTAATGGAGGAGCACAGCACTTCTGGAAAACCTGGCTCGGGTGGAGTGAATTGAGCTGTTTTGGAAATCCTAACTTTGGAGAAGATAAGGTAAAGATCCAAATACGTTGAAGCAATTTTAAAAGAGGTTTAGGAAGAAACACCAATGGATAGATGCCTCATTGAGGTTACAAAACCATTTTCTGTGTAATAGGGACTCTACATAGGTATTGACAAATGGGGTTTTTTTTCTTTATATCTTTCCCCAGTCCTTTCATTATTGAGAATATTTGCATGGAAACAAGAGTTCTGCTTAAAAAGTCTTTATCTGCTCCAACTGCTTATTCAAAACTGGAGGGAGCAATCTTCTCTCTGTGGCGTCAAAAGCCATTTACATGGCATCAATTATGATAGCCACCCTGTAACGAAAGCTTATGATTTCCACTGGGTAATGCATGCTCAATCAGGAGAAAAAAAGTTTCTTTCTAGTTTTCTTTGTTTACAGCCTGCTCCCTTCTGCTGCGATGCCAGAACAATGTCGCATCTAGTGGTTACAGCAGGAGATTAGGAGCTCAGCCTCCCAGTGGAGCTGAAATGTTACTGTCAGCTGTCAGTAAAGTTGGTTGGGAAATTTTCAATTAACTTTCTCTTTCTGAAATATGCCAATTTGTCGAAAGTGAAGCTACATAAAAAGCAGGGTCACTTTTGACAGCTCTTCTGACTTGCAAGTATCTGACACGGGGTGGGGAGAGGCTTAGAAATGATCAAAATGTCCCATTTTGACTTTTTTCAACACAAAGTTTTGGATTTGTGTCAGAGTCATGTCTTATTCCTAAATGTCCTAAAATGTAGGAAAAAGAGACTGGCCACACCCCCCCCCCTTACCCTCACAGCCACCACCACCAAAAAAAAGTTCAAATGTCAACACATTTCTTTTTGATTGATTTCAGTGAAATGCATCAGTAGCCATGAACTAAACATTATTTCCATCTTCTTGGATTGCAAAAGCCTTGAAAATACTGACTTTTCTTTCCAAATGAAGACTTGTGGAATAGAAAGGCCATTTCCTGCCCAGCCCTGTTCACTTGGATTCAGAAACCACCGGGGGATGGAGCAGTCAAGGCAGGCGCTGAGGAGTCTTGGACTCCTGAGACCTAAACCCAGGTGTCTTACTGACTCACTGTGTACGTCCAGGACAGTCTCAAAGGCCAACACTTGAGCTCTTAAGTTAACAGAAGCCTGCTTTTCTTTTTTTCAAGGGTGCTGAACACCCACAAGTATCCAAGAAATCCATCAGAGCTGCAGGTATTCAGAACAACAAGCCATGTGTTCAAGTGCCTCAACAAGGGTTTGGGGACCATATCGGGATTGATCAACAGCTCGGCATGAATCAGAAACCACTGAAATTCTGCTCTTTTCACCACATGCAGATCTGGCTCAGTGTGATCAGCGTGACTTATCCCAGGGACATGAGTCCTGTGCTTTCCTGAGTGCTGCGAAAATCCACCGCTGTCATTTTGATTTTTGTTTTGTTTTAATTTCTTTTTTGCACGGTGGGACCTGACACCCTTGTGCTGCTTGGGATTGATGGGAATGTGCCAGCTAGCAGCAGCAGGCTCGGCCTCTCCAGTGCGTTAGGGGAAATAAAAAAAAAAAAAAAAGGAAAAGAAAGCCATGTAAATACCTTGACAGAAAGGAAGAGCAGAGCAAAAACACAGACCTGCAGCTCCACCACCAAAAGGCAGGCAAACAAAAAGCAAAGCAAGTGCAGTGGCAGTGCAGAGCACTGAGGATGAAATCAGCTCAATTTTAAGAGATGGGGGAATAGATTACAGCACTTTTTAAATTAAAGGTGTTAGGGGTACTCCTGGAAGGAACAGGGCTGGGAGCAAGAAAGGAATTCATTATGGATAGACTCACAGCAGTTGTGAATCACCCACCCTGTCTGGGTCCATTAAGTCCATGTCTTACAATGCCCTCAAAATGCAGGCAGAATCATTCAGTATTGGTGACAGCCTGTTTATCTAATCTCAAATGACCTTTAGCAAAGGAGGCTCTAGAGGCAAGATGAATATTTACAGCTCCAGCATTTCCCTGCCTCTACCCCTTTAATTGCAATTAAAGGTGTTGTCTTGGCTCTGGTGAATGGCGTTTGGGCTGATGTAGGTGGGCAGGTGGCAGGTGGGTTTAAGGCTGTTATTGATTGGAGCACTGACAGTGGACGTTTCTGCTGTATGAAATGCAAATGCAAATGAAGGAGAGCAGAATGACGTGTGTGTGTG
>NW_017729015.1:12188794-12197024 GCF_001723915.1 Gavialis gangeticus | reverse complement strand
AGTGGTGGTGGATGGGTCATTTTCGACCTGGAGGGATGTGTGTGTGTGTTCAACAAGCCCAGCAACTTGGTTCTGTATTTACATCAGTGGAAATGAAATCAAGCCCAGTGCTGTTAGTCTGGATGCACAACAAACCTGATGTCCAGGGAGTAATCTGGAGTAAACTTAATGGAGTTATTTTGGAGCGATGTCCAGAGTAAGCCCAGACCTGTTTCCTTGAGTTTGTTTTAATTCAGCTCCATCAATCTGGAATAACTCCAGCAGAGTTCTTGGCTTTGTGGGTACTATATTATAGCTGTTTCAAGGGCAGTAGTTACATGATGTCGACACAGGACATGCATTGAGTAACTTTGATATCTGGAAAAGCCAGAGTGCTGTTGCTGGTTAGAATTGTGCAAGCTTTTCTTACACAGGTCTTGCCAATGCATGGAGCAACTCCATGGAGCAACTTCTATTCCAATTTAACAAAGCCCTCCCTCCATGGAGCAACTCCTGTTCCAGTTCTGGTCCACCACACCCAGTACTACATGCATCTGGCCCTGCAGCATCCCTAGCCCCAAGACACAACTTTGCTAGAGCACTTCAAGCCTCCCTATGGAAGAAGCTTGAAAACTTCCATGGCTACCTGCCTACCTGTGACTCCCAGCCTTCTTTCCTTTAGCGCTTCCTGCTATCACTGCCTTGGGCTGCTCTGGCACAGAAAGAACCTGCCATTCCAAACCACCACATGTCTTTTGAGCTTGCATCTCTGGGGAAAGGGAGAGAGAAGGAGACTCCACATTGTTGGTGAGCTAGATGAGAAGTTGAACAGATGCAATGCACCCAAGAGTGCTAAAAGAGTTGGTTGACATCGTAGCATGACCAATGGCAAGGATATTTAAGAACTTGTAGTGCTCAGGAGAGGTTCCTGAAGATTGGAAGAGGGCCAATGTAGTGCCTATCTTCATGAAAGGAAGGAGGGAAGATCCAGGGAACTACAGGCCAATCAGTTTGACCTCAGTCCCTGGAAAGATCTTGGAAAAAATCATCAAAAAAACCATCAACAACAGGCGATGGCCTCATTGCAGGTAGGTCTTGCCTAACCAACCTCTTTTCCTTCTGTGACCAGATGATGCATCACCTGGACAAAGGAGAACAGGTTGATGTCATATATTTAGATTTCAGAAAAGCCTTTGACTTGGTCTCCCATGATGTCCTCATGGTAAAATTGGGGAACTGCGGCCTCGATAAGCTTACAGTCCGATGGCTGGGGAACTGGCTCCTTGGTCAGACCCAGGGAAAGATAGTCAATGGAACCAAGTCACCATAGCACATGGTGACAAGTGGCATCCCCCAGGCTCAGCACTCAGACCAGTACTCTTTAGTACATTCATAAATGGTCTGAATTTGGGTGTCAGAAGTGGACTGGATAAGTTTGGAGATGGCATCAAATTATGGGGGAGTGCGGTCATGCTAGAGCAGTTGTCACCAACCAGTGGATCTCAATTCACCGGTAGATCTCAGAGCCTCTTGCAGTAGATCTTGGAGCCTCTTGGAGTCGATCTGAGGCTGGGGTGGGCGGTTGAGTGTCTGCGTACAAGCATGCATGCACCCCAGCCCAGCAGGTCAGTCAATGGGGGAGGAACAGTGCTGCAAAGGCAGGAGCAGGGGTAAGTAGAGTGGGGCCCCAGCCAGGTGAGCCTTACCTGCTAGGGAGGCATGCGCCCAAATATTTTTTTCTCCCTCTGCCTCAATCTGCTCCCACTCCCTTCCCTTCCCACAGACTTACCTGCTGAGCAGGGGGAGAGAGGGTGATGGCGGCACATGGTAGATCCTGGGTTGCATTTAAATGCCAAAGGTGATCTCCTACTTAAAAAAGTTGGAGACCACTACACTAGGGGATAGTTTTTCAATTCACCCTGACCTGGCAATTCAGGCTGACCTGGACAGGTTCGCAAGGGGGGGATCAAAATCTGATGGCATTCAACACAGAGAAATGCAAGGTGCTCCATCCCAGGAGAAAAAAACTACATCATACTGATAGGCTTGGTAGTGCTACACTTACTAGCACCATGACCGTAAGAGACTTGGAAGTCATGATTGACCACAAAATGAACATGAGCCACCAATGCAATGGCGCAGCTGGCAAAGCAAATAAAACTCTGGCTTGCACCTACCGATGCATTTCAAGCAAGACCCAAAAAGTCATCCTCCTGCTTTGCTCAGCCTTGGTGAGGCCACAGCTGGAGTACTGCATCCAATTCTGGGCTCCACACTTTAGAAAGGATGTGGAGAAGCTTGAGAGAGTCCAGAGGAGAGCCACGTGCGTGGTCGGAGGGCTGGAGAACAGGTCTTATGAGGAGAGGCTGAGTGACATGGGACTCTTCAGCCTGGAGAAGCGCAGGCTCAGGGGTGACTTGGTGGCAGCCTATAAGTATATAAGGGGTGTGCATCAGGAACTGGGAGAACATCTGTTCAGCAGGGCACCCTGAGGAAAGACAAGGTCCAATGGCCACAAACTGCTGGAAGACAATTTTAGACAGGACATAAGGAAGAACACCTTTACCGTCCAAGTCTCCAGAGTCTGGAATAGACTCCCCCAGAAGTGGTGCAAGCACCTACTCTGGACACCTTTAAGAAATGCTTGGATGCTTACCTTGCTGGGGTGATCTGACCCCAGCTGACTTCCTGCCCCTGGGGCAGGGGCTGGGCCCGATGATCTCACGAGGTCCCTTCCAGCCCTGATGTCTATGAAATCTATGAATGCAGATTTGCAGAGATTAGAGATTAGTGATGGAAGTTGGCAGCTGAATATAGGAAACATCAGGACTTCTCTAATTTCACTAAAGGTTGCCCTGCTGAAGTCTTCTCATGGGGCATTCATAGCATCTTCCCAGGGGTACCAGTAATAAACTCTAAAACATCCCCCAGCTCATGTGAATTCACCCCTCGATAAAAATCCCAAATTCTGCACAATTAACTCACCAGTTTTGCAATGGAACAACAACTCCAAACTCTATTCTAAAAGCAGATCTTCTTTCCCTCTGGCAATAACCTCACAGCTAGAAAAGCTGCCATCTATAACATGGGAGTAGAATAGGGCAGTAAAATGTGTCAATTTTTTTCCTTAAATTTATAGGAATGATGAGTTACGCAGTTTGCCACTTGCCACCCAAAGGAAAAAAAAAGATAGTTCTGTCAACACTTGCATCTGGTTGCTCATTCAGCTACAGTAGGACACAATTAATTATTTCAGCCTCCTGTCCATCTGTCACAGCACCGTAAAGAATATTTTTTGGTCTTCATTGTCTATTTGGTTGTTTAAACTATAGCTGTTTTTGTTCTCCTTTATAATGGTTTATATATGTGTGTGTGTGTGTGTGTGTGTGTGTATGTGTATATATATATATATATATGTATGTGTGTGTGTGTATATATATATACACACACACTTTACCTAGAGATTTCTCTTCTCTTCTTTTTGTTCCTTCCTTCTTTTAAAATGTTAATTCCTGTGAAGTTGCAGACCCTGTTCTTTCACTGTTGCTTTCCAACTAGTCCCCGGGGATTAAATATTAGGAGGATATGACAGCATTGATTGTAGCAGTGGTAGTACTGTATTGTAAGTGTATTGCAGGAGAAGTGAAAGGCTTATAGCTAGTGACTGGAACAAGGGATTGGAAATCAAGAATCATTTCATAGGGCTGGGACAGGGTATATATATAACCTTATTTCAGTAGAACCCGCAAGCGCCACTTAAGACCAGGGCTCCATTGTGCTTGGTGCTATATAGATGCGTGATATGTGGCAGCTCCTGCTCTAAAGAGCTTACAATATGAATAGGCTAAGGGCAGGAGAGGAAAGAGAGATGAAATAATTTGCCAAGGGTGGCACAACTGGTCAGTTTGTTATATCTAGGATAGAACCCAAAGCCCCAGGTCAGACCTAGTGAACCAGCCTGCCTCCCCCCTAGCACTAGAGCAAGGGAATAAGGATGCCTTACTCTCATTCCCTCACCCAAGATGAGAAATGGTGTGTAATGACTAGAGCAAGCAGCCTGGGAATTGTGAGATTTGGGTTTTCTTTCCAAAGCTCCCATGTGCTTGCCTGGAGACAATGGGGAAACCATTTTACCTCTCCGTGTCACAGTACTGAAAGCTGCAAAATGGACGCAATCTCTTACAAGGGTTCTGGGGTTAGTTCATTGCTGGCAAGACATTTGAAAATCTCTCGGTAAATGGTGCTGGAAAAGTGCAAAGTCTCCTTATTGCTGCTTTTAGATGTGCCGTAGCTTTCCACAACGCTAATAGCAGCCAGGTCAGGACAGCCTTTGCTGTGCTGTATCCTCCAGGTGGTAGCAGCTATAAGGCAGACAGATGTTTTGTTACAATTTCAGTGGAACTCTAATAGTTTTGTTAGATCTGGGGGAACAGAGGGCTAAGGTCAGCCACAGACTGCAAACTCGGGAGCTGCAAGAGTGATTTTAACACAAGAAAAGTGGCTGTTCATTTCCACCGGGTAGAGCTGGGGAAAATACTTCAAAGGAAAATATTTGGGACTATTTGTTTGATATAAAAACCACGCATTAACTTGGCTGGTGTTTTGCGACCCTCCTTTATCACACGCCCATGAAGGCTGAGGCCAGCCAAGGTTTGCTTGCAACAGTGCTTGGAGAAAGAGCAAAAGTTGAATGCAAGCCTAAGCAAAGATGCCCATGGGGACAAGTTTGGCAATGCGTTCAAGTAGCGTCTGCAGCAGGACAGAGCACTTCCCACACTGCAACCAGCAATAGGAAGGATGCTGCAGAGAGCAGGATGTCCCCTGCACTGGGAGGAAAATCTTGTCCTCATCAGAACCATTAGGATTTTGAGTTCAGTGGAAATAGGGTTTCACTCATGGTTTGTAGATGCATGTGTGCATGCAAAACCTGTGGGATTGATGCAGTTTACAGGGCATATTGTGATTTATGCCAGCAGAGCCTCACCCCCATTGCAGTTTAAATTGTATCCGGGTGCAGGGGTTGCAACTATTCAGAATCACCTGTGGCTAAAACTCCGATGGGAGCAATGTCCAAATATGCCATGAAGGTCCTAAAACGTTGTGACCTGTGATCCTGACTTGCTGCTTTTTGAACCCAGGGTTCTGGGTGCAAGATCCCAGCTTACCTTGGGGTTGTTTTCATAACTACTAGCATATTCCTACAGAAGGGAAAAGTCCTCAGGCATCTCTCAAGCAACGGATGATGCCTCAGCTGGCTTTACCAGCACCTTCCAGTTATGCTGTAAAAGTTAGAGTGCATTTCCCCACCATCAGCCTTTGTGCATCTTGAGGGCAATTAAGCATAGAAGAGGCTACTTAGAGACGTTGTGGAATCTCCATCCCTGGACGTTTGCAAGAGGAGGTTGGACAGATACTCGGCTGGGATGGTTTAGTCGGGAACGAACTTGCCCCTGAGCATGGGACTGGACTAGACGACCTCGTGAGGTCCCTTCCAGCCCTATTTTCCAAAGATCCTACTGTTGTGAGACTTAGCGGACAGTGTTTTAGGTCCTTAGCTGACCAGTAAGGAAAAACTAACCTCCATCCCTTAATAGGAACAGAGGGATTTCCAAGGTGGGTTAAACCCAGGACCCCGCAGTCGTCTACCTGAAGCTTATTGTTTCGAATCTTCTTTGCTACCTGCTTTCCCACCATGAGACCAGACAGCACATGGAAGGGATTGGGATTAAGACCTTTGCAACATTTCCCATTGCCATTCTCAGCCTGGCCTTACTAGCAAGCTCTCATACCATCCCAGCGTAAGGTTACATGGTGGATCAGACACACCTGTCAACTTGCAGCTGCTGCAGTATTAATAAAGACCAGAACCAATGACTTTGCAATTTAAAGCTGGCCTTAAAATGAGGCACTGACACCGTTCCCTTTCTTCAATTTATCTGAAGTCCATTCCCTTGCTCCTTTCATCTCTCCAGTTTTACCCCTCCCTGCCAAAGCCAGTTTCCCGATTTTTGCCTTTGAGGCTATACAAACCAAGAATGGGTCATCAGTCATACTCGAGGCTCTGCTATTGCTGGAAAGCCAGGCAGTTAAAATCACAATAAAACAACCCCAAAGCCATACATTTCTGGCCTTAATCTTGTTTCGGAAACCAAGCTTGGTACGATGACTCCCATATGTTTTGCTTCCAGGACCATAATGTCAAGTCTTGGGAGTTTAACCAATCATTTGCATACAGAGTTTGCTGAGATCAGGTCTTTTCCTTTTTCCCTTTACTCTCCCCTTCTAGGATGGGGCTTGCAATAAAGCCTATTTGAACAGGCTTTTTATTTTTTAGCCAGCTGCAAGGCGGCTTCCTTTAATGTAGCTGAGACTCGGGGCACTGTGCCCCTGACGGTAGATGGGAAGGCTGCAGGCCGGCACTGGACAGTGAGCAAGGTTAGATTGAAAAGTCACGTCATCCCATTATTTCCGAAGCCTATTCCAGCCCCAATAACTCGATATTAAATTGAAAAAAATTATTTACTTACTTATTTTTACTTGGAAACCCAAGAGGGACAAGCAGTTCTTTTGCAAACAGTAAAAAGCAGCTCTGGTAGAAACAGCTCACAAGGGACCTAAGGGCAAAATTGCTGAGGAGATAAATATCTCTGCAGTGCTTGACTCTCCTGGGCAGAACCTGCTGGAAGAGCATATGGGTAAAGGAAGGATCATGCTGGATCAGGAAGCTGGTCGTGGAGTATCGGTGTGGGTGGAACAGCTGCTGTTGTTGGATGAAGGAGGGGTGTGATGTTGTAGAGGCAAAGCCTAGGGCTATACTGGACACAGTGCACTGGCTGGGCTTGTCCACAATTGCATCTCCAGCACCAGCTACAACCAGAGACTGTAAAGGGAAGGGTGAGATCCTGGCCATAGATAGACGTGGGCTAATTGTTCCATATACAGATCTCTTCCTAATTCCTCCAGGGGAGATAGTAGTTGCAGTCCCAAAGCGTGGAGTTTCCTATCCATTTCAAAATGCTTATTGTCACTCATGCTGATGATTCTGGGGGGCGTTCGCTTCCCATACAACATCTGATTGCCTTTTGAAGAAGTCTAATGTTAGATAGGCTTGCTTAACAGATTGCAAGGTGAGGCTCGGGGCTGCTGGACAGGCAGCTGTGAACCACAGTCGACAGCAGCTTCTGATTTCTAGGATGCGATGTCATATAGCAAGAGAATTCACAAAGGTTTTGGGCTGGAAGAGACCTTGTGAGATCACTGGGGGCAGCCCCCTGCTCTGGGCAGGAAAGACGGCTGGGATCAAATCACCCCTGCAAGGTGTGCGTCCAGTCTCCTTTTGGAGATCTCCAGGGTAGGTGCCTGCACCACCCCCACCGGGAGTCTCTTCCAGAGTCTGGTCACACAAATTGTGAATAAGTTTTTCCTTATATCCAGTCGGACACCTTCTTCTAGGAGGTTATGACGGTTGCTCCTGGTTTTCCCCTGGGGCACTTTGGTGAATAGTTGTTCACCTAGCCTTTGATGCTCTCCTCTGATATATTTGTAAGCTGCCACCAAATCCCCCCGAAGTCTTCTCTTTTCTAGGCTGAACAGTCCCATATCTGTCAGCCTTTCCTCTTCTGGCCTCTAATCATATGAGTGGCTCTTCTCTGGACTCTCTCAATCTTCTCCACGTCCTTCCTGAAGCGCGGCGCCCAGAACTGGATGCCGTTCTCTGGCTGCAGGCTCACCACTGCCGAGCAGAGCGGAGGAATAACTTCCTTCGTTTTGCTTGAGATGCATCGGTTGATGCATGCCAGCGTATTGTTTGCTTTGCTAACTGTAGCATCACACTGGTGGTTCATATTCATTTGATGGTCAATTATGACTCTCAGGTCCCTTTTGGATGTGGTGCTAGCTAGCCTAGGGGAGAAAAATTGACTCAAAAAATTGACTAAAAGACTTGAGGCTGCAATTTTTTTTCAAAGCAATCTGAAGGATTGGGATGTCCATTTCCTACTAAAATGAATGGGATTTGGGTACCTGCCTCCCCTAGATGGCCTTGAACATCTGTAGTCATTGTGAGATAAGAGGTCTTCATTATCTTCTGAGAGTGCCACGTTGAGGTGATTCACAGGAAGGTGCAAGAAAAAGTCCTGATGGGAAATGATAAATAATCTAGGAGAAATTCCTTCCTGAGTCCCACTGGTGGTCACCTTGTGCCTCAAAGCTTAGAGACTGAGACCCCTGATACTTTTATTCGAAGTAGGGC
>NW_017729015.1:12154582-12183794 GCF_001723915.1 Gavialis gangeticus | reverse complement strand
TGAGTCCCACTGGTGGTCACCTTGTGCCTCAAAGCTTAGAGACTGAGACCCCTGATACTTTTATTCAAAGTAGGGCAACAATCCTTGTATGCCCCCAACTCTGACCATTGCACAAGAGAAGTACTTTGGAATCTGTCGGCCCTTGTAGGTTAGACTGTCTTTTGGGTGACACCTGTGGAAAGGAGCAGGGAGCTCCAGCATACTCCTTCCTCATGTGTGGGCATTATCTGGATATACATAGGAGTAAACAGTGTGTGGCTTAGCCTAGACTGCAAAACTTTATATGTTAACTAGGACTGCAAAACCAGAAAGCACAGCTCAGCCAACACATGTGCACTACCAAAAAGCCCAAGGCAGATGCAGCCATGCTACCACAAGAGCACCTTCTCTGGTGTTGCTTACATCGTTTGCAGATGTGATGTAGCTAACGCCAATAAGAAAACTTTCTGCTGCATGCATTGCATCTGTAGTATGTAGAGGTTGCCCTGCTGTCATTAGGCAACCATCAATCCTTTGGCTCATGGTGTACGCTTAGGAGGTCTAATCTGGTGCCAGTTGGAGGTACTATAAAGTAGATGAGCTCTGGGAACCTGCTTTTTCCTCACCCCTGAGCAGCTGGGGGGGTGCTGAGAGGAAGGGAAAGGGAATGGCGTTGGGGTATGTCTCTACCATACAGCTCTGCTAACATGGCTTTCCTGCTTCTGGATCTGGCATTAGCATGTGCAGAGCTAGCTCTGAGTATCTCTGCAGTGTCCCATGAAAATGTATCCTTAGTGCCATCCTCTGATTCAGCGCGAGAATGGGAACGCATCTGCCAGCAGATCATTCCCCATCCAGGTTCCCCCAGGGTGGGACCATTTGCATCCTACCCCCAGCTTTGGGTTTTGCCTATAGTCATGGGCGGTCCTATATACCACAGGTATTCCAGAGGCTAATGAGGCTGGGAGTGAAACGTCATCTTGGGGGGTAAAGTAGCCTGGCCTGTTAGCAGAGCAGCAGACTACTTCCAGCTGCAGTCACAGTCAGGCTGATCCTTAAGATAAATGTTATTTAAATTGCTGTATCTCAGCTGCTGTGGGAGCTATGCACCTCAGCTTAGTATGCTAAATATACCTTATTAATTGCCTTGCTTTTTACATATACCGGAGGCTGGAGCATCATTATTAAATACACTAGGAACATTTATTCCTTGAGGTTTTGTTCCTTATTAAGCTATTCCTTTGTCTAATGGCTTCTCTGGATGGAGCACTGCTACCTGTCATTCTTCCTCTCTGTCCACCAGGAAACTCCATTATTAAATAGCGTTTCTTCCTTTATCCTTGTTAATCGTATCTGTGGCTTATGGCATGCAGCACTGCAGCGGTCAGAGGAGCAAGTGGTTTTTTTTAATTGTAAGATCATACTATTTGAGGCTGTACTTTTTGTATTACAGGAGTACCCGGGGGGGAACACAGATTGTGCTAGGTGCTGCACAAAAATAAGAGGCCATCCTTACCCAAAGGAGTTTACTATTTAAATGGGCCAGCAAAGGTACTGTGTCCCTTGAATAGAAGGAGAAACTGAGACATGGCTCAGCAAACAAAGGGGGCTGCAGGCATTGACTGGTGAAGTATATGGGAAGCCATTGGGTTTGATTCCCCTCCTCTTTATGCCAGTGGAAACTGGGGGTCAACCTGTGTAGACTTGGCCTGAGATGTAAGTCAGGCCCACTGAATTGTAGAGTGGGTGAAAACCCCTTTTAAAACCAAGCTGCCCTGCACTCCAGAATGGAAGATCCCCCTTGTATAGTTCAATTAATTTTCAGAGACCTTATAAAAAATACATGGAGGAGAGGTAGCTAGGCTTTCCAAATGTTCTTTTGAAACTCTAGCCTGTTCCAGGATTTCGGCCTTGCTGTGCTACAGCAATAGGGTTGGTTGGGGGGGGTTTCGTAGTGGTTGCAAACATTTTCTGGAAGGCAGCTTGGCTCCCCTCCATCCCACCAACTGGAGGCATTCTGGGGGATGGGCTTGTTTTATTTTAAAAGTGGAAAAAAAAATACACTGAGTTCCAAACAGTGTATTTTTTATGAGAGCCTCTTCTATTTTACAGCCCTATTTGTTTTCGCAGTAAAGATAGCAAAGCACCTCACACAGCAGTATTATTCGCTTTTCACAAGCAGCAGCCCGGGCTCTCGGACGTGTTCTGGGGCTGCAGTGAATGGGAGACACAGGCACTGGTGCTTGCAGTTGATGTGGGGTGAGGATACGGGGTGCTGAGCAGCTCACAAGCAGTGCTCTCAATACCACATCCTACTTTGTTCCAGACTCTAAGCTCCACAGTGCCCTTTCTTAAGCTACTTAACCCCTTCTAAGGAGTCCCTCCTCGAATGCATTTGTTAAAGGAAAACGCAACAACAATCATCGGCAAGAAAACGCTACATTATTCATGTCCAGATCGTATTGTTAGGTGTAACAGAGTTTCATGTCGTTGATGTTTGTCATGCACTGCCAATATGCCATGAGCGTCTGGGCAAGATAGATCCATGAATGTACAGCAAATAAATGCAGAGGGGATCATAGCTGGAGTATTAATGATGCAGTAAGGCAGCGGTTCTGAACCGGGGGTATGTGTACCCCCAGAGGGTACGTGAAGCCTCATCAGGAGGTACGTGAGACATATTTCATACATTGTCTAAGGCAGGTTGAAGGGCCTAAAAAAAGTCTTGACAATTTGAAATTGCCAGGGTTTTACTGCCGTAGATATCCTACTCCTGCTCCATGCCTCAATCTCGCACCGGAAACGTTGCTCCGAACACCCATCACTCAGTCGTGTAAAGGGGGTACGGTACGTGAAGTCTCACTCTGAGACCAAGTGGTACGTCAACTGAAAAAGGTTCAGAACCGCTGCAGTAAGGTTTTACTAAAGCTGGATGGACACAATGCAGCAAATTGTGGTATAATTATAAGAAAAAACTTCTCTTGGTGGGATCCCTTTTGCTGGGGGTCATCATTTGCTCTGGGCTTCCTTGGAAAAACTGGAATATTTTTTTTTAGAAGTAATATTTTCCATTCTGATCTGTGTCCTTTCTGTACGAGAGCTAAGCCTGGTGATTCTCAACTGGGATGCTGGGGAATGGGGATTCGCAGCCAGGGTGATGGGATCTCTGGGATACAGCCAGCCTTTGAAGGGTGATATATGAAGTGTGTGGAGATAAGCAGAGAGTTAAACAGATAAACTTACAGGCTCAGACTTGTTCCTGCCTAAACGATCCCACTTGCCCAGTTCCCATTTGTACTATAAAAAATACTATTTTTTTAAGTTGGACGCCATTTAATTTAGAAAAGGTATAGAAGGGTGCCTCAGTTCCAATGAGAGGTGCCTTGTGTCCAAAAAAGGTTGACATCCACTTGCTTAGACCCTCAAACAAACCTCTCAGGTAAAGCTATGCGAATAACTAGTTTTAAGATGTCTGATGAATGGGAAATTAAAAACTGAAAAGTTCACCAAAAAAAAGAAGTTTTTACCCGAGGGAAACTTTTTTAAAACAAAAAGTTTCAAATAAAAAAAATATATATTTTTTTTAATTGTTTAAATTACTTTTTTACAATAGGAAAAAATTAAAACTCTTCATTTCAATCTTCTCTAAAAAGAAATGTTTAGACTTTGGGAACTATTTTCCCTTCTTTTTTTTTCCATGAATAGTTTGGCGAAGCCAAAATGAATTCACAAAACACGGAGTGCTGCATTTTTCACTGAAAAAATTCGCCTGAGTGCCAGCCCATGGGTATATTTGCATATGAAGTTAGTGTCATGAAATAGAGAGATGAAAAACATGCCCTTTAACTTCAAAATGGATCAATAATATATTTTTTTCTAAACTTCCACACAAGATTGGTGAGCCTTTACAGAGCAAGGCTTTGTGACTGTGAGAAGTTTTGTGGAATGATTTCATTTGGCTTCTTTCGGGAAACTTTGGATTTTATGAATAAGGTAATTTTGGAAGTGAACATCGGTGATGTACTAATGATTTTGTTAAGTTGCTGCTAGTCTCTCAAGGCGGCAGCATGGGCAGGTAGATGGGATACTTGGAGACATTGTTCCTAGTTCTTCCATGTTTCGGGATGTCGGTTGTAGCCGTGTTGGTCTAAGGACATAGGCAGGCAAGAATTTTTCCAACTATTGGAGCTGGTCTAATAAAAGATATTGGGTTTACCCAAAGAACCTTGTCTGTCTGTTCCTAGTTCTGCCACTGATGTGCCGTGTGGCCTTGTCCACATCACCTCCTGATCTGTGTTGGCTTAGAAATGGTATTTTAAAGCCTGTTTTGGGGGTGGGGATTGGCTAATAGGTATAGATGTATGCATTATAAGAGGTCAAGATGGGCAGCAGGGGTTGAACGGATTTCTAAAGAGCTTGGGAGACGCACACACAGCTTCTCCTGGCCCTGAGAGCAGATGGGCTGTCTAGCACAACAAGGCCAATGGATGGACACAGCCTGAGAATTGGAGGGGGGGCATCCCATAATGCAAGATCGCAGCCTTCAAGGCAGACAGGCTGTCTAGCACAACAAGGCCAACAAGGACACACAACCTGGGAACCAAAGAAGTACATACCATACTGTCCCATAACACAAGCGATACCAGCTACAAGGCCCCAGAGCTGCAGGTGAGCAGAGTCCCAGTTTTGGGGGAACAGACCAAATTAGGAGAAGGCCTGGAAGGCTACATGGATGAGTGACCACCCAGAGGACCCAACCAGAGATAGCCACAGATGAAGAGTCATCAGGAGTTATCGAGGGGGAAGGAGAATGCAAAAGCAGAGATTTGGGATTACCAATGGGTCAACCCCTGTCCTTCCCCATTTTGCTCCCTGAGAGGGGTCCCCATCCCCTGGGAAGGGTCCCTGAGGCCACCATGGACAGATGCACACACCAGCAGCCCATCTCACGCACCCCACTGGAGCAGGGCTGTGGGTCCTGGTGTCCCACCTCCAGACTGCTGACACCTAAGAGAGAGCCTCCAAGTGGAGCCAGCATCCTGACCCAGTGCACTTTGATGACAGTCCTAGGATTGATAGATATAAATTTTTTAATTGTTTGTATTGTTGCTTTTCTATTCTTACTCTGTGTCAATCAACTTGCCTATTATCAACTGGCAGGTGTTGTGGTCCGTCTGCAGGTTGCGCTCACCCAGAACAGAGGTATAGGCGCTGGGTCCAACGCCAGTGTCAACAGTCTGTGCATGTCTCTTCTCCCCCCTGCTTTCTTTTTTTCCTATTTACACCATATGCTCTATGGTGTGGGGATCTTCCCTTATTATGTGTTTTACGATGCCTCAGATTGCAGACCTGGTATCAACAGGCATTTAGGAGCTATTCTGGAATTACACCATGGTGCCTCATCCCAGTTGAGCATGCAAGCATGGCAAAAGGACCAGCCTGGAGTCTTCAGTGAAGTGTGATATCGCAGCTGCTGAGCAGCACCAAGTCCTGTTGTGTGCCACTTCACTCATAAGGATCTGATTTACCAGACCTCGTTCAAAGAGTGGGAAGGTGGTTATATTCTACCATTAGCATGGGATCTGAGCATCTCACGGCTTTTAATCCTTGCAACAGCTTTCTGTGGAAGTTAAGTATTGTTATCCCAGTACATAGACAGGGAACTGGACCTGGAAAGGTTTGTGGCTAATCCAAAGTCACACGACATAGCTGCGAGGGAGTAGAGAATTGGACTCCAGCTGGTTTGGTCCTGCATACCACACCTGCTGTCCCATCGCTCCTGTAGCATTGTTGTCTTTTTCCAAATAAATTTGCAACCCTGCATCTGCACCTTCACAGGCAGACCCTATGGCCAGCGCCTTGAATGGGCCTCTAGGTAGGTCCAGAGATCAGAGTAGCTCAGACTGCAGCATCAGGGCCTGTATTTTTCTCTCAAACGATGGTTGACTATTGTATTGCTGCCCTACTGAGAAGATCTAGAAGATGGCCCTGGAACTGTTAGCTGAGTACTGTATAGTGATATTGTCTTTATAGCATAGTTAACCTGTCAAAGAGTGAACTCTGCTCCATATAGCCCATAAAGTCAGGGACAGCAAGACAGAGCTTAGCTACTTCAGTCTAATTAACTTCTGCTGCAGTATGTATTGTGTTCTGTGCTGAACTACTCTTCCACACAGATTTAAATTGATTATACAGTGAATATCAGCAGAGATTAAAAAACGCTGGTTCTAGAAGTGGATTGTTGATGGAGAATAGATATTTTTGGGGAGGGGGGTCTTTTTTGCATACACACAAATTGGCTTAACCTGGCTGATAGGATTTTTCTCTCTCTCAAAATGTGCATGGGGTTTAATTAAAATCATACAGTATTCCACAACTTGGTTAGACTGTGCTGCTGGCGCTGCATTTGATTTATATATAACATTCCAGTGAAACTGCCTGGAAAAATTAAATAGACATGAATCAACTTGCCGGAGGCTTTTGAAATCAAACATTTCACAGCTAGCTCCCTACGGACATTTCCTTTCAGTTTGATGCAGAGAATGAATGTTACTGTAAGCTAGTGAGCACGGAGCCATGTTAAAATGTGGTGATTAGTTTGGGTTCTCATAATTGTAGTTTGCTAAACAATAGTTTGATATTCAAGGACTCCAAGGCAGTTTGATTCATTGCCTAACTATATTATTAATAAAAACAAATCTCAGCTCTTCTGGTTAATAGTTTGGGGGAGGGGGGGCTCAGCCTTTTGAATGGAGCTAAACTCGCTCTGAATGCGAAATGCTTGTAAAGTGTATCAAGCATAACACTACTGGATAGCCCTTTTGCAGACGGTCTTTCTATATCAGTTTTATCTGAAAGAATAAGCAGATACTTGTTCTTAACTGTGATGTAGCACTCTTCGGAAGATGAGAATATCACAAAGTTAGCTCTTTATCTGGATCTCCGCTGAAGCCTCCCTTTGACTGACTAAAATCATTCATAAGCACAGAGATGCTGCCTATGGTAGTGAGTGAATAAAAAGGACAGAGATGAATTTTCCGTGAAACTCTTAATGTTCTTATTCAGAGCTGAATAGCAAAAGCGAGATTTTAGTATTACATCTAATGGAAAATTATTTTTGTAAGTGAGCATTTCCCTGCAGCATTTGTAACCTGAAACAACGCCAGGAAGATGTGTGAAAACCGGGACGGGAAACTTGCTAAAAACTGATTGTAAGAAAACCAGAAACTTGCTAGTCTGGCTTCAGTGCGCAAAATGACTGAAAGTTTTTCATAGATTCATAGATTCATAGATTAAGGGTCGGAAGGGACCTAGTAGATCTTCTAGCCCGACCCCCCGCCAGGGCGGGAGAACAACAAAAACCCCAAAAAGAGAAATGGGACTCAAACGAGTCCAGCTAGGTGGGCATCCAGCCTCTTCTTAAAGACCCCCAGGGTAGGGGCCAGCACCACTTCCCTTGGAAGTTGGTTCCAGCTCCTAGCCGCCCTAACGGTGAAGTAGTTGACTTTGGCTTTCTTCTTCTTCAGGTCTGATGAATGTCTTGCATTTGGAAAGCTTGTCCAATAAAAATATCCCCCTAAGAAGTCCTTGCCTCTAGCAAAAGGAACAAGTAGCATTTTGAGTAGCAACGTATTTTAAAATTAATATCAGTAATCTCAAGTCAAGTTGAAAAGAATTTAGTGAATTTGGTTTTTATTTTCCAAACTAATTCCCAAGTACATCATTGTCCCTTTAAATTGAATTTAAAAGTATGCAAATGTAAAAGACTAAACGATTTGAAAAGGGCAAAGTGACTTGACCAAGGTCACACAGAAAGCCAGGAACGGGTCCAGCAATTGAACCTAAAAGCCTCTCAATTCCCAGTTCCCCACCCTGTTATTATTCTGTGCATTATGGAAGCATCAAGAGGCCCAAATAGATCAGAGGTGGATTGAAAGATAAGACAACATTAGCATTGCCAATCTGTTTTTTATATATTGAGAAGCTGAATGGCTTGCCTAAAGCCTGTAAAAGAGCTAGGAATTAAACCCAGGGCATTTTGGCCAAATGCTTTCTCCACAAGACCACCCGCCACGTCTGACATGTTTTGGAGGCTTCGACAAAGGCTTTGTCCAACCTCTCAACTGCCAAGCCTCTTCCGACAAGCTGCTGAGTGTGTCCAGCTCCTAACAACTTCACCCACAGGCTCCCCCAGGGGCAGCACAGTCATCCACCCTGGCGATCTTCATAAAGTACCTTGACGCCCATCTTGCTGGGGGCATCTGATCCCAGCAGTCTTTCCTGCCCATGTGCAGGGGGGCTGGACCCGATGATCTGTAAGGTCCCTTCTAGTCCCTAACAACTATAAAACTGCCTATTGCCAACACCCTGTGACAGTCAGCACGGGAGGAGACTTTGCTGAGTTTATGCCCATGCTGCGTCCCTTGGCAGAAGGACAGGCCGAAGTCCTGCACATGAACAGAGTCCACCTTACGCCGTGTGCCGGTTCTCTGTGCATCAGTGCATTTCACTCCCAGTGCCCCCCAAATCCTTCTGTTCCCTGCCATTGGATTCACCTGTAAGGTTCAGCTGTCTTAAATTCACTCCAGTCCATTGAGTTCAATCACATCCTGCTGTTTTCTGATTGCTGAGGATCTATCCCTAACAGCTCTTGGCTTTTTATGACATTTCCAAAGAAACAAATAGGAAAAAAACCCCACCCCACCCTCTCCTGTATCGCTTAAGCTCTCTGCAGGGAGGGTGTTGATTCCATGCACAACTGTGCATTGATCTGAATATTTCATTCCTGGCTAAACTAGCTATTCTTGTATTAATCATGCCAGAAGCCTCCACGATTCCTCTCATCCTTCTTGTCTCATGCTAGAGGTGAATTAATCAAGAATTACAAGCATTATGGAAGACAAAATAAGCCCATTGTGAGACCTGGGCTCAGCAGCATCCTTTCCATAATTTATAATAAGTCTTGGGCTCTAATAACCTAATCATGAGGATTTGGGGAAGGAGGAGAAGAATTTGTTTATTTTCTCCCAGCCACAGGTGATATTTAAGCAAAGAAAGACAAATTAATCCCATTTTCTGATTTGTCTTATAAAGGATATGCAAATGGTATCAACAGCTGATCAAAATGCCAGTGATTACCGGATTGCTAAAAGCGAATGCTAAAGCAGTTCCCATGGAAAGCATTGTTGTTTAGGCTTCTGAGCAATGACTGTGGAGATGTCTTGCACGGATAGATTAAGGAGCCAGGTTCTCGCCTCCAGGGAAGAGCTGTCCAGACCATTGTTTGGGTCATGCATGGACATGATATATTGGGCTCATCAGGAGACTGCAGGGCTGTTGAGGGCTGGAGCAGGGGGTGCAGTTAAGTTAGTCGGGAGAGCGGTGCTGTTGGAGCAAGTGGGTCAGCCCAAAGTGGAAGTGCTTTGGGAGAACGGTGTGCAGACCCGGAGCTGGGGCAGCAAGGGGAGGCAGAGATAGATGAGTTGGCTGAGCTGCATGGACCATGCAAGCAAGAGATGGTTCAAGGTTGACGTGCTTTGACCAAGGTAGGGTTTGGGCTTAAAGCTGGAATAGATGGATTTTGCTGAGACGTTATGAGTTACTACAGGTTTGCTGCAAGGTGCATTTGGTGGAGGATAAGTTTGCATAGTCTCTTTCTTGTATCATCCCATTTCTTTTACTTGCACTTGAGTTCATCTGAGCAGCTTAAAACAGGGTTCCCTCCTTACCTTTGTGGTGCTCTCTCACTCTCCCAGCAGCCAATCCCTGTGCTTTCTCAGCCTGAAGTACCCTCCACATCCTGTCCGGAAACTGCTTGGCTCCTAAACTGGCATTGCCCTGTTGCCACTTTCCTGCATGCCTGAAATCTCGCTGAGTGGTGCCGACCCTGTCATCTTGTGTTTGCAAGCTCTTTTCAGTTTAATACATTTTAATCAGAAAATTAATCAGGAAACAGGAGTTCAGTGAGATAATTGAACAATGAAAAGACACGATAATTACTATTTAGTCTAATTAACTTTGTTAAGTCTTTATTGGGAACAGAGACTTCCTGAGTGAAACTTACTGAATGGCTCTACCTGGAAAACAGATACCCTGTCAAAAAGCCTTTGTTATTAATGCTGTTCTTTAAAAATGGGCTGTGTGTCCTTAAATCATGATTAAGGAAACCTGCAGGTGGGTTTTGCTCACAGCTATGAGTTACAGTCCAGCTTATTCTTTTAGATCTTCCATCCATCTCTGCCTCCTCCTTTGCTGCCTTCCTCCTCACCTTTTTGCACGTGAGTAGGTGTCTGATGGTAGGGAAACTCATCCTGTTCTGATGCATCACGTGAATTATCTCTGGCCCTACATACCCGCCTACCCCTCTGCCTTGTGACATGAGAGAGAGCATGGCGCTTCGGGGTGTTCACCCATGAAGACGACCAAGCCTGGCTTTGCTGGGGTGAATGTTAGTCGTAGGAGGGCATTAGTAGGCCTGTGCAAATAGGGAACTGTTCAATTCGGGTTCAGATTCAGCCAATTTGGGTGCCAGCGATTTGATCTGGAGCTCCAAATTGGTTTCCCGCTTCGATTCGGAAGCTTCGGAGCTGATTCAGAGATTCAGCCATAAGGTATAATGGGGAATCTGTGAAATATCTATAACTTTGTTGGGTTTTGTCCGATTCAATTCAGAAAGCCTAAAGCTTCCCACGATTCGATTCGGATTCGTAGACTCGACCTCTGAATCATCTCCGAATCCGAATTGATCTGAAGCTTTGCACAGCCCTAATTAGCAGTGCTGTCTGGGGATGGAATAGCTAGAGATGCTGCAGGCCAGGACTGTAGTGGTGTGTGTAGAAAGCTAGGGCTTGAATACCAGGGTGTCGAGATAGTGGAGTCTTGTCAGAAGCGTATTGGGGCACAGAGATTTTGTCCCTTCAACATTACTCAAGGATTGGAAGATTCCCTCCCCCCCCCAATCTATCTTTTGGAATAAAACCTGCTTTAATGCTCTACTTGTGGATCTCAGCTCTGACCTCTGGACTTGCAGGGTCTCTGAGGAGTCGCGCAGATAAGCCGTGCTTATAGGAGAATATTAATGGCTCTGTGCAGCAATGCACGTTTGGGTACCAATTAGCATGAAAGAGTCCGCCTGTCTGATCCACTCCCTCAGCTTCTCTTTCCTAGGAAGAGCAGAGATTTAAATATTTATAATTTTCATATGGAGGATTAATATAAATATTGAAATGAACTTGATTGGCTTCAGCTTTGGTCTGTTGAGAGAGCCCTTTGGCTGGCCACAGTTCAATAAGCAGCTGACACACAGGTAACTTGTGCATTATTCATGTTGGGTCAGGTCTTGAGAACGGATGAGAGAAACTCTTTGGGCATGACCCCGTAAGGAGACGAAACATGTAGAAATGTGCTTTAATAAACAATAGCTAGTAGGGTTATCAGCCGCTAGATAAAAGGCAGTGGAAAATCAGGGGCTGAGATCTTGCTCTTAGTTATATTGGTGCAAAGCTATTGGTCCTCCCCTGTAGCCCCACTGGGAGAGAAATAGCCGCACATAATCCATTGCCTCAAGGTGTGTTTTTCACTAAACAATAAAATCAATATAGCCAGACACCTTGGGGATACTTGTAAAGAAGAGAAGGTCTGTATTTTCTGAAATTCAATTTTTCTGTGACACATTTGGCTGGACTCTCACATTCCAACACACAAACCCATGGAAAATATATTTTGCCAAAATTGTCGTGTGTGTTTGTTTCTTCCAGTTGGCTGTATAACTGGCCATCACTTCCCCCTGCCCCCCCAGGTTTGAAATAAAAAAAGAATAATAATCATTGAGATTTTGCTTGAAAAGAAATAAAAAGAATTGCTAATATTCCTGTTTTTTAACCCGTTTTAATGTAAAGAAGCTGCTAAAGATGCTGCAAATTGTTACCGCTCCATGAAAACCACTCTGTTGCATTTCCCCGAGTGGAGGAGCAGGGCACCAGCTCCAGGCACCTATTTACATAGGGGTGTAAAAACGGCTGCTGCACCCCAGGGCATAAAAACTGCTTGTTACACCCAGCATGTGACCAAGTAGTTTGTTGCCTATGAAAGCTTATGCCTCTCTGAACCAGTTAGTCTCTAAAATACCACCCTGCCCGACCTTCTGGTTGCTACATCTCTCAACTCAATGAAGCTATGACAATTTGTGGCAGTGAACAGGCTGCCTGTTCATACCTCCAAATACTTGCACCAGTGGCCTGTTGTCCTTGTGCCACTAGGTGGGTGAGTGATGCCTATCTGGGCTACATTGTCCTGACGTGAAATGAGGAACTGCTTTGGTAATGGAAATTTAAAGTGTGCATGAAACTCAGGCCACAATTATGATGAGTCTTTGGGGTTCGTGGATCTCAGAGCAAATTAGGGCCCTGCTCTGAGTGAACTTGGGGTAGTTTTATGAAGTTTGGCTCTGCGCATTTCTGAAACCATTGGTTTGGAAAGAAGATTGGCTTGGAGGGGTGCTTGTCTCAGTAACTAGGGTTGGAGGCTGAATCCCATAAGCTTCAGGGTAAAGGAAAATATGTGCTCTACTGCAGTGGCTTTCTACCTTTTTTTCATTTGCGAACCCCTCAAAAAATGTGAATGGCGGAACAATCCAAAGGGTTCTGCAAGTGTGGGCATTCATATACTTTTGATTGATCAGAGTCATCTTTTGTGGACCCCTTAGACACAGTCTGTGGATCCCCCAGGGTCTGTGGGCCACAGGTTGAAAGCCACTACTCCAAAGTTAAATCAAAATGGAAAAAAAATGCCACCTCTTTCTTCCCCTCCTCCTAACCAGAATTCACTAAACCCAGCCCAGTTCTGGAGCAGGCTGATTGGGAGCTTTGCAGAATCCTGGTCTTGCTAAATTTTGATAGGCAAAAAATTCTGAGTTTTATAAGGGTCTACCCAACGGCAGGCAGAGCAGGCCATGTGACTTATTTTAACCAGTAGAATAACTGAATGCAAAAGGCATTGAGAAAGAAGGAAATATCTCCAGGATGTGTGAATAAAGGTCTTTTAACCAATAGAATCGTGGTATATAAATGGCATGGGAAGGAGGAGCTACCTCTGTCCTATATCCACCGAGTCAGGAATTTTGCATGGGTGCCAGTTAGTTATTTGTGTAATGCTAAAGCGGAGGCAGACACCTTATCTAAAGAGCTTAGCTAGAGGAGGCAGGGTTAGTCCTTTGCATAAATCAGCTCTGTCAAGCTCCAGACCCTGACTTTTTTCATTAAAACTAGGGCGGGAGGTCAATCCCCATGAACATTGTTGTCCTTTGCAGATAATTTCTGTAAGTATGAGCCCAAATGTTTTGAATTCTTCTTCAGCGAAATGGCATTGTAATTGAATTTATAATTTATTCTGTCCAGTTATAATTAAAATAAGTATTATCTCCATTATTTATGGCTGGCAACCTTGCTGTATGTTCTCAAAAAGGCACATTGAGACAGAGAGGCTGCAGGCCCCACAGCATTGCTCTTAGGCTTTTTGACCAGCATCCAGATTTTATTTTGTTGGAAATATCTGACATTGCACTTAGCCCTGAGGAGCTAGCAAGGCAACTGCTCTTCGTGTGGCTTCAGTGTTAGAGTCCAGCTCCCCCTGCCCTGCACAATGCAAATCTGCAGCAGCACTTAACTGTCTGGCTCAGCGCTCAGTCTTGGAACCAACCGTAGGATAAAATCAACCTGATGTTAGGACGCAACAGCCTTATGCAGTAGCTGAGTTATGATGTCACTTCCTTGTGACATCATTTTTACTGATTCACTGAGTTTAAAAAAAAAATCCTAATTTTCTTCCAGTGTCTGCTGAGATTATATGGTAGTTCTCTGAAAGTTCAATTTCTACTGTCTCTTCTGTGGGTGGCACCTTGCTCTGAACCATCACGGAGGTGTTTAAACTCCATCTCCCTTCTCTCTTCCTTTCTGAGTGCCAGGGATGATGGAAAACATTCAGAGTATTCTTGTCCTTGCTCATTGCTGCCTTTCATTTTGCTGGTAAGGCCCCTGTCTATGAGAGACTGATATCCCCCTTCCTAGCCTGGTGCTAAAATCCATGCTTTTGGCTTCCTTTTGCATGGAAGAGTTGGGCAGAGGATGCACAAAGTTTATCCTGCTTCCCTTAGCTGGCACGTTAGTGACCAAACAGGGCACCTTTGAAGGTAAAAGCCTGAGCTGCTATGACTCCCTGGCTGGGGAAGTAATCTGTATGTGTGCTTTACTGTGGAGCTGACTGATTAGCTCTGCAGTAAAGCATTGCCATCTACATGTGTGCCTGTATTAGGGCACGGTACATTGAGTAACTCTGCTGTAGGATCATACTGTCCAGGATGAGTACTATCTTACAGCAGAGTAGTTACGTGCACTGAAACGCAGGTGTAGACGGTGACCGGGGCTGGCTGGGGCACAAGTCTGCTACAGTGCGGGAGCTGCCTACCAGTTAGGTCCTCACTGTAGCACCCTTATGTCCCAGCCAGCCCTTCTGCAGCACGTTGAGCTGGCAGGGGGAGCAGCTCCGGGCTGGCAGGCAAACCCCCTAGGCTCCCAGCCAGCTGGGGCTGCTCCGTCCCAGCTCAGCGTGCTGCAGTCCTGGGTGCACATGTAAATACTGTGCCTGGGAGCAATGAAATCCAGCATGAACTACACTGGAGTTCATTGGTACGTGCTAATTGCATGTAACCTTACTGTCCTCTGCAGATCCAGCATGGTGGTGAGCCTTTAAAATACGCTCACTAGTGGGTCATGCATCCTGTTCCCAAAGATCAGGAAAGCAGGTCTTACACTGCCATCGGAGAATGGAGACAGTGCCATAAGCTAGCTCTTAAATGACTTGTCCAGAGTCATACAATCAGTGACACCTCAAGCGGTGGCCGGTTGATACCCGAAACAACTTAGTCCAGTGATGTAATCACAAGACTGAAAACCACTGCTCTCCAGCTCCCCGGGCCCTACTCAGCAGTGCCCTCTGCACTGCCACAGTCCAGGGTGCGAAGATGCCCTGTTTTGCCCCTGGTCCCAGTAGCTTATTCCTGCACTTTGCTGTCATAAGGAGAGTTGAGTGATTTTTGGTAATACATAACACGCACATTGTTGTGAGTGGGTGTGTACACTAATGTGTGCGTGTATTGATGTTGGCCAACAAACTGAAAGCTCAGCTTCTAGTCATGAATCTGTTGGGAAAGACCATTCTCCAGTAGCATGGCAGAATGGCCTGGTGCATTTTAGTTAATTTTTTTCATTTGTCTCTGTTGGTTAATTAGTCTGTAACCGCCATCAATTACTGCAGGATCCCTCTGCTGATCTGGTAAGAAAACTTGCCTTTTACCGGAGAGAAGAAATAAATCGTTTCATCTGGAGGGCAATTATTAAGGATCCCTTTTATTTCCTCCCTCACCCCCCATCCCCTTTTCCCGTGGAAGCATTTAGAAAATAAAATTGTTAAAGCTTTAAAACACTTCCCTGGCTGAGCTAGGAAGCTAATTAGTATTTAAGAGGGACAGTTGGGCAAGGTTAAAAGCTGTGAAATAGAGAGAGAGAGAGAAGGCAAGGGAAAGAAGCTAACATTATAAAGGGGGGAAATGGAAGTGAGAGAAGATGCTTTTCCACAATGAGGCATTTAAAAAAGAACATTACTGGCAATTTCAGGCTGCGAGAAAAGTGGCATTTAATTCTCTCCCACCCCCTGGTCCTCTTCCCCTGAGTTATAGATTAAAGAAATGCTGCAAATTGCTATTTTCTTATTTGGGATGGGAGAAAGGAACAAGCTGACCTAAATCGCTTTGTTGTTACCCAGCTTGGCGGCCATGAAAATGGATCAGCCTGAAAGCTCCTCACACTTGGGAAGAGCATCCCGTTAATATCCGCAAAGCTACTCCATTGTTCTCCTGCGAATCACTCTCTCAAACACTCCTCTGCCGGGGGGCCTACAGAAAAAAAACCCTTGAAAACAGTTAGATGTCTTCTGCACTCAGGCCACTGTGCTGGGCAGCGCTGCCGCACGCTTTTCTTCGGCTCCCTGTTTGCCTGGGTCCACCTGCTGCAGCTTTTCTTGCCCATGGACTGAGAGTTTCCTAGGAGTTAGGGGCTGGAAGGGACCTTACAGATCATCAGGTCTGGCCCCTCTGCACTTATGTGTGTGGATATGGGGTGGCTGGGGGGTGGATGTGGGCGGATGGGTATGGGAGGGGGCATTAGTGGGGGTATGCGTGGTTCTTTAGGGCAGGAGCTGTTTTTCTATTCTGTTCCTACAAAGTACCTAGAAGAATAGGGTCCTGGTCTGTCATGGGCAGTCCTACCCCTACTGATGGTACGAAGAAAGCTTCAACGTGCTCTGGTCCATTCTTCACGGTGGCCTTCTCCCCCAGACAGCTCAAGGCTGGATGCGGTGGGCTGAAGTGCTGGCTGAACAGATCAGGTATTTCCAGCCCTAGAACAGCCCATGGAGAGGTGTGATTCAAAACTGATTGAAGACAGGGGCAGGTTTTGTGGATTTGGGAGGGAATTAGCTTGCATTTCAGGGGCAGGTATTTTGGGGTGAGGCAGGCTTCCCTCCATTAGGTGGGTGCCCTGCAGTAAAGTGGGGTGCCTTGCAGTGGTGGGTGAATCTGAGGCCATTGCCCTCCTATATCTATGCCTCTGATGGCATTCGGGCCTGAGCAGAGGACCTGCTGATAACGTGGCCAACATCTGTATCCTGCAATAGGAGCTTCTAAATCTGCAACACACACTCTGGTTTGTGCCTCTTTGATGATCATTCCTAGGGCTTACACAGTGTTGGGGCCCTGCATTCAGAGAATTGCATCCTGAGGGCTTGGCCCAACTCTTGCTGATCTCACTGAGACTTGGTCCAGGCAGAGTGAAGAGCAGATCTACAAGAACAAGGAGGAGAAACACCTTTTCCCGCAGGTGGAGGCAGGGCAGCACATTTGCTTCATAGTCATCACAATAGTCCTGAGCTGTTTCCCCAGTCTCCCATCCCTTGTCCTACCCAGACACTCCACTTCATGGACTCAGAGGCATTCAGCTCCATGATATACAAGAAGTTTGCCCAAAGCCTTTCTGTTTCTTTTCCTCTATGAAGCAGAATACACTAGCTATGCTACCTCTAAGATCTGCCAGGAAAGATGAAGTGCTTGCACTGGCATCATCCTGGACTTCGCTTTATGTTGTCTAGGCTCATGGGCAAACTTCCTCTGGGAAAAGTAACTCCTTTCTGACCCCTGCAGGCATCTGCTTATGCCATGATGCATGGGATTTATTTATCCTGAACTTTCAGAGCCCTGAATACTGCTCAATCTTCGCCTAGCCACAAGCTGCACAAAAGCATCCACTATACACACATGTATTATCCTCTGCTTTTTAAAATAGCTCTCCCAAAGCCACCCATGCAGCTGGGTCAGCACACAGTCCTCTGTTTGCTTTGTCTTAAACATGCCATCAACGCGCTCACCTACACATCTCATTTTGATTCATTGTAAAAGACAGGTTACAGCAGCTTAAGTAAATGCCACTTGGTCATTAAGGTCGTATTTGTGGAGGTTTAACAGCACTGTAATAGACCCAGAACTTGGTCTGCAGAGTTGTTACCACATAAATATACCATAATAAGTAGCTGGTAGTTAAATGCTTTGTAACACAGGGAAAGCTGTAATTTGCTGGTGAACAATGGCTGATTGCAGTCGTATTACAGTATCCATTTCCTAACTGCATCATAAGCCTGAACAATCACCAAAAAAGAATCATGTGAAAGGACAATGTTGTTGCAGCTAGACCAGGGTGGGCCAGCACACGCGCCAAGGCATCTGTCTGGGCTATGGCTTTCTTCTGGCTGTCAGTAACAAGCACAATGAGAGCTGGAGCCACAGCCAGTGTAAATCAGTGTATCCCCACTAGCCGTTTTGATTCACAGCAGTGGAGGCTTTGGGCCCATAGCATACTAGACCGCCGCAGAGATAGCCTGCACCGAACTCCATGCACCACTTCCATATTCCCTTCTGCCACCACTGTGCATTGCGGGGCTGCAGAGAGACACCCCAGCTCCTTTCACATGTGCTAGCTCCAGCACCAGAAGCAAGTCTACTGGCAGCAGCATGTTCCTCAGCCTGGGCTAATTTACCTGGCTTCTCTACACTATGCTGCAGTTTTGTGCCTATTTCTCTGCCCACCCTTTGCTTATGTCGACAGTCAGCTTTTCAGGACAGGGACCGTTACTTTGTGTTTGCACAGCAAAGAGCCGGGCTGCGCCTTCATGGCACAGCTATAATAAATAATAATGAAAACCATTTAAATCTCACAGTGCCCTAGTTCATAAGACTTAACCAATGCATGGGTTCTCCCTCTGCCCAAGGGTGGATTTTGCCGAAAGTGTATTTAACATATTTTAGAGGCACCAGGAGACTTTATGATGATCCACGGATAATATTGTCCCCTTGCTAAAAATATAGCAAACATAAATTAAGCCTTCAAATGCATCTGTGGTTCCCAGTGACACAAACTTTGCTCTTGGGGTTTATGATGATAATAAAATACTGTTCACTGCTAACATTTCCTTCCCTCCTAGCCTCACAAACTGAGACAAGTCCATGTATTGGAGGAGTTAGTATTTTATGGCTATCTGCAACCATGTAGTATTGCTGCACCAACTTTTTAGGAAGAAACAGGCCAGGCAAGCCCCAGCTCTATTGATTATTAGCATTTGCTGTTTGCACCAGCAATGGAGGCCAGCTGTGTTAGGTGCTGTACATGCATATACATAAAAGATAATCTTTGCTGCAAAGAAATTTCAGTGTAAGGGTGGCAGGCGTGTGATACACTTACACCAGTGTAACTTAGGTTGGTTTACCCAGTGGGGCTCAGGCCTGTGGGTCAGATCTGGCTCTCTGAGCCATGTCATTTGGCCCAGAGCTCTCCAGGGATCCAGAAGATTAGTGGTAGGGGAGCGGTCATAGTGTTAATTGCTGCTCCCCTGCTGCCAAATTTATGGACATGTGGGGTGCCCTCTGGGCACCAGCCAGGTCCAGACACGTAGGGTTGGGTGCAGGACCAGGCCGGCCTGCAGTGGGATCAGGCCAATGCACGGCCAGATCTAGCATGTAGGGTCAAGCTGGCACGTGGCCAAATCCAGTGTGTGAGATCACACCTACAGAGTGACTACGCACACCAAACTTGCACAGGATCCAGTCTACAAACTGACCCCACACCGCTCATCCTGCCCATGGGGTTGGAAGATTGGGCACCACTGCATTTGTCCCTAAGTCACAGTAATGTCTGAAGCAGACAGAGACCAGCTCTCCCAAGGTAGGTGCCCACAGTATGTGCTATTGTAGCATGTCTGCCAGTAGAAAAGCCTGTAACAGCCTGTTTGCACTGACAAAATAGATGCTCCAAGACAAAACTGATAGAGCTGAGGACATGCATACCCACAAGTTACTTGTGCCAGTGTGTAGTTACTCCTGCCTTTCCAAGAGATAGCTGTGCCTTGGAGTAGAGCGACTTGTGCCAGTGCAGGGCTGTTCGTGGTGTATGCCTCCCATATTTCTACCAATGCAAAGTCAACAGGTGAGTAGGAACAGTGACACGATTATAATGATGAGCTGTGGGCATAGGACACCAGCTGCTTCACTTTTTCTGGTGTTAGCATCTCCTCATGGGGGAAGAGGAGTTATTGAAGGCAGTCAGCTATAGGGAGAAAACACAAAGGGGCTTGTGGGAAAACTGGACTAATGGGCAATGATAACAAAGCCCCATTGAAGAGAGCTCAAATTTCTATACATCCAAACTCACATCTATGTAAGCTCTTATCTCAAGCAATGACCCCAGAAGGGGGTCATTAGAGAAGGACAAAGAACTGAGTTAATAAGGCTGTTGGCATACACTGCTGCTTCCTTCTCACGATGCCCCTTCACATCTTCCTTCCCCATAGTCCCGCTGAGCCTTCGTCCTCTGCGAGAGATGCAGGAGAAGGCAATTTGCAGAGAATTTCTACAGTAACTGATGACCTGTTTCTCTCTGCATCAGACCATCCACTGTGCCAGCCAGCCGCCTCTTTCATGCGATGCCAAGAGTCAGAAGCAAATGGCAGGCACCCAGCTCTCTCCAAATCACTGGAAGTGATGCTTGCGCTGATTGTCAATGGGCATTTATTTTTTGGGAGGTAAATTATCTTGGTCCAAACCCTTGCCTGATATAAACTGGCATAACTCCATTGAAAGGCTATTGGTTTTCACGGCAGCTGAGGATTTAGCACCATATTCACCATCCTTTACAGTTAAACTTCCAGAACTCAGGAAAGACCATTATTTTAAGTGATCAGCAATAGTCATTTTCTATAGCCTCTCGAATAAATCATGCTAAGAACTCCCTTATCAGAGCAGCGTAAGTAATTAGAGTCAGGATCCTGAGCCCACGCTTCCACTGGCCCTGGCATGTATGAATTATGGAGCCTGCAGTCCTGATGAAATACTTGATCTTCTGTTGCAAAATCAGAGTGACCGCTTGGGAGGTCACGTGTAGAGGACTTGTTCAGGGCTCTGCAGCAGCAAAAGCTTAGCCTTCCAATTTATAAAGAGAAGAAGCGCTACCTCGCTGGCATGAAGTCTCATCATGGGGCTTTACGGTTCAAGGGCTTGCAGGAGCTGAGTGCCCAGGTCAGAGGCATAACAAGCAAACGTCCCAGGCAGAGGTGGCAGAGCGGGGTGCTTGGAGGGTCGCACAGGGCTGGAGTGGGGCAGTATTGAGTGTGCATGGTGAGGAGGTTTTACCGGAGATTCAAAGACTCAGCTTTTGCAGTCTTCCTTCACACTGAGGGATGCTGCCACCAACACCACCATCACTACCACGTGGGCTGCCCGCACACCAGCTGCTATTGCTGCTAGCACTGCTGTTGCTGTCACGCAGGTTCCCCGCACACCGCCGGCTGTTCCTGTTACCGCTGGCATGCAAGGTCCAGAGGGTGGTCCTCTAAAGCACAGCCTGGGGCTGGTGCCCCCCTCGTCCACTCCTAGTTATACTGCTTCACTAACACACCGAACTCATGGGGACATCTGGTTTTCAGGCCTTTCCTGGAAGAAAGGACAGGAGCCATCACCAGAGCGGAAGAGAAAAATGAAAGACAAGAAAAAAAAATGAATGAAGAGAGAGAGAAACCAAGGGAAAGAATAGAAAGTGAGAATAAAAAAGGAAGAGTATTAGGCAGGTGCTGAGCACTAAGGGAAAGCCTGGTGCTCCCATCACAGCAGTTTTAACTGGTTTAAATCCTTTCCTTTCAGCAGATTTAGTCTTGATTTAAAATGAGATGAGTGAGATGGAGGGATGTCATGGGAAGTACTGGAGATAAATGGGTAACTATGGGAGCAGATGGAGAGACACCCAAGGCAATCTGGGGGCGGGGGGAAATTCTCCTTCCACACCAGTTGTCCAGAAGCATCACCCCTTCCTTATACCAATGTAGGAGCAAGCCCTTCGTCTGGAAAAAATGCAAGGGTTTAAGGGGTTTTGTAGATATTCGCCTGAATTTTGCCACTAGGCAAATTTTGCCACTAGTTTATATGCAGAGCTCCAGGCTCCGAGTTCAAATTCCACTCCCAAAAGTTTTCTCAGGGCATTTTGTATGACTTTCTGCCCTGTGCTTTATAGTATTTGTCTTTCCTCTTCTTGCCCAGCATCTACAAATCTATAATAATAACTGTATTCCTAGCATGGTTCAGAGGAATTCAATGTACAGACCTGTTGTGTGGAAACCATTTCTTGTCCACTGCAGAAAACAGCCTTGTGAACAGAATAAACCTTTAGACAGATCTCACCAGTAGGTGCCATGTACCTCTCCAGGCATCCAGTGAATTATTGACAACTTGACTAAAGGAATGAAGAAATTGCCTTAAAGACAGAACAGGGCCAAAAACAGCCCTCCGTTACTGGAGAGGTAAATCTCCACTGGCACCGCTGAAGTCAGCAGGGTTACTCCACATTGGCACTGGGGTAAAGGAGGGTAGGATCTGCCCACAGTCCCCACTCATTCGCTGGGCAGGTTGTTTGTCCAAGCAGTGCATCATTGTGATGTGGCCTGGCCCCGTGCATTGAAATCCGTGGGAGTCTGTTGTTTCTCATGGAGACTTGGATCCAACTCTCAGCAGTCTGTACGAAAATGAATTTTGTGTTTCACCTTCCCCCCATTCTGTTTTGGTTTGACCCAAGCCCATTTTTCTCCACCGTTTTTCTGTTTGACACCAAATTGAGATATGAATTATTTGCCCTATTCCAGCTCTGACTCCCTCTTCAGACTTGCAGCCCGTTCCCGATTCACTTAACCCTGCTTCCTCCACAGTGCACACATCAGGGATAGAGAATTGCCACTCCAGCTGCAGGGTGACCCTAACCTGAGGCCATAGCGAGAGAAGGAGCAAACAGCCCAGCCCAGCACAGGATGCTGGAAAATGGTTAACCTTATTTCCTCCCTTGTTGTAACATCTAAAAATAGAGCATCAGGCTTAAAATTCATTTCCTGAAAAGGCGACAACAAATAAAAAGAGATGGGGCATTTTGCTACCTTATTCACAGCACGTCTGGGTGCTTCTTTGGAATGTAATTACAGCATCACACTGGTTGCAAGCCATGCCCTCAATTGTGTTTAAATCCATTCCCTTGTGAGCTTGCATGGTAATGGTGTAGCTGCTATGTTTGGGAGATGTGACTTACTGGTCAGAGGTCAGACACAAAGAATCCTTCTTCCTAGAGCCTGGCCTCTGACCAGTTATCCGTGTTTCCCATTACCTGAACAAAGTAACTAGTTTCTGCTTCTGGTTTCACTGCTAACTTGCTCTGAAGTCTTGGAGGAATTACAGGTAGCGCTGAGCACCGTTACATTTGCTATGCTGGGTGAAAGTTGCCCCCATACAGAAGCCTTTGCACTGTGCAAGTCCGCAAAGCAGGGCTTTGATAGGTCTTCAGTAGGCACAGGTCTGCTGTGACCCCCAATGCAGGTGTGAACGCAACCTCATATGAGCTGTGGCGTTCAGAGCTTCTGGAAGAGCAGATCAGTATGTCTTTTGTGCTGTAGTCATGACAGATGTGGGGGGAAACCAAAACAGTTCCTGCATTTTTTTTTCCAGGGCTAAAATTTATTGGCCAAAAGACCAAAACGCTTGATGTGGAGATGTTGTCCTGTTGCCTCAAGGGAGCTTAGGTCATTCTTCTCTGCTGGCCAATCTCCCTGGTTCAACTACATATCACATACTGAATCACAGGCTTCCCTAGATGAATGGGTATTTCCTGACATTGGTGGATTGGGGGGTATAGTTTAACAGAGGAGTCTGGCTTGTAAAGAAAAATGGGGACTGGAGACAGTCCCACTGTAGTTCTCATGAGGTCCCACAGCAGTTATCTGAAGAAAAGATGTTTGGGGCATTCAGACTAACCAGAGAAAAAGTAAACCCGATTTTTCCCATAGGAAATTTTCTTACCAAAAACATCTTTTTGCCCAATTCCTGTTTCTTATCAAACCAGCGCTGAGGCAGACATTTTTAAGTAGCCCTAGTGGAGAAGTTTACCTTGCCTCCATCAGAGGTGTTCTCAGTCTTAATTAACCAATGCTTGTAAGACCAGGACATTCCCATGGCAAAGGATCTATCCAAATGCCAAGTGTTATGAGCCATGCAGAAGTCATTCTCCTTGCCAAAGGCAGCAAGGCTCATTGGAGTTTGGGCATGCTATGCTGACAAGAAATGCATGGGATTGTAAAGCAAAGACAACTGGGTAAACTTAGGCTGACTTAATTTGGAAATGGTGTCTGTCTGTGCCACATGACAAGGATAGTAAATTATGCTGAAAGTGTGATCTACAAGACATCAAATTCTCTCCCTGTCTTTCTTAACCTTGGGACAAATTAAATCAAATTCTTCTGTGAAGCCTAAAGACATAAAATTTGTTAGCTGTAACAATATATTCTGCCAAGCAGTCCGGGCTCCCCGGTATTAATTACTTTATTCAGTAAGTTAAACAAATGATATGATATCTGAATTCAAGGGAGAGACACCCAGGAGTTTTACAAGGGATGCAAAGGTTATTCCTGCCAATGAACATCCAAACTAGAATTGCTAATTTGATGTGAAGAGCATTCATCTGTTGTCAAGCTGTCTTTGTTTCTCTGTTATGCTATATCGAATCTGGCCATAGTGGAGCAGTGCATCAGAAATCAACCATGTATGTCCTGAAGGGTTCTTCTGCCCAATAGCTCATTCTTCCTCATGTTTTTTTGAGATTCTTTAGCATGGTAAGGGCCAATGGCTGCAAGATAAAAGTCAGAAACTTTCAGAGATCCATAGATTTTTAATGCTGGCAGGGACCATTAGATGATCTAGTCTGACCTGTATAGCACAGGGGTTCCCTATGTAGCACAGACATGTTCAGTCTTGATCTGAAGACTCTGAGAAAGGCAGTTCCCCTGGTGTTCTTTTCCAGTGATTGATTATCCTCATTTTAAAATTGATTTTAATTTTGAAGCTGTCTGGCTTTAACTTCCAACTGTTGCTTCTTGTTACACACTGGGCGCATCAACACAAGATGTGGTAATAAACATTAGCGTAATTTACTGTGCAAGATGCATGCGTGTCTGCATGCCTGTGCGCACTTACTGCACAGTAAAAATCCTTAATCTCATTTAAATTTGCTACTTGCAGATGCAAATAGCAGATTTAAGCAAGATTAGTTACTGCACAGTAGCACATGTGTAGATTCAACCCAGGAGCAAGTTTGCCAGCCCCAGGGCTATGGCTCAGGAGCATCTTCTGGCTCAGAGCTGGGCTGCCTCCATGGCAGCCCCTGTCATCAGGCTATAAAAGCCTGCAGACTTTTTGAACCCTGGGGCACACAGACAGGGAGCCTGAGTGCACTGCAGGCCCCTGTGTCCCTTTGGGCAAGCTACAGCCTAGCTGTGCTTGCCTGCCAGCACCCCAGCATTGCTGCCTGGTACCACACTGCTGTGCAGCTGCCAGAACATTGCCATCCAGACCAACAGAGTGCTTCAGGCTACTGCAGCCTCTGGCCAGACCTGTCAGCCCACAGGGCCACCTGCAGGCAGCCTCTGGCCAACGGGGCCAGTACTACCTGCCTGCAGCATACCCCCAGCAGCCCACCTTCAGCTGTTGTGGGGCATTGTCTCTGCCGCGCAGCTGACTGTCCCATGCCATGGCCCTGTGCTGGGCATTGCTGGCAGCTGTCCAGACCCAGCAACTCAGGGACAGCTGCACAGGGGCCCAGAGAGCTGGTGTGGGACCCACCGTGGCCTCCTCCCTGTTCATGGACATGCCCAAGCCCATGCCCTTTACCCATGGCCCTAAATAAACCAAGGAGGAGACTGATGACCTCATGGTGCTGTTGGGTGAGGCAGAAGTGCAGTGCAAATTTGAGCAATGTGCATATTAATGAGTCACTGTCTTGCTAAATGCAGGAGCAAAGGTACAAATGGTCTGTGCAGCACTGCTGCTTAAAGGTCAAGGACTTGAGGGCACAGTGAGTCACCATGACTGACCACAATCATCAATCCAGCCATGCCTACAAGTTTATGTCCTTTATGGATGGTACAGTTCATTGTGTGCCTCTGGCAGAACTGGAGCATCTGAAGCACCCCAACTGTGGGCGCCAGTGTCTCTGAGGCTTCATCCCTGCTGCCAAGTGTGGCCTCTTCCCTGTATCTAGATGCAGAATCTGCAGATCCATGAAATAGAAGCTTTTTGTGAGAGTTTGCAACATTTCAGATATAAGATGCTCTATACCAGGGGCCATGCATTGCCTGGCTTCAGATCCGGGGTTGGGCATGCACAGGTACCCAGGGACCATGGTAAGTTGGTCAGGCAGGCCTGGACCCAGGTGGGTGCCAGCTAAGCCCCTCAACCGCACATGCTCCTATACAGCCAGTGAGCCTCTGGGTGCTGGCCATAGAAAGCCTGCCTGTGGCGGCCAGAAACAGAGGGATTAATAAGCAATTAATACGTGCTTCTTAGAGGCATTTGGTATTTTGCCTAAACAGGTAATATTAGTTAATATAAAGCTTGTAAATTTGTAAACTGAAAATGTAACTTGTCTGTCATAAGTTTAAACAAAATGATAAAATTAACTGTTCGTGGAACTGACTGGGCCCCATAGGCAAAGCTGTAGATGTGAGATTAGCTGACCTAATGGTTTCTGCTCAGGGTTCAGCTTTGACAATAAAAAACTGGATCCAACTGCCCGGCATACCTAACACATTCCAGGAAAGCACATCCCAAGAAAGCATATTCAAATGAAACCTAAAAAGGGTTGGGGCTTAGGCGGAGCAGTGTCAATTTCAAACCTAAAGGTGCTGCATTATAATTTGCTTATTGGATAAACCCGAGTCTGGGTAGTAACCATTTATGATAATTTTAACACCTTTCAATCCCATAAGGTAACAGCTATAAGGCAACATTATATGAGTGGCTCTAAAGCCAACAGATTAGCATAAGACTAGGTATAAAAAGCACGTGCATCAGGTAACCAGCAGGAAGGAGGGAACAGAATGGTCATTTCTGTTCCATGCCTGGACTCCGGACTCCCGGTGTGAATGAGGATTGGATCCTAATCAAGGGAACCTCCCCGGTAATCCCTCTGACAGCGTCGATCAGGGACACCTGACTTCACTGGAATCACTTGACGCACACCTGGCACTGAGGGACTATCGATAAGTTGCCAACCCATGTCTGTCTATCTGTTGTTTTGAATAGCCCAGTGGCTAATACCCTCTCAGTGCTCAGTTGGCCTGCGACAGAACTGATCTATCTATCTGTTGTTATTATCTGTTATTTACTATTAGCTCTTTAATACTGCATTATCTGCTTATCGCATTTATCTTTCTGTTACCTGTTGTGTGTGTGTAAGCTATAATAAATTTGCCTTCACTTCACTCCCAACTTTGCCTCCTCAATCCGAAACTGAATCAAACAGCCCAGTTGGCCTGTGATAAAATTGATACACTCACAGTGCCCAGCTGGCCTGTGACACCTGCCTCCCCCACCCCATCCCCCGGGTGCGATAGGCCAGGATCCTGGCAGCACCTGTTGCCATGGCTCCTGAACCCTCTGCCTTCCCTCTCTTCCTGCAAGCCAGCCACTCCGCTGTACTGCTGCTGAACCCATGACACCCAGGCAAAGAGCTTCAAAGAGCAGCAAATCTGCTTCTTAATTCCCGCATGTGTAGATGCCTGCCTGAAAGTGCTTACACCAAATTAGTTTACACCAGAGTAAATTTAGGCTGGATTAAATGCATGTATAGATGTGCCCAATGGATGCCTCTACATGAGATACTTTACTGTGCATTAGCCTAATCTAATGTTCAGTAAAGCATCACCATTTATATGTGTGCAGCAATTACTGCACAGTAGATTAGTCTATTAGAAATAGTACCAGTAGATGCAGGTAATAGAAAATGGTGCATTTAACTAACGTGCTGAAATGCACATATAGATGCTGACTGGGAACAAATTGCTCCTGGTCAGCCCAGGCAGCAGGGGGCCACAGCTTAGCTCCAAGCCCTGGGGGGTAGGGACAGCTCCCCATCTGCTCCCCAGAGCAGCTCTGAGCTGAGAAGAACTCAAAGCTCCAGGGGGTGAGTGGGGAATGGTTCTCAGCTCCTTGCCTACTCCCCAGAGCTCTGAGCTCCATGTGGCTTGGAGGTGCTCTGGGGAGCAGGCAGGGAGCTGTCCCCAACTCCTCCTCCTGCCCCTTGGAGCTCAGGCCTGATCCCCAGTGCCCTCTGCCAGCCTGGGGCTGGCCCCAGTGCCCCCTGTCCCCTGAAGCTCCTCCTGGCTGCTGCAGGGGGGCAGAGCAGTGCTGGAGCAAGCCTGGACTGAACTGCTCCCATCGGGAGCAAGTTTGCTCGCAATGTGGGTGCAGACTCAGATGTGTGCCCAGGCACAGTTTAACACACCTGAATTTTCTGCGCAGAAAATTCAGGTGCATTAAATGCATGTGTAGACATGCCCACTCTCTGCTACACGATTGAGTCCTTAGAATGTGGCATTTTCTCCCTGTGAAGGTACTTCTACACTGTAATCAAGCTCTCTCTTGATCTTCTTTACAATAAGCTGAACAGATTGAGCACTTTAAATCTTTCACTCTGAAGCATTTTTTGCATCCCATGAATCATTTTTGTGGCTTTTCTCTGCATCATCTCCAGTTTTTCCACAGCATTTTAAAAATGATGAACTGGAGGCAGTATTTCAGCATTGGCCTCATTTGATAGGAGTAAATAAGATGCAAAGTTTTACTATTATGCATAATAAATCACTGGAACAAGTTACCAAGGGATGGGCTGGCTTCTCCACAGCTTGATGTCTCTATGTCAGGAGCAGAAGTTCTTCTAAAAGATTGGGCGTAATTTAGTCAATTGGGAATTTCTACCAGAGTTGGTTGGAAATTTCTACCAGAGCTGGGTGGGAAACTTAATTTATTTTCTGTGAAAAATTCCAGAGTGAACAAAACAAAAATCATTGTGTGGCAAGGTTTGCTTTTTGTTTTTTTTATGGGGTGGTATTTATTGTTTCATCCTTTTCTTCATGGAATATGTTTTTTTTCCCCCCACTGGAATTCTGAAAACTGGGTTGTGTGGGGGAGGAGGAAAAAGCTTTTCAAAACCCCAAAGCATCGCTTGTTATTTTTGACTAGTGACAAATGCTGTTGAGAATAGAAATTTGCATGTGAGTGTACTTTTCAAACCTAAAGATAGCAAGAGCCATGGGCTAGAATTCTCTGGCCCATGCTAAGCTGCTAAGCAGATCAGCATAGTCATCTCTAGTTTTAACATCTCTGTCTCTACTGTTTGGTTTCTTGTGAAGGTTGGAACTCAGGGAAGAAACAGTCGTGAAAAGTCTGCCCAAAAAGTTTGGATGCTCCTCCAAATTGAAGTCAATATACCATATTTTCTCATCTACAACACATCCTGGAATAAAAGACACACCTTCTTTTGGAAAGGAAGAATGAAGAAAAAAGATCTTTCTTTGTAGTAAGCAACTGAGTAGCAGCTGCTAGGGAGCTAAGCCTGCTCTTCTTTCTGTGGACTGTGCAGATTTTATTTTTGCTTTTGCCGGGTAAGTGGCAGAAACTGCTCTTGTCGTATTCCCTTACATATAATGTGCATTCTGATTCCCAGTGTTGTAGGGTGTTACAGGGATCTATTTAAATTAAGTAATCTTTGCCGCTCCCCCG
>NW_017729015.1:12145189-12149582 GCF_001723915.1 Gavialis gangeticus | reverse complement strand
TCTGTGGACTGTGCAGATTTTATTTTTGCTTTTGCCGGGTAAGTGGCAGAAACTGCTCTTGTCGTATTCCCTTACATATAATGTGCATTCTGATTCCCAGTGTTGTAGGGTGTTACAGGGATCTATTTAAATTAAGTAATCTTTGCCGCTCACCCGCCTGCCACACCTTTGATGGGAGAAGTAAATAAATAGGCGTATGAAGACAAACCTTCTAAGATCAC
The DNA here is from genome assembly GCF_001723915.1 of Gavialis gangeticus. Classification (NCBI taxonomy): domain Eukaryota; kingdom Metazoa; phylum Chordata; order Crocodylia; family Gavialidae; genus Gavialis; species Gavialis gangeticus. The sequence goes on along the minus strand of NW_017729015.1, from coordinate 12,149,361 downwards.
ACTCAACCTATATCAGCTGGGTTTTCTCCCCCTTTTTACAGCAACTCAAAATAAGGATAACATAAAAAATGCTTGTGACTTCTTTAGAGTCTCTCCACAGCAGAATTCACTCCTTCAGTTTCTCTGTCTGGTGAGCAACAGTCAGCCTGTCTCACCTTAAGTGATTATTCCACACGTCTCATAAAACACAACATATAGTCCACAGAAAACAAACTGGGGCAAACTCCCTGTCAATAAGTCTTTATAGAAAAATTAGAGATTCTACTTTTCACAGTCCAACTGGCAAATACCTTGAGTGTAACACTGGTGCGTTGCACTCCCAGACTTTTCTCCAATGATCTGCAACGATCCCCAACGATTCCCATGCCTCCACATGGGCTGCTTCAACTGCATCTCATGGTTTCTACTGCAATCCCCTTCCAAGGGTTGGTTACCAGGAGCATGTCCCTTCTATGGGATCCTCTTCATTTCCAGTAAGTAATTATAAATAATTTATTTCAGGTGTCGTCTGTCCGTCATCCACGGCAGACGGTGTTGTCTGCCTACGGTAAGTTTCTTTCTCTTTTCCTCTAAAAGTAACAGGGCATACGTCTCCCTGTTACACCCAGCAACTGGTTTTGAGGGTGTGTTGTATGCAAGTGAATATGGTAGGTGTCCCCCCCCATCACCACTTCAACATTACACCGGGGTTGAATTTGATCCTTCTTCCCAGTGGGCATGGGCCTGTTTATGTGCATTCAGTTCAACCCAGTGCAGTGGGAAGAGGGACTGTTGGGCCCAATTCCCCAGTCACATCAGCGTAAGTCAAGAGTAACATCATAGAGATACACAAGCCAAAACATACATGAGATCCTAGCAGGATTGATAGTGTTTGGCAGGGAAGGAACACCCCACTGCAAGAAGTGCTAGGTGTGTTTGAAACAAAGTCTCATTTGCCATGGCATCTTGCTAACACAAAGCTGTAATTAATGAGCCTGGTGGAAAGCAGCCAGAGCCTTTCTTGCAAGTCCGGATTTCAAATGCTTTTTCACTGTGCATATTTCTCAGTTCATCTAACATCCCTCTGTGGGTTTTTTTCCCTTCATTTCTCCCGTAGTGGTCCGGGTTGGAAAACAGTTACTGTGAATTGCAGATGAATTACCCAATAGCCATGTACTTTATTATCCTTATTATTGTAACACCCATGTTTACTAATATTTTAGTAGTAGTAATAGTAATAATTGTAGGCACAGAAGGAGTCGTAATACTTACTACAATAATAGCTAAAGGCAGTTAGGGCGGCTGTGTGCTAGGGGCCGTAGAGACACATAGCAAGAGAGAGTTACTGCCCATCGAGTTTTCAATATAAATAGACAGGATGGAGAAAGGAATTCTGGGTACCCTCCATTTTACAGGGACCTGGGAAATTATGGGACAGGGAGGGGGAAAAACTTATTTAAGGCATCCTGACTCCCAAGTCAGTGCCCTGAACCCAGCAGTTCTTTGAGGTGCCCTTTCTCCCTTTGTTTCTACCCCCATTTTGCCTTGTATTCTCCACTAGTGAATCCCATTTCAGCTCCAGCGCAGGGGGGGAAGGTGATCATTTATCCATGGTATATCTCAGACCAATTGCCATTCTGCCCAGGTTATTCAATCCAAAGCCAAGCTTTCAGGATCTTTTCATTAAGAGCATTTTTTTGCGAAGGCCATATTAATAGGGCAGAGAAGCATGGCTATTTTTGGAAAAGATCTAGCATTAAAATGCAAAAAGGGAGGAGGTGGGAAGAGCCATTCTCCCGGTACGGTGCTCTGTTCTCCGGCTTGCTCTGCCCTGAATAACATTGCACGTTTCCTCTGGTATGAGGCTTAATTTATGCCATAAGAAAATGAGAGCGGGAGAAAAATGGAAAGCTTCAGTCCTGTCAGAGGCTGAGCACCCTCCTGCAAAATGCTGAGTCAGTGGAAATCAGTGCAGCTCAGTACCTTGCCGAAACCACCCCCCACTCCCCCCTCTAGCTTTATTGTGATGCCAGTCAGCAGAGTAGCTATAAAACAACAGAGGAGTCTCCCATAAAATAAAAGTCGTGTCCAAGTGGTAAGATACCCAACAATCTACTACAGAGAATCACTCTGAGGGGTGAAATGCTAATTTGCCATAAATCCTATTGGGAGGAAGAAAAAGGAGGAGGAAGGGAAATACATATCTCCTGAATGCAAAAGGGCAAGGATGAAAAACAGTGTAGGCAGCGGTGTTAGCCCAAGAGAAATACCCATGAAACATCCCTTCATTAATGCTCCCAGCTCCCTGCTCTTGCTGATTGCTGTCACATAAATACAGGAGCCAATGGCTTGTGTTAGCACCAGTCTGGAAAAGAATAGGCTTTCGAAGGAACATTTAGACCTAAAAGCCATCGCTCAAAATTACTGCTATACAGCCCAGCCTGATGCATCCCAGCATTATTTATGGCCCCAGGTAGGAGACATCATCTCCTTAGAGGTTCTGAAGCTGAAAAAAGGTCATTAAGGAATGGGCTGGGGAAAGACGGAGTGAAAGCATACATGGACACACGCGCATACACGCACATAGATGCACACAGAGATGTGTGCAGTCTGAGACAAACAGCCAGGACATGGATGGCTCTCCAACTCTCTCAGGGAGGGTAGGTAGTTGGTAAACAGGTCTTTTGGACAGCGCTGTATATGTTCAGTGCGTGCTGTAGGACCCCAGGCTTGGTTGTGATCTTCAGGTGTTTCTTTATAACACAGATCTTCAGTAATAGTCGTAGTAGTAGTAGTAGTAGTAGTAGTAGTAAAAATATCAAAGCAGAAATCAGAGCTTTAGAGCTTCCTCAGGTATAGGAGTGTAAACTCAGTGGCATGAACTTGTGTTTGCATGTAGATCGGAAAACTGTTGCTCTCTTGACTAGGCTCAATGATCTATAAAAGCTTCCTGTTGACTTTGATAGGGGTTGGATCAGTCTCTTAATGAACTGGGCTATTTCAAAAGGGCAGGAGCATCACTGACTCTGATTGTGTTGCTAAGAGAATGAGTCAGGGGAACAGTTTTTGTTTCAATCAGGGGCTTGGTGGCAGCTGGAGTTTCACAGCCCCACAGTCCTTCAAAAGTGCACCACATGCCTATAAACAAGCTCTCCCATCTCTCTAGTGCACCATAAAATCCTTCAGTAACTATCATCACAGCAACAATAAACCTCTTATTTCCATTCTCTGTGATTTATGGGGCTGGTGGGGAAGGTGGGGCTGCTGTTTTATTGTGCTGATCAAATGTCTGTGAGGAGACAATACATCCAGGTATCTTCAAAACGACTTTATAGAGGAACCACAAATACATTTATTTCCCCATATATAATATAATATAATATAATATAATATAATATAATATAATAATTTCCTTCTTTCTTTCTTTTATAAGAGCATAAGTGGGGGTTTTGCAGGTCCAGGGTCTATAGCCCTCCAAGAACCCAGCCAGCTGAACTCCCCGCTCAATGTCTTCATCAGTGACTTGGATGAGGGCGTGGAAAGCACTCTGTCTAAATTTGCAGATGATACCAAATTATGGGGAAAAGCTAACACACTAGAGAGTAGGGAACGCACGCAGGTGGATCTGGACAGGTTGGAAATGTGGGCAGAACAGACCAGGACGCAGTTTAACAAGGATAGGTGTGAGGTGCTGCACATGGGGAGAAGGAATCACTAGCACACTTACAGGCTGGGGGAGGACCTTCTCAGCAGCACAACAGCGGAAAGGGATCTCAGAGTTGTTTTCGACACCAAGATGAACACGAGTCATCAGCGTGACAAAGTGATCAGTAAAACTAACCGCACTTTATCATGCATTAGCCAAGGCATGACAAACAGGTCCAGGGAGGTGATTCTTCCCCTCTATGCAGGATTGGTCAGGCCACAGCTGGAGTACTGGATCCAGTTTTGGGTGCTGCACTTTAAGAGGAATGTGGACAACCTCAAGAGGGTTCAGAGGAGGCCACTCGTGTGGTCAGAGGCCTGTGGACAAGGCCCTATGAGAAGAGACTGAGGGACTTAGATCTCTTCAGCCTTTGCAAGAAAAAGGGAGAGGTGATCTTGTGGCTGCCTACAAATTTATCCGGGGGGGTGGGGCAGCAAGGAATAAGATATGCTCTGTTTACCAGGGCACTCCTTGGAGTAACTAGGAA
>NW_017729015.1:12143624-12144060 GCF_001723915.1 Gavialis gangeticus | reverse complement strand
TGGCTACCCGGCCCACCCCAGCACTGGCCCTTTAAGAAAACAAACCCCCCCACCCCAAAAAGCCCCCGTACTCACCAGTTCTTGCAGCAGCCTCGGGACTTTGAGGGGCTAGTGCAGAGCCCCCCACAGGGCATGGGGCAGTGGGAGGCAGCGGAAAAACCCCCCTACCAGGCAAGAACTGGTGATTCCAGGTTTTTTGGTTGTTTTTTCTTCTTAAAGGGCCGAGCTGGGGCAACGGGGCAGCCATTGGGTGGCTGGGAGAGCCGAAAGGGGGTGGGCCTGTGTGATTTGGAGATGTGACAGCAGCTGAATCTCCGAATCTGATTGGGCCGAACCAATTCGGGACGGTGATTCGAATTATTGAATTGAATCGCTGTCCCCCAAATTGGCCAAATCCGAATCCGAAGCGAATACTATCCACTTCACACGGGCCTAC
>NW_017729015.1:12137600-12138624 GCF_001723915.1 Gavialis gangeticus | reverse complement strand
GTCTTTAAGAGCAAGCTGGACATGCACTTGGCTGGAGTCGTCTGACCCCAGCGCTCTTTCCTGCCCAGGGTAGGGGGTCGGACTTGATGATCTGCTAAGGTCCCTTCCAACTAACGTCTATGAATCTATGAAATATCCAAAGATTATTCATACTGTAGATGGCTTATTTAGTAATTAAGTATGTGTAATCAAATGTAATTAATAATAATAATTAGAGTAACCAATACACTGCTCTAATTGGCCTGAGTGTTTTGTTCACAGCCTGACAACAACGCTGTGTGCCCTGGGATAAATCAACAAGCTAGCCTATGCAAGACAGTCATATGGGTTTTGTGCAAAGCATGTTTTGTGCCCATGTCTCAGGCCTCGGATAGCTTACCTTTTTTAAATACATGGCTTTTTGCATCCTTTTGGATGGGAGCTGAATGCAATAATGGAGAGAAGTTGGATGGTTTGAGTAAGAATTAAATCAGCAGGACACCTGGGGTTTTCCTCCACCTCAGGGAAATTGCTTGGAGGATAGCTGTTAGGATTCCTCGGTTTGCTTCTGTGGGAAAGGGAAAGGGATCTCAAGCAGTGATGCTCCACCTAGGTGCTGCAGCACTCTGAGCTGCTCTGAGATCCTTTAAAGGGTGACACATGCTGCTGCACAATAGCAGCTCTGTTAGGTGTGCAAATGCCTGCATGTGTGCACCAACTACACCGATCAAACTGCAGATGTTTCCTCAGCCGGACAAAGGGTGTTTTGGCTTGAAAGCTTGCAAAGAAGAAATTATTTCCAACTATTTGAGTTGGTCTAATAAAAGATATCAGAATTACCCAGAGAACCTTGTCTGCCAAATGCCTACATATTAGGGCTGTGCGAAGCTTCGGGTGGTGCTTCGATTCAGAGGAGATTCAGCCCGATTCAGTAGCCGAATCTCCAAATCTAAATCCAATCAGGGGACCAATAAAATTGTCTGAATTGATTTGAAGCTCTCCGAATCTCCCCCCTCCCAGTGAACTGCACTAGGTCCCCTAATCC
>NW_017729015.1:12134239-12137381 GCF_001723915.1 Gavialis gangeticus | reverse complement strand
ATGATTCACAAGATAAACCCAGAGATTTCAAATAGGAATCCACATTGTCAAAACCATTCTGCCCTTCTGTGGGCTTCCTGCGGTCTTTGCGACAGAAACATTGTTCTATTATTTTTCCGTAGTCAAAAAAGGAGGGGTGTCTTCAGTCTAATGAAGGATGCTATGAGTCTAGAAGAGTTGAGAACCGCTGATCCAGAAGCCAGAGCCTGGGAAACTGCCAGGATTCCTGATTTCTACTTTCAGATGCTTACATGTGAAGCCATTTTATAAATGCGTCACTAAAACCCTCATGATGGTCCCTTCATGGTCCACTACAAAATAATAAGCCGTTCTATTCTCTCTTGACGCATGTGCAATCTGACAGTTTTCCATTCTCAGGAGTGTGATGGATTTACCTTTTGATGAGGACCTTATTCATCTCTCTCTATTCTCCTCGCCTAGTCAGGCCACCTGCTCCGAGCGCCCCTGGCACTGCTTCCATCTCATGATTTTATTTCTGATTAAAGTGTGTGCATTAGTACCTGCTGTTCTGATCCCTTTTCTTGCTGCTGCTGCATGTCACTGCTCTGTAACCTCTCCCTGAAAGGCTGTTTCTTTCATCTTTCTGTTACTGGGGTGGCCAGTCTCCCACTGCAGATAAAAACCTTGTCTCCAGGGCACATTGCTGCTCTTGTAGACTGGAGTGGCCAACCTGTGACAGGATTGGCATCAATGGCACAGGCAACCTCTTTGTGGGGCACACAGCAGATCAGGGAGGAGGCAGAAAGAGCAGCAGCTCAAGCAGGGAGCACAGAAAGCAGAGTGGCAGCTCAGACAGGGGGCACAGTGCAGGGGTAGAAAGCAGAGGAGCAGATTGGGCAGGGTAGGGGACTGGAGTGGTACCTGGGGAGGCCACGTGGCTTAGTTGTGGCAGGCCTTCCTAAAAGGTTGGCTCCCACTGTCTTAGTTAAAGGAGCTGCCTGACCTCCTCCTCTCCCAAAGCTAGTGTGTCTCGAATCAATCTATGGCGTGATCTGCAAAGTGTTCCTGCTAGGGAACATCTACAAAGGCCTGCCGCTCCACCTGAAACCTTGCACAGGCATCTACACGGGTGCAAACCAAGCACAAGCATTACCCCTGGGCTTAAGTGAGCACTCGGTTGTCATTTTTGCACAACTGTAAATGACTGGGCTGTGAGCAAAGAACAGGAGAGTCAGAGTTGTGAGCCCTTCCATGTCTCCTATGCAAATGCCCCCAAGGGTATGTCTGCACTGTGCACCCAGTAGCATAGCTAGGGGTGGGTAAGTAAGCAGGGCACTAGAGGGGGGGCACTGTGGTATTAATGTGCAGAAGCAGGCGCAGTGATGCACCAGCAGTAGCCAAGGTCTTTGAGTCCCTGGGGCAGGTCCCTGGGGCAGGACTCACTCCCCAGTCTCCAGGGGGGTTTTGCCCAAGGAGCAAGACTCATGAAGCAGGCCTCTGTCTATGCTATGTCCTCTCAAGGCTGCTCCCAAGCAGTCCGACCTCTCATTCCCACTTGCATATGCCGACCTAGGCATGTGATGATGAAGCCTCTCTGGCAGCTCCTCTTGAGACCTGATTCTCCAGTGTGCTCAAAATCAGCCCCAAGGAAAACCCCTGCATGGCTTTGCTACCACGTTGAAGCACATGCTGGGAGTGGGTGGTTGAGTTGAGTATGTTTGAGAGAGTCCTTCATGAAGATACCAGGGACATGCTAGAGATGCACCCTAAAACACTGACATTCAGTAGGCAACACTTAATATTAAGCAGGAGATTACTCACATGCTTGCATTTAAGCACCTGCTTAAGTGCTTAGCTGGGAAGAGCGGACTGCAAATCTTGTTCATATGCACAGCCCTTCCTGACACACTTACTCCCATGCAATTCAGTAGACTAATTGCACAAGAAAGGACAATTCACAGGAGTCATATTTTGCAAGGGAGGGCATCACAGTTCCCAGCTTTTGGGAAGTGAAATGAAATGCAATAGGGCATTTTATAGATATTCCTAATTGGGTTAGAGGAATAAGCAGGGCTCCAACTTGAATGAAATCAAGCAGCATAGCTCATCTTCCCTGTAAAGGAGTTATACAGATTTGCAAGAGCTGAAGAACGGGCCCTGCAGAAGTCCTTTGCAGACAGGTGTAGCTGTTTGCCCCAAGTTAACACCTACCCACAAACACCCTTCTCCCGTTGCATTTGTGCAGCAGTTGTCATTTGCCTCGGAAAAAAATAATGTCAGTCAAGAAAGAGACAGTAGAGAAGGTTAGAGCGACCTACACCCACACAAACACGTAAATCATTGGAAGGCGAAACACTGTGGGTAGCACAATTCAAAGTGCCAGGCAGGCTGAGAGGCTGACTTTGTAGGAATATTAAGAGATGGCAGTTAAAGGCCTCAGCAGCTGGTTGCCCAAAGCGACCACAAACATGTGTCCTGTCCCCGCAGGTCTCATCAGCACAATTCAGTTGTCATCTGATCTTGACATGCAAAAGGGAGAGAGATGTGTGTCCTTGTCAAGCAGTAGCAAGAGCTACAAAGACATAAATGAGCAACTGAAGAACAGTTTCATGCAGATGAGGCCTGTATTTTGCATTCCTCCCGCCCTCCCGCTACCATCTCTTATTCATTTTGCATTACAGTAGCGTGCGCCCTTGGCTGGGATGACTTAGTTGGGGATGGTCCTGCTTTGAGCAGGGGGTTGGACTAGATGACCTTCTGAAGTCCCATCCAGCCCTCATTTTCTGTGATTCGATATGATAGCATTTAAGGATCCCAGAAAAGCCAAGGCCCCTGTGTGCTAGGCTCTGTATAACCACGTGGTAAATGAAAGCACCCATCCTAAAGGCCTTACAATATAAGTAGACAAGGAATGTACAGGCGCAGGTGGACAGAATACTTGCAATCAAAGAACTGCCCTGGATCTTTGACGATCTGAGTTCACTTCCTACCTCTGCCACCAACTTTCTGTATGATCTTGGGCAAGTCACATAATTTCTCTGTGCCTCGGTTTCCCATCAATGAATTGGGGCATCATCATTTGCCTCTTTGGACTATACGCCCTTCAGGGCAGGCTCTCCTTATGTGCAGTAGTTGGTACAATGCAGCTGTGTTTTTTTGTTGAGCTTCTGGGCTCTGCCCT
>NW_017729015.1:12115148-12129239 GCF_001723915.1 Gavialis gangeticus | reverse complement strand
TGTCTCCACATCCCCCCACATCTTAGTGTCATCAGCAAACTTGGACAGTGTGCTTTCCACCCCCTCATCCAAGTCGCTGATGAAGATGTTAAACAGTGCAGGCCCAAGGACAGAGCCCTGGGGGACCCCACTGCCCACATCCCTCCAGGCTGAGTACAACCCGTCCACCACTACTCTCTGGGTGCGCCCCATCAGCCAGTTTTTTACTGTGTAGGCATCAATGCCACAGTCGCTTAATTTATTAATGAGAATGGGGTAAGAGATCCCTGTTATAACCAGGGATCCTGGTTTTCTCTGATTTAAAAAAATCCCCAATTTTTGGTTTAAAAAAAATAACCCCAAATCCACATTTTCCCATGATTTAAATGAAACACCACTAATATGTGGATATATATATAGTGGTGTTTCATTTGAATCATGGAAAAATGTGGATTTGGGGTTACATTTTTTTTTAACTGAAAATTGGGGATTTTTTTTTTTTAATCAGAGGAAACCAGGATCCCTGGTTACAACCAATCAATACCAAAGCAGCATGAGCATCTCAGTGCTTTCCATCCCGTTTTACCTCAGACTATTTGATGAAACGGGGGATTCGGCCCAGTGACAGATGTGTCGAGCTAAATGCACATTTTTCTTCACTTTGCAACCCATGGGCTTAGTTTATAGTGACCTTCAATCCATTTCAAGTGAGTCACTTTTAAAAGGAGCTGAGCCTGAAGTGCTGAAGGCAGGGAAATCCATGCACCCATGAGGAATGGAAGATGGAGAGGTGGGTGGGGGAGCACTTTTCCTCACATCCCAGGACTTCATTAAATCCCCTTCACATCTCTGTGCTGGGGTGAGTAATGGGTATCTCTACCACAGAAATATATGCTGTGCTCATGCTCGCCACATTAAGGAAGGGCTCCACAGAAATTTCACTCACAAGCAGAACTAGTAAAAGGTTTGAAAAGGGCTGGATCCCACTTGATGAATGACTTAAAGGAGATGCCTTGTAAAAGCTTTTAGCATTTGCAATGATTGATCTTGGGTGAGCTGAGAAGGAGCTGACCTATCGAGTGTTGCGAGCAGATGGAAATGTGCAAATGCGCTGTTTTTCCTGACTTGCCATCCTTTACTTCTCTGAAGACAGGGGACTGTCACTGGTCATATTCAGAAACCCACTGAACTCCTCTCAAGTCTCTCTGTTGATGTCAGCAGGTTTGAGATCAGACCCCTGGCCCGTTTTGCTGCCATCAGCAACTGCAATGCAAACCACTTCCTTAAGGTTTTAAAAATTAGTCTTACAGTAGCACGTCATTGCACCAGCGGAGACTAGAGACCCAATGGTAGGGCTTGACAAAGTAGGAGACAGTCTCTGCCCCAAGGATCAGTCGGTCTAAATGGACAAGGTCACATGGCAATGGCAGAGTTATAGTAGCAAAGTTTAGCTATGCTAAATCCTAGGCCTTGCCTGCTCTGCTCAGAATTTGGTTACAAAAAAGCCTGGTTGGCCAACATTAACATTCAAAGGTTCCCCTTCCACCAGATAGAATAAGGCACCACCTGGTTTTCAGAGATGCTGGAGGTTAGCAGGAGCTCCAGGGGTACTACCATCCTCAGTAGGGGTTCAGTTATGCTCAGGTACTCAAGCTTGGCCTGAATCCCTACCATTCAGTCTTATCCCAACTCAGGCCAGAGAGGTTGGTTTAGAATTCACAAGCCATTTAAAGGATTTAGACACATTGACTCCACCAATTAAGACGTGGGGCTAAATCCCTTAGCAAGCTTTGAAAATCAGTGCTTAAAGATCAATAGATATTAGTCCATCAGCAGGAGGGAACAGAAATGTTTTTGGTTAGAACAATTAGCTCCAGTCCCCAGATAATTGAAATCCAGGGACTGTTAGTAAGATCTCCTTAACTGGCATTAACTGTTGCAATAGCATACAGGAGGAAAGGCAGAACTCCTGCCGAGCTAGGTCTCAACCCATGCAGAGCTTCCTCGACCAACAGCTCCACCTACAGTCATACCCCAAAGCAATGGGGCGGCCACATAGACTTCGGAGAACAGATGCAACACACAATTTCTGTGCAATATTGTGCTCACAGCAATATTAGGACCTCCAGCAGTGCGCTCAGCCTGCACTTTGAGACATGCATTCATCTGCTGGGTGACTAGGGAAAGGGCCGGCATATGTGTGGCTTCCTGGGGTATGTCCCAAGCACTGAGTCACCATGTAACAGCCCCTGCTCTAAACCACCATTGCTCCCTATGTGTAAAAATGGGAGAAGTCAAGCCTATTTCAGAAGAAGCAAGGGTTTTGAAACCCTGGGAGGCAGAGCATTAATTGGTATAAATTGGTGTATAAGTCAGTGTTGCTCCACTAAAACGATATCCACCGGCTAAAAATTAGGCCCTGTAGCTGCAAAGAACTTTTTTTTGTTATGGTTGTTCTTGAAACTCATCATCATGTCCATTTTCAGCCTACCACTGCAGTGTCTCTGCTTTTTTCTTCCTTTTAATAAAACCAACAGAAAACCCATCAGGAAGCAGGCTTTTTCTGTTGAAGGCTTTAGGCACCTTATCTTCTGGGGACGATAATAACCTCAGCACATGATAAACAGGTCAGGACCATCAAACAGCAGAATCAATAGTTCTTGCTTTTGTTGCCCTGTGCAGTTCATCCAGGTGAGCGCACTCTTGTTTAATTGATGTCCTATTTACCTTTGAAGAGTCTGATTTTTTGCATCTCTTGCTTCCCCACCGCATGGGCAAGCTTTGGTTCAGCGTTTGGTCAGGAGGGATTAGTGAACCCACAAAGAACAGGAGCCCTGGACTATGTTTCAGATCAGTTGTTTCCCCTGCTCTCTTCTCCCCTTTCTTTCCCTGAGTTCAGCAGGAAAAATGCTAGTAGAGGCTTTCTAGAGATGGGGTTTTCTTGGAGGATCAGCACAGCAGACGGCTGATTTATCGCTGTGTGCAGAGGATAAGAGTGATTCAATGCCACTCTCGCACACTCTTCATTAATTTTATGAATGACTCCGCTAGCTATTATTTTGTAAAATTCTCTAATGGAGAGAGAGAAAGAGAGAAATGCAAGCAAGATGTGCAGAATGAAAAGAGGTCAAAATCCTGTCCAGGAAGACGGTGCTGGGAGGAATTTGTAAGGTCCCTTGTTTAATCACTGAACAACTAGGTGGGTGAAAAGGATAAGAGCCATAGGGCCTGGTGCAAAGATCTTCACAACATCCTCAGGTGCTGCGACGGGGCAGGGGAAGGTGGAGGATGCTAGCAAAGGTATGGCCAGATGTGGTATGGCCAGATGTTCTGTCCTGCCCTTCGGGAAACAGAGGCTGCCAAATTGAAGCAAGATGTGCAACTTTGGCTGCCTTCGCCTATACCAGAAACCTCCTGGTCACTCTCCAGCATGAGAGAGATGCACGTGGCCTCCACTCCTCCCATGCCCCACAGCAGAACCTGGCCCTGAAACTCAAAAAATCTGGGCTTTTCTGGACCAAATAGAAGGACAGGGAATGGCGAGATCCAACTCAGTACCAGAGAGATGCCTGTGCCAATTAATGAGGGAGTTAGCTTTGTTTGAAATCCTGGAGGATTGGACAAAAAGGTCACTAGACATCAGATAAGGGAGACTTCCTCATGCCTGGCTGCGGATGTTGACTACCGCTTGCTCAAGGGCTCTGGGTGGGATATGTCAAATTGGGAAGGGGAAGGGTGTAAGGCTTCTAGGCTCTTGATCAGTGTAATGAGCACAGGAGATGTTGTCAGGCTGCTGTATTAATAAAGAGAGCCCAGGAAGAGTGGGCCGTTGCTGTCATTAGGGGGTCTCCAGGAAGGAGGATCCGTTCTTCTGTTGCCTGCTGGAAGTAATATGCTGGCTTTCCCCGCCAGTGCCGTTCAGCTGGGCCACTAATAGACTCCCTGTTGCTTATGAGTATGAACATATCTTTAGAGTTGGAGAGAGAACTGATGGGCCGCTTGATCAAGCAGGGTGATGCATGAAACAAAGCCATGGCTCACCAAATGACTCTCTAAAGAAGTCTTGATGAGACTGTTCCCATACCCAACCATTTGATTACAGCCCAGACCTGCTTATTTATGCATGCAAATTGCTTCATTAGCATGCGCTCACTTAACTCAAGGAAATATGCCCTAATGAAGCAATGTGAACCATGCTTGCACACTTCTTTATACAAAGTCCTCATGTTCTTGTAAGACAGTGGATCGGCTAGTAGTGAGCGCAGGGGCTGGGAGTTAAGACTTCCGGGTTCTAGATCTGGGGGAGAGACGTGGTGTAATGCAGGGGTGCTCAGTTCTAGCTCCTGGCATTGTGTCACCTGGCCTGTGGGGCTCCCTGTGGATCCAAAAATTTGGTGGCAGGGAAACAGTGCCACTGCTCCCATGCTACCAAATGTCCAGATTTGTGAGGCCCCAGGGGATGAATAGCATGGCTCTGTGTGCTAGATTGAGCAGGCAGGGCTGTGTGGGACCCTGTCCTGCTGCAAGGGGCCTGATCCAGTCTCTGAACCAGCCCCATGCCACTCACCTGGCCGGCAGGACCAAAAGATTGAGTACCACTGGCTTACTGGGTACAGCAGGGAGCTGGGCACCAGCACTGCTTTCAGATCTGGGGGAGGAACACGGTACACTTCCTTCATGATACACTTTGCAGCGAGAAGCTGGCCTAGGATGCAGGAAGCTTGGTTCCTGTTTGCTGCTCTGCCACAGTCTCCCACTGCATCCTCATCTCACTATGCCACACTTCGCATCTGGATAATAGAGCTCACAAACCTGTCTTTGTCTTTTTATACCGGGGATACCAAACACACGGCCTGTGGACCACGTCTGGCCCATGGAGCCATACCCTTGCTTGCAGGGTTCCTGGCGGGGCTGGGAATTCAGGGGCTTCCATAGAATTGGGGGCTATAGGGCCCTGCTGGGGATACCTATAGGTGGCAGCTGCCAGATCCAGCCTGTGAGGAGCCCTGTGATCCAGATCCAGATCCAGATCCAGCTCAGGGGGGCAAGGTAAATTTAATACACCTCCCCCCCATTTTAGACTGAATGTTGTCTTGGCCAGGACCTGTCACTCACCATGGATATGTACAGTGCCTAGCGCATTAGCATCCCAATCATGCCTGGCTCCCGCATACAGTATCATAGCCCAGTTAAGGATATACCTGCTGCGTTGGTCTCTGGCTGCTGCACCTTCATATGCCTGCCAGAGACAGTATCATGCAAACAACACTTACGAAGTGAGATGAATGACACGGTTGTGGCAAGGAAGCATCTCAGGTCACCCCACCAGGGTGAGGAATAGCTGACAGGCGCCTGCTCGCCCAGCTTGCGTGGATGGAAAAGTGCTCACCTTCACTGCACCAGCTGCTCTGAGCACGCTTTGTCTTGTCATTCATGTCCTGAGCAATCAACGCTGCGCGCGGGCAGCTCTGGACAGGGGATGAATGACGGTAAAGCAGGAAGGGAGGGAATCATGTGCTTTCAGTTATCCTGCACGAATCTCTCCTGCCCTGTGCTGAATCGGCCCCTGTTCCATTATCTTGTAAAGCAGTCGTACCAACCTTTGGGCTCTGTGGGCTGAATGAATGGTGCATGGCTCATACGTGGGCTGGATCCCACATGCCAGCTGAGCTCTGCTGACCAGACCTGCTGGGCCCATGCACTTGGATTGGGCATCTTATGCTTGGATCAGGCCCTGAACCAGCTGCCAGATCCATCCCTGCTCTGGCTCAGCCGTGCAATGTGTTGTGCAGGGCCACATTACCCAGCCCACGGGGCTCCTCACAAGTCCATAGTTTTAGCAGCATCAGAGGGCAAATGCATACCATCACCTCTCCTCCACCACCAAATTTTCAGACCCATGGGGAGTCCCGTAGGCTGGGGGTTGAGCACCCCTGCTGTAAAGTGGCTGAACAGATTGAGCTTTAAATCGTTAAGAGAGGAAATTACTGCCTTGGTACGACTCACAGGAGTAATAGTACTTATGCACATGAGTCCTTGCAGGATCCAGGCTCGCGAAGGAAGTCAGCCTTGGGCGGGGGAGCTTCCTATACCACGTCCACAGAGAACTCCTCAGAGCCTTGTGGTCTGAGCCAAAGCCCAGCCAAGACAACAGGCCTTTCTTATTCATTTTAATTGGCTTGGCAACTGGCCCCATTCTCTAGCCAGCTCTTGAAAAGCCTTTGATATTTCTGTTCATTGTATGGTGGAGAAGCTGCTGCACATCAGTTTCTGTGCGGCTCTTGACCAAACGGGATCTTAACCCAGTGGCAAGAAGGCCAAGACCATTGGAGATCTCTTTCCACTGCAGCCTTCATCCACCTTTGCAGCGGTTGAGATTCTGGCATCATCTGCCTGCTTCGCCGGTAGGGACTCGTAGGCCCATGGCTGGGGGGCTGTGCGGCTTATTATAGTAGCAACCTGTACTCTCCATGTCACCGTGCTGTCAAAGGATCTATGTGGCTTTCCAAGAGGGAAAGCATTGCCATCTGCTGTCCCCGTCACATCCTGGTGGTGCTGGCACTGCTTGGTCCATGAGTGCTTTAGTGGGAAGAGAGATGCACCAACATTAGCATCCTCTTGCAAGCAAACGCCAGGAGCATTGAGGTGATGATTATCTGACATCAACTTTGCTGGGCTGGCCATGGCATCTGGATGTCCAACTGCAGCCTCCTGAAGCAGGTTGTATTCTCCCTGCTCAGTCAAGGTGTACGCTCAAGAGGGCAAATAAAGCACTTCAAGGATGTCCTCAAAGTCAAGTTGAAAAAATGCAGTGTGAACATCAACTTGTGGGAGACTATTGCACAGGACTGCCCCAGACGGAGGAAGAGTCTGCTGCGAGAATCTCAGTACTTTGAAACCTTATGATGACAACAGGAGATGGAAAAGTGGGAGCAGCAGAAACAGCGTGCTGTGGACCGAATCAAGTACCCGGAGCCACCCACCCTACACCGAAACACATGCCCAAGTCACAGAGGAGCCTGATGATCCTGAATCAGCCTCATCAGCTGTCTTTGGACCCACATATAAGATGATTACAGAAGACAATTATCCTCAACTGCAAGGAATTGCCAAAGAAGATGACTTCTGTTTGTCAGAGCCAGGCACCGCAGAGATGTGCCAGCCTCATCCGCGCACAAACACGCAGCAGGCCAGTGAAACCAATGCGAACATTTGTGGCCGTGGAAGGGCTTGTAGCTTTAAACTATTTCCTATCAGCCTGCTCTAAATCAAATAATCCTGCTTTTTGTAACTGTGTCCACATGACTCTCCGCACCAGTATCTTTGAACTTGCCTGTATTCCTAGGCTCAGTCCTGCTGGGTCCTTTAAGGGGAGAGGGGTCCAGCACACCTTTGACTCTCTGCCCTGATAATTAGGCGGATGAGGAATAGCTGTAGTCAGTGAGCAGGCTCACTTGGGTGGATTGAGGGGAAGTTGTTACAGGGAGAAGGTGCTGGAAGAAGCCTAAAGTGGCTTATTAGAGAAAGTTTGGCAGGAAGAATGGGAGTCCCTGGAAAAGCCCTGAGGACAAGGGTAAAAGATGGCTTGGATAAAAATGCAGCGAGCCAAGGTAGGATGCAAAACACTAGTCCTGGTGTGAACCTGGTGCAAAGCTCTATGGAGCCGGGGTGGGGTGAAAGGCCGTTCTTCTTTCTCTTGTGTGAAGCTGTGCAAGGCCCAGGACAGGTGGAGAAAGGTTTGTGCCTTAAGTTTGTGCAGCAAAAAAGCAGAACCTGGAAAAGAGCAAGTCTTGTGCCTTTACTTGAGGAAGGGAAAAAAAGGCTGCTTTCTCCCCTTCTCCCCTCCTCCCCACGACCGTTGAGGTTATTTCAGATCACCATTACCGATGTCTTCTTGTGTGATTTGTTTGGGAAGATCCCTATCACCAGGGTGTCTAGCAGCCTTCGCTGCCCAGTGCAGAAAATGTAGCATCAGTCCATTGCTCTTTTTCTTTTTTGCTCTCTGCTCATTTTGCCTTACCTGGTTCCCCACTTTGCTGTGTCTGCGGTTTTTTGTTCATCCGGTTTCATGTGTTATTTTTCCTTGCTCCATACTGAGTTCAGATCACCACAATGCCAAGCACAGAGTCCCTAAAAAAAAAAAACCCCAAAAAACCAGAGTCCAAATATATGTCAAGCTGGTGTCGGTGTGTCTGCAGAGAATACACAGGTGGCAGCTGTCTTCCCTTGTCCTCACACTGCTGCTCCGTGTTGCCGTCTGCAGTGACTCTTGGGAATAGTGGTTGGCAACAGTGGGCTATTTTGAAGGAGTTATTTTCTTGAGCCTCCCCCTCTGTGTCTAGCTGTCTTCTTTCGCACAGCTTGCTGTACTGCTACCAGCAACAAGGGCCTCGACCTCCGAGGTAGAGACACTTAAGACCAGACTTTTTCCCACAATGTAGCACTCCAGGTACTTGGTTTTCTTTGGAAACTCAGGACCTCAGTATTGAAATGGGAGCTTCTGGCTATTACAAATTGGGCCACTCGCACTCTGCATGGTGTAGAAAAGCCTGGCAGGACCCCACTACCTTTTGAGCATAGGCTCACTGTGTATTAAAGTGTAATGGGCACCCTGGGCCAGGTCTCCAACTGGTGTCAATGAGCAGCACTCCATTGAAATCCAAGGGTGTAAGCTATCATGCAGTAGCTGGCGATCTGACCTCATGCTGGCAAACCATGGCTTGACTGCAGCTACCCATGGCCTCCCGTGATATTAAGGTGGCGGGTCTTCATTGAATGGGGCTGTGGAGACGTACCTATTGGGATGGGGCTGGGAGGTAACGGGTATTAGGAGGATGAAGGCAGCAGGAATCAGAAGCCTGGTTGGTGTTTCCTGCTTCTGTCCTTTGCCTGGTTCTCTGTGCTGCCTGACGCATTCATTTTATCCTTCGGCTGGTCAATGTGGTGGGGTGGAAAACATGGGCAGACACAACGTCAGCTCGCACTGAGTGGGGGGAGCAGTCAGGTCTTGACAGAGCCTCCTTTCCACAACGAGCTATGGAGACCTCCAAGGACTGAAGCTTTCAGCTAGTCTCCCATGTGAAAGGTAGGCACAGTGTTCCTTGGAGGGGCAGCTCCTTGGTAGGGATCAAGGTGGCAGAACAAACCATCCAAAGGTTTCAGAGGGGCTTCGGGTATCTCAACCCTCCCCTGGCCTTTGGAAAAGCTGGGGATGCTTGTGAGTTCACAGGAACAGAACCAGCATCTGCAAACAGAAGCTAGTGGCCATGCTGAAGAAAATTCATGACTCGTAAAGCAGGAATGATTGAGGTAGGTGGCACATGGGCTTGGCCAAGCCCTGCCAGGTTTGGCAGAAAGAAGAGGGGAAGGAAGGGCTGGTATATTTTAACAGAAATAACTGGAGAGATGTAGTGAGTAGGGTCTGACATGCAAGAAAGTCTTGAACGTGTTCTCCCCGGCACCAAATGTCGCTGTTCACCTCAGTGCGAGTTGCAGAGATCTAGCAGCACTTTCCATCTGCTGGATGGTGGCCCTGGACAGCAGGAGGGGCATGGCAAAGCAGAATCTAGTCCAGAGCAATGGCAACCTGCTGTTCCAGGCTCAGTCTTCCTACAGCTCTGCCTGGGCAGTTGGATCCCAAGCAGTGTGGTATTGCAATGATGTCTAGGAGCCAGGCTTTGGCATTGTATAGACACCAACCATTGAATTGCTCATCACTCTAGAGATCTTCCCATCTAAGTAAATATACAGCCCCTGCGCACCCGTTGTCACTCTCAGGACATATAGGTTTGCTTATGCATCTCATTCTGGACCCTGGACACCCTCGTCTTCAAATATACAACCCTAGACTAAAAAATCAAGGTGCTGATGCATCTCAGACCTGATGTGCCACATGCCCTGCTACTCCAGCTCTGGGCACTCCTTGAGCTGTGACCTGTAACCACCTTGATTTTGTCAGCTCTGCCTTTGCCATCTGTCTCTGGACCTTTTGTGAGCAGAGCTTGACTTTAAGTCTACCAGGAGGTGAACACCCATGGTTGGCAAGAGCGCAATGCTGCTGAAATAGCATCCGGGTGATTGCAGAAGTCTGGTTACATCGGGTCAGCGCACGATACAGCAAGCAAATGTAACATTAAGGAAGTGTTAATACAGGGGATGAACTGAATTAATGTGACCACTGTATATAAAATGGGAAAGCTGTACCAGTCATGGGTCTGCTTAGCACTGCTGCTCACCCATTGAGCACCTTCACATTTGGCTACTTGTGATGACAAGGCACTGGCACAGCATCTAATTGAATTGGCAGATAGCACGTTGCCTCATGGGTAGGCATCGTAATGTCTTCCATGCTGACTTTGGGCTTGCTACCTTGTGGGAAATCGTTGTAGGAGAGTGCTGAGGAAACTGAGGGTCTGGGAGCAATGGTGCTGGAAGATCCTTGGTTCTGTCTGCTCATCAGATCCTCTAGCGTGGCTTTTATAAACCACTGGAAGAACAAACCTATGTGCCTGTCTTACTCGCGGGACACCATGCTGAGATCCTAAGGATGACCGGAGAGTAACTGCATTGCTACAGTTATTTCTGGACCCCGTGCCCTTGGCTGAGAAGCAGGTGGTGCTTCCTCACCAACTGCAGGTAACTCCAGCAAGTGAAGTGTCAAAATGGGTGTGCGTGCGTGTGCACACCCAAATCCCATTAAATACAGAAGAAATTCCACCCTTTCAGGTTTGTTCATGATATCAAGTTCCTGAAGGCAGTGGACTGACCTGGTGGTGACAAAGTGCTAAGCATATGTTTGCCCCAGGTGTGGAGGATGCTGGAGTGTTTGGACACCTGAAAATCAGGCTGTTTTTTAAGGTCCTTATTTTTAGAGAGCTGCGTGTTACATTTGGCCTTGCTGGCTGTAAGGTGCAAGTCTACTTGGCCTCTTATTTTCATGACAAGGGATCCTTACTTGGCATCTAGCAGGAGGCAGAGGTGGCCTCGTGGATAGTGCTCCCTAGGAGGTCAAGGTTTCTCTGTTACACTCCCAGCTCTGGTCGGCTTTCCCCCTTGGGCACAGTGCCTTGCACAACTGCAGTCTTGGAGCTATCCAGTTTTTCTGCAAAATACCTTGTGATGAAGGGGTGTATTTCCCTGCTCCTGTATCTTCTCTTACCTGAGGATCTTTGAAAGGGGCTAATCACAGCCTTATTTCCTCGTGACTCAATGCTTCTACACTCTGTGTGTGAATGAGTCATTGGATGGGAAGCTTTAAAGATAAGGCCTTCTGATGAGATGAACCTCAAGAAACTTCTCATTAATCACTTTGCTTTCCTGGAAACACCATCTCCTTTCCCAGTCAGAGCAACTGTAATGTTACAGAGGGGGTGCAGATAGCTAGTTAGTATTCAAGCTGAAGATGAGCTTGCGCCCCAGCCTGAAGTTTATACCCTCCACAAACCTCGGCCTTACGGGCTTGCCACAAGGCAGCAGGAGGTGCAGATTCAGGGTTATATCACTGGAGACTGAATTACTCCTGCAGCTGAGCAGGGTGATGGGCTGGGAGCAAAGTCTGAGTGCAATTCTAGTAACAGAAGATGCTTCAGGGAGTTGCAGTCACTTGGGAATATTGAGTCACCAAGGCCTGGATGGCAAGAAAATAAGGGAGAAGTAATATCTGCTGATATGCATGTAAGCGTGCAGTCCAGGTCAGAGCTCCCATTGCATAAGCCAGGGGGGTTCTTGGTCTTGAAAGCATCATAGAAAGCCTGCTAAAGATACCCTGAGCCTGACTTCTGAGGGTGGTGTCAGTCTCTTCTAGTGCAGTATGACCCTACCTCCATCCCACTTCTTTTTTTTAAGCAGAGCAACTTCACCTGTAGCACTCGCAGTTGCAAGTACATCAGCGTTGCTAGAGTACGTGAGCATCCGCAAGCAAACCTGGGCAGAAGCAGAAAAAAAGAAAAATCTGTCTCTTCATTCTCCATACTGAGAAATGAGGAAGGGGATTAGATGCAGAGCTTGTCAGTCACAGCTGGCTTTCGGTAAAGGGGTTGGGTGTCTGAGTCAGTTCTCCACCAGGTGTGAACAGACATATGGGCCTATGGTGTCTTGTCCTCATGCTACAGGGAAAATAGGAGGAGGAGGACTCATAGCACTCTAAAATTGCTCTTGATGTCAAATTACAAGCCAAAAGCAGGGTGGGGTGATATCCTCTACCTGAGCAATGACTCTCTATCGCTGGCTGCAGTGGTCAGTACAGCTTATGAAATTCGATTAGTGTTTCCTTAAGGTCTCACCATTTTAACAAGTGAGGGATTAATTATGCTGCTTGTGATTTGTTTTTGCAGCCTCACCTTAATGCTCGGCTACTTTGGCACTTCATTAGTCACAGGGCAGCTCAGTAACGCTTCCCCGGTCTCTGCTCATTTTGTTGCCTTTGGCATGTCTCACGTGGCTGGACTCCGTTCTTCCATAGGAGATGCTGAACAAACTTTCCCAGCAAAGGGGAGAGAGCTGTGCACTGCAGGTCACTAACGCTTTGCTCTAACAAGCATAATTAAAGAGACTTACTCCATTATCCAATTCGATTACAGGGAAATTGCTGGGTAAACAAGGAGAAAGGAAGCCCAGGGTGAACCCAAGTGACTGAAATAGCCTTTTGGATCTGATCTCAGCAGCCTTATTTACGTAAATGCATTTGCCAAGGCCTCTCAGCCTTGTTCTATTTGAAGTTCCCCAGGTTGCTGAATGTGGCAGGTAATAGAGCTAAATGAATGATTTGCAACAAATTTATCTGACCGCATTTTGCCTTCGCTTCTGTCTCTAAACTAACAGGACCCCTATGGCGATGGTTGATTATTCCAAGGTTTCTTCGACCGAAGAGCCTTGGCGGATGGCTTCCTCACACCTTCACTACAGTTCTTGCCATTTGGGGTGAAGCTGCCTGATAAAGAACTGAGGGTGACTGATTTGGATGCCTGATGTCTGCAATAATTGCAATGCAGTGTTACCACGTGTTGGCCCTCCAAGGATGGCCACTCTGAGCTGAACAGATTGTTGTGAGCCCTTGAAGTCATAGCCTCCAGGGTGCCCCGAGGAAACTCACTCAAGCAGTGGACAGGCAGGACTTGTACTGGGCCTCCCAGCTGGTGGTGGAGCTCAAGGGACACGTTTGTAGAGTGAAGCAGTAAAGAACCCGAGGCTTGACATACTGAAACAGTGAATTGATTTCAAGATAAATAATTCCAATCTTTATCTTAAAGACACAGATTGTGTGTAGACTAAACGAGGGGCCCGTGTGCATGACACTTTAAAGTGGGCTTTAAAGTGGGCTAAATGCTTTTGTACCGTTTTAATAGTGTCGGTGTTTGCATATTAATTCCAGCCGCTGTAGGAAATTCAGCAGCGTAATGTGCCTGAAATGACTTGGGGCGCAGCAAACTAAAACTCCTTTGGGGAGCTTTAGTTTGCTGCCCCCTACAGCCGCGGAGCGAAGCATCGGGCTCCGTGCAGCTCCGCGGCTCTGCAGGAAGCCCGTGCAGGCAGCCTGGCAGCAGCCCGGTTTGCTTCTGTGGGGAATGCTCTCTACAGAGCACCTGTCCATACCTGTGGTTTGCATCTGATTTAATCCTTAATTTCTCAAGTGCCTTTTTAACTGCTTTGCGTGTGCACATTGGTTGAACTTACTCAGCCTTTCAGAGGGGATGTGTTGTATCTTTTACAAATGTGGAAACTGAGGCACAGTGCCCGTGTGACCTTGTTTATGCTCATAATGCAAGCTCCTGTCAGGATTGCAGTTAGGGCCCTGTCTCTTGGCTCCTGTGATGGTGGCCTCCTCCTGGCTGCTGGAAGAAAAATCACATTAGCTTAAACTTTCAGGCAAAACTTTATGGGCTTTTTGTGAGATTCTGGTTAGATCTCAGAGCTAGAGATTCTGAAAGTTTTCTTTTTTTTCCTTTCCTGTCCCTTTACACCCCCTTATCCCTCCACTAAGCAGCATCTACTTGGGTCTGTACTCTCTAACCATGACTGACACATCCGAGTTGCACTAACTGGCTGAAAATCTCTGCCATCTCATGATTTGTTACCCCCCCCTCCCCTGCCTCTTCATACAACGTGGTGAAAATG
>NW_017729015.1:12109276-12110148 GCF_001723915.1 Gavialis gangeticus | reverse complement strand
CTCTGCCATCTCATGATTTGTTACCCCCCCCTCCCCTGCCTCTTCATACAATGTGGTGAAAATGCCCTGGATATGATGCACACAAACCTCAGATGAGCAAAGCCACCTGAAGGAACAGTGGGCAAAGCCAAAGTCAGACCCAGCCCTGTGCTGCTCTCAGATTGTTAAATCAAATCTGTGCTTCAGTAGTGCAGACCTGCCTGTGGCCTGGTTACTTATTGCTTAACAAGTGCATTAGTGTAAATCAAGAGGCATGTTTCAATTATCTAATAGAAGAGTTATCGATCCACCTTCCCATTCTGGGTGTTCAAATGTTCCAGTAGGAGAAACAATATTTGTATATGCTATAAAAAAATTGAAATACAGTTTTATGTTTCAATTAGGTTGTACTTGGAGAGCTGTTGCAAGAGGCCTTTTTACAAGTGCCTATTGCCAAACTACTACATGCGGAAGTCAGCTAGAGTTCACAGCTATTTTTTTTTGTCCTGTTGTACTGTCTCTCCCCTTGCCTTCCAGCTCAGGTTGGAACTAGGACTCATCCGAGAATATTCCCACTAAGGGTGGTTATACTGAAGAATGCAAAGTAGATCTGCACCTTATTAACTAACTAAATTGGAGACCCCAAGCATACTGCATCAAAATACCAGGTCATTGTAACAGACCCTTTGCAGGGACGGCCTGCTTCTGATTTTTTTTTTTTTAATGCAAACTTTGTGCATTTAAACAATATCAAAATGAGAATCCAGTTTTCCAGTTCAAAGCAAAATTAAGTGAAAAACAATTTAAGACAGACTGAAGGGTCTGGGATCATGGGAAGCCAAGATCTTGCTCTGTGTGTGTGTGTGTGTGTGTGTGTGTGTGTGTGTGTGTGT
>NW_017729015.1:12103970-12109249 GCF_001723915.1 Gavialis gangeticus | reverse complement strand
TGTGTGTGTGTGTGTGTGTGTGTGTGTGTGTGTGTGTGTGTGTGTGTGTGTGTGTGTGTGTGTGTGTTCAGGATAGGAAAACTCTTCAGTTGCTCTTGTAGAGCTGGGTGGTAAATACTTTTTTCTGTCTCATATGGACTTTAAACTGCTCCCAAGTTTAGAGAAACATCTTACTCAAAACCTTGTAGACTGTTTTCCCCTCATAGGGATGGTCACCTGAATACGGGCTCTTTGGATTAATGATTCTCAACTCTGGATTAGAAACAGGGTTTGAACCTAGAACTTGCACTTTGAATAGGTACATCTCCACCACTGTAGCTGTTAAAACCAGTCATTCCCATCCTTTTTTATGGTTGAACCATGGAGGAGGAGGAATATATTGTACCCATAAGGCTCTTTGGGCACGTGCAGACGAGCATAGACGTGCAGTATGTGGCACCGCAAATACGTCTGCAGTAGCACATACTGCACAGCCAGGTATTCTTCACGCTGCAAGGGTGCACTACCTGTGCATGCGCTTCTCTGGGATATTTTTGACCCCTAGAAAAACCAGAGCAGCGAATGCACAGGCAGTGCA
This sequence comes from Gavialis gangeticus, assembly GCF_001723915.1. NCBI lineage: Eukaryota > Metazoa > Chordata > Crocodylia > Gavialidae > Gavialis > Gavialis gangeticus. The sequence continues at coordinate 12,108,672 of NW_017729015.1, read as the reverse complement.
CACCACTGAAAAGCAGCGTCGGGCTGCCCAGAGCCACGCTGCAGCTGCCAGCCAGGCATTGCCTGGCAGGATTGCCACTGCTGCAGCCCTGAGGGACACAGTGCTGGCCCCAGCCTCCCTTGCCGCCCCCAGGGTAACTTGCTGTGTGCCAAAGTGCAGGTGGCACAGGCATTCCCCGGGGACAAGTAGCTGTGGGGCAAGGTGCACTGCTGCTACTTGTTCCCAGAGAACCAAATGTCTGTAGTGACTTTAGGGGAGGACTGCCTGGGGCCCCACACTTTATAAAACTAAAAATTAATTACACTGAATATTTGTATTATCAATATTGTATTAAGATACTTTCATTGCAGTTTCCCGGAGAGGGCAAAGTGAAATTGAAATCGAAAATGTCCGACTTGGTTGTAGGTCATCAAAATTAAGCCTTTAGGGGGCCCCAGATGACTCTCTTGCCCAGGGCCGCAACAACCCTAAGGCCACCACTGCAAACGTCCCCGCTCATCTGAACACAGCCTTTATTTCTACTGTACTGAGAAATCTCTACGAATGCCATCTCTTATCGTCAAAGTGCCTTAGGAGCTTTGGATGAGAGCTGCTGTAGAAATGCAGAGCATCCATTTGTACAAGCATAAGGCAGTGAGGTTTGATGGTTACTATAAACGAGTTTAAAAGGGGATACACAAGTGTCATTCTTCGCTCTAACACCTGACCTGGTCTGTGATTATGGCAAATGTCATAACCCCTTTCCAGGACTGTTTACCCAAGGCTGCAACACTTCCAGCCACTAATGCCCAGCCTGGCACATCCTATACTTCACTAGGTGAGTTGGGAAAGAGTTTACTAAATGTTTTGTCCCATACATTTGTTTGATCGACTTTCATGCATTTGGTATTTGAGAGAGAGGTTTGCGCTTCTTAAAAACTTGACATGGGTAGAAGGCGCCTTAGGCATTTTGCTTGTAAAAACAAACATCCCAGAGAAGAGCTAATGCAACGTGGAGTTATTCTAAACCTCCCTGCTTTAAGTCCATTGTCCTGTGGTCACCGTATAAAATGCAATTTAAAGCTGTTCCTATTTTCCTGCTTGGAGATAAATATGGGACTATTATCAAAAATTTAAACCCATTCCAGGCTCCATTTAGTATTTAAAAAAAGAAAAAAAAGGTGGCTCCACTCAGCTGTCAGTCCCTGGCTTCAGTTTTCAATTAAATAGGCTTGTACCCTTCACTGACAAGGAAATGTCTTCCGTTTAGTTGCAGACTACAGAAGGATCCTTTACAGCTTAAGAAGGAGACCAAATAAAATGTCATTTGCCACCTTTCCTGGATAGCTTTCTGCTTAGAAATAAATACATAAAGTCGTGTCACTTGGCGCTGTTGATAACCCTTTTCTGGGACAGAAGGAGCCTTGGATTAGAAATAAAAGCAGCGATGTGTCTGTAGCACTCCTAATCCTGCTGCTGTTTTATTTAACTCCAAAGCCTACTGCTCCATCATTATGTGCTGTCCCAGCATACAGGCGAGTGGCTTGGCTTGGTAGTCTTCCTACTCACTTTGCATAGGTGTATGTGATGTAAGTTACAGACAAAAAAAGTGATGGCTATCCTGCTTGTCTGCAAGCATGTCTAGCTTACAGATGTTTCCCTGCCTTTGAAGGGGTTTTCCACTGAACAACACAGGGCAGCGTCCCAGCCACCAGCGGAGGGTTTGGGATTGATTGAGAGTGTGGTCGCAGGGTACAAAGATAAGAAAGGTTTATTGACTTAGCAAAAACACAACTATGTGTAGTAACAAGACAAACAATGACAGACACGAATAATTTGCATCAGCAACTTATCAGCAGTCCCCTCTGATGCCTGATGTACAACAAGTTTCTCTTTCCACAAAGCTCAGCGAAGTTAGGCGTCCCCGCTCAGCGCTGTCCGAGAGGTACTGGGAAGGACCCTGGTACTCAGTTCTTGGGCTCCTTAAGATCCACGGGCCCACTGATCTAGATTAATAGCTAATTAATCCTTTTTACAGAGCTGTATCTTCCTTCTGAATGATTTCCAGACACTTCAGCCAATTTATAATTTCTGAACTGTGCTGATAACTTACAGCCACTCAGATTTTTTTTATTTTAACTGTCCTTAGACTGACTAATAGCAGTACAAGCCTTGCATTCTTTTGATAAGGTTAATTTTAACTATGCTACAGGGCCTTACTACTTCAAGGCTTTGCTAAATTTACTAGCCCTTACTTTATACAAGGCCTTACTACAACTTAAATTTTAATTAGGCTCTTAGCAACAACATATAGTTTAGTATTTAAACAAATGACAGAAAAACACTTGGTCTAATCTTCATAGAGCCTTCAGCAAGTACCTTTATCACAAAGACATAATTTTCAGCTGTCACAGGTAGCTGTTCGTAAAGACTCAATGCAAATTAGAAGTCTGCTGGATTGCCTATCTCAAGCTTTACCAAAGTGTCTCAAATGTCCTGAGAAGGGAACACTTACTGGGCATGTCTACACATGCATTTACGCCAGTTTAAATTTACTGCACAGTAAATTACTGTGCACTAAGTGGGAATAGGCCAGCATCTACACATGCAGGCATTAAAACTTGTTAACACTGGGTGTGGTCTGACTTGGGACTAAAGTTAGTCCTAAAGCAGTCAGCGCACAGTGTTACTGCACAATAAGGCATCTACATGTGCATTACTGTGCAGTAAGTAATTGGGTGTAAATTTGATACCTGCATGATGCAGGTATCAAATTTACACTGAAATCAGTGTAAGTCACCATATTTACTATGCAGTACAGGCATGCACGGGATTTCAGTTACTGCGCAGTAAATGTGCACATGTACATGCACCCATTATGTTTTTGGGTTTTTTAATGAAACCATCTCTACTTCTGAGTTCTGTTTATTTGCCATCTGGATTTTAAGCTTCTAAAGTTGTTGTTGACATCCACAATGTTGGGAACCTATTCACTCTTAATTTCAAAGTCAAGTTCTCCTGTTTTTGTGTGGCTCCAACTCCCAGGCCTTTTAGGAAAAGTGTTCACCAAAAAAGAGCTAGCAAAGCTGCTGTTGGGCACTGCAGACTCTCTCAATGAGCTGTAGAGACTACACTATGGGATCGCCTCAAAGCTGTTTTCAGGGTTTGAGTGGCAAATAGACTTTTTATGGCCCCTCTGCAGGGAGGAGTGATTTTCATTTATTAGTAATGGACCCACACAACAAATTCATGCCCTCTATAGTGCATGGTGTACAGTTTCCCAAATTGTGCTCCTTTCTGTCTTGCCCTTGAATTCATGAGGCTTGGGTCCAATAAAAAATAGATCACCCTTCTCTACTTCCTCAGGTAAACCAGTGATGCAAGGAAGAGGAAGAGATATTTTCTGCCTGTAACAATCCTACAGGCGTGAATCTTGCTCGTAAATCTGACCCGTATTCCTCATTTTCATGATCCACTTATTGAATGCATGAATATCCCTGGGAAAGCCAATGAGCTTGGTCTCAAATGAATACAAGGAGCAAAGCAGCAGGTTCATATCTATGTTAGTAACAAGTCTTGATTCTTGGTCCGAAACCTTTTAAAGTCCCATAAGACGTTTAGGGTTAGAGATGAATCCAATCCTGGACCAAGCCTACTTTTTTTTTCCCCACAGTTTTTAGTTCTTTTCTGAGCTTCCTTTGAGGCATTGAAGTGCTAAATGATGAGATTTTATGACAGCCTGGGAGATTTAGGGCCAACATTTAAATACTAAATGCTGAGCACGCTGGAAAATGTAGAGCTGTGGTGCTTGGATCCCCTGTGTTGATTCAAGCCTATTTTTGCATAAATATATGTCAATGTAGTAACGAGAATTCTCTATGCTATTTATATTATGTGACAAGTCAGAGCATATTAAAAATCCTGAAGGATTTCTGCCAGTTCTGGTAGGGAAGAATTATTATCTTTACACCTGGAGAAAACCTTAGGCCCAGAGAAATTAAGTGACTTAAATAAGTCACAATACATGTCTAGGGCAGTAAGGGATTGAACCTAGAGCTCTTGAATTGTAGTGTCTTAACTACAAGGGTATTCCCCCTTCCCCAGTGTCCCATTTGTCTCCTTGCCTAGAGAGTTTGTGACTTGGACCAAATCTTATCCTTTGGGGATAGCCAGCAATATCTGAGAAGCCACTGCTTTTGATCCTCTAGATAACGAGTCACTCATGTGACCCTGGGAAACATTTTCCATATGTTCTTATACAGAACATCACCTACTTATACTGTTTAACTAAAGGGCATTATAAATCTGCTCAGCTGGGAAGAATAAAAAGAGGGCTGCATTTACATTTTTATTGTCCTGTTTACATCTGTACTTTTTTTTTTCCCTCTTCAACCCAAATGTGAAGGTGGGGGATGACAACAATCCAGATGGAGAACTTAAACAAGCATCACGTGTGTTTTCAGCAGCAGTCCAGTTCTGGGCAAATCTAGAGGCTGGTTAGCATTTATTGGCTCTTCCTTCCTGAGGAAGTAGAAGTAGCAAGCCTAGCCAAACCCTGGCTGGTTTAGAGTAATGGCCCTGAGTGGGGAAAAGTGACTTGTTCCTTACTCATGGATATTTAAAGAGGATGTTAAAAGTGATTCATTTGAATGCAGTAGGTGCGTCTACACTGCTATTAAGGTGACACAATAAACTCCGGAGCAGTTTGTGCTGGAATTAATAG
>NW_017729015.1:12084831-12098970 GCF_001723915.1 Gavialis gangeticus | reverse complement strand
AAACCCTGGCTGGTTTAGAGTAATGGCCCTGAGTGGGGAAAAGTGACTTGTTCCTTACTCATGGATATTTAAAGAGGATGTTAAAAGTGATTCATTTGAATGCAGTAGGTGCGTCTACACTGCTATTAAGGTGACACAATAAACTCCGGAGCAGTTTGTGCTTGAATTAACAGCTCCTGGGTGCAGTGTCTACGCACGCACTCAAGACTGCAGCAATTAGAGCCAGGGTAGAGCACCCGTAGCCTGGCAGGGGACAGGAGGGTCAGCCCTGGGGTCCAGGGTGTAGCAGCAGGCGGTAACAGGTGGTGGAAAGGCTGGCGGGAGCTGGGGGTCTGGCCCCCAGCTGACTTAGCTGATCAGGCACAATTTGTGCCTGGTGGTCACCATTCACATGAGTGTTTGATTGCAGTTAATTACTCAACTATCTTAAAGCAGAGTTAATTTACTGCCTCCTAATACTGGTGCACGTGTGGATGGTGATGTGTTACTGTGGAGCTAATTACTGAGGAGTTGATTAAGGTGCACATGTAGACGCACCCTGTGAGGAGAAGAGATGCGATGGATAAAGGGGCTGGGGACTGCTTGGTACTTAGGAGGTTATGAGTAAGAGTGTAAAGCCAAGTACATGTGTGAAAAAGCAGAATCGCTCCACAGACTGCAGCAGAGTGACTGGATTAATACTAGCATGTCATATGAAGAGAGGTTGAAGGAAATAGGGATGTCCAGCTTGCAAAAACAGTGCTTAGAGAGAACATTTCTGTCTTTTAATAAAATGCATTTGCAGTTGATCTGAATTGAATTCTAACGTGTTTCATTTTGTGGAAAATGTTTGGCTTCTTGAGAGGCTGGAACATACATGTTGTACTGCCCTCTGGACAGTCCTAGTGGGTAGAGAGACCTTGTGCTTTAACTCCATGGATAGGCAGGAACTTCCAGCAAAGTGGGATGGCTTCATCAGGTCAGATTGAGGGATCCTCTTCTCCCCACTTCATGAGGGACGCTGCTATTGCCTGAGGGCTGTGATTGCTATTTGCAAGGTGAAAGACCTTGGTGCTAGTCTCTGGTCTAGGTAATGCTTGTTTCAACAAATCACCTCTCCAGAGATTGTGGAGAGAGACTCTCAATGTCCCAACCAGAGGGTGACTGGGACACATTCCTCATGGTTGCAAATGCCCTTGAAGAGGAAGGACTTGAACCTGGGAATGTCACCTCCTGAGTGAATCTTGCCCCAAATCTTTCTCCCCAATTTAAACCAAGAGGCAAACTCAACCTGAAGTTTTTGAATAGTTCTAGGGTGATCACAACTGAATTTTTCCAACAAACTTACTACTTGCCCAAGAAAAAGTATTCCACCCCATTCGAGCTGCAATGGGCACCACTAAGTTGCTGGACTCGAGAGGTATGCTGTTTTTCTTACATCCATATTTGCAGCGGCAGCAGTGCCAATAATAGTCCTCATCTGCCTCTTGCACTTTAACTAAAGGCTGTTACTTCTATAAAGCCTGTAAGGGCAGAATGCAATGTGGCATATTAACACCAGGGAGAAGCAAAATTTAGAGAAGAAAAGTAGGGCATATGATATCAACATAAACCGCTGAGAATCAAGAAGCTATTTATGAACGATTTACTTGCTTAGCCCCTAAAAATAGCTCAGGCTGTACTTGAAAATAGGTCTGTGATTGAAATCAAGTCCTAGACGTGATGTAATTGTGGGGCTAGCTCATGGTTTATGGAGAAAGAGGCAATCAGTTGTTCCAGAAATAGACCCAGGGCCCTTTCCGTGGACAGAGGCGATGCTGGTTTGAATATTATTGTTGTTTTTAGATAATCGAGGAGGGAGATATGAGAAGAAACATTGTCACACAGATCTCACATTTTCATGCTAAGCTAACCGTATCTCCTGAATGCACAAATTGGCTGAGAGCTGAAATAATGTCATAAAGCCCTGCAAGAATCAAACCTTGGGCCTGTGCTCCCTTAGCACATGTTAATGTGTCACCATCTCGGTCACTCCGTTAGGTGGAATCAGCCTGCCCTGTATTTTTGATGGCTACCGGAGGGTTACTTGACCCAGCATATCACAGGAGCAGTCTGAGAGATTGCTGCTGAAAGAGGAAGGGAGGGATGTCTAAGTAAGCTTAAACTTAAAAAAAAAAAAAAAAAAAACCCAAACCCCTCAAAATGTTTTGAGTTGGACTTAGTTTGTTAAGCATGTTCATGCACAATTAACTCCTTCTCTCCCTAAGCTGAAGTGAAGCATCCTTTAGAGTAAACTAACGGGAAATCTTCTGTAAGGTAGTTCTGTGGGTGAGTTGTTAAGTAAGGCAGCCTCCTCTCATGAGGCTAGAAATAGATGTTGTCTAATGAAGTGGATCAGCCGTGTTGCGGTACATCGTGGCACGGCTGATCCACTTCACTGGGTGAAATGCACATTGCCCCTTGTCCTATCATTGATGATGAGGGGTGATGAGATCTCCCTGCTTTCACTGTCCAGTGAATGGGGGAGTACCAGAAGTGGTAGACGCCTACTGCAATAAAGTAGCAGAGCCTAGTATCACCTTTTGTCACACCATGGATTTTTCTTTCGTGTGGAGTGACAAAGGGGATCGACATGTATTTGCTCAGCATTTGTGCCACCATAAAAACATGTACAGTGGCACAAATGAGACATCAGATGATGTCTGTTTCCACCTTCAGTCCATAATAAGCTAGGCGTTTTAGGAGCTTCTTCCTCTGGGATGTAAAACCTCCCTCATCTTGGCTTGTGGTTGTTAAACATCCCAGATGACTAGGAGGGTTAAATGATGTTTAAAGCAAAATACAACTGGGGTAATGACAGTCTGCCTCTCTACTTCTCAAGACCCTGCAATTTCATTTCATCCTCTTTAATTTCTTAGATTAACTGTTGTTCAGGGTATGATGTTATTAGGAACGATCAGCTGTCTCAATATGCTTGCTGTAGGAGCTGGATCCAAGGGTGCGGGGAAAAAACGGGTGGTGTCAACAGTGATGTGGTTTTGATTCTGAGTGGGTCATCAGCAAAGGCTGTTTTGCTTTAATAAGTTTGACTTCATCATCTTTGGCCAGGATTTGCACCTGCTTTGAAAGACAGGGCAAGTTTTAACTACAGCAAACCAGGTCTGAACCACCACCTGCCTATCCACATACACAAGTCGACTGAATCAGTGCTACCGAAGTCCTTCAGTGAGACTAACATGAGCTTGCCTTTGCAGGTAGTAGTGCTGACACATTGTTCAGTGTCACCGCTTGGGGTTAAACAGCTGTGGTATCCCACACCAGAGGGGCCTGCATTTTATTTCAGATGAAATTCAACCATGAACATCCAGTTTGTTGTGAGGTATAATTCCTGTTTGTTAAGGAGTCCTAAAAATATTGAGGGGCTGGTAACACACTGGAGAAGGAGGAAGGTGTTATATAGCCTTTGTGAGAATAAAGTGTATTCTGAATATGACCAGAATGGAGAAAGCGAGCACATGTATTGAAGGTGACAGTAGAGCACAAGATTGGAGGAGCAGGGGGCTACTGAAAGCAAAGCCCATTACAAAACGTAATGCAGTCCATTATTATTCATTTAAATGTCAGTGTTGTAATAGAAAAGTGGTGTCTCCTAAAACAAAGAAGGTGCTTTTATTGGAGACCAAGGATTAACTGTAGCTTCCAGCATTTTGCATTGTTATATATGACTAAGCATGGCTCTTCATGACAATTTGCAGACTTGTGAGGCCACTACAGCTTGCTGCAGAATCTGGAGAGAAGGAATTGCAATGCGGCTTCAGCTCAGCTGCTGCAGGGAGACCTCTTTTGGGTGCTGACAGACATGTGGCTCCCCAATCTAACTCACGGCACTTCACAAAAAGTGCCATGAGTTAGATGGCCACTCTTGATCCAACAGATATTCACTATTGGATCGGGAGGGTGTGTGATCAAGCTCCCCTTCGGAGCTGATCCAGGGAGAGAGGCTGTGGGTTTGTAGCTTGTGTCCCCTAGCCCTGCCCCCCTGTCCAAGCTATCATGCTGTCTTGAGATGGGAGGGGGGAAAGGTAGGGAAGGAGGTCTGTCTGTTCTGAGATTTCCCCAGATGTGATAAAGAGGGTGTGGATTGGACCCTCCCACCTCAGGGGGGCTCCAATCTATCTGCTCCACCTTCCAGCACTGGCTGAAGAACCCCCAGACCGAATTCATTCCCCTCCCTTCCCTCCTCTCCCATTTTGAAGATAGTGCACAGAGCACAGCTGGGCTGTGTCAGCTAAGCCCTGCTCCCAGCCACACTGACAGACATTAATGAAGGCGCTACACTTTGGAGCACCTTCATCTGAACCCTCATATAATGAGGGTTCAGCTTGTCATGTGAACGGGCTTTTTTGAAGCATTCTGCAGCTATGCACTTCTGTCAGGGATGACTCTAGAGTGCTTTCAGTGGCCAATCATGCAACAAACCATCACGTCTGTCAGCATTACTTTGTCCTGGCTAAAACCACCCAGCTCCAGGGAAAATATCTAGTAAGCATGGGAGCTCCCAGGTTCCCAGACCAATCCATAAAAGCAGCCTGACATATTAAGGAGGGCTGATGTGTTTTCAAATGAGTTGGTGACCTTCCCTTACTGCCCAAAGCTACGAGATGCTGAACACCATTATCTCCTATTACCTATAGTGGGAAAGGGAAACATTTTTCACTGCAGCCCTTCTGTTCCCCCAACCTCCCTTTAGAAATTCTCTTCCCAGGTATAGTAATAGACGTTCTAATTTTAGAGATGATCCCTAACTGAGGAGACCGAGGAAGTTGGTAATTGAGACATGATTCCTCAATTAAGTAGTAGCCAGTTAGAGAAAGAGAAAGGGCCCTGTGAAGCTTGCCTACTGCTCCACAATAAAAGCTGTTGTTTAGTTCTTCTCATTCATGCTGACTGTATCTTTATAAACCCAGTGATGAGAAGCCTCCAAAGAGCAATTTTATTTTTCTTAAGGAGTAACACTCCGGACATTTCTCTTCCTCCCCAGGCAGAGTCCATCCTGGAAGGAGGCTCCTCTGCATCAATCCAAGAGCCTAAAATGCAGCATCTTGCCTGAAGTAGGAAAGCCTTTTGTCAAAGACAAGTGCATTTAAGTCCTACACACCCCTATTCATTCCCCCTGCAAAAAAAACCCTGTAATCCTGCCTAGCAGCTATTTCCAGCTGATGTCTCATTGTAAAGAACTATTCAGCTGCAAAGGTGGTGTATAGTGGATTCTCACTGTCTCCAACTTTATTTCCTTTCAAATACTTTATCTTTTCTGTGCACTTTGCCCGTAGCAAGCCTGGAAGTGGCACCTCTCACATGACCTGTTTTGCTTTTGGGTGCTTGATAATAGTGTCTCAACTTTATTCCTTTTCAGCTTGTTTCTCTCAGTGGTTCAGTGGCAGAGAAATTGTTTATCTCCATCTTTACTCTCCCTTCCCCAGCTCCCTGTAATTCTTATTTTAGCTGTAGTCAAAGATTATCCATTAAGACAACCACGCAGAGGACTTGAATTTGATTTCATTCAGAATTTAGAGCCAGAGAATGAGCTAATGGTCATAGAGGGGACTAGGAATTAGTAGGCATAGGGGATGTTCTCTTATTTTGCAAAATGAAAGAATTTGCCTCTGAGAATCATAGATTTCATAGACATTTGGGGTGGAAGGGACCCCAGAGGGTCTTCGAGTCCAGCCCCCTGCCCCAGGGGCAGGAAGTCAGCAGGGATCATAGTATCCCAGCAAGGTAAGCATCCAAATGTGTCTTGAAGGCATTCAAAGTGGGTGCTTGAACTGCCTCCGACGGCAGTCTATTCCAAACCTTGGGGGCTCGGGCAGCAAACAAGTTGTTTCTTATGTCCAGCCTGAATCGGTCTCAGCGGAGTTTGTGACCATTTGATTTTGTCACCTCTTGTGGCGCTCTGGTGAACAGACGTTCCCCCAGATCCTGATGAGCACCCCTGATAAACTTATAGGTGGCCACCAGATCACCCCTGAGCCTGCGCTTTTCCAGGGTGAATAGCCCCATGGCTCTCAGCCTCTCTTCATAAGGTCTGTTTTCCTGACCTCTGATCATGCATGTGGCTCTCCTATGGACTCTCTCAAGCTTCTCCACATCCTTTTTGAATTGTGGAGCGCAAAACTGGACACAGTACTTCAGCTGTGGCCTCACCAAAGCCGAGTACAAGGGGAGAATGGCGCCCCGGGATTTGCTTGAGAAGCATCTGTGGATGCAAGCCCACATTTTGCTTGCTTTTCTAGCCACAGCATCACATTGCAGGCTCATGTTCATCTTGTGGTCAATTATGACCCCCAAGTCTCTTTCATCTGTAGGCCTACCCAGCATAGCACTGCGGAGCCTATAAGAATGCTACAGGTTTTTCCTCCTAAGGTGGAGAACCTTGCATTTTTTGGTGTTGAACACCATCAGGTTCTCGTCCACCCATTTCATGAACCTGTCAAGCTCTGCCTGGAGAAACTGGTGTTGTTTTGCATAAGTTCTCACTGTGTGACATCTTCCATTCTTGCTTTTCCCTGAAATTCAATCTGGGGGCTCAGGATTTTTTTTAAATGAAGAACATAAAAATTCACATTCCAGAGGAGATGCTTCCCATATTGGAATTACCTTTTCATTGGAAATGGGCCACTCTTTATGCAGTACATTCTACCTAGATGCTGATTGGCAGCACACTGTAGGTATTGCAAGTATGCAAGGAATGTAGAAATTGAGTGGTTTGAGCTTTCTAAAAGTTACCTCTTAGAATGGGTGATTTTTGCATGCGCAGCCCTTCATATGTTTTATAAAGGTCCCTAATTCCCTGACGTCGGCAGAGGATGTTAGTGTGCTTGAAATTTCCCCTGCTGCTCTGGGCACCTTATCCCTTTTTGGCTTGCCCATGTGGACTAACTCCCTGCTCTGAGCACCTCTGGGAGAAGTAATCAGGACTCATAGCAGAGATGATATCTTTTATGAGACAACAAGATTTTTGCAAAAAATATTCTTTCATTGCAAGCTTTCGGGCACAAACACCCTCCATCAGGCATTGGAGAAAAGATTGTAAAGGTGATTGCTTTTTCCTTGAGACCAATACGGCTAAAACCTGGGAAAAGTAAGCATTGCACTGCAAGGGGTGTTTTAGGATAGCTGGTGGACAGACAAACCAGCAAGTTCAAAGCAGTATGTCTGGACTTGGAGGGCAGTGCTGATTTCAACCAAGCCTTTGGAAGGTCACTTCTAATGCTTATGAGCAAGGTCTTACAATGAGAAATAGAGCAGCCAACAAGCATTTTAATCATATCATGGCTCCTTTTCCTATGATAGATTCTAGTCTGACTAGGTCGCCATCTCAAAAGTCTTTAGCTATAGCTTTACTCAAGCAAAGCTTCAGCCTTACTGACAAGTCACTGCCCACTTTGTTCAAGTTAAGAAAGCACCTTAAAAAAAAAAAACAAAATCCATGCACATCTACAGGTGACAGAGGTAGCACTGCTGCTAGAGCTGGTGGGGGAAAAAAAACACTCAACAGAACAAATCTGTTTGGAAAAAAATGCTGTTTTGTTGAAATCAAAATGATTTGTGGGAAGGTATTAACATACAGCAGGCATTGACTTCCCCCGAGAAATTTTGAAACTGTTCGAAGATAAGTATCTTGCTTTGACTTTCTCATTTCATTTCAACAAGTCAATTACTTTGGTATTAGGAAAACACAGTGTTTCCAAATCAAAGTTTGTTGTAAAATGTTCTTATCAAAACTGCCATTCAGCAATTTTTCAAAATGCTGCCTCCTCTCCTCCTCCCCTCACCAACTTTCCCTTCATTTAGGATGAACAAAGTAAAATGTTGGAAAATTTCTGATCAGCTGTAGTTGCCCTGAACTACACTGTACAATTTGGGTGGGACTGTGATCTTTTAATACTATATTATACTAGTACCAGTCTTATTATGGAGCAACACACAGTACTTTATACCAACACCCTTTGGACACTGGGCGTTCCTGTGTAACTGCCTCCACAGGGGACTGGGATGGAAGGCATTGAACTGCCTTGATTGTACTAGTGTGCTTTTGTGTGTAGACAAGACAATACCCTAGTTAACCAACCATAAGGGGGATTGATAGAAGGACCCGTACACTCAGTCACTTAAAGATGATACGATTTTAGTTCTCTCCATCATAGCTGAAAATATTTTGTTTCACTGAAGTGCTTTATCCTCAAGAAAATCCTCTCCAGAATCCATTTCTGCTAGATCCAATAATAAAGCCTGTTAGACCATGTGTAGCCTGTTGGGTAGCAATAAGCATGTTCAGCATGTTTGGCCTCATTGCGTGGGAACGGAGGAGAAAAACAAGAGGAGGAGAGAGAGTCCTTTTAAACATGCAAATATTTTTGGATAAGCGGCAAAATGAAAAGAGAGGGTTGCCTTGGGAATCGGTTATGAAACCAGGGGTAGAGACAGCAGGTCTGGATTCTAATTCTGGTCGTGTGAGATCTTCAACTGTTAATGAAACTAAAATGCTTCTTAAAATATTCTGTGGACTGACAAATGGGGTTTACTGTGGCCTTCAGGTGCTATTGCAGTATAAAGAATGAACAGTTGTACCCAAGAAGATGGTGCAGAGCGGGGAGTGGACTGCTGCAGATAATGCTTGCTCTAGGACAGGGGTGGCCAACCTGTGGCTCCAGAGCCACGCGCGGCTCTTCAGAAATTAATATGTGTCTCCTTGAATCTTTGCACAAGCACACGACGTGACATAACAGCTTGATTCAAGGAAATGCATATCAACTTCTAGAGAGCCGCACGTGGCCTCTCCTGCTCTAGGACTTTAATTTCAAATACACAATGGCAACCTATGTGCTCTGCCATACGCTGGTCTCTGCTCCTGTCCTGAGGAATGTGCCCTTTGCCTTAGGAAGTGTTTGGATGACGCAATGGTGCTTTGACCGTGGAGACAAGCGGTCTATTTTGTGGTCAGCCCAGCTTTCCTTAAGCCTGACTATAATGAGAGGAGTGAGGACACAACTGGCCTGTTGTGGCTACAGTTTCCTCCTAATCTCTAGGAGAGGAGCCCAAGAACCGGGTAACTGTGAAGAAAGGTGGAAAGGGGCACAACAGTTGCAAACTTGACTTTTCTCATGGGAAGACAGGATTTATGACTTGTGGCCATTCCTCAAATTAGGTTCATTGATTTTCTTTCCCACCCCGCCACCCCACTTTTGATACAGTTTGTTCCTTTTGAAATGCAATAAATCGCCTGAAGCACCTGGTTTCAGAGGAATTCAAGGCCTTTCCCACCCCCGCTCTTTTACACTCTGAAAGCTGGAGCATTACGGTGACGTATGATGCTGAGCTGCAGTGAACAGTTTGCAGGCCTGAAGTGTCCCCATGTTTCAGCTGTAGAAGAGGATGGAAGTGTTCCTCCTCCCACCCAAAAGGTTTTGAGATTTAGCATAATTCCTCATTGGAGTGAAAACCCTACAAGGTTTAAGCCTTTCTAGAAAGAAGTGTTCTGAATCTTGTTTCTTTGTTCATTTTAGGTCATTCAAATAGGGCTTTTTGTGGGCTTTAATAAAATCAGAAGTCATTAAGCCTCTCTAAAATGTTTTCACTTGAAGCATAATTATAATGGAAAAAAGTCCCCTGCTTCTCCCCCCATAAAGATATCACTGATGTTGGATGTAGGGTTTTTTCTTTCAGATGATTCATGTTGCAAAGTACAAGTTTCCCTCAATTTGTCTGGGTTCTGTATATGCAAATTTGCTCTTATGCGATGACCCATTTTATACCAAAAATTTGTTACATGCAAGTTAAATTCACTTGTATGCAACCAGTGTGGTGGAAGTGCACAGTCAGCTGCTTGGCATCATTCCCACAATGCACCACGCAATAGGCAGAGGAAGAAAAAATTATTTGGGGGGGCTGAGCCAGGTGATGGTGCCCAAGCTGGGCTGCAGCACTGGCCCCTGCAGCCAGGCTCGGTCCGGCCCCGTCAGTGCAGCACCCTGGGAGCTGGCAGCCATGAAGCTGCCCGGGAGCAGGACCAGCACCCGCCGCTCGGGGCAGCTGCTACCGGTGCTTCTGGAGCTGCAGCTCCGCTTATATGTACTGTCTGCTGATGGTGTGTACCAAAATTGTCTTGTAATAGTGGGAGAAATGGGCCCCATGGGTCAGTTCAGTCGAGGTCTTGGAACATATCCTGATTTGTTACATTGTAAAGTGGGTTCCCTTTATGCAAACTGAAGTTATGCACCGTTTTCCAGGAGCACGTGTACAGCATCAAGCGAGGGACACCTGTAAATCTATTGGGTTTTTTTCCACCTTGCCTCTCTTTCAATGCCAGAATGGAACGTGGGGGGAGGGAAAGGCAGGGGGGAAAAGGAGGAAAACGCCCAAACATTTTTTTCCTTTGACATGTCATTCCTGCGTTGAATCCTTTTCAAAATCGGCAGAGGAAAAACTTATTTTAGGACACATGACATTTTCTCCAAAGCCACTGCAGTTCTCAGGTTCGCTCTAGATCACGGTATGAACGCTTAATGCCTGATTTGACGCCATTGCGATATACGGGAGCCGTGCAACTTGACTTCAAGAGGGGCAGAATTAAACCCCCTTGGCACATTCAAATAGCAGTTTATCACCTCTCTTCCTGCAGTGTTGTACAAGGCAAAATGGCAGCAAGCCTGGTGCACTGCAGAGCTGGCCCTGTCTGCTACTAAAACTCCTGCCACCGCACGCTACAGCTGCCTCTGTTTTCTTGCACTAAGCATATTGCAGTGGTTGTAACTCCTTTGGATTTTGAACCAAATAAATAAGCCAGTCTCTTAAACTGCGTTGGCCTATTACACACTCCACAGGGAACAGCATGGATGGAGGACATCCAAGGAGTCCGGACCTCCTAGAATAGAAAGAAAGCTCTCAATCAGAGCGGGGATAATGGCTTGTTTCCCACAGGTAACGCTATAAGAAGCCTGAAGGAAGTATTAGGAAGAACGGCAAAGATATTTATATAGAGAAAACTCAAAATAATAACTCTCCTTCGGGTTCTTGCTGTTGTTCTATGTTTTGCAATTGTTCATTGTTAAGAAAGAAATAGTGTTTCATTTTCACATTCTAATGCGTATGGGGGCAGTTGTGAGTGTTTTCCCCCCCACACACCTCTTTCTTTCCCATCCGCTTTCTTCCCTCTTTCAGTGAGGTGCAGGAAGGGAGGTGTAAACTGCTATTTGAATGTACCAAGGGTTTAATGCTGCCTCTCTTGAAGTCAAGTGGCACGGCTCCCATATATTCCAATGGTGTCGAATCAGGCATTGAGCCTTAAGGTAGCAGAGTCAAAAGTCTGGGAAAGACGGCAAGGTTGATAAGTAAGAAAAACTGTGAAAAGCTAAAAAGCAAATGTTTCCCATGGCTTGAAAGAAAAAATTCAACAGAATATTTGGTGTGGAAGTTGGGCTGGATGCAACTGTCTCTTATCACAAACTTCCACATGCTGGAGTGGATAGGCATCTGTCATCCGGCGCCCCTGCTCAGGCAGAGAGTAACTCCTACAGGAATATATGGGCAGGAGACCTGGGTTCAGTCAGTTATACCAGAGAGCTAGTTTCACATTCATATCTGACCCTGGGTTTCCCCAACTGTAAAAGGGAAATAATAGCCCTTCCTTTCTTGCAGAGCAGGTACAAGTTACGAGGCTGGATTCTTATCTGCTTGCTGGTTTTGAGATCGCCGATGAAAGAAGCTATGTAAATTGAACATGTGTAACGTTAAAAATGTAAATTGCTATATTGCTTCCTAGATTCTCCATAATGGTCTTTCTAGCCTTAAAAAGCTACCTTTTACATTATGCCTCCCAATTTCCATTTGAGCAATAGCTCATCTTTTAAAAGATCTTCGCTTCCAAGAAGCCTGTTTTGTTTTTAATGCTCAATACAGGACTGAACGCAGGCTTGATATTGCTCCTTTCAGAGTTAAAAAAAAACAAAAACGAAAAAGATTCTGCATCAGGTTCGAGACAGCGACATTACTCTCTGGGTATCGTCCCCACATTCTGGACCTTGCTGAATATGATCTCCCTTCCCCGTAGTTTGCAAACCATTTTGGCATCCTATAGCATGAACAGTGCTCTATTAACCTCCTCACACTGACTCAATTGGTTCTGAAAACTAACAAGTAAAAAAGTAAATAGACTGTGCCAGCTGCTTTCTTATTACTTGGCCCACAAAATAATCTAGGTTTCTATATTCTAAAGTTATGCATGTTTTCATAATGGTAGAGAGATAATTGTAGCTATTGCTTTTGAAATGGCTTGACTCTGCACTGAATTTTGCCTATTTTTATTATTCTATTAAGGAATCATATTCCAGTCTTCTGCTTTTGACTTTTTTTTTTTTGATGTACTGCCATTGCATAGGGGGAGAAACTAAATAAATAAAATTAAATGTACCATTTTGTGTTTCTTCTTTCTCTCTCCAATCACATGTTTTAATTTACAACTCCAGACATAACTGTGCTGGAGGATATCATGCCAATGTTTGCAGTTAGGAAGCCAAGTAGTCTTTCTTGGATACTGAAGCTCTGTCTTTTCAGGTCAGGGCAGAACAGAGCAAACAGAGAGAAAACTGTGCGCCATACTTGCCTTCTCACTACTCCTGAACGCATTACCATTTAATCTCCTTTTGAGTAATGTCCTGGGAGCTGAGGTTTCCTGCATCAAATCATATTTTTTAAAACATGTCTTGAGCCTTGCACTAATGAAAATAATGTTCTTTGTCGGGAAAAATCCTCCCTGGATTCCCTCCTCTGGGAATGCTGAAAACAATTTTTTTTTTAAATCTGCCTGGAAGGGTTAATACATCACATTTCTATCCTTATGCTGGCAAATTCTATTCGGGCTGCATCCTGTGTAGTGCTGAACACTCTGGGCCATCTAGTAAATACAATCAGCAGGTGCAAACCTTTTAAATATGAGTTTTAGTCTTGGTCTTATGCTTGAATGGGACAAAGCAAAACTTAAAAATGAATTCAAGTTAAGCGTTTGCTTTAGTACAGCAAAATATTTAAGTGAATGTCTATCTTTATCCAGCAAACCACTTAAGCATTTAATCTTATTTATAATTTATCTGTGTAGCAATCATGCATGGGGCCGGGACTGAGGCTGCTTTCGTGGCAGGCACTGTACAAGTGCAGAACAACAGAAATGACCGGGGACTATTCGTTATATTTAAGTATGTGCTTAAGTTCTTGCCTGGCTAAATCAAGAAATCCTGGCTCCATGCTGCAAGCTAGTTTAAGTGCTTTAACATCGTCTTTCTAATTCTCTTCCTCTTAAACTAGTCAGATATCATGTTCCAGCAGTGGTAATGACCCAGCCTCTGCATCTGAAATTTTATTTGAGTGCATTGTGTCCCTAATCACACTGGGAAAAGTCAACCTATGCCTACATAAAATAAGGTCAGCAACTATGGAGTGACCCATAGGTGGGTAATGGGCATTTAATCACGTCTCCTTCAGTGAAGGACCTACTGTGTTAAGAGTGATATGTGTGTTTGTGTGTGTAAACTGCATAGATAGATATATTCCTTGGTGCTCTTGAAAAACAGCATCCCTTCAGGCTGACAGCGTCTACTTTTGTCCACTGTGAGCAGTGCACAGTAGGCCTGTGTGAGTAGGCAGCTATTTAATTCGGCTTCAGATCTGGCTGTTTCAGATGTCAGCGATCCAATCCAGAGCTCCAGACCAGGTTTCTGCTTTGATCCAGCCGAAGCGGCTCCGAAGCTTCGGAGCCGCTTCAGAGATCCAGCCATAGGGTATAATGGGGAATCAATGAAACATCTATAACTTTGTTGTTTTTTGTCTGATTTGGATGAAACATGCAGGGTTGGTAGCCTCTGCTGAGAGCATGAAGCCTGCCAAGTTTCAGGAAGATCAGTATAGGGGGTTGGGGGAAACTGTACCCCAACTTCTTGAAAGCAAAACATGTCATATGTATGTGTTACACCACAGGGGGGTGAGAACTGCAGGGGTGGTGGCCCTTGCTGAGGCCACAAAGCCTGCCAAGTTTCAAGGAGATAAGTGCAGGATTTGGGGGGAACTGCCCCTCAAGCTGCAGACAAGCAAAACTTGTGACATGGG
>NW_017729015.1:12063667-12079831 GCF_001723915.1 Gavialis gangeticus | reverse complement strand
GGAACTGCATCTCAAGCTGCTGACAGGCAAAACTCGTGACATAGATGACCCTGTGTGTGTTAAGGCGCAGTGGGCTGAAAACTGCAAGGGTGGTGGCCCTTGCTGAGGCCACAAAGCCTGCCAAGTTTCAAGGAGATAAGTGCAGGATTTGGGGGGAACTGCCCCTCAAGCTGCAGACAAGCAAAACTTGTGACATGGGTGAGACCCTGTGTGTTAAGGCATAGCAGGGTGAAAGCTGCAGGGATGGTAGCCCCTGCTGCAGCCATGAAGCCTGCCAGCTGTTGAGGACATTGGTGCAGGGCTTCCGGGTTCTGTGGCCCTGCACCCCTAGCTGCTGACGGACAAAACTCATGACATGGGTGCTTGTGCAACTGTGTCTGTCTTGGGGCATTGTGGGGAGGGGGGTGGCTGGAACTACTGCAGGCCTGGCTGCTAAGCTAGTGTGTTACCAGTTACCAATCAATCAGTCATGATTCACTCAGGGACCAGCTCGGTACACAGTAGCTAGCTAATGTAGCCAGTTAACAAGCAAGGATTAACCCCTACAAAACCATAGACTGAGCTGAAAGAATCAATACAATCAAAAGCCCCAAGACAGAGACGGTCAGTCCCACAAGCACCCATGTCACAAGTTTTGCCTGTTAGCAGCCAGAGGTGCAGGGCCCCAGAAGCCAGACTCCCCCTGCACCTAACACCTTGAAACTTGGCAGACTTGGTGGCTTCAGCAGGGGTGAACACCCCTGCAGTTTTCACCCCACTGTGGCTTAACACACACGTGACATGAGTTTTGCTTTCAAGACTTTGGGGTACAGTTCCCCCCAAACCCCTGCACCTATCCACTTGAAGCTTGGCAGGCTTCATGCTCTCAGAAGAGGCTACCACCCTGCATGTGTCATCTAAATCAGACAAAAAAACAACAAAGTTATAGATATTTCATTGATTCCCTATTATACCCTATGGCCGGATGTCCGAGGCGGCTCTGAAGCTTTTCCGAAGCACTTCAGAAGCTCCAAGCCACTTCAGAAAGCCTAAAGAAGCCAGCACTTAGATCCAGCCATGCTGCTTCAGTGTCCAAAGCATCTGAATCTTCTCCAGATCTGAAGCGCGGTCCAAAGCCTCGCACAGCCCTAGTGCACAGTAACAGTGCTTTCATGCACTTGATTTCTGAACTGCAAAGACTCCTTTTGACATCTGTATTATCCCTTTGGTTCTTCCCTGCTCTTAATGATCTTGAGACCAAGGCTCCATACAATGCTAGCTCTCCTGGTGGATTTTTGTGAATTGGAGCCATAAGGGGTTGACTAGAGGTTACCAACATACCCCACTGAATTGTCACTAGATAGCATTGACCTGTGGCCAGTTGTGTGGTTGAATTCCCCCCTCCAGTCCTGGGCTCTCCTTACATCTTTCTAGATGCATTTCCTTAGCTTCCTTTTAAATGACTTGCATGATAGCTGTGCCACAGCTCAGCAGATCATGCCACTCAGTTTGCTCTGGTAATCTGCCAAAGTTGGCATGATTTACATCGCCTTGCCCCGCTTACAACCTAAGGAATCAGAGGAGCTGTTTGATGTTTTCCGCATTTCAGATGCACGTAGTTTTCAAGGGACATATCTTGCCTGGAGGCTAAAGACTTCCATGCAAAATTTTATCCCTAGAATGAGCTCAAAGTGAAGGAAGATTTTCATTTCTCATGACCGACTTGCAAAACGGAAGGTGACTGCAGCCTAACTGGATACAGAGATCTTTTGTTTACAGCAAAATTTTTGTTTGGCTTCCGCTAGGAAGGAACTATGGAGCTCCGAGTGCAGGCTGGCAATGTATTTAAAATAGCATTTGGAGGCAACAGGACACCAATGTGTCAGAATACCTGATATCGACTTCCCAATTCCTTTTGACTGGTTGAAATATTGAGTGTTAGCCATCAAGCCCATTCCCACTGATGCAGTGGGTTAGCTGAAATCTATGCAAGTGATGGATGCTATCACAGCCTCCAGACACCTAAAATCTTTATACCCTGGTTTCTGTTTAGCTTCTGAGAGTCTCATCAAATTAATAGGGATTACGCTTGCCCAATAACGCGATTGAGATGAAAGAGTAAAAAAAGATGTCTGCTCTGGAGGAGCAGAACTGGTCGAACCTATTATTCAGTAGTTAGACTTTCACCTTGGCTTCCTGGGTACCAATACTGTCTGTGTTGCAGATTTTCACTTATTGTTTCCTTTTGTGCCCCATGCAAAGGAATGAAAGAAGGTGTCTGAAACTTCAGAGCAGGGAGTTTAGCAGAATTTTGCTCCTATTCCCCCCCCCCCGTCAGAAATGGCTTTTTCATGACAGCAGGACAAGAAAGTGAATTGAAATTATGACTGAGATGGAAAGTTTTAAGCCATGTCCACAATTCAAACTTTTCAAGGGTCTCTCAAGAGCCCACTTGGGGCCATATTTGTATCAATATTCAGTGCATCAAGCACTTCAACTTCCCTGTGGCCCTATGCCCTGAAACTCCAGATATGGAGAGACATAAGAGCCTGAGCTGCCAGGAATCGTCTCTTTTTCGGGATGCCTGGGAGGTGGATTGTTTTTCGAGCTACTACTGTTTTCTCACACTCCTAAAATAAAGGAGCATAACCATACCCTGACTTCAGAATCACAAGCAGGGGATAATAGACTTGATGAAAGCTCCTAGGAAAGCCTCCTCTCTGACTCTGGAGCCTGGTTCATATATTTAACCAGTTGCACTCTTCCCTTTTGAGTTAGCACAGAACTAGTGCTTACAGTGTTTGGCAGTTGTGTCCTTGGCTTTCTCTTTGCACCATCCTTTAGATAGAGAGTCATCAAAAATCTTAAACGCCTGTGGTGCTCCGTATGGTATGGTGAATTTTCTTCAAGACTAAATCTAATTCTTTTTGTACTCTGGGCAAATTCCTATGTAGCCAGAATTCCCATTAGAAATTCAGATTTGATCTAAATTGGGAGAATGCATCAGCATTAATAATATATAAAAACAAAGTGCTCACCTACAGGATGTGTATAACTTCCAGTTAAGTGTGTACTAAAAGCATTCAGTTCTGACACATCTGAAATGTCAGAAATATCTGAGGGAAACTCGGATGAAGTAAAAACAAGTGGGGGACAGCATTCTGCCACTTCACACAACTTTATGCAAAAGAAAACTCTTTCCCCATACTTCATGTCTATTCATTACGTTCCACCCACCTCCCTCCCCACCACATTTCCAATTAGATGCATTATTCATAATTTCCACCAACCCCTTTCTTGAAATTGGACATGTTTTATGGAAAAAAATATTGAAATGTAAAACTTCATATAATGATTGGGAAGTTCTAATGGTCTGCAATGTTTTAGATATCAAGGAACTGATTGCTAATGAATCTTTTCCTATGACTCTTTACACCTCTTTCTTTTTGATGTGGACTTACTCTGCATCTTTGGATGTCATTTTTTGAACTGAAGTGACTTCCACAGGAGGAATTTGGTATGTGCATCATGTAAACACTAGAGGCACTGGTGGGTGAAGCACTGTATTCCCAGCTCTGCCACTCAGGCAGAGCTGGGAATACAGTGTTACCATAGGCAAGTCCCCTCCCTTGTTAAGCCTCAGTTTCCCCCAAATCGCAATGTGGCAAGTTTATTCTGCAAAATGGTACTGACTTCTAGTTTGTCACAAGTTGGGGGCCAGAGGGAGTGGGCTGTCTTCTAAATCTAAGTGATTTGCCTTTTGTATTATTATTTGCATTCAACACCACTGTAGATATCTCATACACTAGAGTATTTGGTTTGTGGCACACAGTGCCACAGGAAGTTGTAGAGGCGGATAGCACAGCCAGGTTCAAAAAGGGGTTAGACAAATTAATGGATGATAGATCGATTTATAGCTACTAAACAATAAACGGATGATGGTCAATGCTGGAAAGGGTATGGCAGGGGATAGATTGCTTTAGACTGGGGTGGCTGACCTGCGGCATGGGCAACCTGTGTGTGTGGCACATGGCACATCAGGGATGGGGCAGGTAGCACAGTGGTGCATAGGCGGGGAGCAGGAAGCAGAGGAGCAGATCGAGGGAGGGAGCACAAGGCAGGGATTGAGCAGGCATAGGGGTTTGAAATGACATGTGGGAATGGCATGGGGCTTAATCTGCGGCACACCTGGCTGAAAGGTTGGCCCCCCACTCTTCTAGATATGCCCTGTTTATATGCCTCCCCCTCTAAAGCATCCACAGCTGCTACTATTGGAGATGGGATACTAGGGGAGATGGACTATTTGTCTGGTCCCATATGATGCCCTTTATCTGTTTCCTTAGCAGCAGCTGATTTAACAAGGGTGTAAAACATCCCTGTGCATACCCTGAGTGGTACTGTAAACCTTGTAGAGCTGACGTGGGGCTTGGCTTGCCCATGAGCCTTTTGATGGTCACGTGCCAATGATCAATACAACTGTCTCTCATTATCCTGTCCACCCTCCCTCCTTCGCAGAAAGCATGGTGCGGGGCCTTGTTTTATCACTGATGAGCATAGAAAGGTGGCACTTCTGTATAGTTATCTTTTCCCCATTGGCATGCATCTGCATTTGGAAATATATGGGACAACAGTAGTGTGTATGACCCAAGGGAGCAGAGGGGATTTATGGCTGGCACACAGTATTTAGTACAGATGTGCAGTACTGCAATACTAGTTGCCAAAAAAAACCTCTGGAGATATACATCATAGGAGGAAGTTGTCAGCAGTTAATTTTCAGAGGGCTAAAACTTCACTCATTTCTACAGATGAGGAGTCTGAGAGAGCACAGAGGCTAATAAATCATTTGTACCCGTGGGAATTTTTATGTACTTTCTGAAGCAAGAGTTATGTTTTTTCTCTCACATCAGATAAAATGTTAATTTTTACCCACTGAAACAGATCCCTTTAATGACCAAGTCTGTACAATATCTCCCAGCTAACTTTATTTCAAAGTGTCTTCCTTTTGAGGCCAGATTAAAATATAATACTTAAAGATGTTTTGTCATAATTCGAGCTAAAATACCTGGCTAGTGTTGTGGGTGCATTTGGGGATTATGAGAGTAATTTGCATAGAAAATTGAAGTCCCCCCCCTCCTCGTTTTTGAACTTTTGAGTGGGAGAAGCGTGTGCAACAGTAGTCACCAACCAGTGGATCTTGATCTGCCTGTAGATCTCAGAGCCTCCTGGAGTCGATCTAAGGCTGGCATGGGGGGCCCGCATGCACACCCCAGCCCAGCAGGTCTGTCCACAGGGGTGGGAAGGGGCAGGGGCTAGATCGAGGTCCCCATGGGGAGGGACAGGGCTGCAGCAGCAGGATCAGGGGTAAGTTGAATTGGGCCTTGGCCAGGTGGGACTTACCTGCTGGGGAGGCACAGCCCCAAATAATTTTTTATCTCTCTGCCTCGATCTGCTCCCCCTCCCCACAGACTTACCTGCTGGGGGTGGGGAGTGGCAGCAGTGCACGGTAGATCTTGGGTTGCTTTTAAATGCCAAGGGTAATGTCTAGGGCTGTGCAAAGCTTTGGGTACTGATTCAATTCGGAGGAGATTCGGCCCAATTCATTGGTCAAATCTCCAAATCTGAATCTAATCGGGGAACAATTAAAAGGTCCAAATAGATTCGAAGGTCTCCAAATTGATTTGGAAAAGATTTGGAGAGCTTCAGCAATTTGGGCAGTCCCTGGTGGCTGCAGCAGGAAGCTGGACCTGGACTCAGAGCTGGTAAGTAAGGGGTGGGGGAGCAGGGGCTGGAGGAGGGGGGTAGGGACCATGGGGGGACCCCTGGCACCCCCATCCCCTGCCTGCCCCCCCCCATGGCTGCCTCACCTGCCCCAGCTCCCAGTGCTTTTACAAAAAAGCCCTACTCACAGGTGCTGTCAGGTAGGGGGTGATCCCCACTGCCCCATGCCACATGGGGGGGCTCTGCCACAAGCTCCCTGATCCCCACCCGCTGTCCCAGCCCCCCATACCCCGCCTGCCCCAGCTCTGGCCCTTTTAAGAAAAAAACAAATCCCCAAACTCACTGGCTGCTGCAGCAGCCTTGGGGCTTCTGGGGTCTCATGCAGAGCCCCCTTCCACCCCCACCCCACAGCGTGGGGCAATGGGGGGCAGCAGGAATTGCCCCCTGCTGGGCAGGAACTGGTGAGTCAGGGCTTTTTTGTTTGTTTGTTTGTTGTTTTGTTTTTTAAAGGGCCAGAGCTGGGGTGGGCAGGGCAGTAACGAGGGGGCTGGGAGAGTGGGCAGGGGATGGGCCTGTGTGACTTGGCTGATTCAGCAGCAGCCAAACCTCCGAACCAGATTTGGCTGAATCAATTCGGGACAGTGATTCAAATTACCAAATTGAATCACTGTTCCCCGAACTGGCTGAATCTGAACCCGAAGCAAATACTAGCCGCTTCACACAGGCCTTAGTAACCTCCTACTTGAAAAGATTGGAGACCGCCTGCGTACAAAGATCTTTGGGTTTTCTAAAACATTGTTGTGTGCCCCTGCTATGTTTTCTGGATGCCAGTTTTTGAGAGTGAATCCAAAGCTCTGCTATATGAACCAAAAGCATTTTAGTAGAGAAGAAATAAATAACACACATCCCTTTCTGATGCATTGTTTGTCTGTAGGCCCTGAATTCATCAAGTCAATTTACTATGTGCTTTGCTGTACGTACCTGCTTAGATAGCGTGACCATATGATGGTGAAGGGAATCTGGGACAGGGAGTCCGGGAGAGGCAGCACTGCCCCTGTGTGCAAACATGCACATGCAATGCAAAGACCTGTGGCTGGGCTCTGTCCCCCATGTGCAAAGGCTGGACATAGCTGAGAGCTGGCCCACACCTCACCTTCATGGCTGGCAGCCACCTGGGGCCTCCACGTGCAGCCCAGGCCTCGGCAGCAGCTGCAACATCTGGGAACCGGGCTGCCAGCAGTGGGCAGCCATCCCAGCTCACCCCATGCAGGTGCCTGAGCCCCAGCCGATCCCTGCCCCAGGCAGGAGAAGCAATGGCCAGCCTAGCCCCCCAACCCCTGGCTGCTGCTCAGCAGGAGCCAGACCAGGCACTGCAGGCATCAGCAGCGTCTGCCTCTGCATGAAGGACCCAAATCTGGGACTTCTGCTTCAATTTACACCAATCCACTGGGACACGGGTGGTTTATGAAATCTGGGACTGTCCTGGCCAGTCCAGGATGGAGGGTCACCCTCTGCTTAAATCCAGTGCTGTTGAGCAACAAACGTTAGTGTTATTTCAGTGAGATGTAAATGCCTCCTTACATTTTTGGCTGAGCTGGCCCTAATGCACTTAAGCAACCTTAACTTTAAGCATCTTCTTTGCTCTGATCCAAAATTTTCTTAGCGTGCAAAATTCCCATTGGCTTCTCAGGGCGGGCTTGCAGAATTGATCTGTACATGCTGAAAAGGAAGCAGCTTTCCTATCCTGTGTCACCAACTCTAACACACCCAATTGTTTCCCTCCTCCCCGCCAATAACTTTTGCATCTAGGAATAAGACAACATGAGCTTCAAAAAGCAGCCCTGCACCATTTATTCTGCACAACAAGATATAGATTTGACATTCTGTGTTTTCACATTAGCAAGGTTAGTGATTATTAAATTAGATTATCTCCTTTGTACTTTTAAAAAAAACCCAAAACAACACCTTTCTATAATTAAGCAGATCCACAAATCTTTGTGCGCGCTCAAAGAAAGCAACCTGGACAGTCTCTATGTCCTCCTCCCTTCCTTCCCTCCCACCCCAATTTATTCTTGCTTTGTTTGCATTTAAATGTAAAATGTAATGTGCAGTAAAGTCAGAGAGAATCGAATCTTTTGCTAGTATAAATCAGCTGCCTTCTGTTGACTTCCTTCAAGCTACATCCCTTTACCCCAGCTGAGGATCTGGTCCGTGAGGCTCAGGAGACAAAGAACTTGAACGAAGTCATAACAGGAAAAAATTCCCCTCAGTCATATTTCTCTTTATTACCTTTCCTCTGTGGCCATGATAGGATTAGCGATATTTCCATTTGTCTGTTTTATGTATTTTGTTTGCCTTTACTTCTGAAAAATGATTACAAAATGAAAAGTTTGTCAGGCTCTGGAGTTCAGAAGAACCCTCTCAGGAATTTGTTTCATGCTGTGGAATAGCAGAACATGAGCAGGTGTCTGGGTACAAAAAAAATAAAAAATAAAACACACTTTATTAAACTTTTGTTTTAATATAAGAAAATAATTATTTTAGCTTGTCAGAGGGTGGGGGGAAGAATACACACAGCTGCGAGAAGGCAGGCAGCATTTTTATGTGCTGAGCGCCTGCAAACTATGAAGTAAAAAGAAAACAAAAGCACCCAATAAATATGCAACTGAGATGCTACCCTGAATAGGAAACAAAGCTGCATTGCAAACGGATACTTCCCATCTGCCAGAAACTTTGGGGCAAAGAAGAAATGCCCAAAAGAGCAAATGAGGTTTCTTGTTTGTAAATGGGACAAAGGCTGTTGCATGCAGTGGGATGGTATCTTGGTAATGGCCTTAGGCGTCTCAACCGTCTGTCAGACACCAGGGAATCTGGTTCAGAAAGGCTGTCCCGGTAGTTAAAAGTTCTCTACAAAGTTGCTCCAGATAGTAGGAATAACTTTGTTCTCATCTGCCTCCTTGTCTCCAGATGGTTTCAGACTGCCTCCCACTACTGCAGAAACTGAATACCCCAATGAAGCAACAGGTTCCTCATTCTCTTATGGCCATACTCTTTCCATCCCTCTACCACTGGCTTTTTCTCTGTCTCCTTCATTCTGTCCACATCTGCAAGAAACCCTTCTCCTCTGCAGGCCTAGGGGTCCAGATCAGCTTCCCTGCATCTCTTCGTCACATGGACACTGGTCTAGCAATGCCTTTTCTCATCTCTGAACCAAGAGTTCTAGAGTTTTTGCATTTCTTTTTCTCTTGCCTTCACTTTTTAGCCTCACTTTCCTTCCACAAATGTCTCTGTAATTTGAGGCATCTTGAGAGGCAAGCTTCTTTGAGTAGATGTGATATCTTTTATTAGATCAACTAAATTGGTGGGGAAAAGTTCTTTGCAAGCTTGTGGGGACAAACACCCTTCATCAGGCATAGGGGGACTCCGATGGTGTTCTCCAAGGTAGAAAAGAAGCTAATTTATAACAAGCATGTCTGTAAAAATGCAAATGAGTAGAAGTTAGGAAGACAATGGGTAGAGACAGGAGGGGAAGGGGGACACAGGCGACTGGTGGGGGGGGGCATGAGGGGCACATGCCCCCTTGAGAGAGCTAGGAGGGGAAGGGGGCACAGACGACTGGTAGGGGGAAGGCACAGGGGGCACATGCCCCCACTGAGAGAGCTAGGAAAGGAGGAGGACACAGGCAACTGGTAGCAGGGGCATGTGCCCACTCTGAGATTGGCCCCCGACTCAACACCACTCAGGACAGGACAGTTTGTTTGCCGCGTGGGCTGGTGGCATGTTGTGGGGTGGGACACTAAGCTGTGCCCCAAAAGTATAGGAGTGGATATGGGGCTTTTGGCCTGCCCTCAGGCCCACCCACAAATGGTCCCTCCCCCGACTCAGGAGGCACCAGTCACCCCTGGAAGGAGAGAAGGGAGGGACATGTGTGAAGGAGTGCAAGTGGTCAGCTTGAGGCAGGTTACCTGGTGTGTCAGATATCAGGCAGGTTGTAATGTCATAAATCCAATGTCTGTATTTAGTCCATGATTTTTTGTATCCAGTAGACTTATGAAGTGAAGTTCATAGGCTTGTCTATGAAAGGTGTTTTAAGTTCCCTTTGAGGATTACAACTGAGATCGGAGAGGGCGTGGTTGTCTTGTGAGAAGTGGGCACCCACAGGTCATTGGAAATTTTTTGTCTGTGATGGATTTTCGGAGTGTGTTCATTCTGGCATGCAGTTGTTGTTTGGTTTCTCCTACATGTTTTCCATCGAGGCACTTGGTGCACTGGATGAGGTGTATAACATTTCTGGAGGTGCAGGTGTAAGATCCAGGAATGGTGATGGTTCTGTTGTGGGGTGTGCTTATTGTGGGACTGGTGGGGATGTGTTGGCAGGTTTTACATTTCTTGTCCTGGCATGGTCTGGATCCATATGGTGTGGTTTGGGTCATAAGAAGTTTTGCTTCTGGTGATGAGGGTAACAAGGTTCAGTGCTTTTTTAAAGGCTAAGATGAGCTATTCTTGGACAATCTCTTTAAGAACTGGGTCTTCTAGTATGGGTTGTAATTGGCTGAGGATTTTCCGTATAGGCTCCAGGGAAGGATGGTATGTCATAACTAATGGTGTGCGATTTGTGGGGATTTTCTTGTTCCATTCATTTGCATTTTCACAGACTTCTTGTTTACTTTAGCTTCTTTTCCACCTTGGAGAACACAGAATAGTAGTGAAGGCACCCAATCCCTGAAGAAAGGTGTTTGTGCCCGAAAGCTTGCAAAGAATTTTTTTCCAGCTATTTAGTTGGTCTAATAAAAAATCTACCCAAAGAGCCTTGCCTATCTATGTCCTTAGACCAATGTGGCTACAACCAACAACCCTGCAGGCATCTTAAGATGCATTTGTTGAGTGACTGGGCCAAACTACAATACATTATACTGTATTTTAATGAGAAATCTGGACATGATACCAAATCAATTCCTGCTTCCAGACAAGTGCTTCTCAGCCTTTTTAGATCCAAGCACCCCTCAATAGACTATTGATTGTGGGTGGATTAAACCTGTGTACTTATGATAAACAAGCTAAGTGCTTCACAGGAATGGATGACCCACCTGGCTTTGGTCCTAACAATGTAATGGGAGATTTTGTTCTTATTCATATAATTGTCTCATTCTTTTTTGCAACTCCCCAAGCTATTTGCCTTCACATAATCCTACAGCAGCAGGTTGTATAACAACAATGGGCGTGCAGTAGTGACAAGTAGAGAGAGTAAACCATAGAAGGAAAATACATAGAGGATTCATGGAAAAGTGCAGGACCAGGAAGATATGTGTGGAGATGCATCTCAGGATGAGAAAATGGCTGGAGTCCTGTTGGTTTGTACAAACCAATAGTAGGCAAGAGAGCAAAGTTATTAGGGTGGGGGAGGGCAGGAAAGTGAGCAGATTTCTCTGTTCCAGCCAAAAGACCTTTCTGAGGTTGTAGTCGAGTGCTGCAAAGATTCAAGTTACAGCTTTGTGTTCACATAAGGGGCCAGGTGTGGTCATTGATGGGTCCATACTTATGATGCTGCCCTTTCAATTTCATCCTTGATCCTTCTGTAGATGTGCAACCTCTGATGGATAGGACTGCAGCTTCCTATGAGTTTCTAGCACTGCAGGTACCAGAAACCACCTGAATAATATTTAACACTAATTTTTTGCCTTACTGGTCATTTACATGGGGGTCATGTGGCCTCAGACCATTTGCATGCATTCGTATTAACCCTCAAGTAAAATATTGGTTTTCAACAGTCCTATACATGTTCTCGGCGGTGCTACACTAGCTAGCACCATATCCGAAAGGGATCTGGGAACCATAATTTACCATAAAATGAATATGAGCCACCAGCGTGATACCACAGTTAACAAAGCAAACAATACTCTGGCATGAATCAACCAGTGCATCTCTAGCAAAACTAAGGAAGTTATTCTCCCGCTGTACTCGGCATTGGTGAGGCCGCAGCTGGAAAAGTGTCCAGTTCCAGGTGCCGCACTTCAAGAAGGATGTGGAGAAGCTTGAGAGAGTGTAGAGAAGAGCCACTTGT
This sequence comes from Gavialis gangeticus, assembly GCF_001723915.1. Lineage (NCBI taxonomy): Eukaryota > Metazoa > Chordata > Crocodylia > Gavialidae > Gavialis > Gavialis gangeticus. The sequence goes on along the minus strand of NW_017729015.1, from coordinate 12,068,073 downwards.
ATGATTAGAGGCCTGAAGAGCAAGCCATACAAGGAAAGGCTGAAAGATATGGGACTGTTCAGCCTAGAAAAGAGATGACTTTGGGGAGATTTGGTGGCAGCTTACAAATATATCAGGGGAGAACATCAGGGGCTAGGCAAACAATTATTCATCAAAGCGCCCCAAAGGAAAACCAGGAGCAACAGTCATAAACTCCTAGGTTTCATACTGGATATAAGGAAAAACTACTTCAAGGTTCATGTGACCAGACTCTGGAATAGACTCCCAGCAGGGCTGGTGCAGGCATCTACCCTGGAGATCTTCAAAAGGAGACTTGGATGCACACCTTGCTGGGGCGATTTGACCCGAGCCATCTTTCCTGCCCAGAGTAGGGAGGCTGGACCTGATGATCTCACAAGGTCCCTTCCAGCCTTAAACTCCTGTGAAGCTGTGATATGTGTCCAAGATAGGACTTTAAGGGTACATCTACACAAGACATTTACTGTGGAGCTGTCTGACTAGCTCTGCAGTAAAGTCTCTGCATCTACACATGCGCTTCTATTAGGCAGCAGTGAACTAATTAACTCTGCCCTGGATTAGTACTGGGCACAAGTACTATCCCATGGTGGGGTTCTTTAGTGCACAGAAGCTCATGTGTAGATGCTGATGGGGCTATCTGGGGCATAAGGAGGCTTCAGCATTGTGGCTGCCTGACAGCTAGCCCTGCACTGGAGCACCCTTGTGCCCTAGCCAGCCCCTCCACAGCACAGTGAGCCAGGAAGAGCATCCCCAGGCTGGCAGGTTGACCCCCTGGGTCCCTGGCCAGCAGGGACTACTCTGACCCGGCTCAATGTGCTGTGATCCCAGGCACACATGTAAACATGGCATTTGGGAGCAATACACTGTGGTTTGATATGTGCTGGAGTTTATTGTGTTGCATTCATTTTACATGTAGATGTGCCCTAACTCACTGACCAGGCTTAGAAGTCAAAGGAGATGTATAAGAAATTATGAAGGTTACCAGTTCCCAGAAACATCCTTTGGTATGTGTGTTAATGGAGTTAGAACTCACACAAGGCATTAAAGACAGAAATTAGGGTTACAATCTTTCCTCCACCACCACACTTGTGGCTGGAATTGAGTCAGAAAAGGGAAAAACAGTCTCGTAGTTGCTGATCTTGTAAGGTTTGCCTTAAGTTATAGAATCGGTAGGAGAACCCGAGTTTTTCTCCATGAGGGAATTGCAAGATAAAGTATTCATCAAATAATTTATTAGAAGAATACCATCAAATAATCAATTAAACTCAGCCTTAGTTATAATGACAATAGGAAAATTTCACTGTGCCACTGTTAACATCATAGGGATGTTGTTGCCACAAGAAATAACCTCTGTAGATTTGCCATTGAATAATACATTGTTTTGGTTGACAAACAGCCATGTAACATGTACATGTTCCTTGGGAGCTAAGCAGATAAAAAGCTGCATCTATCATTCTGAGTCTTCATGACAGGGCTAAAAGTATGCATACATACTTCCTTTAGTGAAAGTTTTTTGATATGACAAGTTCCTGAAAATCTTTCTGGTCTCTTAGATTGTTCTCTAGATTCCCAATGGGAAGATCCTTGAGGAAAGAAACTTTGTCCCTTTTTGCCTATAAGATTCTTTTCTTTTCCAGTCTGCGGGTGTGTCTACACATTCATGTTTACTGTGTAGTAACTAAAATTATTGCACAGTACGGGAATGTGTCTACATGTGTGTGCCCGTGCTGCACAGTAAATATGGTGACTTATGCCAACTTGAGTAGAAATTTGATACCTGCATCGTGCACATCTCAAATTTACACCTGATTAGTTACTGCACATGTAGACGCCTTACTGTGCAGTAACACTGTCTGTGTGGACTGACTTGGGACTAATTTTAGTCTCAAGTCAATCCACACACAGTGTTAATATGCTTTAACACCTGCACGTGTAGATATCGGCCTATTTCTGCTTACTGTGCAGTAATTTACTGCACAGTAAATTTAAACTGGAGTAAATGCATGTGTGGACACGCCCAGTGTTCTATCTACTGCAGCTGTCACTGAATCTAAAATGGGTTGTGGAAATATTTTCATCATACAGACCACATCTATGAAGGCCTTCACTCATGCATGCCTCCTTTTTTTCTTTTTTCTTTTTTCTCTCTCTTTTTTTTTTTTTTAAACAGCTCAAGTCCTATGCAAAACAAGAGCATTGCATCCTAGTCGTTAGCACTGGCTGGCTGCCTGATTTAGCACCCCATCCTGAGGTCCATACCATTGTGCCACTATGGCTTTGGACAGCCAGCAAAGCTAGATGAAAGCAAGAGGAGATATGCATACATCTGCTGCAGTCCTAGTTCCCAATGACAATGTCGTACTTCCTAATGACAATGTAACCATGCCCCAAGTTCAGAGCATCTGTGGATTCCTTCTCAGCCTGCATAATCATTGGTACCTACATTTCCAATTTTGTAGTTTTGCTGGTGCCTCTTTATAGTTGGAAGGTTTCTTAAAGCTCTTGCTCCTGGAAGAATGTAATTAGGGAAACACCTTTTGGTTTTAAAACACATTCCTAATCTAGAAAAGCTAGAGAACATGATGCAAGCCTGGACAAAAGCCTCAAAAGTGTGTGTGTGTGTGTGTGTGTGTGTGTGTTTATACATATATATATATATATATATATGATTTTAAGTTTGTCTCATTATTTTTCTGGGGACTCAGCTCATTCTTCTGAACACCTGAGGCTGGCACAATTGGGTTGCTGTTGTTGTTTTACTGGCTGTATTCTAGACTTTTTTCCAGGGCCCCGAATAACAACTTTGCTTAAAAAAAACTCATATCTCAGGCCAAATCAGTTCCAAATTCTCTCGACTGAGCAGAGCTCAATCATTCAAGTCTGTTTGTCGCTGCCACTGGCAAGTATCCTACCTCCCCAACTCTTCATCCTGGGTCTTCAGATATTCCCAATTCCGTAGCAAGCATCCTACATGCAAGCCCCAAGCCTGGAGGCATTGGAGTTCACATGCCTCCGAGTCTCATTTGCTCCCAGCCAAAAGACTGAAGGAGCAAGCTAGAGGGAGAGCCCCAAAATGATCCCCATCACCATAAATTGTGTAGCTGAGATCCTTGCACTTGAAGGTGACTCTTACAGGGGTGCCTGCCCCTAATGCAATGGACAGGTCTCCATCCTTTAACTATACAAAGTCATTCAAGGCCAAGAAAAAGGATGTCACCCAGCCAGGTAGGTAAAGCCACCTAAGTTGAAAAACACCTCGTGGTAGTATCTCCCCTGCCAGACCCCAAATAACCCCCTGAGAATCTGCAACCAGATGTAGTGCACTGAATGGCTGGGCATCAGAGATGTACCATCACCCCCCACTCCTGTGCTCCTCCAGCATGCGGGTGAGGTATGGCAATGCCAGTTCAATTATATCCGCAATGCTGAAGGGCTTTAATAAACCAGACAGAGCCCATTTAGTATAGCTGTTCCTGTCATGAACTTTATAATAGGAAGAAGACAAAGCAGCCTGCTCAGATTCATAATGCAGCAATTTCTGGGAATCCAAAGAGCCAAAGAGAGGTAGAGAGACCTCCTCAAAGCTGACAAGGTGAATTGCACCAGTTCTGGACATCTAATAGGAGAGAATGTAACTGTGGATGGACAGATATGAGAGAGAGAATGTATGCATGTGATTGAGGAAAAAATAAGCTGCTTATGGATCATTTCATTTTTGGAACCGAATTGGGGAACCAACATTTTTTTTAGGGCTCAAAAATGTTCAAGGAAGTTTTTCTTTAATGTTTCGACAGAAGCCTGTAATGCTGCCAGGTTTCAGCTCGACCTCCAAGTGAAAAAGCAGCCCTTGCTAAATACATCTGTGGCCATGATCCTAACTGCGCTTTTCCTAGATGGGGTGAGGACTCCCCTTCCTGATGACAGTCCTGCAGGAGTTTTATCTTCATGATGCCTCTAGAAAAGCCAGTGAGTGTTATATATCCACCGTCCAGAAGGCACAAAATAGAATAAATGACTTCTCTAAGATCACACAACAAGACTGGAGCTAAACCAGATGTGGATCCTGGTCCCTGGAAGCCTATTAAGCAACCTCTAAACCAGACTGTCTTTTCCCTGTATCAGATCAGAATAGGAAGTGCCTGTTGAGTTCCCAGGATTATTTTCTTCCCCCTGATTCCTCTCCCAATTTTTCCAACTGAAAGAATTTGAATAGCGTTGGACACACAGCCAAGGTTTTTGAGGCTTGGAAAAACTGAATTTATGGCCCTAATCTTTTCCAGAAGCATTGTTTAATTATCAAAGCAAAAGTGTGCTGTGTTGGGGTGCCTGTATTATTCTAAACTCCATTTCTGCTGCTTAATTTGGGTCGGGGGGGGGGGGGGGGGGGG
>NW_017729015.1:12053007-12063537 GCF_001723915.1 Gavialis gangeticus | reverse complement strand
GGGGGGGGGGGGGGGGGGAGGAGGGAGAGAAATCCCTCAATCTTCCCCACCCCTCCAGTTAATCTGAAGCAATGCAGAAAAATGTCTGAATGACCATGTACTCTTTTGCATGCTTCAGTGTGTTGAGGGAGTGAAATTCAATCCAGCAAACAGGGTTAAAACCAGGCTTGAGAAAAACTCACCTCTCATTCTGGCTTCATGAAAAACGCAGGTGATGCATAGGTCTTCATGCTGGCATCTGCCTGGGATGAATGTCACTCGCATGCTTGCAATTTGGTTCAAGATCCTCAGATTGACGGCATTGCGAAGTATCGCTATTCACCTGTCATTGCTATTTCTCATGCATTGTTCAGGTTTCAAAGAGATGACTTGCTTTCAATATAAATATCTGCCACTGATCAGGTTGGAAATGTCATGAAAACAAAGTCAGTTGCATGGCTTAGTTGTGGTATTCTATTTCTTTAAAATTTGTTTGATAAAGACATCGGCTGTACAAAGTTAATTGAGCAACCTCCGCTAATCTAAGTTATTTTTAATTTCTGGAGGTGAAGGTCCCTTGGAGAAGTGTGTTTGCTGTTGTGAGATTTAAAGGTAATTATAACATCTTTTTCTGACACTGTGCTGTTGAGAATGAATGCCAGCATTTCCATTTCAGGGTTTATTTGATCCTTTTTTCCCCCCTCCCTTTGCAGAACATTATCATATTAATCCGCCCCTCCTGAATCCCTGTGCTGCCGTGACATTTCTGCAAGAAAGGAAATATGCTCTTTAAAGTACATCGAGCAGGAGAATACTTTACGGTAATAAATAGAGCGGCTTCTATTGTTTCCTTTAATGCTGGAAGAAGAGAGAGAAGAGAGTGGGGGAGGTGGGTTGTTTCCATTTTAATGGCTAAGCAACCCAGTTTGGACACAATAGTTAACCTTCACCTAAAACTTCAGGCAACTTCAAAATTTTAGCAAGGCTTTGAAAGAGCTTGGCTGTGTTTACTCTGTAGGTCCCAGGCTCAAATACCCCTGCATTATGTGGAAGTGATGTTCATGATGCAGAAGTCAAGCACTTGAAAATTCGCCCACTTGGATTCATAAGGAAGGAAGGAAGGAATGGTGTGTATACGTATTGTGATGCAGTCTCTAATTACACAGTCACGAATCTCCCGAGGTGATTGCCTGTGATAACAGCAGCATCGACTTGATGACCCAGGAGTCCCTTTGTAGTCCTGTGACTTGCATGTGCCTATGCTGTGGTGCCTGGTGTTAGTGGCAATGGTCTGCCAGATCTTCTCTTGGCAAGGCACAAGAGGTGTGCACGAAGCTCTGGCCAAATGCAAGTCCTAAGAAAATGGCCTTTTGTGGGTCTTCCCCTCCCCCACCTTCGTTAAAACATAGGACGACAAAGGGTCTCCTAGGTCATCAAGTCAATGCTGCTGCTATCGCAGGTAGTCACCTCGGGAGAGTCGTGACTGTGTCATTAGAGACTGCATCACGATCTTCTCTTGGCAAGGGACGAGAGGTGCGGAAGAAGCTTTGGCCAAATGCAACTCCTAAGAAAATGATCTTTTCATCCTGCGATGCACCTCTCGCCCTTGCCAAGAGAAGATCTGGCAGGCCATTGCCACCAACACCAGGCACCACAGCGTGGGCACATGCAAACATCTCTGATGACTCCACACAGGTGCATCTGAGGAGCGAGGTTGCCAGAGTGCAAAAGACATCCTGGAAAAACACCAGCTGCTGAGGTTTCCCCACAGTCCTTTCTTCTTCCTCCTCCTCTTCTCCATCTGTCTTTTGATGCGTCTCCATAATGCTCTCAGACACCTGTTTAGCTGCATCTTTCATTCGGGTCCATTCAAGGTGAATTTGTTGTTTCTGATTTAAGTTTTCAATACCTGGGGGCACCCATGTGCAATCTCTTCCTGTCTTTGCATTAAGCTAAGTCTCTCATGCCAGGACTCGGGCAGCTTTTGTTAAATATGTCTAGTCATGACACCGTCCTGGGTAGTCGGCATTTCTGTCACTGAGGCTGAGATGAGACGGGCAGAGAAAATTTACCTTCTCCTGCGTTGCCACAGACCTTTCTTCCCACCCAGTGAGAGAAGACTACAGCAAGCATGCAAAGCAAAGAATCAGCTCATCCGCGGAGTCTGCATAATACATAGATTCTCTTTATTGCTATCATTACACGCAGCACTGGCATATCACCCCAAAGAAAGAAGATTCTTCATATAGAGCAAGCAATCTTTCTTTGACCTTATGAAACTAATTATTTTATATCCCCTAACTGAAACTTTATAATTCAATGTAATTGGCAGGAGAAGTCCCACAGTAACAATCACAGGGTCTGTTATTGTTTCCTCTAGTACTCCGCGGTGTGAGGGCTGGAGAAACAGACTCCCCTTCTGATGTTTAATGGCGAGTATTTAAAATAAATCATGCCAGACCATACAATAGGTTCACCAATAAATAATTCCTTCTCTTCAGTTGTTAAAATTGCATTGGAGCTCAGCAAGGCAAAGACTGAGGCATGTGGCAATAAGCTTCTAGCACAGGGGATTGGTTTATTGGTTAAGAGGTATGGCCTGGGACTCAGGAAAGACAGGCTGTCTTTCCGGTTGTACCACTAACCTTAGTCAAGTCACTATGCCTCAGTTTTCCCATCTGGAAAATAAGAAACAACTATCTGCTGCCTACAAGTGTCATGAAGCTTCAGTGACTGTGAAGAGCTTTGAGATGCCTGGATGCCATGCACAAAAAAGCAGTATTTGTATTACAGTACTGCCCAAAGGCTATAGTTGAGGGCAGAGTGTTGTTATGCCAAGTTCAATGCCATAGTAGAGAAGTGTCCCTGCACCAGAGATGGGGAAACTAAGCAACAAAAGGATTTAGAGCTAGTTTCTTAATTATTTAGGTGTCTAAAGAGGTGGGCAGGTGCCTCAAGGGGTTTCCCAGAGCAATGAAGCTGAAAAATTGTATCTTGGGCCAAATCAGTTCCAAATGCTATCGACTGAGCAGAGCTCAATCATTCACGTCTGCGTGGCGCTACCACCGGCAAGTATCCTACAACCCCAACTCTTCATCCTGGGGCTTCAGATGAAGCTTCTCTCTAGGAGTTTACCTTGCTAGACACAAAAATATCTTACAGACTCTGCCCCTGAATGACTTGCCATGGGTCACCCAGTGTAGGAATTTGAACACGGGGCTTCTGAATCCCCAACCAGATCCTCCTACCTTCATTCGTATTAAATGTTGTTGTTAGGCCAGTGGCCTCTATTGGCAGTCCTCCTAGAAGTAATGTACAGGTAAAGAAGCTTGCTTTCACCCACAGCTAGGCCTTTTTTAAATGTAGGAGGTCAAGGTCAAATCAGTGCCATCTCTCAGTTGACCTGTGAGCACGGTGCTGATGTATATCGGAGTAACTGAGAGAGGAACAACCTGCGCAGGCAGATCCGTGATTTTGTTTTGAGCCAGACTCACTTGCATGTTATTAAGTATGGACTCTGCGAGAAGACATGAATCATTCCTGAAGTGTCCCTTGTTCGCTTTGCCCAGATCTGTTCCTTGAATAGCCAGCTCCACCACTAAAAATAATGCAGTGGCAGGTTAATGATTTTGACTCATTCTCTTGTAGTTTAATGAGCCCTGTCATTTAAATTGGTATGCGGTAGTGTTGGGCTAAACTGTATCCTTTCAAGCACTTGGGAAACAACATCAAACGAAGCTCTTACCTAGGCTCTTTTTAACTTCTGTCTTGTTTAATACAATCCATGTCTTTTTGACCTGCATAAAAGTAACCTTGTTGTGCCCTCTTAAATCCAATTAAATACTTGTGCAAAATTCCTCCCAGTGGCCTACTACATTGATTATGTTGCTCCTCTCCCAGGTCCTCTTTTTCCATCCCATCACACACACGGCTGCTTTCACTCCTGAGTTCCTTTGTGACTTCTCCCCATCCTGCTTGGTCTTTGCTACAGTGCCATCCACCCCTTCTGTTTTGCCACTGATCCAGGCAGCAAACCCCTTCATGTCTTCTCCCTTAACAACCATTCTGCATTGGGTCAAGCTTCCAGCAAAAAAATCCATTTTTTCTCTCACTTTAAAACCCCTTTCAGCCTTGGGGGTATAAAAAAGCTGGCATAGCCAATTATACCCAGGCCCTTGGAAGTATTTGAGCATCTAAATCCTCTGGATTTCAGTGGGAGTTAGGCACCTCCTTTACCTTTCAAGGGCCTGGGCAGTGGGAACAACACCTTACAGTTATCATGGTTGTTGCACCAGTTTCTTCTCCTCCTAATTCTACCTCTGCATTTTATCCATTTTTTATGTCTTATCCTTGGTTTGTAAAATCTTCAGGGCAGGGCCCTGTGTGGCACACAGAAGCTGGGTCCTTGAGGCATTACGGTACAAATACTAATTATTATAAATAAAACAACATCCCAACCACTGACTTCCTTGCGAGTGTGTGCATGTGCACTTCATCTGCATATAGACCTCATTGAGAATATGCTCATGGGCAGTTTGTTTGCAAATGGATCTCATTAGCCTAACAACCTCCCCATCTTACTCCTCAATGGGTTGTTGTTTCCATCACAAAACACACGTGAATATACATCTTAATTGGAACCTGCAACTCCTGCTTTTCCTCAAACTTTAAGGGTTTTCTAACTAGACATGCCTTGGCAGATGAGCAGGCAGTGCCTCAAGTTAAGAGACCATTATCCTCAGTCAAGACAGAGGCGCCCTTGGTAGAATAGCATTCTCTCAGCGGGTGTGAGACACATGTCTCTGTAAAGAAGTACAATTAGTGCTGGATATTTATTGTTCATTATTACCTGTATCCTCACTGTGCCATTTGTATCTACATGGTGCACTGTGATGAAAACTTAAGCAAATAAAATTGCAAATAATCATACAGCCATGGGAACATGGGTGAGGGAGAAGTGAACAGGAGGTTAGGGAAAATCCTCCCCTAGGTCATCAGATGTGTACTAGGCCTGTACAAGTCAGCAGCGATCCGATCCGGCCGCTTCGGATGGCCGCGATACGATCCAGAGCTCTGGACCGGGTTTCCACCTTGATCCGGCTGAAGCTTCGGAGCCGCCTCGGAGATCCAGCCATAGGGTATAATGAGGAATCAATGAAATATCTATAACTTTGTTGTTTTTGTCTGATTTGGATGAAACGTGCAGGGATGATAGCCTCTGCTGAGAGCATAAAACCTGCCAAGTTTCAAGGAGATGGTGCAGGGGCCTGGGGGGAACTGCCCCTCAAGCTGTGGACAAGCAAAACTTGTGCTATGGGTGACCCTGCCTGTATTAAGACACAGCGGGGTGACAGCTGCAGGGATGGTGGCCCCTGCTGTGACACCTGCCAGATGTCCAGGAGATCAGTGCAGGGGGGTCCTGGGGCCCTGCATCCCTAGCTGCTGAAGGACAAAACCCGTGCCAAGACTGTGTCTGTCTTGGGGCAGTTGATTTTCTGTATTGAGTCTTTCCTCTCCTTAGCCTGGTTTTGTAAGTGCTAATTGATGCTCATTAAGTCGTTATGTAGTAGCTAGGTCTGGGGTATTGAGCTGGTCCCTGAGTCCCTGGTCCCTGAGTGACTCATGATTGATTGCAGGGGTGTAGGTTGTAGCCTCGTTGGTCTAAGGACATGGGCAGACAAGGTTCTTTGCATGAATATATCTTTTATTAGACCAGCTTAAATAGTTGGAAAACAATTATTAAGCAAGCTTTCGCAAAGAACCTTGTCGTGATTGATTGGTAACTGGGAACCCAGCAGCTCAGCAGCCAGGTCTGCAGCAGTGTCTCCCCTCCTGCCCCAAGACAGACACAGTCAGTCCCACAAGCACTGATGGCACCAGTTGTGCTTGTCTGCAGCTTGAAGAGCAGTTCCCCCCAAACCCCTGCACCAATCTCCTTTGAAACCTGGCAGGTTTTGTGGCCTCAGTAAGAGCTACCAGCCCCACAGCTTTGACCCCCCTCCCCCACGTGTTGTAACACATAGACGTGACAGGAGTTTTGCTTTCAAGAATTTGGGATGCTGTTTCCCCCAAACCCCTGCACCGATCATCTTGAAACTTGGCAGGCGTCATCCTCTCTGCAGAGTCGACCACCCCTGAAGATTTCATCCAAATCAGACAAAAAAACAACAAAGTTATAGATATTTTATTGTTTCCCCATTATACCCTATGGCTGGATCTCCAAGGCAGCTCCCAAGCACTTCAGGAAGCCAAACGAGGCCGGCGCTTTGACCCGGACGTGCCGCTTCAGACCCCGAAGCGTCCAAAGCTTCTCCAGATCCAAAGCCTCGCACAGCCCTAATGTGTACTGTCTGGGGAGTAGAGAAACACGGGGCGGGTGGAGGAGGGATGTGAGTAATGACCAGGGATCCTGGTTTTCTCTGATTTAAAAAACAAAAACTCCCCAATTTTCAGATTAAAACGAGTAACCCAAAATCCACATTTTTCCGTCATTAAAATGAAGCGCCATTATATGCATAGATATATACCAGTGGCGTTTCATTTTAATCATGGGAAAACATGGATTTGCGGTTACTCTTTTAATCTGAAAATTGGGGATTCTTTTTCTTGGAGAAAACCAGGATCCCTGTTAATGACTATGCTTTTTACATCGAAGCAGAATGCCCCATCCTACATTTTCTGTCCCATAGGAAGAGCTGAGCAGCTGGGCACACCTCTTTTGTACCTCCTGCTTGCCCGTTATCGTCCCTAAAAGGTTCCTCAACCTTTCAGAGCATCAATTTTGAGATGCTCGATTTTCAGAGCATCGGGGACACAGCCTTGGGCTGCTTACAAATGAGAGTGCTGATGTGCAGCCCCTCCCCACCCTGGATGTCCCCAGCTGTATAATGTCCTCCATTTTCTCCCCTCATCCTGGAGGAGTTAATATAGTCTTGCATGAGACCCAGCTGTTCGGATTCCCCCCCGGCGACAGATCGAGTTCCCCCTGCACTTATCAGTGCAAAGAAGTTGAATGGAGTATGTTTACCCAGGGACAGCCTTTGACAATCTGTCTCCAGGCCCTCTAAACCTGCCTCCCAATGGCAAGTTGATATATTAAGATATTTTTTTTTTCTATCTGCCTCTAATTTCTGCCTATTTATCTCCCAGGTGGAGTCTTCAGTGACAAGCTAAGCAGAGCAAGGCATCTGTAAACACTAAAAACTCTGCCACCTTGACAAGTTCCTGCACTGCATCATCTGGGAGCTGAGGTTGTAGCACGACTGGGTGGAAATACAGGGGCAGTGGACTGTGTCTTCGGCACTGCTGTTGGCAGGTGCGTTCTTAATGAAGTTGCAATGAAATCAGAAGGTGCAGACAAACTAGGAGAGCTAGGGACTGCTAACATTACCAGCATCTTCATTCCACTGTTGCCAGTCAAGTACTGTGGTTTGGTAATGAATGAGAGGCTTACTCTGGGTTTGCTGCTTCATTAAGAGTTCGAGCCTCATCTTCCCAGTATAAATTGGGCTACCCAACTAATTTGAAGCCAATGGAGCTAGGCTAATTCACACCCACTTGGGGCTCTTGCTCTGTTTTGTAAAGCCTGGAGGCAGCAATGCACTTAAGCCCATGCTTAATTTTAAGCTTGCCCTTATGTGCATTCAAGTTAGTGGTAATCGCATGGTTAAATGCTTACCTAAACCAGGAGGGACTTAACGACCTTTCTTAAAGTTAATTAAGGGCTTAAATGTCTTAATAAAATGGTTCCTGATTTATTTAAAGCTTATTTTCCAATGAAGAAAAATGACTTTTTGATTGAAATGAGCAGCAGTTTTGTGCAATTCCTATGAGTCTTTGTGGACAAAAGATTCTCAATACAGTTAGACTTATTAAGGTAATATCTTACCAAGCAATGTGCAGGTGCTAAGGTCCAGATTAAGAACATGCCATGATAATGTTGCAAAAAAAATGTTTTAAAAAGCATTTGTACAGCTATCTGAAAGTGGAAACAGTTCAGATGTGTTGGGTTTTTGTTTTGTTTTTTTTACCAGAATTGGACCAGAACTGCTATCCCAGATGGAAAAGTCTGTAACTGTATAAATCTCCTACCACTACCTTATGTTCCAGCCTTGAGCAAAACTTCAGTTTTGGGATTTGCTTTTCCTTTCTTCAGTCTAAAACAAGGGGATTATTCTTCCCTTCCCTTTCAAAGACCTGGTTTCACCTCCCACATGACTGAGATGCCAATTAAATAGCCCAACTGAGGGAGTGCTCTGGAAGTTATTGATTAAGGCCCCAGTTGATTATCTCGTCCTCCTCTCCAAGTGAAATGGACTGTATGGAGATTCATCACGAGAGGGATAGAAACGTGATGGCCTGCCACGCAGTGTGAAAGGTGCATTGCTCTCAATACAAATATTGGAAGGGGATTTTAAGCTATTGTTTTATCTTGCCACCACTGTCTCTCTTAACCCTGATTGCAGGCAAGGTGTTGCATTCTGACTGCTCCAGGCTGCTCAGAGTGCAGCATGCAGTTGCCAGCCACGTATCACCCTACTTGTGGTCCCAACTGCTCTGGACAGTCTGCATCTTCCCAGGCCATCACTGATGATCCAGTCCGACTGGATGTGTGATGCTTCTACATGTACCTGGCTAGGGTCATCTGACCCCAGCGCTCTTTCCTGCCCAAGGCAGGGAGTTGAACTCAATCTGCTGAGGTCCCTTCCCTAATATCTATGAATCTATGCACCCCTGAAATGAGTGTGTGTGTGATGAATTTCTTTCCACTTTGAAAACTAAAAGCAAAGCCAAAAGAGGCACATGAGGCTTCTCTGGGAGGTGGGAGGCTTTGCTTTCATCCCTGCTCTCAGGAATATTTCTCGGTTTTACCTAGTGGCTATGGTAAAACGCATGGCCAGTCCTGGGAACAGGGGCCAGGGCCCAGGTCTTTCTCCTTCCACCTGAGTGCCCCAAGCAATACCAGAGCAACACCCAATACCAGTCATTCCCCTCTATTTTCACCCTGTCCCCCCAACCCTGCTTCTTGCACTTTTTGCATCCAAACCTGAGACTCCTGCACTTCGAGTTGCACAGTGACCCGACTTTAACGTGTGGGGGGGGGCTCCCCCAGCCAAGCTATTCCATGACCCAGCAGTCAGAGACCACTCCTGGAAGACGGGAGATGTGGGTTTAAATCCCCTCACCCGAGGACATCCATGAACCTAGGTCTTCCCCTTGCTGGGGAAGTGCTGTAATCAATTGGGAAGTTGTCACATAAAAGGTGAGTGATGGCACCACTTTTCAGTCTCTCTCTCTGTTCATTGTCTCTCTGTCTTTTAAATTCACCTGCGTCTGGCCATTGACTCTAAATGGAGCTCAGGCACCTGACTCTGTATCCTTGAGCTATAGGACTGAAGCCAGGCACTTTACCTTCAGGCATTATAATGCCTAAATTGGAGGCATGACCAGTGCCTCCCTGGACTTTGTCGTAAGCCTAAAAGTCTCAAAAAATTCCAAGAAATGTTAGGGACCGTTTCCAGTTGCTTTCCAATGGGGGTCCAGTGCTGGCTTCCCTTCGAAGCCTTTGAAACTCTCAGCCTAAAATGTTGACTGAGAGAGGTTTTCACAGAGAGACCACTAGGTTTTCCTGTGTCGTAGGTGCTCTGTGCATGTGGATGTATCAGCCTACCAGACAGGATTTCACCTGCTAATCAGTTTAATGAAATGGTTATTGAATTAAATAAAATTACCTTATTTTCAGATTGTACATGGAGGGGGTGGAGTGGGGGAAGAAACATCATACAAAGGATTCATGCAAGCTGCTTGAATGAAATCTGCCTCCTGGTTTTGCTCAAGGAGAATACTTTTCCTCCACTGTAAAACATACCCCTAGGATGCCCTGCTGCTGAATTTCCTTGACCTGAGTTTTCCCACAGGGGAGAGGCGATATACAAGAAGATTGTGCTATGCACTAGATTCACCCCTTCTTCTAAAACATCCAAGATCAGCCATTGTCTCAGCGAGTGAGAGAGGAGAGGCCTGGGCCATTGTGACAGTGCAGCTCTTTGGATAGAGCCACACTGTCTATGTGGCAGATCGTGGTGCACTGCTGCAAAACGCGACCCTCCCAATCATTCTCAGTCAGCATCACAGCCTGGGCATGAAACTGGCTGCGTCTACATGAGATGCTTCCTGCACGGTCTCTCATTACTGCAGCACAGTAGCTCGTTATTACTGTGCAGTAGTATCGCAGGGCCCGGACCATGACGTGATGCTGCTGCGCAGTAGTAATGAGCTACTATGCCATGAGCATCACCGGGAAGCCGTGCGGGGACACTAGTGCACAGGAACACTGGGGATGCAAGTACTAAATGACGGCGCAGTCAGTGTCTCATGTAGACGCAGCCACTGTGTAGCTGATTTTATAATGTGGCCTTAAGCACGTTCCAGGAAACACTTCCAAGACAGCTTGAAAGTAGCTCTGGACATGATAGGGCTGCATGCAACCTGTGGCACTACCTCATTTCCAGGCTTTGGCATATGCCTTGTGGGAGGGAGAGGGCAGTATGT
>NW_017729015.1:12036838-12048007 GCF_001723915.1 Gavialis gangeticus | reverse complement strand
TTGAAAGTAGCTCTGGACATGATAGGGCTGCATGCAACCTGTGGCACTACTTCATTTCCAGGCTTTGGCGTATGCCTTGTGGGAGGGAGAGGGCAGTACGTGCTAGTTGGCAGTGCTGTGTCTGACCCCCACCCATGGAAGTGACCTGTCTTTCTTCTGAAGAGGCTGTGTGGAAAGTTAGGGCAATAGGACTGGACTTGCTTTGAAAGCAAAGAGCAGAAATCCTAAAATATGGATCCTGTCTAATAGGCTACTGTGCACAGTGCTGATTGGGGTCACCTGTGCCCTGAGTTATACTGGCTTTGGGCCTCCAGAGGATACAAATAAATGCAGAATTTAGCTTATGGGGCCATTAAGCAAGTATTTCCATCTGAGCTTTTTAAAGCTGCCTACAAGGTTCCAGCGCCCAGTTCTCACTAATGGGGAAAGGTGTCCACAACCTTATCAGACTTTCTTTTCCTCTCAGATTAAGGGACTGAACAGAGACATTACAATCTCAGTTAGGCACTTACATCTCTTCTTCAGGAGCTAAGGATCCTTCATCTCCTATTGACTTTATTGGGTTAGTGCAGGGAGCTTAAACCACTGGCTACTTTTTAGGTACCTAAAACGGTGCTGAACAGGAGGTGCCACGTTTGAAACATCAGCCTTCTTCTGTATACACTTTTATAGTGAATTTTGTATGATTTGAATAGGATGGGCTGGGGAAATGTCTAGCAAAATGGTCCCCCGAGCTGTTTGTGATGGCATACGCAGGGAGCTCCCAACCCTCGCTCCCTGATCGCGGAGCTGGGGCTGGGGAGATTTGTTCCCAGCTGCAGATGCACAGTTGTGATCATGGAGCAGGGGCTGGGAGCCTGTTCCCTGCCCAGCTTCACAAGCATGGAACTGGGCAGGGAATAGGTTCCCAGCCTGTTCCCTGCCCCTGCTCTGTGACTGTGAAGTGTGTTGGGAACAGGCTCCCCAGCCCTTGCCCCGTGATCATGGAGTGGGGGCTGGGAACTGTCCTGGTCTGGGGCAGGGATCTGGGGCAGGGAATCCCCAAGTACTAAATGACTGTGCAATGACCAGCGTTACTGTGCAGTAATGTCCCCGTGCGGCTTCCCGGTGACACTGATGGTGTAGTAGCTCATTACTACCGCGCAGCAGCATCACGTCATGCTCCATGCCCTGCGATACTACTGCGCAGTAATAACGAGCTACTGTGCTGCAGTAATGAGAGACTGTACAGTAAGCATTAGGGCTGTACAAAGCTTCGGATCATGATTCCTATGATTCGGAGGCCAAATCTATTAATGCAAATTGAATTCCCTGCCCCTCATCTGGGGCAGGGAATCGGGCGATCGCGGCACAGGGCTTGGAAGGAGCTGCAGGGGAGAGACAGGTTGCAGTCCCTTGCCCCAATCTGCGGGGACTCGTTGCTAGCTGCCCCACTGGTGGACTGGGGCAGGAGGCTGGGACCTGCCCCTCTCCTGCAGCTCTTTCCAAGTGCCCTGCGCTGCCCCTGATTGGGAAGCTGGGGTCAAGAGCTCCTTGCTGCTGGGCAGAGGGACACTTACCCAAGCTCCAGTGGCAGAGCCTGGAGATAGCTGACTATCTCCTGGCTCCGTGTTGCTCCCTACTAGCACCCAGGAGAAGTCTAGAGCTCCCTGTGGCTGATGCGGGGGGGGAGCAGCAAATCTGCTCCTGCAGCAAATCTGCTCCTGCTTCTCTGCACATGTAAGCACCTGCCCAGGGTGGGTTTACTCTAGTGTAAATTACTCAAGAATAATTAACTCTAGAGTAAACCCAGCTCATAGGATTTTTGTGTGTAGACATGAGTTCTAAAACTGAATATCAGACACCTAGCACAGAGAGGCTTGTGCCAAAAGTGGGAGGATGATTCTAGCTCTTGAGATCCCCAAGCCCTGTAAGTGGCCTGTTCCCTTACACCCACATAGCAGACAGCTGAATACTTCTGTTCCTTGTTCAGGGGAAAGGATTTTAGGATTCACCCCTGTAAACCACCCTCATCTGTTCAAAGTGCAAAGGAACAACAAGCGCAAAAGTGCAAGGAGGCGGTGCACTACAATTGAAATGGATATTCAAGCCTGTTCTGCTGCTTAGCCTGGCCTCCTTTTTGGTGTCATGATAAGGAAGATCCCCAAATCCCCAATTTTCATTAGTAACGGGCCATTATGCGCATTCATTGTTCGGGGAGCAATGAAAAGCTGTGATTCTTAAGTCAGCCAGCAATGAGGGTCGTAAGAGCCTTGCTCTATTTGATTTTTTTTGTTCTCTATCTGCCAACCCTGACCTGCCCATCCCACAGCCCTCTGAGCCAGCTCTGTTTTCCCTCTAGCCTCACCTCTCTCCCCTTGTGCCCTCTTTCTGACTGATTTTTCTCTTCCCGCGGCCTTTTGCTATCCATACTTTTGCTGCTCTTCTTTCTCCAGTGCTGTAGACAGGCAGCCTTGCCTGCCTCCGATGTATAATATTTCCAGTCTGAACACTGAGGCATTACTTTTGCTGAATGATATTCATTCATCCCCATCCACTCCCCTCTGTCTGTCTAATCTGTCGTCCACATGTTCAGGCTATGCTCATCACCACAGCATAGGAATTCCCAAGAGGTTAAGCTGATTTAGTTATTTCCTCTCTCCTTTCTTGCTCTTCTCTACCATGGGTCTCCGAACTGGACTCTTCCAGTATACCCAGTAAACTGATATCTGATAAACTGATAAACTGCATCAATAACGCCCTTCCCTCCACTTGCAATAGGTGACTGTTGCTAGCAATATCTCTGCCCTCATGCAACCAAGAGGAGTATATAAAGCTCCCGATTGTCCCCAGGCTAGGTCTAATTCCTTGATCATCCACAGCATATAAGCTCTAGGCCAACCCAAACACTCAAATGTCTCTTCATCCTGTTTGAGGACTTATGTGTTTGCATAGGCCTTGCACTTGTTCCCTACTTGGGGATGAATTTCACCATAATGGATGGCAACAGCATCATGCAACCTGCTCCAGTTTGGTTTTGCAATCTCAGAGCAATCAGATTTTCACTTCCAAGGTGAAATCTTAGTATAAATAGCAAGTGTTGTCCTTGGTCTCCAGGTACCGGCCTTGGAAACACGTGCTGCTGGCACAGGCTCCTCTTCTGTGAATTTGTTCTGTTCTGTGCAGGTTTTGATATTGCCCTCATCACCACGGTATCTGAGCACCTTTCAGTAATGCCTGAATGATGGCTAGTGTGATTCATTCATCTTCTCTCTCACTCAGTCCTCCTTCTCCAGAGGAGAATGGTATGTGCAGGGGAGTGATTTCTTTTCACATAGGTTTTTGTTCTTTTGTCTATGCTAGACTTACTCTGGAAAAGACCCATTGGAAAAGTGTGCCTTGTACTGAGATGGTTAGGTTTGCAAAAGTCCTTACTCCTTAGTTCTTAGGGGACATCATCCCATACAGTAAGACCAGCTCCCAATATGACTTTTTCCCTTCTGATAAAAAAAAAATAAATAAAATCCCAGACTGCCTAAAGAAGCAAAGCTGTTAATATAGACTTTACTTGGAGCTTTCAATGATCTATTAGGTATCCTAGCTGCAGACTATTGAGCGTCCTGAAGATAAGGTCCTGTATCTTGGTTTGCTCTTCTACAGGAAATCAGTAGAGAGAGAAGAGTACAAAGAAAGGCCAAAAGCTCTTTCAAGGGAGGATTTTATTTTGTTTGTTTATAAAATCATGCCTATATCTGTGTCTCTCCCTCCCTATATCTGTCTGTGTACATCTCCCACCTGTGATCTGATATGGAGCTTATCTGTAGCCAAGATTTCTGGCTTTTATGACGTTGGGTATCCGTGATTCAACTTAGTTCCTTTTGCTTTTTCCAGCAACGCCAAATCAAGCATGTGTTCTGCTTTTAAAATATCTCATTGTCCTTCATCTTCCAGCAAAGCTGTTGAATAAAGATTCTGTCTAACAAGCTGCAGAGGTGAGTCGCCCCAGCGAAGTGAATGAGCATAGGCATGCACGGCTCTTTCTCTCTAGCCTTTCATTAGAGGGCAGTCTTGTGTGTCCCTGAATGCCAATACCCACAGCTTCAAACATGCTGGCGCGCACATGCATCGGCACAGACACGTGATGTATTATTATTTATTTTACAATGCATACCTATTCACTCATGTACCACGTGCACCCTTTCCCCAAAAATCAGCCCTCCAAAATCGGGTGCCTGTCCAAAGCAGACAAGGTGATTTTCGAAGCAAGGACATGCTTCTTCCCTTGCTGACCTCAGGAAAGAGTGGGGTGGAGTTAACCCTTCAGGGTCAGAGTCACCCTTGTTAACCCTTTCACAGCCGCTGTGAGGTGTGATGATAGTTTTTGACTGCGCAGCCAACAGCTGCTGCCTATTTGCCAGTGGCTGAGCAGCATCAGTCAGGATTCAGCTGTAGGATCAGGAGCCCTTGCAGTCAGGATTCAGCTGTGACTATGGAAATTTCTCTTTTTTTTTCTTCTTCATTCTGCCTTCCTAAAACAAGGTGTGTGTTGCATTTGGGGGTGCACGGTATGCAAAAAAAAAATGGTATTTAGCCCTGATCTGAGTCAGGCCTTTGCTTTTCTAGGCGTGATACAGACTCACAGATGAGACTACCCTCATTAATGATTCGGTGTCATTAGTGGGCTCAGGCTTTCTAAACTCTGAGGGGGTGGGGAAACTGGTTCCAGTGGTTCACCTCGGCTTTGAATGGGGATGGAGAGCCATGTCGAACTTGTGGTTCTTGAAATGTGGAATTTAGGTTGGCCGCCAGCTCTCCTTAATGCTTGTAAAATGGCGAGCAAGTGTTACCACAAAAGAGAAGCCACCTTAGGAGAGTGACAGAGCCATTTGCAGTCAAAAACCTTCGGCAATAACAAAGCAGTAAACTAATAGCCTAGGGCAGAGGTCAGCAACATTTTTGGGCAAACTGTGCAAAACTCATCTTGTAAAATGTTGGCGTGCCAGGGGTGCATGGCGGGGGAGCCGCAAGGGGGCCAATCCTTGTTGTGGCAGTGCAGCCCTGGCCCCTTCCCTGCCTTCTGCCCTGAGATGCGTGTGCCAAGCAAGATGCCTTTACATGCTACACTGGCACCCATGCTGGGGGTTGCCTCCCCCTGGTTTAGTGCTTCTTGTAACTTTTGCCAGCCAGGTACCCCAGAGAGAGGCATAGGATCATAGTAGGGCTGGAAGGACCCTCACAAGGTCATCTAGTCCAGTCCCTTGCTCAAGGCAGGATCATCACTGACCAAATCATCCCAGCCAAGTGTCTGTCCAGTCTGATTTGAACATTTCCAGAGAGGGAGGATTCTCTAGGTAGCCTGTTCCAGTGCTTGACCACTCAAATTCTGCATGTTATAGGATAGGTAAGGTAGGTAGATGCTAAATATGGACATAGACGGGTAAGAAAGAGGAAAGACAAGTTGCTAAGGAGTTCAGTAGAGACGAAACACATTATATGGAGCTCCAGGCATCAATTAGGACCTTCTTGCCTTGAGTGCTGTACAAATACAAAAAAAATAGTTCTCTGCTCCAAGGAGCTTACAACTTAAGTATAAGATGAGATACAGCAGACAGAAAGGCAGTTAGGTAGACATCCAAGTAAGTAGGAGATGGATGCATCAACTACCTTGCGTCCTTTTCATGAAGGTTTGTCTCAGAGCGAACGTCTCTTTAGTGACTAACTGATGAGATGCTGTCTATAAATAGTGACTCATCTCACAGAAAACCAATGCTGTCACTTTCCACATGTTTGCGGCAGGCTCCAGCTGTTGAGTCTGGAAGATGGAGCTGTGCTTCACTCTCCCGCCCGCACTTCAAAGACTCCTGTTAGTGCAGACAAGAATCTCTTCATCTGTTTTGTAAAGTTGTTTCACTTTTTTTTCTGTTTGCCAGCCTCCAAATACGTTGGCAAGCATCTTCCAGAGACCAGGAAGGAGCTCAACATTTCACTGCTGACATTGTCTGGTGGGAAATTAGAGTTGATGAGAACTACAAGCAAGGGGTTTCCGGAAGCAGGGGAGGAAAATGGGATGCTTAGTGAGGATCCCAGAGACAGATTGCTGTCAGCAAGGTCAAGCATCCTAAAACACATTTTGTCTAAAGAAAGGCTGTGAACCAAATCAGCTGGAGGTTGAATTCATCACAGAGACTCGCAAGCCTTGAAAACAGTAAGGGGCTTGGAAGCACAGATAGGGAGAGGATGGTGAAAAGAAGGCTCAGGTACTCAGGGCTTGAAGTTATGCACTTAAAATCCCTGCAGTGCCTCCCTGCCTGTCCTGCCTCAACTGACTATCAATCCTTGTCCACTTGCTCCTGCTCTGTGTACACCTAACCCTGGCAATGGGGCAAAGTAGACAGTGAAGAGGGGTCCTAGGCATACACAGGCCAATGCCTCTCCCAGTCTACCCGGAGACTGAAAGCGTGGTACCTGGAAGCACTGAGTTCATGTAGTTAGTGACCTCATCAGGAGCTGAAGGTGCTCAACGCCTCTGGAAGCTGGGCTGTTACACCCCTATTTAAGCAGTAAAAGGAAAGCAGCCTGATTTTTTTTCCAGACATTTGGAGCAAGCACTGTCTTTAGGCAGGCCAGAGGTTTCTAAACAGGGGACCAAGGGGCACCAGTGGTCTGTGAAACATCTGCATGCAGCCTGCAAAGGAATTTTTTTACTGGCAGCCAGCAATGCTGCATCAGTTGAGCATGGCCATATTGTATTGCAGAGTCCTTGTGTTATACTGCCCCCCGTGATGTCCTGGCTATTAAATAGCCCTCTGTGAACACCACTGCCACTGTTAGAGACAGGGTGCTGGGCCAAGCAGGCCTGGGTGTGACCCAATGAGCCAAATAAGTTCTTAACCTCTAGTGTGGACTATAGGAACTACCTCAATCAATTGGGGTCCACCTGTGTCTGACAATGGCATGTCTGTCTACATTGCTACTCCCAGGAGCACCACTGAGGGGCATGTTGTGCTCACCCACCCCAAATCCAAAAACGAGGCAGGGAAGATGACTTCAGAGGTGCCTTTCAGATGTTGCATGGTGAACAGCTGCATGTGTAAGGCCCTCTCAAGGCACAAGAGCACCTCAAAGTTACTGTGATGGGTAGCAGCATACTTGGATACACAGGTAGACGGGTTATCATGCTGTAGAAGCACATTGGAAGCCCCAGTCCTGAACCAGGATGCTGCTGTGCTACGTGCAGAATGAAAAGGTGGTTCCCGCCCCAGACCTGACAATCTAAATATAGGCCAAGAGACAACAGGTAGAAAGCCAAGTAGGTAGATAAGCAGGCTAACAAGACTGCTGAAAGGCAGAGCTATTAGACTGCCCCCCGAGGTCATGTGAATGTGGGTACAGTGCTTCTGGTCTGCAAGGGGAAGAACGGTGAGGCAGACCACACTGCCTGCTGGGGTAATTTAGCAGTGTAGACCTGCCGCCATAGTGAGGATCCTTTCGTGGAGGCACCTCATTTTGAATCCCAGTTCTCAATTGCAGACATACAGGTATGAAAACTTTGGTTAGAATTTGTACCAGTTGTTTTAACCACCGTGGGCTCTGGCTGAATCGCAGCATGGGATCCATCTATCTCCATGCAAGCCCCAGCTGTGTATCTATCAAACTAACTCCCCGCTAAACTACCTGTCTACGGTGGGATAGCGCATTCTGCATCTTTGCAAGGTCTTGGATTGAACGACCCTGTGTTCCCTTCCAGTCCTGGGCTTCTTTGATTTTATTCTATGAGTCTATGCACTCATCTGAACACCTTGGTCACCTGGGTCCAAACCAGGCTGAAATCAATTATAAGACTCTTGTTACATTTAACAGACCTGGGCTCAGGTCCTCAGTGAAGTTTTTTAGAAAACCTAGAGCATCATTCATCTGTAAAAGCATGAGCTGCTGGAAGGCGAGAAGGACTGTGGTAGGCAATCGTGTTAAATATATTTATCTATGCCTAATAGTTGGGGGAAGCCACTGAGGACTGCTGGATAAAACAGGATCACCTGGTTCAGTGGTGGCCATTGGGAAAGGGTTTGAAGAGTTTAATTTTCAGCTTCACATCAGCACTGGAAATGCAGATGGATTTTTTGAGCTTTTTCAAGTGCACTTGTGTTTCTAGGATTATTGTGGATCCAGGACTAGTTAGGAAATATTATTGAAGGACTATACCATCTTTGTATAAAGCGAATATCTGAGGTTTCAGGGCCAGGCTAATTAACAGAAACTGAATTGATTCTTCAAGGAAGGAGTTTTCATTGGCTGTGATCATTTCTATCTGCAGGAGACACTTCCCTTGTTTTCATTGGTTTTGAAACAAGGGAAGTGTCTCCTGCAGATAGAAGTGATCACAGCTTCACCTACTGGGGAACTGTGAAAATGGTTGGTACGTGTTCATCTGAGTTACAGTGTGAGAGGCTCAGAATAACCAAAGATGCCTCAAAATAGCAAACGCCTCTAGGTGAGGCTGGGGGCAGTTCAGATGCATTCAGATGCATGCAAAGCTCCCCCTTCCAACAAAGTAGAGAGGGCTGAGTCTAAAGCTGTTGGCTTCTGGGGGTTTGCTCCCGGTGAATACCAGCATCACCTGAGATCCGGGTCAAATCCACGGACTATTCTGGGATGTATTCAGAAGCAGAATGTGTGAGCTCATAAAGACCCCATAAATGCAGGAAGGATCAAGAGCAAAGGTGGGTGTCAGGAGATCTAGATGCGAATCCCTGGCTCAACCAATAATGTGTTATGTCACCTCAGCCAAGTCATTTCATTCTCTGCACCTCTGACTTATCAATTTAAACGGTCTGTTTTTTGGACTCGAGAGCATAAGATTTAGATTTAGGTTGGAGCAGATTTAGATTAGACATCAGGAAGAACGTCTTGCCGGTAAAGGTTGCCAAAATCTGGAATGGGCTTCCAAGGGAGGTGGTGCTCTCCCCTACCTTGGGGGTCTTTAAAAGGAGGATGGACATGCACTTGGCTGAGGGTCATCTGACCCCAGCCCTCTTTCCTGCCCAGGGCAGGGGGTTGGACTCAATGATCTGCTAAGGTCCCTGCCGACCCTAACACCTATGAATCTATAACTATAAGGCTCAGGACTGGGGTTTGTAGGAACTATGAAAATACAACTGATAATAAGTCTCTGGGACAAATTTAGCTGTGATTTATATAGAGCATAAGTGTAATTAATACCAATCTGGCATTCATCAGGTGTGCAAAAGAGCATCATTTACATTCTGCAAAGGGCGGAAAAGCAGACATGAGCAGGGAAAGCGACTTGTAGGAGGGGGTAAGATGAAGCAAGGACAAGCTGCTTCTGCAAAGGGGTCTTCATATTCAGATCTCCTTCTTGTAGTTGTCGCTATCAGCATTGCTGAGCCAGCAGAGCTTCTTGAATCCTATTGTGCCTTTCAGAGCTCCAGCCTTGTTCTGAAGCACAGCTTGAAATAGGAGATCCTGGGTTGAATGGTAATGATAGAAAACTCTGGATTTGGCTCATAAATAAGCACAATCTCATCCAAAAGGGGAGAGGTCATTTTTCTGGAGCTGCTTCCCTGACAATAGCCAGATGGTTCAAGTGCCAGCACACAGGGAAGGCATGCTTGCATTTGTATCAGAAACAATACTGCCCTTCCATAGAAAATCTTCTTCTCCAAAGGTCACAAACTTCTTTCAAAAAGCATCATTACCTCCATTTTACAGGTAGGGAAACTGAGGCATAGGAGGGCAGATTCTGCCCTCCATCCTGAGGTATCTATCTGCACAAAGGGGACAAAAATTTCTAACTGATCTGGGTTGACAGCACATCACGCCTACTCTGCATGAGTCTTTAATAAACAGGGCAGTGGAGAGGGAGACCTTCAGGATGAACAAGCAACCTGCTCCCACTTTGCGGTGGGTTTTTTCATCTCTGTTTCAGTGCCAGACAAGGTCCTTCCAGCCCACCCCCCACACCAATATCAAGCCATTTGTTTTCCATGCCATAGCTTCCCAGTAACAACCTCCGGTGACCCACTCGTGCCACATTGCAATCAATGGGCCTTTTTCCACCTTCCCTAATGCTGGTGTACTTAGAAGCAGTACTGCTGAAGTCAGTGGAGTCACAGAAATGTCCAAGACAGCAGAATTAGCTCAGCAGATGACATCTGTGCAATGGGACCAGAGCCAGTGTTGTTATAACCACTATTCCAGGATCATGTGTAAACACCATACCAGAACCAGGTGCTTATCGTGCTCGGAGCCATACATGTATCAGAGAGAGGCACTGGCCCAAAATGCTTAAAGTCTACGGCTCATCTCTGGAAAACATTGCTGTTTGGGAAAGGCCTTAAGCACACGCTTCAGTCTGCAGTCAGTGGTACTTAAGTACATGTGCAATATTAAATTGCTCATTTGAGTGCTTTTCTGAACTGAGGCCCAAAAGGGCAAGGCAGTGAAAAGGGAACAAAGGCAAACCGAGGAGCAGTGACTTGCCCAGGGTCATTGTACAAGCCAGGGGTAGAACTGAGAGTAGAATAAAGCTCTCCAGAGCCCCAGCCTAGGGGCTAGGGGGAGAAGACGGGGTATCAGAAATGGTGAGGAAGGGCAAGCTCAGAAAACTCAGGGACCCTTTATGTAATTCACGGAGCTTTCCCAGAACAGCATCCCTGGCTGCAGCATTCAAGACTGGCTTGATGTATGATCCTGACTCATTTTTCTGCCTGGGCTGGTAGAATTTGGGGCAGCAAATCCTCAGATGCGACCCTACTGGGGTAGTGAATGCAGGGAGCTATTTGCTCCGTGCTGATGCAAAAATATAGCCCAGGGAAACAGGAATGCACCCAACCCCACAACCCACATGGCCTGGAAGTTCAGGAAACCTGTACCTGAGCCCTTTCGGCTTGCTGTCTCTCCCACTGTCTGCAGTGGGACCCTGTGCAACACACACTTCTGATATCCAGCCTCCTGTACAGCTGGGTCAAGGGGGAGCTGGCAAATGATAATGTCAGATCAAAACGCCCTGCACTCCTGTGTCTGCAAGAAAGGCTCTTTTGATGGAGTCACTGGAGTTGAAAAGAAGTTTTTTTGTTGGGGGTTTTTTTTTTGGTTTTTTTTTTGGTCAATAACTCTCTCGATCATTTCTAATTGGATTTTGATTTTATGTAATTATTGTTATTTTGCTGT
>NW_017729015.1:12029407-12031838 GCF_001723915.1 Gavialis gangeticus | reverse complement strand
TACAGCTGGGTCAAGGGGGAGCTGGCAAATGATAATGTCAGATCAAAACGCCCTGCACTCCTGTGTCTGCAAGAAAGGCTCTTTTGATGGAGTCACTGGAGTTGAAAAGAAGTTTTTTTGTTGGGGGTTTTTTTTTTGGTTTTTTTTTTGGTCAATAACTCTCTCGATCATTTCTAATTGGATTTTGATTTTATGTAATTATTGTTATTTTGCTGTGACTGGGCTTTTTTACAGGGGAAAATTATTATAATTGTGGTTACTGGCTTCTGAAAGAATGACCTTTCTGTGTGGAGCAAAGATGATTGATGATAATGATTTTGTACAACAGATAGCTCACGGTTAGCAAGTAAACAGCTTCAGACTTCCTTTCTCCTGCTCACACCATATACCAGTGATCAGTTGGTTATTCAGCTATGCCCAGGGCTTGATCTAGCATGGTACGCCGACCCCAGGATTCAGAAGATATGCATCTCGTTAGTCCCGGCTCTTCTTGCTTACCTGCTGTGCGACTTAGGCTAAATCATTAATCTCTCATTTAATTCCCTCCCACTGTTTGTCATCTGTGGGGAGTGGTTCAAGAAAAGAAGCACAGTGAGACCACAGTTGCAGATGGGAACTTCAAGCATTGTGCAGAAGGCAGAAGATTTCTCATGAACTTTAACGGGAGTGAGGTCAAACTTTTGAAGTGATGCAGAGCTCTTGCTTGGAAAGGCCAACCGAGTGCTGGAAGGACCCTGGTGGGGAGGGAGGTTCTCTTCTCAGTACTGTATTGACCACCTGAGAGCTGGTTACTTGGTTTACTTTGTTGGCACTGCACTTAGATTTAAAAGAGAAAGCACAGACTGCAGTTAAGGTTCAGGGATGGAAGTCCCACAACCGTCTTGCAGGCAAGCTAAGGAAGTACAAGCTAGATGAATGGACTGTAAGGTGGATATAAAATGGGCTGGAGCATCGGGCTCAGAGGGTAGTAATCAATGGTTCGATGTCTAGTTGGCAGCTGGTATCAAGTGGAGCATCTCAGGGGTCATCCTGGGGCTGGTTTTCAATGTCTTCAATGACCTGGAAGATGGGATGGAGTGCACCCCCAGCAAATTTGCAGATGACACCAAGCTGAGGGAAGTAGTAGATATGCTGGTGGGGAGGGGTAGGATTCAGAGTGACCCAGACAAATTGGAGGATTGGGCCAAAAGAAATCTCATGAGGTTCAACAAGGACAAGTGCAAAGTCCTGCACTTAGGACAGGACAATCCCATGTGCTGATGCAGGCTGGGGGCTGACTGGCTGGGTAGCAGCTCTGCAGAAAAGGACCTGGGGGTGACAGTGGACAATAAGCTGAATATGAGCCAACAGTGTGCCCTTGTTGCAAAAAAGGCTAATGACATCCTGGGCTGCATTGGTAGGAGTGTTGCCAATAAGTCAAGGGAAGTGATTATTCCCCTCTATTCAGCACTGGTGAGGCCACATCTGGAGTCCCGTGTCCAGTTTGGGGCCCCCCACTACAGAAAGGATGTGGACAAATTTGAGAGAGTCCAGTGGAGGGCAACAAAATAGTTAGGGGGCTGGGGCACATGATTTATGAGGAAAGACTGAAGGGACGGGGCTTATTTAGTCTAGAGAAGAGGAGACTGAGAGGGGATTTAATAGCAGCTTTCAACTACCTGAAGGGAGGGCTGAAAGGGGATGGAGCTGGATGGTTCTCCATGGTGGCAGATGACAGAACAAGGAGAAACCATCTCAAGTTGCAGCAAGGGAAGTTTAGGTTAGAAAGGAGGTTTTTAAGGCCCGGCTAGACAAAGCTTTGGCTGGGATGATCTAGTTGGGACTGGTCCTGCTTCAAGGAGGGGGCTGGACTAGATGTGACCTCCTGAGGTCCCGTTCAACCCTCATTTTCTATGATTCTAAGTCAGGACGCCTGGGGTCCTTTCCCTGCTCTGCCACTGACTCACCATGTAGTCTTGGTAAAATCTGTTATTCTCTGCCTCCATTTCCTCCTGTGTGAGATCAGAGGATTTTGTGTCCTTGGAGGAGATGCAGGTGTAACATTTGGATTGGGTAGTGAAAGGTTCCTCACTTGGGGTGCCACAGGGGCACCACAATGGGACCACAGTGTGGCTTAGGACAGAGCTCACCTGTGAACTTGCACAATCCTGATGCACTCAGATGCCTTTGCTGAGCCCATCTCCACTACATCTCAGCAACACCCCTGCCTGTTACCTGTAGAAGAAGCAGACAGGTGAAGGCGAGGCAGAGAGCAGGAGTCAGTGTCCGGAGGGTGCCTGGCTCTTACGACTGCACTCAGATTGCAGTCAGTCGTGCCTTAACATGCATCTGAAGATGTGTTCAGTTCACCTCCTTACCACCTTGTGCCTCTCCCAGGCCGAGCACCCTGAATCTGCTCCTGTCACCTAGATATTTCTGTCACGCTGCCGAA
>NW_017729015.1:12007970-12024407 GCF_001723915.1 Gavialis gangeticus | reverse complement strand
AGGCCGAGCACCCTGAATCTGCTCCTGTCACCTAGATATTTCTGTCACGTTGCCGAAACATTATTCTAAGGTATCTTTTATCCTTTTGCAGACTGCCGGCGCATACCCTAGGCATTCATTTGGGCTGGAAGGCTGGAAAAATAACAATGTCCTCAGGGAAAATTAGGTGTTCCCTCATTGGTACCTTCCTTCCCTCTGCTGGCAGTTTCTCTATGCACATTGCAACTTTCATTCTCCTATCCCTCAGAGGCAGAGAAAAAGATAAAACACTCCTATTGAAGTGATGTTGTTTTTTTGTTCAGAGTTCCCCCTCTCTCATATACAGCTGTTGCTATTGAGAGCCCTGGATATTGCCTGTGCTGGTACATGGGTGGATGCAGACATAGGGTTGTGCAGGACAATTCTGAGCATGGGTAACCTCCTTCCTACCTCCAAAACAGACACGCCCCCTTTTTGGTGTTATCTCTAATCCATTATTGTTCAGACTCCCATCCTCAGTGGGTTTGGGGCTCTGTAAAATATCAAAGGCCTCATTTCAAAAGTGGGGGGGTAGATCTCAAGTTATACAACACACCGGACAGCAAACCGGATAGAAGTGACCTTGTCTTTATGGGTACTCTTTGTGGAAAGTGGTGGGCAATGAGTTTGCCATAGAAAATACACTTTCTTTCCTTCTACATGATGCTTGCATGTGGGCTTTTAGGACACATCACTCTAGTCTAGATCCCTTGGCTGACACCATTAAATAGCAGAACAGGCTACTGGGCAGCATGGAAGGGAAAGTTTCAAGGAGACTTAAATCAGTCCATGAATTATTTCCTTCTCTGAAAGGGCATGTCTAGCTATGAGGACTTGTAGCTGTCAGGAGAATTAGGCCGTGATTCACAATTACTAGTCCAAGCCATTCTCTTTCTCTTCTGTGCTGCATGTCATCAGATACGATGATACGGTAGAGCCAGGCAAACAAAGTGACCATCGGTGGAGTCTGAGCTGTTTGAAACACAAGAAAATCCCTTGTGTCAGGCCGGACTGACCTTCCCTGCTTAGGCTTCTTGTTTTGTATTTAATCAAACTCAGGAGGGAAGGCTGGATTAGATGAAACAAGGAACCAGGAGGAAGAAGAGAAGGTTAATCTATCCTCTACCCTTGTTATTCCTTCTTCTCTGTGATCTCACAAAGTAAGGAGATAATGTCCCCTTTGAAGTGCAAAGCTCTCCTTTTTCTCTGTAACCCAGTGGTCTTTGGCCCTTTGATTTGCTTGTGGCTGGTCAAGGCACTCTTTTTACAAATCCTGCTCAGGTACATGACATGCAGGTGCCAAGAACTTCATTATTATAGTCAGGCCCTAGCTCTACTGTAGACTAGTTTCCTTTTAGTTCAACAGCTGTTGCTGAATAGGACTAGTAAACCCAATAAGGGGGTCTTCTTACAACCCAAGTAACAGCATCCCTTTTATAGAAGCAAAGGCTTCTTCCAACCTTTTTTTTTTTGTGCACACCTGCATGTCAGATTATGGCTTTGAATAGTTTCCAGATGATCTGAGCGGCTCATAATTTATCTCAGCTAATGCATGGCACCCACATTCCTTAGCATTGCAATGTTATGAAAGGAAGAGTTGGCTCCCCACAATAATATGAGCTAAATGCTCAGGTCCTGAGGTTTGGGGGAGGGGGATTGCAAATAGTTTGTCATCACAGTAATTTGGTGGCTTCAGGGGGCATGCTGATGTCATTAAATCTGAGCTATAACCATGCAAAGTATTTCTACCATTAGCAGAAATCAGCACAGGATCCATAAGCCTGTTGCTACTGTCTGCCTTTCTCAAGGGTTTTTTTTTTTTTTTTCCCTTTTGGGAAATGTGCCCTGCTAATTTGTACAGCTTGTTTAGAAGGGGCTCAGTCTGTTTTCTGAAGCATAATAAACGACAAGTTCTTGATTCAGCTATGTGAGAA
The DNA here is from genome assembly GCF_001723915.1 of Gavialis gangeticus. Classification (NCBI taxonomy): domain Eukaryota; kingdom Metazoa; phylum Chordata; order Crocodylia; family Gavialidae; genus Gavialis; species Gavialis gangeticus. The sequence goes on along the minus strand of NW_017729015.1, from coordinate 12,022,455 downwards.
TAATTGCTGGGCATATTGCTGCTTTTCCACCTGGAGTGGTATTATAGCAGAGCTCCAGCATTGCTTAATCAATTAGCATTGATTAAGGAGAGGGAGGATGAAAGATAATGGATAATGGAATCGGGTTTCCAGAACAATGGACCTGAGCATGGTGAAGGTCAAGGCGTTCTTGATACACAGACCTCCCCCTAACGGGAGAAGCTCTGAACATTCGCTGGATATGTCTATGCAGCAATCATTGCCATTTCTGGGGATGTAACCGAGCTCGCTAGTCCATAAATTGTTTCAAGGGTGTCTACATGAATGGCCATGACTGCAGCATAGTCATTCCCTTGCAGTCCTGCAACTCTTTCAGTGCAGAGTTAGAAGACAGTAAGTTGGGCAGCATTGTGGTCGTGAGGACTGGGGAAAGAGTGGGGGAAGGATGGTGGGATATGAGGCTGTGTCAAGGGTGGGCAAAATGCATCCCAGGGGCCAGATGTGGCCTGCCAGGCCATTCTATCTGGCCCGTGGGGCCCCTAAAAATGTAGAAAATTTAATATTAAACTGCCCTGGGCTGCCTGATGGCTTTCCGAAACTCAGTAAGTGGCCCTCTGCCCAAATGAATTGCCCACCCCTGGATTATAGGGCAGCTGAGATTTGACAGGAGAAAGGGGAGGGTTGTAGGTCATAGGCCAGGTGGTACAAGAGGAGAAGCTTGGGGCCTTGAGAGGATAGTCATGAGTGGGAGATGGTGGCTGAGAGAATGGGGGACCCTGGCAGCCTCATATCCTTTTCTCCCTTACCAGTGGTAGGATGTGGGAGACCCTGCCCCATGGAGATGATCAAAGCCCCTCTCTCTTCACCTATCCCCTGCTATGTGTGGATCCTTTGAAATGTTCTGCCCTTTGCAAATGGATAAGCTCTTGCTCTAGAGGGTTCCCCAGCTTTTTCCACAATGCATTTGTTTCACAGACCCAAGCAGACAGATCCTATGGCCGCTTCCATGCATGCAGAACGTGGTGGGTGCATCTACATGTGAATTTATGTAACACAATAAACTCTGGTGCAAATTGTGCCGGAGTTTATTGCTCCCAGGCATCACATTTACACATGTGCCTGGGACTGCAGTGCATTGAGCCTGGTCAGAGCAGCTCCAGGTGTCCTCTGACCCAGCTCAATGTGCTGCAGAGGGGCTGGCTGGGGCACGAGGGTGCTCCAATGTGGGGCTAGCCAACAGGCAGCCCTCACACTGAAGCATCCTCGTGCCCCAGCCAGCCCCCTCAGCATTGACACGTGCATTGCTGTGCACTAAAGAATGCCACCGTAGGATGGCACTTGTGCTTACAAGTACTAATCTACACCAGAGTTAATTACTTTACTGCGGCCTAATAGGGCCACATGTGTAGATGCTGAGACTTCACTGCGGGGCTAATTAGTCAGCTCTGCAGTAAATGCCCTGTGTAGATGCATCCAGTTTCTGCAGGTCAGAGTCCAAGTAAAATGGGGTTAATACCGAAGATGATCAGATATACACCTGCAACGGTGGCTAGAACAAGCAAAATGCTTCCCTTCTGATCAGTTGTGCTTCCCACTAGGCCCCTTGGGAAACTCAGCTGTAGGAGATGAGGACAGACACCTCACAAGGAGAGGGCTAGCACGGCACAGCCTAGCAGGCAGGAGCCACGTTCCCAACAAGTCACGGTAATGGAATTGTTTTAATATTAATATCTCCTCGGGGGCGCTGTAGGGGCAGGGCTGGTGGTTTGTGCTTCCAAAAGAGACTTAAGCTGCTGCAGGGAGCAGGAATAAATCTCTCCGAGATTATAGCCCCTGGAAACCTCTTGTGAATCTCAAGAACACCATCCTGGCCATTACAGGAAGGTTAACAGATTTACAAATTCAAGGCCACGCCAACACTCGTGCTGATCCCCTCCCCCGTCCCTTTTATTGTACTATGATGCATTTTTTTTTTAAATAAAAATGATTGTCCCATCTGCAAATAATTGTACTTGGCATTAAACACATTCCAGTGTTCGTGTGTAAGAGCAGCAAGCTGGTAATAAGTGAACCTGTGCTGATGACAAATTTATTCTCATTAGTTCCCTCTGAATGAAACGCCAGGGATGGACTTATTATATCATTAATGCATTGTGGTTTGTGGGGAGGTTTTGTAAAATGGAATGAGGTACAGAGCCTGCTTTTCTACACGCTGAGCCATCTCCTCTAGCACAGCTAACTAAGGTGGACTAAGGGAATGGTCAGAGTTTAGTTCAGCCTCCTGTCTGCCAAGAAGAGCAAGTATTAGGTGCTTCATTTATTAATAGTGCAAGTGGCAGGCAGGGGCAAGACATGCTGGGGCCCCTCGGTGCTGTACAAGTGATGGTTTCTCCTCCAAACCACTTGTGGTTCGAAAGGCAAGACACTCCAGGTAAATGAGACGTGATGGGTCCGGAGGGAGGAAGGGTAAGATGAATAGGGTGTTTTGCTGTTTTGAGGGCCATTGGGAGGGGTAAGTATAACATGACACCTGACCAGCTTCAGAGGGAAAATCTTATTGCACTTTTAGCTCTGAAACTGTTTTGCTTCTGCTGGGGGGAGGATGCTGCCGAGTGTGGGACGATTCAGCCGGTGAGGCCAGGCAAGGCTTAGGTTTATGAGCCAGCAAATAGGCTGGAAACTTGGCATGGGGAAAAGCACCGTGACTTGGCCTTGACTCTGCTTTCTTTGCCGCCTTGCCCAAGGGACTCTGGGAGCTGTGAGTGGTTCGTTTATGAAATCAAAAAGGAGCTCCCCAGCACACATGTGCCCTCTGCCCAGCCAAGCTGACAGGATCTAAGTTCTGCCCTGTCTCAGCTTTGCCACCCATGACTTCAAAAAAAAAAAAAATGAAAACAGAGTATTGCTCTTCCCATTTTGCAGATACAGAAACTGAGGCAAAGGGTGGGATGTGCCCTGGCTGAGGTTACATCAGGAGGCTACAGCCAAGCCAGGGATAGAGCCCCAGTCTCCCAGTCCCCTCCTTTGTGCTTCTTCCCCTAGGCGCTGTATGTGCTGCTAATCTCAGCACCGTGTTTCTTAACTAGAAGGGATGAGCGCTCTCTTGGCCTATTTCAGCACTGTGTGAGGTGAGGGACTGGACTCGGAGAGGACTCTTCCAAGCTGGGGGCCCTTCATGGCTGAGATGGGAACTGACACAAGTCCCGCCGTGCTGTTCAAAGGTGCCTGGGGAAGGGGTTTGCTCCTGCTGCATTAGACAAAGCTCTTCCCAGCTGGTGGATGTGAGCTGTATTTGCACCCACAATGACTGCATTGTTTGATTAACATTGTCACTGCACGGCCAGCATCTAACTCGTTGCTTTGTAAAATATCGTAGGTATAAAAGAGACTATAGAAATTGCCTTATTCTATTCTCTTCTATTATCCTCTCAATAAAAAGAGCATTGTAACTCCAGTGCTGTGCACCTCTTACAGTGCTGTCTATAGGAAGAAGACAGCTGTGGTCTTTAGCAGCCTCTGACAAGTGATTTTTTTTCCCCCAACAATCAGATGGGAGACCACGCTCTGTTAGGCTTATAATTGATAATATACCACTGTTGAAATATGCCTGTCAGTTCTGCAGGTAGATAAAATTATATTGTATTGATACTTTTATAACAGTTTTCACATCCTGCATCCAAAACCATTTCCCACCCTCCAGCAGATAAAAGGTTAGACAAAAACAGGTGCATCAGCAGAATATAGCCTTTGCCAGAGAAAGAGAGGGAAGAAGACTTGACATGAATCTAGCTGCCACTATAACAATGCTTTGTGCTTGCAATAAGTCGCACATTTATTGAAGGATTTTAGTGTTTGGCAGGCAAACGTCACACCCATGGTGTATAGGTAGGAATTAAAAGATCCATTCCCCAGCTGGGTAGCAAGATAAATGGGGAAATTTAAATGATTTGCCCCAAGCTAAGATGCAATGGCTTTTTTTTAACAGTGAGGGCAATTAATCCTGGAGTGTGACTCTTTCTCCAACACTTAACCTTGCAATCTTTCTAAAAGCTAAGCCATGGTTTGACCGCAAGTTGTCTGGGTCAGTGCAGGTATGACAGAGTCAAGCTCTATGTGCTGTGTTTTACTGCAGGAGGTCAAACTGTACAACTGCAAGGGCCTTTCTGCCCCTCAGACCTATGATTCTCACAGAGATGACCTATGGCGGAGGTAGGAGTAGAAGCCAGACAGCCTGGCTTTCACTCCCTGACTGTAATCTTTAGATGCCCTTCCAGCCCCTGTACTGGGGACTGCATGGTTGCTCACTGTGCTGGTACTTCCAAGCTCAGGAGGGTTAAGTATAATGATTTACCATGCAACAGAATCCAGCTGCCCAAGCCAAGAGTATGATTCCATTGTGCAAAAGGCAGCAGGAGACTTTTTTTTCTGCCATAAAACGCCTCCTCTCTAAACAGGCAAGACAGCTGAAGGGTGGGAGAATGGTCACCGTTGCACCCTCATTTTACTGATTGGGCAAGTCGGTTCATTATTCTGTGCCTCGGTTACCCTAGTCATGCAAGCCAGCAGCTGCAAGTGCCAGTAGGACCCTCCTCCTTCCCCAGATCCCTTTGTGTACCAGGTATTTTCATACTGTGTGATACTTAAGGCTCTGGATACATTCAAGTAATACACCAGGCCCATCTGTACAGGGCAGACTGCCCTTTCATGCTGAACGGTTCCAGGCATGTCCAGAGAAAAGGTGTTGGCTTCTGCGGCTGTCACTGGGACGCTGTTAATGGAAGCGCTAATGACAGCAAGCAGCTTAGCAGCTGCATTTCACAATCATGCATAAAAATGAATAAGGGTTGGTTTATTTTTTTTTCCCCTCTTTAAGAAAACATGGTCACCTGGGTTACAATCGGCCTTTCCAACCTGCCTGAGAGAGTCAGAGGAACATATTACCTGATGACACTGTCGCCTTCTTAAATGTCAGCTCTTCTGCCTGTCTGATGTAGTTCTCGGTTGTGTTACAATGGCTAGTTTCAGGGAAGTGTTAAGAGAGATTATAAGAACCTGCACCTCTCCAGGCCTCCTGGATGGTATCTGGAATTGAATGAGAGGCGTAAAAGTACGGAGTAAGAGGTCCAGTGTGCAAGGAGAAATAGCTGCTGTTATTCTATTCTGCCTATTGGGTGTCTGAGTGGACTAAAGTGCCCAAGTAGTTTCGTATCCCAGCCTGCTCAAGTCCTGAAAATCCATCCATTAGTGGCATCCGCAATTGTAACATATAGTCATCAGACCCTAGAGTCACAAAAGGGCAGTGAGGAGGAGCAGGACCCAACCACCGCTGTAATTGTGCTTGGGTGGCTAAATAATGCTCAGCTGTAATAGAATCTGGTTCCTAGTGGTTCAAGTATAGCACGTGGAAGCAGCGTGGAAGGGCATATCTACGTTGCAGCAACTGAAGCTCACATGCTAGCTCAGGCAGCAGCACCAGTGTGGCTGTAACAGCACAGGGTTCAGAACAGGCTGCAAAAGAGGCTGGGAAGATATATGGGGAATTAGCCCAAGCCTTGTATCATGCAGGGCTAGCGGGCACCTGGATATGCTCAGGCTTAGCTCATGCATTATCTAAATTGCAGTGCAGCCAGCCATACCTTCAGCTTTCTGTATCTGTCAATAGGTTGAGTCATTCCCAATTGCCAGCACTGTATAACTTTGACATCAGCAGATGGCAGGGGTTATCAACCAACCTTTCTTTGTGGTGGTGTTGATGGTAGTTGTTTTTAAAAGAAGGTAAATTAGGTGTTCGTGAAAGGAAGGGTCTATGTTTCCCAAAGTGGGGGTCTTGACATTTAGAAGTGGTGTCATAATTCCCATTGAAATGCTGTTCTAAGGGTCAGATGTGAGGTGGTGAGCTGGCTTGAGTGCGGCCAGGTAGAGAACATAGACCTATAACAACAGGGAGCCTGACCTCAGTAAAGACAGGTATAAAATAAGCTTTCTTCACATGGATCTACCTGTGCACTGCAATTCGGACTTACTGTCCCACCTGCTGTCCCTGTTTTGGGTTTGCCTGTGGATCTACCTGAAACTCCTCTGCTCCTAAGCCCGTACTTCCAGGCCTTGTGAAAATTGCGTGGCATCTTTTAATGCCTTTGATATGGGCAAGCATCTATTGAGAGCTCTGTCAAGATTAACGGGAGCAAAACTCTGAAAATTAGAGCTGTGGGTCCAAGCCCTCAAGATGTAAAGCATCCCAAACCAGGAACCTTTCCGTTGGCTGTAGTGTACTATCCCAAGGTCATCCACCAAGTCAACAGTAGAGGTAGGAACAGGACCCAGGAATCCTGAGGCCTGCCCCCTTCCTTCAGTGTCAGGACATATTCATAGATGTTTGGGTCTCAGTAGATCATCGAGTCTGACCCCCTGCCCTGGGCAGGAAAAAGTGCTGGGGTTAAATGACCCCAGCCAAGTGCATCTCTAGCCTCCTCTTAAAGACCCCCAGGATAGGGGAGAGCACCACCTCCCTTGGGAGCCCATTCCAGATTCTGGCAACCCTCGCTGTGAAGAAGTTCTTCCTGATGTCTAACCTAAATCTCCGTCAGTTTGTGGCCACTGTTCCTAGTTACTCCAAGGGGAACATCTCCTAATCCTTGCTGCCCCTTCCCCTGATAAATTTGAAGGCAGCCACAAGATCACCTCTCAGCCTTCTCTTGCAGAAGCTGAAGAGATCCAGGTCCCTCAATCTCTCCTCATCAAGCTTTGCCTGCAGGCCCCTAACCGTGTGAGTGGCCCTCCTCTAAACCCTCTTGAGGTTGTCCACATCCCTCGTGAAGTACAGTGCCCAAAACTGGATGCAGTACTCCAACTGCAGCCTGACCAGTGCCACATAGAAGGGAAGTATCGCCTCCCTGGACCTGTTCATCATGCACCTGCTAATGCATGATAAAGTGCAGTTAGCTGTATGGATCACTTTGTCACATTGACGACTCATGTTCCTCTTGGTGTCAACCAAATATCACCAGCTAGAATAAAAGGACCAGTACTGAATCCTTAAAATGTGACAGAAGCTATTTGACTAAAATGCCACCCAGGCCTGGACAGAACGAGTCTCTCTTTGGGCACTGCCAGATGTATAGCTCCCTGCTCTAACTCATGGCGCTTTACAGAAAGTGCCAGGAGTTAGAGCAACTCTCCGACCCAACAGACATTCACTGTTGGGTCAGGGGATGGGGGTCAAGCTCCACTTTGGAACCAATCCAGCAGAGGAACTGTTTACCTGCAGCCTGTCTCTCCTAGCTCTGTCCCCTGCCTCACTCCCACCTCTGGTGATATCTGCAGGATGGGAGGGGGGAGAAGGGAGGGGAGGGAGCTCTGGGCTGGAGTTTTCCCAGCCTGAGCTGGACAGGGAAGGGCACAAAGTTGGGGAGGGGACTCCAAAATTGGAGAGGGGCTCCTGTACACCGCCACCCACCTTCAGCTCAGGCTGGGAAAACCTGAGCTTGGAGCTCCCCCCCTTCCCTCTCCCCCTTTCCCATCCTACAGATATCACTGGGGGTGGGGCTGGGATGATGGGACTGACAGTAGTTAATGAAGGTGCTCTATTTTGGAGTGTCTTCATCTGAACTCTCATTAGATGAGAGTTAATTTGTTGCACGATCGGGCACTTTTAAAGCTCTCTGCAGCTGAGCTCTTCTGTCAGGGCATGGTTGTAGTGCACTTTCAGGGGTCCAATCACATGGCAAATGTCACAACAAAAATACCAAGTTTCTTTCCAAGTGTTAAAGTTACAAACTTGCCTTGGTCTGGGGTAGAATTTCTGCCCTGGTCAGAACCACCAGTGCTTTAATGAGTCGACTTTCCCACAGGATTCCTGGAAGTAAAAAGATTGTTTAAAAGAAAGTTCACTAGAAATGTCTTTTCATGAGCCGCAGCCAGCAACAGGTGAAAAGCTTATGAAGAGAGCATGCAGTACTGGAAAAAAGCTGTGTGTTTCGTTCCTTTTGATGAGAAGTCGCTGCAGATCTGAGGCTTGCAGTGGGATGAAGAGGGAGATGGGTGATGCCCATGTGCCTTTGTTCCCCCACAACAAAACAAAAGAGCAGCTCTGGAAACAAAGGAAACACATTGCTCTCTTCTCGGACTGACCAGGTGGAAATAGCATACAAGGCAGGCACCAGCTCCCAAGGCTTTGTAGCTCGTATCTCCTGACCTTGCTTGTGGTGGAAGGGCAGCACTGCCTCTGTCTTCATTCAGTCCTGAGCCAGCTCTTTCTTGGCACAAGGAGGAAAACCATTGATCGCAAGAGCAGTTACACAAAGTCTCCGGCACACTTTTACTGCACCCCATGAATCATCCGGCATGCCAGTGGGAGCAGCAGAGGCTCCAAGCGGCATGCCACGGTCTGGGTCCCAGCCTAACAAGCTGTCAGCGGCTATTTGGACAGAGGGCCATTAATCCACTGCATCACCCAGTTAGCCCCCAATTATCTGTCTGCATGGAGCCGACGGGGCCTGGCCAGTGTGAATACTCAGTGTTGGCATCTCCCCATTCTTTAGCTGTATTGACTAACATTTGGAGTCAAATTAAGGCAATGTAGCTAATGGCAAGTGCTGAATTCTCTTCAGGGTTGGCTGCACCAGGTGAAATTATAGTTTCCTACATCCCCCTTCCCCTCCCCCTCTGCTATTTAGCTTTTCCCAACCCACAAGGGATGACATTTGAAACGAACTCTCTGAAAATAAATATTTTTCTTACTGGTGTTTTAAACTTGTTTAAACTTTAAACTTGCCTGGGGGGAGGCAGAGATAACTACGAGATACTGGGCAGTTGGTCTCTTTTGAAGCCCATGCTCTCTCCTCCTCTTGAGGATGTAGCATTGGTGGAAGGTATCCCTGAGAGGAAAAGCTTCACAGCATTGGCTCAATCAATGCAACCCAACTCCTCCCCTGCGATGCCCCTGCGGGACCTTGGCCCTAGAATAGATGGCTGCTAGTGACTGAGTCCACCTCACATGGACAGATAGGGATGTCAGACTGGGCCACTGCCTCTAGACCCCTACTGTTGCTGGCAACCCTGTCACGTAATACTACTCAGAAACTGAGTAAACTCCGTCTTAAAATAAAGTTGGGGTTTTTGCCCTGCTGCTTCCAGCTGGAGGATGGTCTGGAACAACATCCAAGTTAATCGTAGTTGGAGCAAAAACACCCATCACTAGTTTTAAGGTGGCACCTACTTGGGTGACCCAAGGGATTATATGACAATAGAGGACTGGACTCTGGCGTGTGCAGCAGCATCCGGTTCTGTGTTTTTAAGCCAGCTAAGGAGGTAGCTGGTTGTAGCAGATTCAGGGGTTACTTATTCTTTTAAGGAGAATTCAGGCCAGGAGTCCCACAGAGCCATTGGGCTCTGTAGTCGGGTGGCCAGCTCCAAGGGTTGTTTGCTGTGAGTATCAGTGTCCCCAGCCACTCAAAAACTGTTTCAGGATGCTATTGCTCCCTGCCGTGCCAGCCAAGCCATCTCCCATCTCTTCTGCTCCTCGGGCTAGTAGGCACATTACCCTCGGAGGCAAAAAAAAAGAAGTCTCTGTATCCAAAGCAGCCCAAATGTAGTCAGTTTGCTGTTCTGTCTAAAGGTAGTTAATGTTATTCATGCTGCAGTGTCCTAAAAGCCCCAGCATGGTCAGGCCTCTGTTTTGCAGGATGCTGTACACATGTTCATTAACAGCTAGCTCCCATCCCAAGAACCTTGTGGCTGGACTAGGCAAGAGAGATCAAGACTTGCCATCTCTACTCGACAGAGTGAGAACTGAGACACTGGCACGTCTACACAAGATGTTTACTGTGGAGTATACTAATTAGCTGCACAGTAAACATGTGCCTACACGTGCGCCTCTATTAGGTCGGAGTTAACTCAATAACTCCACAGCAGGATCATATTTGTAAATACAAGTACTGCCTGCTGTGGAGTTTTTTACTCTGCAGCAGTGCACATGTAGATGCTGCCCCGGCTGGCTGGGGCATGAGGGTGCTGCAGTGCAGGGACTGCCTGCTAGCTCGCCCTGCACTGAAGCACCCTCATGGCCCAAGCAGCCCCTCTGCAGCATACTGAACTGAACCAGTGGGGAGCAGCTGCAGACTGGCCCCCAGGACCCTCTGCCAGCTGGGGCTGCTTCAACTTGGCTCAATGTGCTGCGGTCCTGGGACCACATTCCCACGGCATACTTAAGGTCAATAAACTTTGGAGCAATAAGCTCTGGAGTTTATTGCTTTACATTAATTGTACATGTAGATGTACCCACTGTGTAACTGGAGGCCATCTATGAGTGAAGCAAAATGCAGAGGCTGGATTTCTCCTGGGACAAAGCCTTTTCTTCTGGGATCCCATGCAAGCCCCTTGTCTCACTAAGTTTCTGTAGTATATCTGAGTCAACACTTCTTTTCCAGCCACTATCTGGACTCATTTGAGTTAATTGCCATTCAAGCTGCAGGTGTAAATCACTGTTCCATGCCTTGTTTGATGTGACTCAAAGCCCAAGACCATCTCACCTGGAATAAACCTGGCCTCTTTACCCTCGGAGCCACAGTCCCTCTCACTAATCCCAAACCCCATCCTTTTAATTTGCCTGGAGAGATGCTGCCTTTGCTTCCTCAGTGAAGAAGTATTTGGTGCTAGTGGCAATTGAAATGGACTGGGATTGTGCAGTCACAGTGGATTTTTTGCACCAGGAGTGAAAGAGCAAGGGCTTCTTACCATGCATATGAATCTGTCCCATGTTAGTGCAGGACCCACCCTCAAGGCCTCCAAAGGGGAAGGCTGGTGACAATGCTAGCCCAAGACTGAGAGAACCAGGTTTAGTTCTGTGCTGTGCCACCAATGTCCTTTGTAATCTCTGTCAAATCACTTAGCTTGTTGGTTCCTATCTGTGAAAGGGAAAGAATATCTCTGCCCTACCTCCTAGGGGCACTGGGTAATAAGTACAGTCAAGACTGGCAGGAGAGCAATGCAAAAATGTGCCTTAGATGCTGCCTGAGGGTTTTTTACAAGCCCCTCTGATGCCCTTCACGGAGAGACTCTGAGAGCACCAAATGCCAATACATTCAGGAGGAAGATTGAAAATCCACCGCTGATGCTGGTGATTTCACTTACCCACTGAGCAGAAACGCAATACACAAATACATGAGTTAAAGCAGCAATATCTATCCAGACCATCAGACTTTTAACTCCCAATTTCCGGACTTCAGTGGGTTTAAATCAGGACGGATCTAATAATGATGATACTTGGCACTTAGACCACTTTATCTTCGAAGCACTGTGCAAACATTAATTAATTATAGATACTACTGGCAGGGTCTGAAAATGTGTAGCTGCAGAGGCATGTGGCTCCACTTCAGAGCTGCACGGAGCCTTTCATCCAAGAATCTCCTAGTGCAAGAGAACATAAATCACTGCTGCTTCAGCCTCCAGGGAGGCAGGGTAGCTTTGGTCTCTAGTTACCCCCTAAGGAATCGGAGGCCCGAAAAGGTAGCCATGAAAGATGAGTAAAGAGAGAATCTGTGTATGTAGAAGTAGTAAGTGTATGGCCCGAGAGTTGGGTAGACTGCCCCAACTCCTGAAGTGACCGAGGACAAGTCCTTTTCCTTCCCTGCACTTCGCTTTCTACAGTGTGGTAGAAACCTTTTATTCCTTGTCTCCTCTCAAAGGGTTAATTTAATCCTATAGAACGTGCGCCATCCCCCCCACCCAAATTAGCCCTCCAAAATCAGGGTGTGTATTAAGAAGACTGATTTTTTTTTTTTTTTCTTCACACTGGAATAGAAGCATGGAGACACTGCAATGGCTGCCAAGGGCTCCGTTTCTCTCCCATTGCTCTGCAACCAGCATTCATTGGGGATGGAGTCCAGTTTTAACCCTCTCGCAGCCTCTGTAGCTCTTGGCTGAGCGGCCAAAAGCTGCTGCCAATTCAGCAGCAGCTGTGAGGGGGTTAAAACCAGCTTTTGCCTGAAGCAAGTAGTGGGCTAGCTGAGAGTGAGCAAGCTGCTGAGCGAGCTGTTTCATGTGCTCAGCTTTCAGCCATTACCCTGGAAACATCTTTTTTTTTTTTTTCCTGCATGCTGCCTTCCCAAAACAGAGTGCAGATGTTATTTGGGGGACATGTGATACATGAGAAAATAGAGTGCCTCCGTTTTGTTCCACAGGCAAAGGGAGGAGTGGGAGTGCAGTTAATACGCTGAGTGGGAGTTTGAAGACCTGTGTTGTCACATTGTATGCCTCTCTTCCCCTGTTGTAACGTAGGGTGAATAATATCTCCCTACTCTTGGTTTTCTTACTGGGGCTGCAAATCAACTGTTTTGCTCCCCATCTCTGTTGTCTGTATAGCTGGTGAATTTTTGTGCGGGGAAGGTGCTCTGCTCTGCTATGTGTTTGTACTGCTGTGGGCCCATGGAGGTCTCCTTTGTGGTTGGGCCACTGCAAATACAAACCATTCAAGCTGAAGTTCTAAATATAGGTCAACGGTCATTACATTTTCCTTCCAAAATGCACATCAGGGTTTTTTGTTTTTTAGGAGAGCCACACATGCAGCAGAAAAGAAGGCTAGCTTTGCAAACTGGCATCTGTTCCTCATCTCATGCTCTTCCGACTTAAAAAAAAAAAAAATCAGGCAGATGGATTGTTCCAATGCAGAACAAATTCTTGGATCTCAGTTCTAACCCCCTTAAAAAGATCTGTTTCTAGCAGGGATGCCAAGCCCTCCACTGCAACGGAGTGAACTGCACCACGGATAAACCCATGGGCAGCTATATTTGGGCTGGTGAGCCTGTGCTTGTTCTGCCTATATTACAGCCACAGTCTAATACAGGGGTGGGCAAAATGCGGCCCGTGGGCCAAATGCGGCCCGCCAGGCCATTCTCTCTGGCCTGCGGGGCCCCTAAAAAATTTAGAAAATTAATATCTGGTTGCCCTTGGCTACCTGTCATGCAGCCCTCGATGGCTTGCCAAAACTCAGTAAGCGGCCCTCCGCCCAAAATAATTGCCCGCCCCTGGCTAATATAAAAAAAAAAGGCAAGCCCCTCTGAAGTACAGAAGATCATGGAAGATACTCAAAGTTGGCATGAGAGATAGGGATGCATACATCAAGTCTTAGGAAAGAAGGGAAGTAGCTCCTGAGTCCAGTTGTCTTTCCTGCCTGGTGTAGGGGGCTGGACCCGGCGATCTTCTGAGGTCCCTTCCAGCCTCACAATCTATGAATCTAGCGTTCTAGTTAGTCTGCTAGGTGCCGTTTGCTCCAAACAAAGCATATTTTCACTTGCTTTAGATTGGTCTGGTCTGTCCCATTCCCCGCTGAATCACTTGGTGCTCCGAGTCATTGGATGCTGCATGTCTCAGAGGGAAGATGGCATTTTGAGCTGCTCGTTTCTCAGTGGAACACATTGGCTTTGTTTCGAGGCCAGCTCTTGGACCATACCCTGTGGAGGACAAGCAAGACAAAGAGGGACGAAAGCCCTGTGAAAGGAGTCTGTTGTTATTGGGTGCCAGCCTCTGTGACTTTAGGGGGCTTTCAACAATCATGTGGTTCCAAAACCACGGTCAGTCATTTGATGTATAATGGCCTGACTTTGAGGCTATATAGCCTTAGCCTCATTGAAATACATAAGAGAACTCCCGGGGACTTCCAGGGATGCTCCCAGCTCTCATGGCTTGAGCCCATCTGTAGACATCCTATAACGTGAAAAGAATATTGTACTGTCAGAGAGCACTGAGTGGCCTCAGCTGTGAGCAATGAGCATGGCTCCATTGTGCCAGCTGATTTTTGAGTTCCTGCCTAAGAGATCTCATAGGCTCTGTAGTCATGGCTAGCAAAAGAGCTGTAGTTTAAACCCATTTTACAAATAGGGGCAGCTGAGGTACAGAGAAACTGAGTCATGTGCCCAAGCTGCACCAGGAATAAAGAGCCTGGCCAGAGGCTGACCCATGGGAGCAGTGTCTCTCCTCTTTAGGGTAGCTCCATGAACTGCTATGGAGTTGTGGGCAGGGAGAATTGCAAACTCCTTCTCCGCTTCCTTCACAGCACTTTCTTCTCTGGGGGAACGGCATTCACATCCCTTGAAAGTGCAGTCCCTGTAGAGGCAGTTTAAGATCTGGACATGAAAGGCATGTTCCCATCCAAGCACACCCCAAAATAATCCTCTGGGAAACTGTGAGACTTACAGGTGGCTGTTCTGAGGATTTCTATCTGGGCCACTGGGGGCACCGAGGACACAAAGTGAGTGGCCCGTGGTCCTCAAGCTGAAGGAAGCCCCATGCTAGCAGACACCAGCCCGCTTCATGTGCATGGTTGCATTTCAGTTCTTGTACTGGCATCTGCTCATGGCTTGCAGAGAAGCTTGGTCTCTAAGCTGAATGGACAACTCACAGGCTACAAACAGACATCACATTTGTCCCAGGAGGAATTGTTTTATTTCAGGACAAAATGCAATTGTTCAAACATCCATGTCTGCTGTCCTAAAAGGGTTCATGGGCTAGG
>NW_017729015.1:12002959-12007757 GCF_001723915.1 Gavialis gangeticus | reverse complement strand
GGGGGGGGGGGGGGGGGGGGGTGTTGCAAACCGTGTCCGAATGGTTCCAGGCTTGCATCATTAAATCAACGGCAGAAAAGCAGCAGTTCATTCAGCTGTTCACTACACGCTGATTGGAGGGGCGATGTGTGTACACTCCAATCTTGGGATTTTTCTGGCCCAAGACAAACGCAGGCACAACATGTCCCAGAACAAATTCGAGGTCTGGTCCTAGCCCTAGTCCAGGATGAAGCGACAATTCTGTTCCTTTGCACATTGTGTGTGGATAAAGTTCCTGCCACAACAGCACCTCTAGGGCCTATTGCGCTACTGCAGTGTAAATAATCTTCATAATAATCTTCCCAACCCCCTTCCTTTCTCCAAACTGAAATAAAATTGCAGGACTGTCTGTGAGCTGCTTTCTTTGAATGTATTTGCACAGACAGATGCTCTGGATACACAGTCTCTGCCTCCAGATTGATAATACTCATTAAGAATAGAACAAGGATGTGTCAGAGGAGCTTAGCCTGCCAGACTGGGAAGAATGGGAAAGGGGGGAGAAGGGGGGTAGTCAGCAGGGAGAGATCAGCTGTGCAGAAAGCCAAGGTCTGATTTCACCGTCTTTGCCTGGCTCCGGCCACATGCTGGACATGCAAAAAGATCCTCGTTTCCTTGGAAACATATTCTTTCTGCATGCGCTGCAGCGAGTCAGGAAAGTTTGCCTTCATCAGACCCCCACAGCGAAGGGAATAAGCTGCAAAGATGCCATCCCAGGGATCGCAGCCTGATTGCTAGCCTGCCTGCCTTATTTACATCTCGAAAAAAAAATACGTTCTCCTCCTGTTTCTCTCCAGAGACAAGGCAGGGGAAAAAGTTCCCCTGGCTCTTTTGGAGCCTCCTAGATGTGGGGCAGGAGGAGGACTCTGGTCATTCTCCCAGACATTAGGCTTTCCGCAGAGCTGCCCCTGGTGTTTCCGGCTTCAAACTCAACAGAAATAGGCTTCATTTCTATCCAGTCCTCCGTGAGTCTAGCAAACACTTTTCCCTGGACCTCAGTGGCATGCAATGGAAGGGTATGAACACGTCTTTTTTTTCTTGGTTTCACGGGCACTTCATTGACTTGGCAGTAGAGCTGTGCGAAGCTTTGGGTGCTGATTCGATTCAGAGGAAATCTGGCCCGATTCAGTGGCTGAATGTCCAAATCTACATTGAATCGGGACCGATTTAAAGGTCCGAATCGATTTGAAGCTCTCCGAATCTTTGGCACAGATTCGGAGAGGTTTGATTCGGGCAGGGAGCTGCAGCCACTCCGAGCTGGTAAGTACTAGGGCGGGAGAGGGGGAGCTGGAGGAGTGGGGAGGGGACCATGGGGAGACCCCTGCCAGCCCCTCCATGGCTTCTCCCACCCACCCCAGCTCCCAGCACTTTTTAAAAAAAGCCCCGGTGCTCACTGCGTACTGCTGGGTAGGGGGCAATCCCCACTGTCCCACACTGCATAGGGGGGGCTCTGCACAAGCCCCCTCAATCTACCCCCCCTGCTCCCCCAGTCCCCCCATGGCTGCCCTGCTGCCAGGGCTCTGGCCCTTTAAGAAAAAAAAAAGCCGAGGAAGGCCCCGGGACTCACCGCTCCTGGTGCAACTTCGGGGGCTCATGCAGAGCCCCCCACGTGGCGTGGGACAGGCGGGATCACCCCCTGCTGGTAGGAGCAGTGATCAACTGTGGCCTCTGCGGGTGCATCTACACATGCACATTTACTGCGCAGTAGCTGAAATCACAGCACAGTACAGGTGCATGTCTACACATGCACACCCAGGCTGTGCAGTAAATATGGTGACTTACTCTGACTTGAGCGTAAATTTGATACGTGCATCAACTTTATGCCTGATTAGTTATTGCGCAGTAACACACATGTGGAAGCCTTACTGCATGGTAACACTGTGTGTGTGGACCGATGTGGGACGAACTGTAGTCCTACATCAGTCCACACATCGTGTTAATGTGCTTTAATGCCTGCACATGGAGACGCCGGCCTATTCCCACTTACTGCACAGGAAATTTAGGCGGGCGTCAATGCATGTGTAGACATGCCCTGTCAAGTGAATTTGTCTCACCTGCTGGTAGAAACTTGTCTTGCCCTCTGCTCCTTCTCCGGTGCCTGAGGTATGAACCCAAGCCGTGCTTGTGTGGGGAAACGGTACTGGGCCAGACACCAGGCAGAGTAAGGAGGAACGGTGAGAGAGCGTGTTCCCTGCAGTTGCTCAGTCCCCAAGCCCCATGAGTCCCCTAGGATGCACTGGAGAAGGATTGTCACCCACAGGGAGCTCCTGTGCCGAGCCTCGGGCCTGCTATTTTCCCCATTCCTTATCTTGCTGCAGCGGTGCTCCAGCAGAGCTGGACTGCTGGGACTGCACAACCCCATCCTACATCTTCACCTGCCCTCCTTCAGCCCTGAGAGCAGAAGGGACAGGACACAGCCAGAGATAGCTTGGATCACATAAGCATGCTGTCTGGAGTCACAGGGGCCTTGTGACCAACTGGGAGTTAAGACCTTGAACCCATTCCTACTTCAGTCCTCTAAAGGCACAGTGCTTGTCCCACGTTGATTAGGGATCCATGGACATGCCTCATCTGGGGGTGCCACAATCAAGCAGGGATACACTGAGGTATAAGTGATCCCGATTTGCCCCCTTGCAGCGATACTGCATGCCTTAGCCCATTGCAAAGGCTTCAGGGGCAAAATGCAGAAAAAGAACCCCATGCATTGGGATACAAACCATGCTAGGCTGCGGCAGACCTAGTATAATGGTGAGAGGTTGATTTGCATTACTCTGGCACGGTCCCCTGCAAGAAACGGCAAAGAGGACGGCAATTTGCAACAGCAAATGGAAAGTTCCCCATAGCCTGTCTTCTAAACAAACCTTTTCCATTTGATACATCTGAGGCTAAGTCTAAAGAAGCAAAAGAGCATCTGTTTGCAGGCTGAGCCAGCTGTCGGGTGCTCACTTTCAGAAGCAGGAGAGGATCTGAAGGGGCTTGAATGAAAGGATTGTCCTTTCTAGCCTGGCGTGATGCATTGCTTTCGGGGCTGTTCTGTTTCAGCTGGAAACAAAGCATCAGGTTTAAAAGCAAGATCACAAATAAAACTTTAAAAAAGAGGTTTTTCCCTGGGACCATGCTGTAGTTCAGCCGCCTGCTGTCAGGAGGATTCAGCACCTTAGGATTTTCTGAACTGACTGTTCTCAGGTTAGTCCGTTCCCCTTGGTGGTATTACAAATGTCCCTCTCTCGAGCAGTTGGTGGCTCGGTACTTACAGAGGTGCCCTTGTGTAGACAAGCAATGCGTTTATTTGCATGAATAGGGGTGATCCATGCTTGATAAGGTCCATTGATACAGCCCATGGAGTCCGATATAGCTTTTCTTGTGCCTCTCTTTGGAGTTTCTTGTGCATCTATGTGTAGATCAGGCAAATTTCTCATGCAGCAAAAGTGCAGAGCTGAGATCTGTGCAAAAGAAGTTGTGGGGGGGGGAGTTCCTATAAGAGGAATATGAAATAAAGGAAAGAAAGAGTGGATAATAACCAACTAATAATAATCCCTATTCTTATGTTGCACTTGTACTCAATAGATCTTGAGCAGCTCACAAAGCAGATTATTCTGTGTAACCCCCCTGGGGAAAACAGAAGCACCAGGAGCAGATGTGCTGGCCCCAGATGTTCTCCTACTGCCCAGTGGCTGGCTAGGAAGGACATCCTGGTAGCCAGCCCGAGTCTTAGAGCCTGGTAGTGGGCCCTGTTTCTCTCCCAGGGATTCATGTTTCTGCACTGACGCTGTATCTTGAGTTTAGATCCTTCATTTAATATAATGTCCTGGATACAAATAAACTCCCATTACTTGATCTTACCTATTGTTTTGCTCGCCTTGAAATGGAAACAGCAGGGGCTTGGCTGAATGGAGCGGAAGCTTCGTTACAGCTTTGGAAGGCGTCTCTGAAATGCTGTTTTGTAACTTCAAAATGTGATGCTTCAAAAGGAATTGAAATGTGTCCCCTGTGCCATCTCCTAAAACAACAGCGCTCTCTTCTTGGTGGTGAGCTATAGCAGTGCCCAGAAGGCCTTCATTGCTTTGATACCAACAGCCATGCACGAGCACCGACGGGCAGTCCTCAACGCATATCTTTTGTGGGCCAAGGGCTTCGTGAAAGCTGCCCCCCATCAAATTGCATCAAGAGGTCAGACTGACTATTGGATTGTGCTAATGTAATCTCTCTCAAAGCCACAGAGCTATGCCAGCCAAGCACATAGGCACGTGCTTGACTTTAAGCATATGGTGAAATGTTTTGCTGAAGCAATGAAAAAGCTAGCAAATCAGGCGCTGCATTTTCAGTGGGGCGAGGGGAAGGCCTTGAGGGCAGAAGGGTGAAAAAGTGAGGCATCAAGAGACCTGTTTTTCTTAACCAAAGGCTGGGAATCTCAGGTAATCCCATGACTCCAGCAGCAGGTGCTTTAAGAAAGACACCAGATCCCCAAGAGACAAAATCCTGCGAATTGACAACACTGGGGCTTAGGTGATCTTCTGCCATCTCTTTTGTACAAGCTGTTTTAAAAAAAAAAATCAACAAACAAGAGGAAAAGGCCAATTTTAGCCAAGTCTTTGCCAGTGCCTGTCTCCTCCCCAGAGAGCCAGAGGGGTGAAAGAGAAAACCACCATAATAAACCAGTGCCCAAGGGAGAATGCTGTGGAAATAGAAAGGATAAAGACTGCCATGCACACACACGTGGGTGGGTGGGTGGGTGGGTGGGTGCGCGCACACCCACACCCAG
>NW_017729015.1:11998213-12002824 GCF_001723915.1 Gavialis gangeticus | reverse complement strand
CGATTGCTCCCATGTCCAGGAGGATTAAAACAAAAGACAAATGTAGGCTTGAACCTTCAAAGCATCCTTCCATCCCACAGTCCTTCAGTCATCAGAGCAACTTGAGAGATGTCGACCACTGAGCTTATGGTAAGGGAAGCTGAGCTTGAACTTCTCAAGGGACCTGTCTCAACCCCTCCTTGGTATGAATGAAATGAGATTTGGATTTGGAAAAGATTTTCACCGACCGTGTGAATTCCAAAAGAGGGAAAAACCAAGGGAAAAAACTGCTGCTTTTTTTTTTTCCAATCTAGTTTTGTTGTCCTTGTTTTTTCAAACCAGCAGCATGTTCTGAATGTTGAAATGTTGACAAAAATATTGGTGCAAATTTTGATATTTGATTAAAAAAAAAAAAAAGTAGAGGGAAACGATGTTAAACGTTTTTGCCATTCCCCTTATTGGTTTTAACCAGCTCTGGCTATGGACTTCGGTTTGAATTTGATTGTCGTCGCAGCAGGAGCTGGATAAGGAATGAAAATGTATTCTTTGTTGAACAATTTGTTCAAAAGTGTCCTGAAAACCACTCAGTAAATGACTCCATTGCCATCTCTGAATTGAGGCTGGTTTACTCTAAAAAAAATGTACTGCTTTAACTTTATGCTGATTAGATACATGATTTTTTTTCCCACTGACAATTATCTGAGTAAAAATAGATCCTGTTATCCCAGTATAAAGATGTGCTAATGCTTTGTTTTGGTTCCTAAACTGGAATAAAATGTGTGAGAGAGAGAGATCACACTTTTGTTTCTAATGGTATAAGTATGCTTGTACTATGGGTCTTATTAGTATGAGAGCAAAAACCTCTAACCAACATAGCTCAGCCATACAATACTCACCAGAACCAGTTGGGATCCTAGTCACTAGACAAGTGTAGTATGATTTTTTGCATATTAGTTATTCTGTTTAAAGGATAATAGATCCTCTATCATTTTATGAACAACTAAAAGTTCGTCTACCCTTCTTGACATGGGTAGATGAACGTTGTATGCCTTGTGTACGCAAGTGTCTGTGTGAGAGGGTGAATGGTGAAAGAACGGTTACTATTTGCATGGAGACAGAAGATTTCATTGATTGTGTAAGCAACAAGGCGCCAATGTATAAGTTACCAGACAGTAAACTAATTAAGCTAATTGGTGGGTGGCTGAAGAACTAGTCTGTGCTCAGGTGCAAAGAAGAAGGAATTTTGCATATCCTGCCATTTGACCTATACTTCAAGATCAAGGACACAATACATCAAGACAGAGGTCAAGGACACAATGCTTCAGCGGAGATGACTAGCTTTACTGGAATGACCTGAGCAGAGATAACCAACTTTAGTGGAGTGACCTCAAGTTGAGATAACAAGAAGAAACAACCTCTAATTAAAGTCTGAGCATGGAAAAACCCCAATGCTGAACAAAGACTTGAAATCCCTAAACAAGTGGGATGCAGACAAGCCAAGATGGGGAATCCACTCTCTGCAACCCCATGGAGCACAGTTATGCATGCCTGTATACCCCCACTCATATCCTCAATAAGCCTGGACCCAGCCATCCAGCACTAATATTGAGTAACATCTGCTGGTAACTATAACATCTTACTGGAGTAGTTTTTGTCTGTGTGTCTGTCTACATCTGTTTGTATGTACGCTTGGGTATGTCGGTTTGTATGACTGGTGTGTCCAAGCTCATGTATCTCTTTCATGTAATCAATAAACGTGGCATTTTGCCTTATCCCCTTTTTAAGGTCTCGCTCTTAATTTGAGCTGTTGGCAATTTTAAGTAACACAAACACTTGAAAATATTTGCAATAAAACTCCAGTCTAAAGAAGAAGTAGAAAGGGAGTAGAGAAATTTTCATTGAAATGAAGCAAATTCTTCATGTCCCCTCCCATACAGGGGTGGCAGATCTGGTGGTGTGGGAGGACTTTGCTATGGGTAGTGCTGGGAAAGGTGCTGTGGACTGGTGCCTTCAGCTTCTTGGCTCAAGCAAACCATGGCCCAGTGTAAATAGCTCCTTTGGTCCCACTTTCCTCCCATCCCACCATGTCTACCCCCTGAAAGCTAGAAACTCAGACTGTGGTCACTCAGCGCCTGATATAAAGCCCACAGAAATCCATTGGAGAGCTTTTGTACTGACTTCAGTGGCCTTTGAAGCAAATCCCAGTCCGGGGCTCATTTTCACTTGAACCAGTCTTGGTTTTGAGTAAGTGTAGATGAAGTGGATGGATTTGCCTCAAAGCACATGATGTCTCATTGGAAGTGCTGGGACTCAAGAAAACTTGGCAGGTTGTCCTGAGATCTGAAACCCCACACCCGGGGTGAAATTGCACATTGCACTTAGACAAATGGGGAATGTTAAGCTGTGTTAAAGTTAAAACATGCTGGGCACATCAGTAAAGCATCACAGTGTAACCATGCACAGCAGCTGCTGCACAGTAAAATAGGCTAATGGGGGGGAGTTTGTAAATACAGGTAGTAGATTAGCTGCCTGTTAGCTACTGCGCAGTAGTGCATGTGTAGATGCTGACGCTGTGAGCAGTTGCACATTAAAGGTTAATACCAGGCAGAGACTCGCTATGTCAGAAGAAGGGTGATTGTACCCAAAAGCTTGCCAAGAACTTTTTTTTCCAGCTGTTCACCTGGTCTAAGAAAAGAGATCACATCTACCCAAAGACCCTTGCCTGCCTATATCCTTAGACCAACATGGCTACAACCAACAACCCAGCTCTAAGTTGACACTAAAGGGCTGGCAAGCAGGAGCATGGCTAGGAACTAGGACACTTGGGCTCTATCCCTGCTCGGGGTGGGGGGGAGTGGTGCATCCTGGGATGCTGGAGGATGGCAGATTGCTCATTTTATCTCCATGGAGTAGACTGAAGTTACACTAGCAGGAGTTAGTTCACACAGCCCAAAGGTAGCCCTTGCCTGAAGTGGCATAACTTCGAGATGCTCAGAAGGCATTTAGTGTGAATTAATGAGCTCTAACATGCAGACGCTTGCATTTTAAGTGCATGTATTATGGTCTAAGTGTAATATGTAACTTCCTCAGGTAGGAGGGAAGCCTCAGGGGTGCGGGGGGAGAGGGGAGGGATACTGTCTCCTTGCAAATCCCATCCTTTGAAACCTGTGTGTTCTGGAGAGGTAGAAAGGAAAGATAAATCCAGAGCTTGGGTCGGGGCCTGCTGGGCACTTCTGTTCTTTGCTGGATTCAAAAGGAAACTGTCCTGTGTGAGGTCTATAGGATTTTGGCTCGGGGTAGGCAAAACCCATCCCTTTTGAAATTGTTTTTTCTCACTCTGATGCCAGGAAGGTTTCCTTTCACATCAGGCACATGCAGAGAGTGAGTGCTCTGACATGTTGTCCTAACCCTGGGATTTCTAAAACTTCCAGCAACCTGCGCACACTCGGAAGTAATTCATTACTGCAGCACTACAGCCTAGCCTAGTATGCAGAGCAGAGACTATGATCCATCACTCCTATTCCCTTTGGCCTCTCACCTACAACTTCCACTCAGTGATCCTGTTGCAAAGCCAGTGCCTGTGTTGTTATCAGAGGCATTCAGAGCATCAACCCCCTGTATGATACTGGTAGCAGTGTGGCTTAGCCTTATGGCGAAGGTATTTGAGAACTCAGGGTGCTTGGGAGGGGTACCGGAGAACTGGAAGAGAGCCAATGTGGTCCCAATCTTCAAGAAAGGAAGGAGGGAAGACCCAGAGAATTACAGACCAATCAGTCTGACATCCATCCCTGGGAAGATCCTCAAGAAAATCATCAACGGTTCCATCAGAGCAGGCTAATGGAAAGCAAATTTCTGAGTGGCTTTGTTGCTGGAAGGTCTTGCCTGACCAGCCTCATCTCCTTCTTCTAGGACCAGGTGATGCATTGCCTGGACAAGGGAGACTAGGTTGATGTCCTATATCTGGATTTCAAGAAGGCCTTTGAGTTAGTCTCCCAGGATGTCCTCATGGCTAAGCTGGAAAACTGCGGCCTCAACCATCTCACGGTTTGATGCTGGGGACCTGGCTCTGGGGTCGGACCCAAAGAGTACTGGCTGATGGGAGCAAATCGACATGGAGCAAGGTGACTAGTGGTATCCCCCAGGGCTCAGTACATGGGCCAGTACTCTTCAACATTTTCATTAATGATCTGGATTTGGGTGTCGGTTTGGACTAGCAAAGTTTGCGGATGACACTAAACTATGGGGGAAGGCGGTCACACTGGAGAACAGGCTGGGGATACAGGCCGACCTGGACAGGTTTGCAAGGTGGGCGGACAAAAACCTGATGGCATTTCATGCAGAGAAGTGCAGGGTGCTCCACTTTGGAGGGAAAAACCAGCATCATACTTAGAGGCTCAGCAGTGCTACACTCGCTAGCACCACGACCGAAAGAGACTTGGGCGGTCTTGATTGACTACAAGATGAACATGAGCCACCAATGCAATGCTGTGGCTGGCAAAGCAAACCAAACTTCGGCATGCATCCACCGATGCATCTCAGGCAAAACCAGGGATGTCATCCTCCCGCTTTACTCGGCCTTAGCAAGGCTGCAGCTGGAGTGCTGCATCCAGTTTTGGGCCCCCCACTTCAGAA
>NW_017729015.1:11986788-11993213 GCF_001723915.1 Gavialis gangeticus | reverse complement strand
GTATTTGTGTCCAGGTCTGGGCCCCCAGTTCAGGAGGGATGTGGATAAGCTCAAGAGAGTCCAAAGGAGAACCCCCCATATGATGAAAGACCAAGACAGCAAATCTTACGAGGAGAGGTTGAGGGACATGGGACTCTTCAGCCTGGCAAAGAGAAGGCTCAGGGGGGACTTGGTGGCAGCCTATAAGTACATGGGGGGGCAGTGCACCAAGATCTGGGAGACCAGTTGTTCACCAGGGCTCCCCAAGGGATAACAAGGTCTAATGGCCATAAACTTCTGGAAGGCTGATTTAAACTGGACCTAAGGAAAAACTTCTTTATGGTCCGAGTTTCCAGAATCTGGAGCAGACTCCCCCCCAGAGGTGGTGCAAGCACCTACTCTGGACTCATTCAAATGGTGTTTGGATGCTTATCTATGGCAGGGTGCCTGGACTCATTCTTGCGAGGTCCCTTTTAGCCTCTAATGTCTCTGAATCTAGGAAAATAGTTTTCAGCCAGCAGCATCGCATTGATGGTGCCTTTGTCTGCCCAGCTTTGTATTTGGAGTCTGTTTTGGGGTGGCTTCCTGGTGCCATGTGGCTGTGATGAATGTGCGGGGTTGAAGTAGACAGTTCATAAGACCGTTCCACCAGGACTCAAGGGACTAGACCCAGTGACTTGAGAGGCCCCTTCTGGTCTTATGTACCTATGTTTTTTTGGATGGAAAATGCGGTGAATACCAGGCTG
Source organism: Gavialis gangeticus (assembly GCF_001723915.1). NCBI lineage: Eukaryota > Metazoa > Chordata > Crocodylia > Gavialidae > Gavialis > Gavialis gangeticus. Next base: position 11,992,488 of record NW_017729015.1, on the reverse strand, counting down.
GTGATACTCAAATTGTGACTCCCAAGCCACCAGCGGCTTTTAGACTTACCTATGGTTCTTTGCAGAAAACATTATCAAAGGTTTGTTTCATTTATTTAGTTATTTATTTGTACTGCATCCACAAAGCTACATTTGGCAAACACTGAAGCAACCTACCACCCTTCAAGTATTTTTCCTTGTTAGTCTGGGCATCTGTTTCTTAGTGCACTGTAGCTTTTTCTTCTATTGACAAGAGCGTTTGCCACAACTCCCTTAGGGCTCCATATATGGCTGCAGTTCTGCTAATACTGACTACTCATGTTGCTTCTGAGCTGTGTCTCTTTAATCAAGGAATATGAGCTGAAAAAAAAAGCCTTGAGAAAAAGGTATTCTTTATGCTCCTAATGAATATTGCCATATTACCTGTGGGCAAGAGTTCCTGTGTGGTGAGGGCCTGCTACAGGTCCCAGCAAACTGGTATTCGCCCTTCTGTATGGGAGGGGAGGTATGTGGGAGGTAATGCCATGGTCCCAGCAAGCTGGTATTCGTCCTTCTATATTCACCTCCCATGGGAGTCTGGTTGCCTGGTAGGTTGGGTGCTGGCTGGGAGTCAGGAAGCCAACCGCATCCCCTGCTGGTACTGTGCTTTGAGGCTTTGGATGAATTGCTTCACCCATCTTTGTCCATGTTTCATCTTCCAACCCTTGTCTGTTTGTCCCTCACCGTGCATAAGGCTCTGCTCTTCAAGTGCAGCATCAGGGGCGCTGCTGTGTTTGAAACAAAACTAGTTTCAAAGCCAACCGGGCATTTTGCATTGTGTCTTTTTGCAGTTTTATTGTGATTTTAAAAATAAAAAATTGCAAATAAAAACGTCAGATTCAGAGAGCTCCAAGTATAGCTCGTAGTCCATCCATGAGGGCCCCTGGCTGACAGAGGCTGCTTTCCTTGGCCATTCAGGGCTTTGGATTTTGGACCAGGTTTTTAAAAGGGGTTCTCTGCATCCTTCGGTGCCTTCATACATTTCCAAGCACAGCCCTTGGTAACAGGCCAGTGAGCTTCACCCAGGAAGGAGATGGCTGGCAGCCACCACGTGGCCTGAAGAATGGGTGCAACATGCTCTCATTAGCTCTGCCTTGCTCAGAAAGTGTTTTGTGTGTTAATAATTTTCTGGATTCCATTTTCCGCCCCCCCCCAGGCAGCTCCTGTTGCCGTGGATACGGCACTGGAGGTGCTAAGCCTGGCTAAAGATGGTAGATCATTTATAAGGAATATAAGATGAGGCAGAGATTTATGAACCTTCTCTCCGTCAGACCTGTGTCGCTGAGCCCCTCGGACGTTTTCTGACAAAGTGATTTTTTTTATGCCAGGTGATGGCAATTCATTGGAACTGGGGATTATTTTTTTTACCGAGTTTTGCTGTTTCCAGCAAAATTTCATCTATCTGTAAAGGTTTATCAGATCTTCATGGTGCACGTGTGTGTGGTGGAGGGGCAGGGCACCAGAATGGTCCAGCAGCAGGGCCACTCATCCAAGAGGTACGTGACTCGGGTTGAAATCCATGGGTAGAAATCAACAGAGCGGGGACCTGATCCTGTGCCTCCAGCAGCCCAGGCAGATGGCCTGACTGCTGGAGTGGGTATGTCTCTCTGGGATGTTTCACTAAAAGCCCACCAGCTCTTGGCTTTATCCTGATGGGGAATGGAAGCATGTTGGAAACCTGAGAAAATTTCAAAGGATGCAAAAATAGCTTCCTGCTTGGCTCTGCTGTGTTGTACATCAGGCTTTCAGCTCAGTTCTGGGCCTCCAGAACCTCTTCCGTTACTCCCCTGCATCTGCCATGCATTGCATACCTCCCTCTGTTTGCCTGACTAAACCAGAAGGAGACCTGAGTGGACCCTGTGCTCAGGTTCCATGTTCCCTGGAGTGTGTGCATCCTCGGGAAGATACTCGGTTGGCATAGTGTGTAATGCAAAAGCCAGGATCTAAGGGAGCCACAGCCAAGGTAATGGGGAGGTTGCAATGGTGGCTGGGGAGTTCTTGTGGCTAGGGAGTTGTGCTAGCAAATTTGCTAGCAAAATTATCCTGCCCCTCTGCCACACACACACGTGCAAATTGCTCCAGCAACCCAGATTCAATTTGCAGCTCTGCTACAGTCTGTGTGGGACTTCGGGGGAGTCACTTAATTGGTTGGTGATCCAATTTCTTGGTGACCAATGACAGCATTGCTCCAACTCCCTGGGGGATTGTGGGGTGTCTAGATACCATGGAAATGTGGGCAGGGATTTGCATTATAGCGATAGCAGAGGTGATAACGATGGCCGGACCGACTATCCAAGTGAGTACAGCGTCCACCAAATTGCCGCGACTCCACCACTGCTGAAGTCCTCCTTGAGCCTTGACCATTGATTGCATCTGTCTTCATTCTGGACTTCCCAAGACCACGCTCCAGTTTCCAGCACAGGCCTTCATCCCCCAGGAGAGAGGGATTGGATTTCACAGGTTGCCTTCCTGTGGTTGCATTTCCCCTGGGGACACTTTGCTACCTCATGTCCACCCAGTCCCTTCCTTCGAACCCACCTGTGCATTCTGCATCTCAGGACTTGCTCCCGTGAGGAATTATGCAAAAAAGCCCCCTCCACAGAGGCTATTAAGGAAAAACCCTCATGTCTGGGATTGGACACTTAATTTGGTTTGCTTTGGTCAAATTTCACGCTGTTGCAGTTTTTGATTTATGCACTTTGAAAGTCCTTTGCTGTGCTGGAGAAAGCCAGCTCACGCCGCCTGCTATAATTAAACAGCTCTAACTCTTCCGAGATGCCTCTTCTTCTTTTAATGACTCTGGGGCGTCCGGACCAGCCGGATGGTAAACAAACTAAATAGATTGCTTTCACTTTCCAGTCCTCATAATAAACAGATTTTGGATATGACGGCTGCTTGACAAGTCATTAAGATCATTTGATCACTGTCATAATAAATCACGCTTACTTTAGACAATGCGCTAAACCTCTCGCTGCTGCCGAGGTTACAAAATGCGGGATATTAATGACACCACATTCTCCGAAATTATTTATTAATTGCTTTCCCAGCGTATCTCATGGTCCCAGCTGAGATCAGGGCCCTACTGTGCAAGTGCAGCACAAGCCATGTGTCGTATAGAGGCTAAAGCATCAAGACAAAGAATGAGAGGAGACAACCAAGGTACAAAGAAGGGATGCGGCATGTCATAGATCTCAGGGAGGGTCTGTGGCAGAGCTGAGGCTGAACAGCTGTATTTTTTTAGTCTCCTCTTAAATCCCCTTGCTTCCATGGCGCTCTGTTAGAGCTTCATTTAAGCATAGATCGTTACTGAAGCTCCAAAACTGACTGTGGACTCCCCATTGCTGATCTGCCGTAATTAGTCAGCCTCTGAAGATTTGGGGTGGGGGTTCATTTCAGATCCGCTGCCAAGCATTTGAACTGCTTCTATCCACCGCTCCAGGCTTGCAGTCGCTGAGCACACATGGGACACCTGCCATCCCCAGCAAAGGAGGGGAAGCATCAAATCTGTCAAAAACTCCTATGTTGAGCAAAGGAAGGGACCAGATGCTGCCGGCTTATGAATTATTAAGGCATTATCCCTAGCCATCTGCACCACAGATCCGCCCCATGTTTGCATACCACACCATGGACCCACACATGGCGTCATCATCTGGGCTGAACATCTGGAAATCCCTGTCCAGGCTTCTTGCACATTAGTTACAGTCAGCAGGCAACACACACTTATTTTTGTTCGAATGTCATCACCACTCAGCCCCAGAGTTTATAGCCTTGTTATATGTTGGGGAAAATTAGGCTGATTTATATGCAGCTTTCCTCTTTGCAGCTAGAAAAACAGCCTCTGAATCGTCTCATACCACAGAGAGGGATTATGTGACCTTTTGCCCTAGCATGGGGGCCCCTTGCCATGACTAGTGTACTTACCCTGACAGCACCCTTGATGGGGAGGGGAAGGGCTATTTACCTTGTTGTATGGGTGGGAAACTGGGACCCAGAGAGAGACTGGAGAAGGTGTTTTAGATGCTCAGGTCCCATTGATTTCCATGGACATTCTGGTTCCTAAATTTCTTTAGGGCCTTAGTTCTTGCCCTGGATCCCATACAAGAGATATGAGAGAGAGCAGAGAATTGAGCTTTGGGAGTCTAACAGCACGTCAGCTCTGTAACCATTGGACAGACCTGCCTTTCTTCAGCTGGAAAATGACAATGGCCATAGGCTCTGACTCTGTATGTGTGTACAGATGCACCAGTCATTTATAAAGCTGAAAGGAGTTTAAACCCCTTCACCTTTCTTTTCAGCTGTTCCACTCTGTGCAAACCAAGGGGCTTCTAGCCCTGGGACTGCAACCTGTAGCCTTCATAGCACAAAACTATCATCTTTTCCCATGTTAGGTTTATTCTCCAGGGCATGGCTCTATCATCTATATGAGCTCTTTATGCTGGGAGAAAAAACAGACCCCTTACCTTCACTTTTCCCAATAACCCACCACATGCCTCAAATGGGATTTGACCCCAAGACTTCCAGCTTTACGGTATACGGCTCCCCTACTTGAGCTATCAGCCTACAGCAAGGCTGTTATGGGACCCAAAGTGATTTAGACATCCAGTTTAATGGGTGGTGGACCTGATGCTTCTCATGCTACTGGGAGAGTCTGAGGGTACTGTCCGGGTATGGTGCATGAATTATATTTGATATGATGATGAGCTCCTTGTATGATATGGTTGTTGTAACTGTTGTCTTGCTCCTTGTTGCAAGAGGAGGAACAGTAACTTCTAGGCTTGCTGCCTCTGGGCAGGACAGTCTTGAAGGATCATCAATGACTGAAAAAAAACCCTCTGCTTAGGTAAACCCAGTTTGCCAAGTCTGGGCTCCAGGTGGATGGCACCCAAGCAACAAATGACTTGGTAGAGGACCTTTATCACCTGAAAGGGGTGAGGTCTTTGAGGCTGATCAGGAGAATCACATGACAGAGGGAGCTGGAAATGATAAAAGGGTCAGATGTAGCCTGAGGAGCACTCACTTACTGGCCAGAACAGGAGGAGAAGCTTGAGCTGAAGGAGTGCAGGGATCTGGGATCTTGAATGACACTGAGAGGGCTCAAGAAATACTCAGATGTGGTGAGTAACCTGGCTTACAGGTGTTTCTTATTTTGCATGGGTCTGTGTATCACTTGTGAGCTCCAGAGAAGGGCTATTAGGATGAACAGGCAGGTTCAGAGTCTACCATATGGGAGGAGATGAAAAGACCTTGGCTGTTTAGCCTAGCAAAAGGGAAGCCGAGGAGGATGTGATTGCTCGCCACAAATGTACCAGAACCAGGAAGAGAGAAGAACTACTCAAGAAAAAGCTTAGCACAAGAACCTGGGTCTGAATTGGTCATGAATACATTTAGGCTGGAAACTAGAAGACTAAGTAGCAGCAGTGAAGTCTTGGAACAGCCTTCTGGCTGGAATAGTAGGGAGCCGTCGATCCTTTGGATCCTGTTGTACACATAAGAGCTCTAATCAGATGCCCGATGAATCCATTTCTGGCTGACAAGCCCAATTTGGGTGACACAGCCGGTTGGTACAGCACCAGTGACAAAGCCCAAACTTTTTCAGGTGAAGTTTGATACGTTTGTGAGAGCTGATATAATGCAGTGCCTTTGACAGCAGGGACCAGATTCCATCTGCCAGGTAGTCAATCC
>NW_017729015.1:11974548-11981788 GCF_001723915.1 Gavialis gangeticus | reverse complement strand
AGAAGAACTACTCAAGAAAAAGCTTAGCACAAGAACCTGGGTCTGAATTGGTCATGAATACATTTAGGCTGGAAACTAGAAGACTAAGTAGCAGCAGTGAAGTCTTGGAACAGCCTTCTGGCTGGAATAGTAGGGAGCCGTCGATCCTTTGGATCCTGTTGTACACATAAGAGCTCTAATCAGATGCCCGATGAATCCATTTCTGGCTGACAAGCCCAATTTGGGTGACACAGCCGGTTGGTACAGCACCAGTGACAAAGCCCAAACTTTTTCAGGTGAAGTTTGATACGTTTGTGAGAGCTGATATAATGCAGTGCCTTTGACAGCAGGGACCAGATTCCATCTGCCAGGTAGTCCATCCTGGTTCTGTGCGCTGGATTCCTGTGGTTAAAAAACTTTCTGCAAAGTCTGGGTCTTGTTTCATCAATCATCTCTATAAAGCACAGTGTCCACTGGCTGGGAGCTCAGTGGGAGGATTTGGCACTGGTCTGGAGATGCAAAGCAGTAAAGCCCAGGAATCCTACCGCTAATACCAATGAGGTTATGTTCATCTGTCCAGCTTGGCAGGACATTGGTAGTGAAGCCAAACTGGTTTGTTTCTGATCAGTAGCACAGCTCTGTGGTGTCCTGGCTGCAAGCAGGTAGAGGGATGTTGCAGTACACAAATTAAATTATTTTCATTAAGCAATGCCCCAGTCCTGCCATGGGACCAAATTAAGCCTCACTTCTCATGTGTTTTCCTACAATTGCCAAGTGTTCATCCACAACTCCTTGGCTTGTACCTGTGGCATCTGGGATTCCAGGGTGGGATCTCATCCAAGTACCACTGGTGCAAGGATGCTTTCAGTCCCGCATGGTCACCTGAGACTAATTATACTTTGCCTTAAAAGATCACCAGCCTTCTTTTAACTCTCTCCAGAGTAAACAACCTGCTCATGCTTCAGTTTACCAATCCTGGTTAGCAGAAGGAACAGAGCCAGCATCTAATTCATCCTCTGAGGTCTGCTAAGGTCTACTGTCCTCAACACTGTTCTGTAGAAAAAGGGAAGGCATAAGCCAAAGGAGGGGGTGGTGGAGTGACTGAAGAGAGCAGCAGTTAGAAGAAGAAGAAGAAGAAGAAAAAGGGAGATTTTTCATGGTACAAAAAAAGGAGAAAAAACATCTCAGACTCTCTGGAGATAAAGTGGGGACAGGGAAATGCGGTCTGGAAATGAGGAACCAAATGTGCTGAGAAACAACTAGGCAGGAAGCCAAGCCAACTTTTATATCCCATCTCAATGGAAACTTTTGCGGACAGAATAATGCTGGCATGGTTTACTTTTATCAAATAAAGGGACTGAGATGGCTAGTAGGTCAGCTTTCTGGTTCTTGTGATCAAAAAAAAAAAAAAAAAAAAAAAAAAAAAAAAAGTGCTTTGTATTAACTTACGTGTTGGGGGTTAGGAGAAGGTTTTACTAAAGCGCCTGCTTGCAGCCAGATATTTGCTGAACAGCTGGAGTCTTTTGACAGTGATGTATGTGACCCTCCAAGAACAGGAAACTTTAAAAGCAAGAGGGCCATGTTCCAGAAAGGCACCTGTCTTCTTGATCAGGCACCAACATATCGATACCACTTAACTCCTCTCAGCCAAAATCTCCAGCTGGAAGCTGAAGTGCCCTTTTCAATAGTGATATCTGTATTGTAGAGCCATTGGCTCTCAGTCCAGTTTAGGGTAGTGCTGTGGTGCAGCCACTAAACCACCGGCAGCTTGTGTAGATGTGGTGAAGCTCAGTTGAAATGAGTTGGCAGCACTGCAGTTCAGAGCTGAGTAGGTCTCTGAGTGCTGGCACCGCTTCTTGGGTGAGTTTTGCAGGCTGTACTGGGGTCCATAGGAAGGCAGGGTAGATATGCACCCTCACAGACTAACTAAGAGATTAGAGATAGAAATTAGAGATATCATGACCCCAAATTGACTTACATTCCACCACTGTTCTCAGTCCCTGAGCTGGCAGCAAAGCAGGCTTTCTTGGAAATGAATGGCTCTCAAGTCAATTTATGCCTATACTATTTACTTCATATACTGCCACCAGACAGGATAGGCCTGCCCACTCCCCTCTAACTGCACAAATTCTGCCTAAAAATGAGGCAGCAAAGCCTTTGGAGGGCACCTCCTCACTGCTGCTTTAAATGGCATACTCGAGTACAGGATTCTGGGTTTAGCCGGCATGTAGAGGGTTTGGGCAGGCCAGGCTATGGTTCTTGGCAGTGCTATCACAAGCACTAGGGAAGCAGGGTGGGTATGCTGGCGAAGCATGTATCCTTGTTGCAGAGTTAACTCGAGTAGTATGAGCTCATGGTACTTCCTTCACATGAACCTTTCACGAGTGACAGCAGCGGCACTGCAAAATAACATTTGTGTTGCTCTTCAGCATGTGCCATGCTAAAACTGTCCCAGCACTGCTGTAATCTGTTCTGCTTTCCAAATCCTTTTCAGTGTACTGCCAAAAAACTGGGCTGCCCTTGCTAGTAATACGGACAGATCTGGTGTCTGCCCAGGAAATCCTCTAAATGAACCCCTGCTAGCTTAACATACTCCAGAGTTTGGCCTTTGTTCCACCAGACTGGCTTTCCATGCTCCAGCTCTCCATGTTGTCGTATGTACCGGTACAACGGGGGTGTGGGGAATTGCAGGGCAATGGAAAATCGGGCCCTCTGAGACTTCCTTTGCACGTTACACTGCACCCATCGATTATAAAGTATTTTTTTTTTCTTTAATTCAACACTACTTCTTGTGAACCGAGCCGGATTCTTTTGGAGAACGGGAAGGGTTTGGGATGAAAACCATCCTGTTTTCACTCAGAATGCCTCTTGTTTTAAATTGAAACAGATGTTTTAATTTCAAAGGGTGGCTTAGGGGGGGATAACTCTCCATGTGCATTCGGGGGAAAAATTCTCCTGTGCCAGGGCACCTCTTTGGGATGGGGTGGGTGAGGCTTTCTTGACTGCAATCCTGGGGTTGGCAAGGGAGGCAACAGAGGCATGACCTAAAAGATCCAAAGTCCTGATGTCTTCCTCCACCCCACTCTTCCAGCAGGAAGGAGGGTTGTCAAGAAAATGAAGGATGCAAGAACTGGCAGCAGAGGTCAGATGGGGGAGACCTTTTCACAATGTCTCTACCTGTTGGCTGCTAATTATAGCTGAGAACAAGAATTGCACCTTTGGCTCACAACTTCTTGTGGTCATTAAGCGGGGTTAAAAATTAAGCTCTCGGATGGGCCGGTTCAGCAAAGGGCAGGTAGATGTGTCATATGTTGTGTGACTCACTCGGGCTTCTGGATGCTGGTGTCATGGTGGCTTCATCAGTTCTTCCTCTGCTGTCACATGAGTAAATTAAGGGAGGCAGTGGGTTGATGAGGCCTCAAATGTCTCCAGTGATTAAAGACTCTGATCCCAGCTGTGGGTTTGTGGTTATGATGGCAAGTGCCCTTTCTCTGCCTCACTCACTTAGATGGCTGGTTTCCTTCTCCTGTCTTGCTGTTGCTGACTTGCAGATGGGGATGGCTTGAGACTGGATGTGCCCTAGAGATGTCAACATATTGCGTGATACAAGGGGAAGGGAGCCCTGCTGGGGCAGGGCCAGACACCGGCATGGGCAAACCAGGCAGTTGCCTGGGTCCCAGACAGAAATGAGGCCTGAAAATGGTAAAGTTTTGATGATTATTATCATTATCTCTGGCAAAGGGGGGCCCAATACTAAAAGTTCACCCAGAGCCACCAGGAGTCTAGGTACGGTGCTGTGCAGGGGTGTGAGGATCCTTTTACATGAAGACTTCTGTGCATCGTCTTGATTTTACAATGGGCAAATACACACCCGAGGGTTTGATGGGATATTGGTCAATCCCTCTGAAGGATTTTACAACCCCTTTGTAACTGCGGGGGGACTTTGGGCCCATGTTGGTCCCTCAGGCATTGATGTGACTACCAGTTGCATGGTATTCAGGATCATTATAGTTTCATCTCTGTTTGGAGGGCCACCACTTGTGTCAGCACTCTGTATGCAGACAGACGCAACCTATCCACGCATCCCTGACAATGCCAGGGAGCTCTTTTCCTTTGTGCACGTCTTGGCTCTGCAGATCTGGATGGGAGGTCTGGTGAGAACAGATTCTCACAAGAGACTGGCTTTGACCAGCTGTAGCAGGGCACTAGGGTGAATAGTAGTAAAAGGGGTTTAGCTGCCATTCATCAGGGCAGCAGGTGCCAGTTGCTACGGCAACTGATTGGGTCAGCTGACCACCAGGGGGTGGGGCCTGGAGTATATAAACAGCCCAGGCCGAAGCCTAGTGAGCAGTTCCCTTCTGGTAGCCTCAGAAGCGGGTGTGAGCAGAGTTCTGCGGGCCCAGTAAGGAAGCCGGATGGTTTAAATGGTGTTGGCATGGTGATACGGGGTGAGAGAACCCTGACAGGGATACAGACAAAGGATAGCCAGGTTGGCTTAGGTTTTTATGTTATAGCTGAGGGGCTTTGCGTTTCTGTTTTGGTTGTGATTAAGACCGGAGGATCGGGCGAGGCTGTAGGGGTGGAGGAGGCCTCAATAGGAGCTCCCCAGTAAGGTGGGAGGGCGCTGCAGGGGGGCCAGGTAAGGCTGAAGTCGCCTGAGCCCCAATTGGGAGAAGCCCCAGTGGGGCGTGAGACCCAGGAAAGGGGTCTGGGGGCCAGGTAAGGCTGAGGCTGCCTGAGCCCCAGTTGGGAGAAGCCCAGTGGGCGTAGGACCTGAGGAAGGGGTCTGGGGCCAGGTAAGGCCAAGGCCGCCTGAGCCCCGAGCGCGAGAGGTGCGAGCAAGGGCCCCAGTGCAGGTGAGGAGTGCGAGAGGCGTGAGTAAGGCAGGCCCCGTGCCAAGGAGGGCAGGAAGGCAGCCTCCCATTAATAATATGACAACAAGACATGGTGGGTGAGAGAGGGTGCATTCAGGACCCAGACTTGGCACGGTGGGCAAGGGTGCTAGGGGAGGTCACGGCATCCCTAGGAGCGTCCTGTCACACCAGCCTCTTAGTCATTCGTGATCCATTAAAACATGAATGCTCAGGCATGGGACAGAATCCTCCCCCCCATCAGAGATGTGGGTGTTGGGGCTTCTTATGCACATAAGCAAGATGATCCTGTGGTTAGTCACTGCTTAGGGAAATCTAGACCCCAATCCTACTTTTGCTATGACCTGATTGATCTTGAATAGATGATTCATTCTCTGCCTTGCTTCTTCATCGGGAACAGATCACACATTTTTCCTTGGCCTTTGGTATGGAGTCTGTAAGCTGGTCAGTCTACTGAATGCCTCTTGCTATTGTACACGTGGGCTTGGAGAGCATAAGTAACTTCTGCAAGGTCACACAAGGGGAGATTTAGGAAGTGAACACAGGTTAGATGTTAGGAAAAACTCTCTCACAAGCAGGGTGGTGAAGCACTGGAACAGGCTCCCCAGGAAAGTGGTGGCATCTCCATCCTTGGAGGTTTTTAAGACCGAGTTAGACAAAGCCTTCACTGGGATGATGTAGTTGGGACCTTTGTTTTTAATGTTTGCTTTAATTGATCTTCTGATCAGTGGACAAAAGAGGAATTTTGCCTTGATGACCATTTACAGCTGGGCATAATCAGTGAAGCTGTAAATCTCATCTAGCTAATGGGGGCGGTAAGCGGCAACAGCACAACTTAAGTAATTACGAAGTTGAGTGCCTCGTGCCTGGTATAAATAGTACAGTTCATGCCAAATGGTGAGATTAGATGGAATAAGAATTGCTCTGCTTCTTTTTGTTCCACCCCCCCCGAAAATGAGTCTGATCCAAGTGTTTTGCAAGGCTGGAAAAACTCCGGTAAACCAACTTTTTATTTTTCCTAAATGTTCATTCATAAGGCAGGCTGAAATATCTCTCATGGAGGAGAGGGACAGGGGGCATGGAACTTCCAAATAAAATACATGGTTTAATTAAAATTAATGTTTTCAATGAGAAAATGTTGGCTTCCCCAACAGTGTGCTAATGCAAAAGTTCCAAGCAAAGCGTTTTATTGCAAAGCAGTGACTTAGAAACACCAAACGCAGCATTTTAATTAAAGCAGGAAGAAAAACAAAACAACTCAAACTTTTCACTTTTCAAAATTGCAGTTGATATTTTTGTTTTCATTTCAGATAAAAATGAAGTCAAGAGCAGAGCATCAACATTTCCCACCAGGAAGCAATCCTGTTTTCCAGTTGTTTTAATTCCTCTGCTTGAGGTGGACCCGATATCACAGCGATCCGTTTAGGATCAACAGGAACCAAGCCTCATCTTTTTGAAACTGTACAAGAGAAGAGAGAGGATTATCAAAATCCTAGACGATCCCCATCTTGTAAGGAGCAAACCCACATCCGACAATTTCTGGATGTTTCAAATCAGGATCCACACCCAAAAGTTCTGCCTTGGGTCCATTTGATGTCTTCTGCCTCTTGGTTGAGAGAGGGATGGAAATCCTGGAAGTCCTCAAAGCAGATGGATATGCCAGTACTGACAAAAACCAGCATAGACTGGCAGTCTCCCAGGACGGCTAGTGCCTGCTCCCAGAAACTCCTGCCTTGACCAGAAAAAAATTGGGATGAACCTTTTAAAAAGTAGGAAGGCAATGAGGACTGAGGGTCATTGATGCGGCTTGGCAGGTGGGACTCCAGTGGCATAAGTGAGGGGTGTCAGCAGCACGGGTGGCAAACAGCTGGCCTGTGCTCACGTTGAGATTTTACTGTGAATGCTGCCTGTTGGAGCTTTTGCAAGTGAAATATTCTGCTCTGGAGCCATGCAGAGGATGGAGTTCACTAGATGATTGGTTCAAGTCTCCTTTGATGCCCAGCTGATCCCATGAAACACTCTCCGAAATAATTAAAAAGGAGAACAGGGAGACTGAGGCCAATTTTCAATTTTGACAGCATCTGGCTCGAAGTTCTCCTCTTGGCCTTTTGAAGGTTAATGGGTTCCCAGTGCGTGTCACAAATAGATTTGAGCCCTTCACAAGGACTGGGCTGGCAAGATAGCAGGATAGTCGGAGAGGAGACAGCTGCAGCTCCCACTCTTGTTAATGGGGAAGGCAGAGATTTCAGATCACGGGGTGACCATGCTGCTTTGCTGTTCTTTTCCCTGACTTAAAAAAAAAAAAAAAAAAAAAAAGTTTAAATTAAATTGAATGAGTGTAAAGAAGGGGATGGGGGAGAGGGGTGGGGAGTTGGGCTGCTTTCCTAGGG
>NW_017729015.1:11968393-11969548 GCF_001723915.1 Gavialis gangeticus | reverse complement strand
AAAAAAAAAAAAAAAAAAAAAAGTTTAAATGCTGATGAGCACATCCCCGTCTCCTCTGTCCATCCCACTTCCCTGCCCCTTCCTGAATGGGTGTCTCCAGTCTATGGGAAGGCTTTTGCTCTCTCAGTCTCACTTTCTATTTTCCTATGTGCTAGCAACAGTTTTTTGCAAGGAGCATTCCTGCAGGTAGGATGCTTGGAGGGCCAGACAGAAAACATCCCTCACACGAAGCAGCAGCAAACAACATGACTTCTGGGTACACATCTGTCATAGGGAAGGTGAACAGCTGCTATCCCAGTGTGAGCTGGGCCCTTAGTGGAGGTGCTGAGAAGAGCCATGTTGCATACTGAGGGTAAACCCAGTGTGCAGGAGGCCAAGACACTTTGTTCTCACAGCATGGACAGGCAACAAGGGTACATCCAGTGTATTATTTATGACTATTTGTGACCAGATAGCACAACCATGCTTGCATACATGCATGCCCCAGACAACAGCTTCATTTCCTGCTTTGCTCTAAGTTAACTTAAGCTGAAATTGCCTTTTTTGTTAGTTTTGAAATGGCAGGCTTCTTCCCTTAGCAGATGTTGGCACAGGCCACTTGGGGGATTTTAAAGCTCTTTCCCCATTTTTTGTAAAGGGGAAATTTCATCAAAGCTAAAGATAGTTTGGGGTTTAGACAGTTTCTTAATTAATACATTTCCCATCAGCTCAGCACCCCCAGGACGTGCAAAGAATATAGCAGAATTGGGCTCTTACCAGGTGGGAGAGCAGGTAGGCCTCGTGCTGTCAGGCCTGGAATGAATTGGGTTGTCATATCGGAGTGAATCAGAGAAACCCACCTAGCGTGCCCCATTTATCATGTCCACGGATAGCAGCTTCCACCCACTACCCCAGTGATTTAAGATTGTGCAAGGGGCCCCGAGTCTCTGCATCCTTGTGCTGTCACTTTTTTGAGCAGCATGGGTGAAAGTGCTTCACAACCTCCTTGGATGGGTGTAAATTGTGATGGGATGTACAGAGCAGCTGGGAATTGGACCTACTATCAATCCAGCTTGCAACGACGATCCTTTGGGATTTTTCAGGCCTTTGGCTATCCCTTATCCCTCTGCCCTTCCAGGAGCTGAGGATGACAATCCATTACCCCCCCCCCCCCCC
>NW_017729015.1:11964415-11968195 GCF_001723915.1 Gavialis gangeticus | reverse complement strand
CCCCCCCCCCCCCCATCACCTTTCAGGCCCAGCTTCTTCCAAAACACCTCTCTCCTCAAGTGAAGACCAGAAAGGACCTCACCCCAGAATCCCCCTTTCTGAACACACAGGCTCTGATCTATTTTAAATGGACGCATTCATCCTGCAATGGCAGGCCCAGCTGAGGCCGAGTTGCTTGTAACCTGAGTCTGATTCTGCTCCCAGCTCAGATGCCTTATGCTTATTCCTTGCTTATAAAATGAAGTGTAAAGCAACCACTGCCGCATGCTGAGCAGTTCTGCCTCGATTTGTTTTACCAAAAGAAAGCCAAGGGTTTTTTCATCCTAAGCAAAATAAAAATGTGAATGGGGGCTAAATCTAAACTCTTTTGAAAGTGCAATTTCCAATTCCTCCCAAGCCACTCTGATAACCCCAGACAGCAGAGCAAGCATGGTGACCCCTGTCATGTCTCCAACCTTTTTCAATTGCAAACCCAAAGTGGGAAGAGGTTGGCTTGCCTTAATTCAGACTGCATTATATCAGCATCATTTAAGTGTCAGCCCTGATGGATGTTTGTTCTCCTGAGAGTTGTGAGAGGCTACTGAAGGCTGAGATCCTGCGGGGTGAGATTTATCTATGGGTCATGGCATGTAGTCCTCAAAAAGCTTGGAACAAGTGTTTCCAAGCCTATCTTCCACTCCGTGCTGACTTCCCACAGAATACTGAATCTAGCTGAAGGTCTCCATCCTTTTATCTTCATTATGCTTAATGGCATGAACTCGGGACACATCATAGCTTGCCTGAAGCTCCACGCTGAGGACAGCGGAGGGCAACTCTCCCCTTCAGAAACCATGGAGCTTTCTGCCAGAGTAAAGCTCAGCTGTATGGGAGATGGAGCATTCACAGGGGCTTCTCCTAGGGTGTAAAGGCAATTCCCAAAGGACCAAGAGCTATCCCCACCTGCTGCACTAAATGCCAGGTGCAATTCTCCGAGTGCCTGTTACAGACAGAGCTGCATGCAAGTATTAACAAAGAACCCACACTCCAGTTTTCTCCCTGGGGAGAGAATGAACCACATGCACCTGAGGCTAATTGCATTGCTTCCACATGCAGCTGAAAGATGTTGATGTGCTATTGTGAAGAGAGTGGACCAGTGGATCAGCTTATCTCCAGATTATATTTGCTGCTCGAGTAATGCATGCACACACTCATACAGAAGCACATGTCCACCGGCTGATGCTAACAGGTAGGCATGCACACTTACACCTGGGCACCTTGGCAGCATGAACAACATCCCAAATAAGAAGAAAGTGCTGGAGTCAAGCTAGCCGCTTTTGTCAATACCAAAGCATCTGAGATTGCAATTAGTTTTGCTCTTGAGCGTGAGTTTGTGAAGGAGTTGACATGTTCTGGTCTGTGCTTGAGAGGTTAGAGGAAGCTTTACAGCATGTGTTATTGATGGCATTGTAGGCAATATGAAAGGAGCAAGGAAGTCAGGAGACTTTCCTTTAACTCCTTGCTTCTCTGCTGTGAGTTCTTGAGTAAGCCGTACGTGTCCTGGCACTGTCTTAGCTGTCCGGGATCAAAGAGGTTGGGGTTGTTTGTTAATACCAAGCTTAGTGCACAGTTACCCGGAGGAACTTGAACCCTAGTATTACCCCTGCAGAGTTATCTGAAAGCTGGAGAGTGCATGCACACGCAGAGCAGGGATCAGGGATAAAAGCAATGCTGAGCTGGTTGTGCTCAGAGATCACAAAAGCAGCAGGGAACTTGGTAGCGGAAGCAATGAAGGGACCTGGAGCTGGTTAGACAGATTTCCTTGAGGCTCAGCCCTTCTGGGACATCACCCCAGGGACCTTGGTGTGCACATGGCTCAGCCCTGATTTCTCATACAGTCCTAATGAACGTGCCCAGCTCCCCTGCAGCTGAGTCATTTCATATTGGGATTTTCGGGCAGTGAAAGTAATAGCCTCCCACTTTTCATTTTAACTGTAATAGATGCTGGGCAAGCTGTTAACATCCCCCCCACACACACACACCACCACCACCACCACCCTATTCCCTCCTCAATCTCCCTTTCTTCCTCCCCCTGTTCAGGCGCTGACTCATGGCTACGAGCCGGCAGAGAAATCCAATAGTGTGGAAATTAAGCACAGAGGTCCAGAGGAGGGTGTTGAATTGCCCAAGTCCAAGGCCAAAGGAAATAAGTAAAGCTAAGCAAAAGCAGAGAGAAGGGATCACAATATAAAAGCTCACCAAAGGCTCATCCGCTGACCTTTCGATAGAGGCAGCGCCGCTCTTGAATGCGGGAATCAATCGCAGGCTGAGCCAGGTGAGAGATGACAAAGATGCTTCCAACTCCACTCAGGGCTGGAGAGAAAAAGCAAAACATCTGAGATCCTGAAGGGCTGTGACTTGAAGCAAAATAAACTCTTATTTATTCTCCCTCCAGCTCTTGATGCAAGCTGAACTTTTCTCGTTTTCTCTCTGGTGCAGGTAGGAATATATGCTTGAAAGGACAGTGGTATAAAAGCAAATGTCCCCACAAAAGCAGGGTGGCTTTGTCAATGGGACTGGATGGGGGGCTCAAAGTTTGAATTTAATTCCCAAGCCTGTCAGCTTCCCCCAAACTTCTGCAAGTCTCCAAAGGTCGTGAGTTCATGTCCCTGCCGTTAGAGCCGGGAAAGGAACTGTTCCCATCCCAGAAAGCCTTATAGGATTTTAAAAAAAAAAAATTGTGTGGTTTGAGACAAAGCCAAGACCTTGTAAATCTGTGGGGAAGAGATAGGAGAGCAGCTGATGGGCACTCAGCTGGGATTTGGAGGTCTGAGCCTGAAGTCCTGCTCTGTCCTTTTCCCCAGGCACCAGGTCCTTGGCACTTTTGTGTTCAGCGGGTCTCTGGTTGTGACCAGCAGCTTCATCCTGGGGCAGAGAAAGTCCCCAGAGAAAGTTCATAGATCATTTTGCTTTGTGCCTAGGAAATGTTTAGTTCAACCAACTGGCACTTTCTGATTTGATTTTTTTTTTTGGGGGGGGGGCCGGACAAAATAGCTTTTTTTATTACTATTTTTAGCCAGCTCTTCTCCCCTTTCCCTTGACCCCAGCCCCTGATTATCTATCCTGGCTTTGCAAAAAAAAAAGCTTGGATCCCAAACTGAAAGCTAAGTACAGGCAAAAATTGAACCTCTGTAGTGCCATAGTTGCCCCACCTGCAAAATGAGTGTAACATTCATGCTTTCTTTCCCCACCGTCTTGAATTTAGATGATCTCTATACAGGTGTGAGCACAGTGCCCAGCATGGCAAGGTGCTGGTCTCAGCTGAGGCCTTGAAGCATTCATTTATTGGAAATAGCCATCCAAAGCCTCCTTGTGGAGAGAGGCTGATCTATTAGAATCTTTTTTGAGGTGACATGCTCTTGGGGAGTCACTGAGCTCGACATCCCCCGGCCTTCTTTCCTGGTGAGGTCCGCTTAGATCAGTGATCCTCAACCAGGGTGCATCAGCACCGTGACGTGTCACGCGATCCTTTCAAGGGTGCCAAATTGGGCCGTGCAATATTAGGTCTGCAGACTGGATTCAGAGATAAACCTAGAAATTTCAAATAGGAATTTATAGTGTTAAAAGCAGTCTGATCTGCTGTGGCCTTTGTTCCTTGCAACAGAAGAATTACTCTTGTTTTTCTATAATCAAAAACTGAGTGAAAACTAAGAGCTGGCATTTTCCAAAGTGTGTCTTGACTTTGAAGAGGTTGAGAACCACTAACACAGACTCTGCCACTGCAAAAAAAAAAAAAAAAAAAAA
>NW_017729015.1:11962346-11964294 GCF_001723915.1 Gavialis gangeticus | reverse complement strand
GTGAGTAGTAAACTCCACAGCTGCTGCATACGTGTGTTTGCGGCTGGGTAATCCACCCTGAGCAGTAGGTAACGTAGGGGATGGTGGGTCTGGTATAGCACCGGGCTGGAGGAGGTCATGCATTCACCTCTGTAGGTAATTGGTGTAGTTCCTGGTGCTGATCAGGGTACATTGCAATCAGAGAAAATTGCTGCACTTGTCAATGTACCTGACCTAGTGAAGAAGCACTGGCAATACTAGCTATGGCTGCTGAGGTAGGACCCAGTGTCTTGGGTGTGATGGGCATATGGGCAGCCCCTGTTTGCCACAGTTTGCTGCTACAGGTATTGGAGTTAGATCAAGGAAAACTAGCTGAGATATCTACACATGCAGCATTCCTGCTTCTGACTGTACTCCTCTCCTAGCTAGGAGGACTATTGCACTTGTAGGATCAGAGCTTCACGCTGCAAGCTGTGTGGGGCAGGGAATTTGCCTTCCAAACCATTTGCAAACCCCCTGTTGCAGTATAGCTCATGATGGATGCTAACAAAACACTTCAAGGATGCACCACCAAAGTCAGGAAGACTCCAAGCTGATGGGTTTCTCTGGTGGCTCGGGAGCATGTGTCAATGGGGCTTATGTTCCTGAATCATTCTGAAAATCTGATTGCCCCTTAAAGCTTGACCATGCTGAGTCCATCCTTTGAGGATATGGTGCTTATACAAATGTTAAAAATCCACCTCCAATGGTTTAACCCCTTCTGTCCCTGCTGAACGATTGCCAGAAGAATGCATACAATATGAGTTTCTTTTCACCACCATTAGATTTGCCAGCTAAAATACATTTCTGCTGGCTCCCCACCCACTGAACTGTGCCTACTGGATGTGAAATGCAGCCTAGGAATTCCTCGGGGCTCCTATCTTTACTCAGTTCATAATTCTGCCTTCTCAATGCTTGTCAAGCTGTCAGGAAGATTTATTTATTTCAAGAGTGCCAGCTTTTAGAGCAGATATGGACCGACCGCTTGAATTTCCACTCATGCCCAAATGTGTTTGTGTGTCTTGCACCGAGTTACTTTTAAATGTATTTTGGTCTTTAAAAAATAATAAATCAATCAAATGCAGGGCTGGCTTCGTGCTTTCCACTATCAGAGTGTGTTTTATAACACTGCACTGCAATACTGCCGCCTGAGCCAGCAAAGCAGAGATGGAGCCTCAGGTGGGTCTAGGCTTTTTGCATTCATAGCACTCTCCTATCTAGGTGCTCGCTTCCCACCCTCCTCTTTTGTACGTTTGGTTCCCAGTTAAGCCACTGGGCTGAAGTGGCTTTATTTTTGGAACACTGTAGGTGATGGTCTTCATTATAGTCCTAATGAAGTCCTTCTGAAGTAGGCAACCTCTTTCTCTTCTACAAGTGAGAAAACGGAGGCATGGAAAGGTCCCAAGACTTGCCTAGGAGGACAGCACTGCAATAGTGAGCTAGGAGTAGAGATTAGGGCTGTGCAAGGCTTTGGATCCGGAGAAGCTTTGGACACTTTGGCATCCAAAGCAGGATGCCTGGATTGAAGTGCTCGCTTCATTAGGCTTTCCAAAGAGGTTTGGAAAAGCTTTGGAGCCACTTCAGAGATCCAGCCATAGGGTATAATGGGGAATCAGTGAAATATCTATAACTTTGTTGGGTTTTTTTGTCTGACTTGGATGAAACATGCAGGGGTGGTAGCCTCTGCTGAGAGCATGAAGCCTGCCAAGTTTTGGTGCAGGGGGTTGGGGGGACCTGCACCCCAAATTCTTGAAAGAAAACTCATGTCATGTCTGTGTTACAACACAGGGGGGTGAAAACTGCAGGGGTGGTGGACCCTGGTGAGGCCATGAAGCCTGACAAGTTTCAAGGAGATCGGTGCAGGGGTTTGGGGGCAACTGCACCTCAAGCTGCGGACAAGCAAAACTCATGACATGAGTGACACTGTGTG
>NW_017729015.1:11885487-11957346 GCF_001723915.1 Gavialis gangeticus | reverse complement strand
TGTGTGTGTGTGTGTGTGTGTGTGTGTGTGTGTGTGTGAGTGAAGGCGCAGCGGGCTGAAAACTGCAGGGGTGGTAACCCTTGCTACAGCCACAATGCCTGCCAGCTGTCAAGGAGATAAGTGCAGGGGTACTGGAGCCCTGCACCTCTGGCTGCTGACAGGCAAAACTTGTGACATGGGTGTTTGTGCAACTGTGTCTGTCTTGGGGGGGGGGGGACTACTGCAGGCTTGGCTGCTAGGCTACTGTGTTACTGTGAACGAGTACCTTTGTCCTTCTGCTCTTGTCCAGTTGGAGGAGTCTCTCGGTGAGACCAAAAGTTCACTTTACAGGTTATACACACCGAACTTGCCTGCCACATCTTTGATTCTCCGGTTCAGTTGGACTGTCTGGCGCATGCACATCCAAAAGTGACACCTCGTGTCTGCCGGACCTGGAGTTGCTGAAGGATCCTCCACCCCTACACCCTCACCCGTGCCTCCATGGGTTGGACCCTCACTTGACACAAACTCATCCCCTAGTCCAATTCTTCCAGCGTGGGTTCAAGTCTCAACAAAAATAGTGAAGGAAACGCAAACACAGCTCCTGTCTGGAGGGGCCGCTTCTGGTCCCTTCTGCCCTTGTCTAGAGTAGGATGCCACACTTCCCCCTGGGGAATTCCTTACCCTAGTAGGGCATCTTCAGCTCTCCCTCCAGGATGCCCGATCCCTCGTCACTACGGCCGCGCCACCCGCCCTCCGTCCGCCCCTTATCTGGAGGGCTTCCTCGGACTGGGGCCGCCAGAGCCAGACACTCCTGGCCGGTCCGCTCTGTCCCTCCGTGCTGGGCGTCACCACCCCTGAGTCCCGTTCCTCGCTGGGGTCTTACCCGCGTCCCAGAACGTGCGGGTACGGCATTGAGTGGCAGGCATCCGGCCCTCTGTGCTCTCGCTGGTGTCCATCCTTTGGACCGCCACTTCCAGTTCCGCTGGGCCGTTTCCGTGTCCCGCCGACATTTTTAAACTGGCCCCTCTCCCTGCACACCTGAAACAGGTAAGTGATTGCCCCGTCTTCAGGGGCAGGGGCGGGTCCGTTCCTGTGGGCGGCCTGACCCGACGATCCCCGGAGCCTCCGGGTTCCTTCGTGCCTGCACAGTTACCAGTTACCAGTCAATCATGATTCACTCAGGGACCTGCTCGATACACAGTTGCTAGCTAATATAACCAGTTAATTAGCAACAACTGACAACTACAAAACCACAGAATAAGGGAAAGAAAGAATCAATGCAGACAATCAACTGTCCCAAGACACACCCAGTCAGTGCCACAAGCACCCATGGCATGAGTTTTGTCTGTCAGCAGCTAGAGGTGCAGGGCCCCAGAACCCCCCTATACTGATCTCCTTGACAGCTGGCAGGCTTTGTGGCCACAGCAGGGGCTACCATCCCTGCAGCTTTCACCCTGCTGTGCCTTAACACACACAGTGTCACCCATGTCACAAGTTTTGCCTGTCAGCAGCTTGAGCTGCAGTTCCCCCCCAAAACCCCTGCACCAATCTCCTAGAAACTTTGCAGGCTTTGTGGCCTCACCAGGGGCCATCACCCCTGCAGTTTTCACCCCCTGTGGTATAACACATACACATGATATGAGTTTTGCTTCCAAGAACTTGGGGTACAGTTCCCCCCACACCCCTTCACTGATATTCTTGAAACTTGGCAGACTTCATGCTCTCAGCAGAGGTTAGCACCCCTGCACATTTAATCCAAATCAGACAAAAAACAACAAAGTTATAGATATTTCTTTGATTCCCTGTTATACCCTATGGCCAGATCTCTGAGGTGGCTTCGAAGCTTTGGAGTCGCTTCGGCCGGATTGAAGCGGGAACTCAGTCTGGAGCTCCGGATTGGATCCCTGGCATCCAAAGCAGCCGGATAAGTAGCTGGATTGAATAGCTGTCTACTTGCGTAGGCCTAATAGAGATCAGGGGCATGACTATCCCAGATTATAAAGGAAGCCATCTGCTGCTAAAGAAATAAACCTGCCCCATGCGTAGGCTCACAAATCCATGGTATATACAGCTTGGCCATGAGCACAAAGATGGGACAAGCTCTTTGGACTGTGGCAAATGACATATGCTGGGAATTTGCAAGTATAGGGGTGTAGATGCATATGGGTGGGGCTTATTTTTTGGTGACATGTTTGTCCACTCAGTGTGGGATGGCCTTACTCCCCAAGACCGGGCTGAGGAGTCACTCATCATCTGACCACTATTCAAATAACCATTGCTGGCTGCTCAAGCGATAAGAAAAGCAAAGGTCAAGAATGTAATGGGTGATCTGGGGTGGTCGAAGAAACTGTAGATTTTCTTAGGAGTGGGTCACAACTCTGAAATGGGCTTTTCAGCTAGAAAGGGAACAAGCTCTATATTGGGAGGGAAACAGTTCAGCTAATGTAATCCCCCATTTCTCAAGTTCCTGTTATCTAAGGCAACATTTGCTTGTGGTACTAGCATTAACTACTCTATTTTGTACGTAAAAGGCCATGCATTTTGCAATGGTCTCAAATGACCAGGGCTTTTATTTTGCATTTCATCTTGTAGATGGCTTTTCCAGCAGCACAGTGTCCTCTACTGCCATGGTGATAGCATCCTACTGTATGCTTCAAAAGGCAGATGACCCATGTTGAATCACTTCATCCTAGTGCCAGAGTCTAGGCATCCTCCATCTGTGGCAAAGCACAGTAAGACCTACAGAAGTAGGTATCATAACAGCTATGTCATGGGTAGGGGAAGAGAGGTGTGAAGGTCTACCTGCACAACAAACAAATGGCTGAGTCTAGACAAGGCCCTGAATCTCCCCCTTGGTTGTTTTATACTTCTTTCCATGAGACAGAAGTTTGCTGGCAGAGGAACTGAACAAAACCCAGGTCTCATAAGAGCCAGTCCATTGCTCTACCCACTTGTCCATACTGTCTTCCATTTCTTCCATGCCCGACCCTGGTTAATTTGAGATTGGAGAAGGATGATCTGAATGCAGCCTTGGAAAGTGGAATGACTCCAGGAGACATTAAAGATTTGTGTGGAATAGTCAAGAAATGGAAAACATATATTGGGGATGGGAGATGGATATGAATTTTGCAGCGGGCTTAAACAGCCAGGACTTCCATTTTGCATTTCATCTTGCAGGTGGTTTCTCCACCAGCACAGTGTCCTCTTCCATCATGGTGGTGGCATCCTACCATGTGCTTCAAAAGGCATCAATACATATATTGGGGAGGGCTGGCTGTCTCCCCTCCCCCCTATATATTTTCCTTGTTGACTACTCCACAGAAATCCTTGCTGGAATGCTATATATATCTCTCCACACACTGAAAAGAACCCAGGTAGTGGAAGGGGTTTTATTTTATTTTTTTAAAATATAAGAAAGAAATGAGGTGGTGTTCTGTGTAAAGCTGGTCAGAGGCTAAAGAAGAACATTTTCTGTTTGAACATGTAACATTTAAAAGCCAATACTTTCTCCCCAGCAAGATAAAGAAGTTTTTATTGAAACTTGCAGTATCTATGGTTGGCCAGCTGCAGGGAGATGGATCCCTCTGCGTATCCAGCAGAGATGGGGGAGGAGGGGAAAGAAAGAGAATGTTTCCAAGTGCAGCAGCCAAGAAGGTGTCTTTTCCCCTCCTCCGTTCTGACATTGGCAGGTAGCTCAAAACCAGCAGAGCCAGACTTAGGGGCACCGTGGCTTTTAGTGGGCTGTGCTTTAAAAGAAACGTATGCATTTCCAAAGCTGCCACTATTCGGTTTTTGTATAGGGATCACTCACAGGGCTGTCTCTTCTTGCAACTATGTAGTCCATGGAGTACAATGGGCCTATTTCTCCCTCCAAGATTTTCCTGCTCTCTTGCCTTCCTAGGCTCTACACTTTTCCTATGAAATCAGAAAGTTTACAGGAATTCTCTATATTGGAGCCCCTGGTTCTTTCCCATCCCAGGATGTACCATACTTTTTCACATAAAACACACCCTGGGATAAGATATACCTCTCTGGTTTTTTGCAAGGCAGAATGAAGAGTAAAGGATCTTTCTCTGTAAGTAACTGAGTCACAGCAGCTAAGAAGCGGCACCTGTTCACTTTTGCCTGGTCAAAACTCAAGCAGGAGGCCTTGCTGCTACCACATTGTCTCACATACAGTGCACATACCAGTTTTCAGCAGGTGATTTTTAGGGGCGAAAAATGTGTTGTATGTGAGGGAAAAAAATGGTAAGCATGAGTGGGAGGGTGGGGAGGTTGTGGAGGGTTCATTATTATTATTATTATTATTGTATGCATGTCCTCTTTCAGGTCGATTTTTTGCTTTAGGAGGCCTTTTGGTTTGTTCTTGGGAGCTGAGGATGAATTTGTCTTATTACATAATATCAGTAGTTCTCATTGCACTTCACAAAGTTTCCTGTTTTCCAGGAGGAGGAAACTGAGGCACAGACATTTGACTTCCCGAAAATCATTTCGTAGGCCAGTGACCACGCTGGAACCAGGGCCCAAGTTGGAGTTGTAGTCCAGTGCCTGGGCCATACAGTCTTCAGTGTTTCTTCTCTGCTGAAGTCCTTAGGTCCTACAAGACTTACCATATTCCTGTTGGTTGCTTTCTGTCTCTGCATTTCTCCACTTCCTATCCATTCTCTCAAGGCACAATAACAAGGCTTGTCACCTAGTTAATGCAACCATACAAAATGCTACCCCTCTACGGTGTCCCCTTAGCTGCAAAGCAATGCAGAAGGCAGGCAAAATATAAGGCAGAGATCTTCACTGAACACGCAGGAAGGTCGTGCTACATGCTAAGAGCCTTGTGCTAGCCTGACCCCTGCCTTGCATTTCGGTACTCCATAAAACCAGGTTCCTTATCATACCTCACCCTCTTCTTTCATCTCTACTCTTTATACTCCACCCCAGCCTGAAACATGACCGGGGGGAGGAAATTATTATTCTACATGATCAACCTTTTCAAAAGCTTTCTCATGACTTAAAAGCTGCAGGTATTTATGCCCTTTGGAAAATCTGTGTCTAGCATTGCTGTCACAAGGGCAGAAGGCTGGCTTATTTAAATGGGTGGCAGAGACAAAGAGTGGAAGAGGATTATGTTCCAGCTCCCTGTCCACTGGAACTGGCAGCCTGGGAGCCCAGGAAGCTTTTTGCTCTTTCAGATCACGCAATCGGCGCTCTCGCCATGTTGAAATTCTACAGGAGGCTGTTCTGAAACAAGATTAAAAGCAGTGATGTTTTTATTAAACCCAGAAGTGGACAGGCATATGCATTAATGTCTTCTTTCTGGCCTTTCGAAGTCTGCACTTATCCAGAGCATCAAACACTAATATATCAAGACCCAAATACCCGCCCCGGCTCACAAAGGAAATGAAAAGTTCCTCTATTATGTATTTATCTGTTTCTGAGAGGAGATGCTCTAAACACCGGGAGACAAGAGAAGGGGAGTGAAAGATTTATTTCTATTACTCTTCTGAGACAGCAGGTAAACCTGCACTCGCAAGTGCTATTTCCTTGCAGGTCTGCGACTGTGTCCTTTACCTACCCTCTTCCATCTGGCACAGTAATCTGTGCTGATCATGATATTATGACACTATTTTTGCCCCTACTTGCTCAATCATGAGCCAGCCCATTCCCCCACCAAAACTAATGAGATTATCTTAAAAATTACAAGGTTAAAACATACTAAGGGGGGTTGCTTCTTGGTTTCTTAGCTTTTACAGGTGATCACTGCTAGGTTTCCTCCACAAGGATAGTATCAAAAAAACCTGAAAGCTGAGATTTTCAACTAGTCGCATGACCCCCTGATCTAGAGGAGCACCAAATATCACAAGGGTCATTGTCGAGTCCTACCAGTTGATAGTGCTGTGGCACTTCATTAAATCTAGTGGTAGCCTACCTGGAGCACTGCAGTGTGCTTGAGGTTGATGGGGACACTAAGGGCATGGGCAAAGGTAGCCAGTGGCCTAACTAGGGTGGGGGGAGTGGGGCACGAGCCTCAACTGATGATGAAGTTTCCAGTATTTGCTCCCCCAGCTGGGAGTTTGTCATGACCGGGCCAAACCTGCACTTCCTGGCCATAGGAGCTGGGGCAGGGAACAAAAGGGGCACCAAGTGCGACTCCCATAGAGCCTGTACCATCCAGCTGCCACCACTGGAGCCCGCATGGCTGCAGCAGTTGCAGCAGCATCTGTCTTCATTGCGCAGAGAGCCTGGGCAGGATAGACTTCCCTTCCTCACCCCTCTTTGCAGTGGTTGCCATACGCCTCTGTCCTCCCGAACCAACCCCCCATACCCTGGGCACTGAATGAGCTGGCTATATCTCTGGATGTAATCTGTGAAGCAACCTGAAAAGCACAAGTGCAGATGGACACAAGCAATGAAGGGCTTAAGAAATGGCCACCCTGCTTCAGAAAGGACTGCAGAACAAAGAGGAGCAACCATGAAGTGCTTCTCTTGGAAGCGTTGTATGTCATGTTTTGCACTTGCCCGCAACTTTCCATGTAGGCATGGCCTAAGTTAGCTTTGAAAGTGGGACTTAAGCTCCTAAGGTGCTTAGGTCCTTCATCTTTCTGAAAATCAATGGGATTTAGGTTGCCAAGGGGAAGAAGTTCCTAAACAGCCTGGTCTGCTTGGTAGAATAAAGGCTGGAAGTCAGGACTCCCAAGTTGTGTCTGTGGCTTTGCTGCTGACTCTCTCTGTTCTTGACAGAGCCCCTCACCTTTCCATAAGTCAGCTTGTAAAATGGAGACAGCGGTACTGGTTTCCTGCCCGGGGTGTTGGGAAGCTCACTACTGCAGTTTCAAGATGAACTCAAGGCACAAAAAATGTATTTTGAGAGAGGCTCCACTGCTCCTTCTGGTCCTGGTGACAATTTTGCCCTTTTATTCATCTGCAGCTTTCCCCTCTGTGGTTAGACTGATCCTCTGTCTCTAGGCCAGCCTGGAAAGGTTAACCAGTAGAACCAGCCAAAGGGTTTACAGTAATTCCTCCTTGGGTGATTTTAAACCCTGTGCCTGGAACCCCCCCCCCCCCATTGTCTCATTTACCCTCTGTCATGCTGACTCTTCTTCTGCACAAGATAGCAGATCCTTTTGTAGACTTACAGCCAAATCAGGATAGCCTCTTCGCCTGAAGAATTTATGAAGCCGGGATACAGCCCGGCATAATTTAGTTTATATAGTAACATGCCCACAACATCTCAGTGTGTCTGTGGCTCTGATTTCTCTGAGCCTCAATTGTCCTGCTGATAGTATAACATATGGCCCCTGCCCATCGCTGAGCGGCGAGTTATTGGCAGGTCATGGTATGAGATCTGATGAAGTGGTAAAGTATATTCCCTAAAGGTTGGCAACCAATGCAGAACAGAAAGGAGATCCCAAATTCTAAAAGCTACCATTCAGGCTTTTTATTCTTCTTGGCTTTTGCATGGGAACAAGAGAAAAAGGAGCGGGGGTGGGAATCTATATCTGGCTCAGGAAGTGAAGGAAGCAAACATTTTAAAACAATTCTAGGAAGCTGTACTATTATTAATGTTATTTATTACACAGAGTAGCATTAATAATCCTACAATTATTAATGCATAAAGCTGCAGCATTATTAAGTATTAATAATAGGATCATGGAGTGGGTGTTTTGGCTTGTCCGCCCTCCCAGTGGGCAAGCTGGAAGGCAAATCTTTCAAGTGAGGGCAGGTGTGTTGCTGAATTAAAGCATTGCTTGCTCAGTTCAGTCCCCACCATGGACAATGTTGAGAGAGCCATTTAAACAGAGCCCCTTGCCTGCTAGTTAGCTGGCTCAGTGTGACTTGTGACTAGAGCAGTGGTCTCCAACTCAAGAGCCTTGGGTTTTACTCCTGCCTCTGCCACTGGTCTGCTGAATGAACTTGGGCAAAGCCTTTCACTTCTTTGTGCCTTGGTGGGCCCTACTCTGTCAACTGAGAGAAATGGTACTGACCCACTTTGTAAAGTGCTTTGAGATCTAATGCTGAAAATTGCTAGCTAGCCACTGCATATTACAAGTGCCCTGCCTGATACCTTGATGCTGAATCTTTGAAGCAAGCATTGTGTTCTGTGTCAATGAGGCCCCAATCCTTGATTAGACTTTACCGAAGCTACCATCATAGAAATAGTAAATAACCATGCCTTAATCTGGAGCAGGGAACTCTCCCTTGATATTTATTTCCAAGCAAAAAAGTAAGCTATAAAACACAGCAGTAATAATATTAATATATTAAATATAGTGTCAGCATTAATAGTAATGCCATGCTATGTAGTGCTTTTAATACTTAATAATGCTACAGCTTTATGCATTAATAATTATAGGAATATTAATGCAACTTTGTGTAATAAATAACATTAATAATAGTGCAGCTTCCTAGAATTGTTTTAAATGTTTGCTTCCTTCACTTCCCCAGCCAGATATAGATAGTCCCCACCCCCACCCTTTTGCTCTTGCTCCCATGCAAAAGCCAAGAAAAGTAAAAAGCTGCTGAATGGTAGCTTTTAGAGCCTGGGATCTCCTTTCTGTTCTGTGTTTGTACAGTGCCTAGCACAAATCAGGTCTGGCCCCGGGATGCCTGGAATTATGGGGATGTCTGCATTGCACACTTGGTGTGCCTAGGCAGGAATGCTTGCAAGCTTACCATCTTCCCTGCTCACACCTGCATACTTCAGACCTGGAAATGTGTTGATGAAGCAGATGTGGGGGCACCAAAGTACACTGGGGCTGGAGGTCTTGAGTGGCAATGGGGGAGCATCCCTGGAGTGTGCAAACCAATGTGCTTCTGAGTTTGTACCATACAAGTGGGAGCAGATGGGAAGGATGTGTATGGGGGCATCGTCGTGGGGTGCAGCGACATGGCGTAGACATGCACTGGGAACTGTAAAAAAGTGACTGGCTGAGATTTGTGAGCCCAAGCTGTCAATGGCATGGTCTTTCCTACTGGCTGTCTATGTAACATGATAACTTTTGAGTGCCACATCAATTCTAGGACTTTGAGAGTGTTCTCCACATCAGTGACCACATCCCTAATGAATTGGGGAAAACAATGGAAAAAGGGGAAATATGGAGCCTCTGGCATCTGTTTAGCACAGCTGAAGTCCCTTGTATCTTTTCAGTTGCCCATAGCCTGAAGGGCTGGTTGATTAACATCATCCAGGGCTTCTCAGGGCAGGGACACTCTGCATGTGCATCGATAGCTCATTTGAGGTCTGTGGCAAAATGGAATCTGTTTGCTTTGCAGATTTTAGTAATCTATCATGCAACCATTTGAAAGGGCCTACCTACCACAGACTCCTGAGGAAGGGCTAGGGTGAGGAGCATGCACCTTACTAGTGTCTCTCTAGTCTTCCATCATGCCTCGAAGAGGATTTCAGACAAGCTAGGAGAAAAGGCTCTGCTTTGAATCGGGAACTCCATCTGGATCGAGCCTCTAATAGCAGGCAACTGAATGTGCTTAATGGCTTTGCTGTCAGGATGCAGTCTCTCTTCCTTTCTTGCTTGCAGAGCTATTGGGAAGCAATAAGTAGGCCATAAACAGTCTTGGGAGCAGTGAGTAAACAGCCCAGGAGGATGTAAAGATGCTGTTAGCAGCCAAGGAGTTTGAGGACTGACCCAGAAGCAAACAAGGGGATTTAATAAAGCTCAGGATCCTGGTGTGGAGGCAGAGGTGTGATGTTAGTGCCAGCATTGGCTTAGACTGCCTCAGATGAGATCCGCAAAACGTCCCCATCGAAAGCAATGAGGGGGAAAGGCAGGAGGAAGGACAGGGTTGGACTTAATATAGGGGCCAACATGTAGAGCAAGTGCAAGCTGCTGGTGAGCATGTGTGTGTAATAGGTCCCTTGTGATGCGTACAGCACACCAGTCTGTTGGAGCCCCACCTGAGGAGCCTTGGCTCATTGATTCAAACTGTGGCTGTCCTTGCATTTAGCTCTGGAGACCACTGATTTGTTGGCCAATATGGCAGGGACAGTGGCATGGCTAGGGTGTTTTTTTTCTGTAGGAGAAGGGGTAGGGGACGATGAGCAAAGAAGCTTACCCAGTGCTTTCTGCGAAGGTGTGTAGGATGTGGATGCTGACCAATGGAAGTGGAAGGAGCTAGGACCACCATTGTGAAGACTGACAGCGAGGAGCTATCTGCAAGATTGCCCAGGCGCACGCAATCTGCAGACACAGTCGCAATGCACCCTGCATAGCTGGGGCCAGAGCCCTCCCTCTCCATGCTCTTGGCCCGAAGGCTTTTGCCACTTGTGTTAAAGGAGAAGTCTTGCAGTTGCTTGTAGTATGAAGTCCTTTAGATTTCCTGCAGGGTCTCAGGGTAACAGCTCTCACATGCAAGACACCAGTCTGTGGGTTTACAGGCATCGTTGCTTCCATGCCTAAATTGCTCTGAGAAGCTTGCAAAAGTCTTGCAAACTCCCCACCACATCCTCTGCCTCTTCTCAATACCCCCTCAACTAGTCCTTACTCTCCTGCCCTCTCCATCTGCTCTGTTAGTGAGCGTAATCACTGCCCCTTGCCAGACCGTCATGTCCAAAAATGGTATCAGCTTCTTATTCAGACACTCTAAATTGAAGACCTGGTAAAGTGAGCGGTGTCCCCCCTCGTGGGGAAATGTGGTGGTGTTCAACCACTATAGCCAGTGGAGTCAAAAGACACGGCCAGCCTCACTAACCAATGTCTTGTGTTGATGCTTTTAGCGCCTAGTGAAATATGGTGATGGATGGGCTGATGAGTAGGATACTGGACTGGGAATGAAGGGAGCCAAGTTCAGTTCATGGCTTAGCTACTCACCTGCTTTTTTGGCTGAGACTGGTCACATCTCCCTCCTCACACATTAGACTCTTTGAGACAGACATTCATTTGTATGCTCAGTGATTAGCACAACAGGACTCAGATTTTAGCACCGTAACATGAGTAGTGACAGGTTATACATTAAAACTTGGATGAAGTTTTGCACTCAGTATGTTGCCCCTTCTGTCTGGCGTCATGACTATAGAGGCCTAAACCCCAAGAGTCCCTCCAGCCTATTCACATCAGGTGTCGGGTATGAACACCTCTGTTGTGCACTTCCTCTGCTTCTTGTTTTGTGCGTGGTTTTGTTTTATTGGCTTTTTTCCCCCCCTTCAAGAAGCGAGTGAGCCCATTATCTCCTTATTGCTGCAACTCTTTCACAGTGGCTGGGATATTTGTGTTGTGTGTGCATCTCCGGCAGCACCCCAAGTGCTCGCTGTGCTAATTAGAACATCTAAATCTTTCCAGTATGTCATCCAGACTTTGTAAAATTAACTTTGATTACGGGCGCTCAGACTGCAGGCTCGCAGAATTTCGCTAAATGCTGGAGATAAGCATAATTGGGCCTCATTGTTCCCTCTGCAAAGTCTGGGGCTCTCTCTTTCTCTCTGTTATATTAGCACAGAATTAAATGGCTCTAGTTTTTTGTTGACTCTGGGAATCTTTATGAGGTGTTGTGTACAACCAAAATCGAGAGTGTTTCTTGATTGTTGAGTAAATGAAAGCCCATGGTTCAGTGATGTTATGTAAAACAAATATCTCCCCCCCTTCTACCATCCCTTTTGCTTTACAAACAATCGGAGTAGGATTCAGTGAATCGGGGGCAGAGCATTTTTAACCCTTTTGTGGCAGAATGCAGGGGTTAAAAGCATCCTGCATCATAAGCTAGTGCATCAAGTATAATTATGCTAGCAGCAGCCAGCCTAGCACAGGCAGCCCTGGAGTGAAGCATGGATATATAATGCAGGGGAGGAACTCTGAGGCTATCCAGGAGCCTGCACACGCTGGTGTAGGGCTGCCCCTTAGAGGGAGGGTGTACTCAGAGGCTGTAAGGCATGCATCCTTCTCTGATATGCTATGGTCAAGCTTTGCTCCCCTACAGCTCTCCTCCTCCTGGGCTGCTGCAGCCTGTTTCATCACACTGTATGTATCCCCTGGGCTGGCCCCTCACATCCAGCTTCCCCCACCGATTGCATGGTGTCCCTGGTTCCCTGATGGCAGGGAGATGTTGGCTGGAGAGAGTCAGCAGGTGCAGTGGCAGGACAATGGCACATCACCCAGGCCCTCCTCAGTATCCCATCCTTCAAGGTGAGACCTGGGGCAGTTCCTTGGGGTCATCCTATCCCTTGACTTCTGGACTGAGATGGCCCAAATAGAGGCCAGCAATGGTAGCGGTGGCTATTCATGCCATGGAATGGATCTGAGAGCTTGTTTCATCCAAGCCTTCCAGCTCACCAAATGGTATCAGCTCAACATCTGTCTGCTGCTTCTACCGAGAGACCGTGTGCTTTCACCAGCCCCATGCAGGAGCAAAGGGGAAAAAAAGATCATGTTTGTTGTATCATTGCACTCCAATAATGGGTTCAGTCCTGCCACTCAAGATCCATGAGAGCTGGAGTCACTCATCACCTTGTATAAAACAATGAGTTTTACCGGTGTCATCGTTCTGGAAGCAGCCACCCTCTCCGAGTCAAAAGCCTCTGGTAAAGAATGGACCAAGTGAGGATGCAATAGGCAGGAAGGATCCAAGTCTGTCTAAAGAGATTGGCATAGCACTGACGCTTCCCACGAGTCCTCAACTCATACGGGAGCGTATTGAGTGACAGCAGCCTAAGAAGTGAGTGTAACAATTGGTCTCGAGTGAAAGGAAAGTTGTCCCTATGGGGAAGCCGGGCACTGACAGAGAGAGAGGCAGGATCTGCCATGGGGAAAGACAGCTGCAGCTCCCTTAAATATTCAAGCTGTCCTGTAAATGAGTAATAACTCATGATGCTGTGAGAGTGCAGGGCAGGGAAGTGGGGAATTCAGGGCTGACATTGGAAAACAGCTGAGTGAAAGATCAGGCCCATACCAAATTGTGTTCCTTCCTCCCTGTGACAGTGCAAAACAGCTTATTAAATAACTATTGTCTTGGGGTTTGTCAGCTTAGTGCACTTAGTACAGCCAAAAGCTGCCAGCCAAGAGCCCTGTATCTCCTGATCAACAGAGTTGAGTTCCCTTCCTGCTGCCCTGCCTTCAACCGTGACTTGGGAGGAGGAGAGCAGTTCAAGTGAAAGGGCATTTCATTCCCCATGGTTCATGGGACCCTAGGCATCTCTGAGGCTATCAATAACAGCAAGAATGAATGCTGCCTAGGGAGCTGTCTTTTTGTGTATTAACAACCATCCCTTGGGGAACTCCTAATCTCCATTCAGATAGTTAGTCTCCTTCACTAACTAACCACACCAGGTGTGAACCAGAAGATGCAATGCACCTGCTAGCAAAGGATCTCAGCTGAATTCCATGAAAGCTCTTCCAGTAACTAGTCATCAAAACAGGGAGGGTTTGAACTCCAAATAAATGTTAAATTTTGGATACCCAAGTCATTTTGGACTCCCACCCCTTCTGAACCAGCCAATGAACAAGACTGGTTGGAATCCAATAATCTAGCAACCCGACAGGGGGAATCACTGCAGTGAAAAAGGTTAAAAAAAAAAAAAAAAGAAAGAAAAGCTGTTAACTCAGGAAAAAGACCTTGAAGTCATTGTAGATAGTTCTCGAAAGTTATCAACTCAATGTGCAGAGTTGACCAGAAAAAAAGCCAATAAAATGTTGGGCATCACTGAGAAGGGAATTGAAAATAAAACAGAGAATATCATCATGCCATTATACAAATCCATGATGCATCCACAGCTTGAATGTTGTGCAGTTCTGGTTTCTGCATCTCAGAAAAGATCTAGTAGGATTAGAGCAAGTACAAGAGGAGGGCAACCAAAATGATCAGAGGCACGGAGCAGTTGCTGCATCTGGAGAGACTAAAAAGGCGAGGACTCTTCAGAAAGAAGTCTGACGTGGGGATATGACAGAGGTAAATCATGAAGGGTGTGGACCCAAGTGGACAGGGAACTGCTGTTCACCAAGTCCAAGAATACTACAATGAGGGAGCATGCACTACAAATTAGTAGGTGGCAGGTTTAAAACTAACAAGAGCGAGTACTTTTTTTATGTAATATGTAGTTTAACTTATGGAATTTATTGCCACCAGAGGTGATAGAGGCAGAGAGCATAGCCAGGTTCAAAAAGGGACTGGATAAATTTCTGCATGATAGACCCATTAATAACTACTGAACAGAATGGTTGGAGATGTTTCCTCTGACATCTCTGAACAATAATGGCAGATGCCAGGGAACGGCATAAAATAGGTGTTCGATCACTCGTGAGAGATCTGGTTCATTGCTCTCCCCATATAGCATCCACTCCTGCCACTGTCACAGAGAGGATACTGGGCTAGATGGACCATTGATCTGATCCAGCTTGATACTTCTTATGTTCTTAGCTGATCTTGATGGCATACAGGCAGGTGCTGTCACGCTGTGGCAGAATCAGCCAGCCTTCATGCCAAGCAGCTTCATGCTAGAAAAATTGCCTGCAAAAATCTACAGAGGTTACAGGAAGAGGCATTAGGGGTTCAGTGCTGATGTCCATGCTCCATCCCGGGGTTAGAGGATCCTGCAATGCCTGGAGCAATGTGGGGAACTCAGTAAAAGATGCTTGTCCCTGTATGTGAGTGTGACTGTCAGGCCAACGCCTTCATAAGATTGTTCTTGGTATGTACCTATCAAATGAATTGTACAAACGGATCAGAGTCCTCTCACCTCTTAATGATCTTAGCTTGACAAGCCAAGCAAGGGAGCCAACACTTGGAGTCATCTGCACAATGTGAAGGAGAGTTGCCAGGTGAGAGCAGGAGACATTCAAGGTGAAAAAAGATCCCTTTTCGTGTAGTATTTACTTGGTACGGCAGCAATGGGCAGTAGGAGAAGTCGCTTGGGTACATAAAGAGATGGAGAAACATTAGGTACCCAGACTCTCAGCTGGTGTAAATTCGGGTAACCTTGGCTTTAACAGAGCTATACTGAGGGTCTGCCCCCCCACCCCTTGTTCTTTCTCTCTGGTTGTGCAAGCCATTCATTTATAGTCTCCTTCTGGGCACTGTCCATGATGCCAAACATCCCACAGTGACATTCTGCCACCTAATAATGCTCCGTGTCCTACTACATCCACAGCCTTTTACAGCTTGACATACAAGGGAGAGGAAGGACTGAGAGTAAAGGCAGTGCTCAAGAAGACTTATTCCATGGGGTCCTTCAACCCCCAAAGGACCAGTGTGATGGGACCCCAGACAGGCTGCTCTTTCTATTTGCCAAATAAGAAACAAGACCCAGCTCAACCTTGTCTCCCCCAGAGAAACATATAGGCAGCCCCATCTTGGAAGAGGTTAAGATCCTAATCCTATTTGCCTGATTGCAGCTCCAGAGAGAGAAACTACAATTGCACGTAGCAATAAACATGCCAGAGAGGGAGAACAGTCCTCAGAAGGACATCCAAGAAGAGAAATCTGTATTTTTTTCAGGCAAGATTCATCCACTGAACCCTGGCTTCGCCCTCCCTCTGAAAGGCTAACATTAGGCTTCTGCAACCTGGAGTTGTATCTTTAAGTACAAAGGCCATTTATCAAGTTGGCCTTGCCATGCATGTGTTAATGAGCAGCTGCGGGAAGGTTGCCAGGTCCAGTAATAAAGCTGAGGCCGACTAGACTAAGGGGCCGTTATTGATCATTATTAGTTTCTTGTTAAATGAGATGTGACGCTGCCAATTCACCTGCCTGGTGAGGAAACAAGTAACTAAGGTGAAGAAATACATTTTCTCTTTGTAACCCGGGCGGTACTCCAGGAGGTACCCCCTCTCCAGTTGAAGGGATCAAAGCAGGTGCACAAGCGCTGTGGGAGGTGTAGGGACTCTCCTCCCCCTATAGAGCAGAGCCAGACCACCAATGGGGACTTAACCATATACCTTTTAATACTGGGAACACAACAGGCATAAAACAGAGGGTATAGTGGACACTACAATGCCCCAAAGGGGCAGGATTCAAAGGTTAGACACTTGCAATCATTGACAAAAAAACAGGGTTAACAAAATATAAAACACGGACAGCAGAACAAATGATACGGGTTGGTGCAAAATGTCAAATGTCAAGGAAATATAGGGCCTTGGTACCTGGAGGGGGAGAAAGGTGGGGAAACACAATGGCCCCTTTCCACTGCAAGAAAATTTGCTTCTTGTTAGCTCACTCACCCCAAGTCACCCCAGCTGGGACTTGCAGCCAGATCGCCCATGTGGTAGGCAAGCACGCTGCCATACAGCCACCACTGGTAGCACTGCTCCAGCCTGCTAGGGGTCTTGACCTTCCTGGAGCCCCGGCCTCACATTGAGCGGCCCAGCCTCTGATTAGAGGAGCTGAAAGCAGGGCTGGGAACCGCTCAGGTCGCTGCTCAGATCCTTGCTGGAGCTGGGGAGCCTGTCCTGCTGGCTGCAGCCTCCGCCAGGGGATCCTGGAGTCCAGCGGGGAGCCTCTCCTGCCAGCCACATGCCGCGCTGCTGAGGGTCTCCCTGCTGCCTGCAGGTCCTGCTCTTTCAGGCTCTTCTGAGGCACTTCTCCTGCCCCACTGGCTTAGCTCTTGCCAGCTCTGTGAACCTCCTTCCTTGTTGTCCCTCGCTGGTCTCTCCTGAGTCAGCCCATGCTGCCCCTTTTATCCCCCTCCAGGTGACCCAAGGGGCCAATCAGGGGACATGGGGGGGGTGAGTTTCTGGGACCTGATTGGTGCAGAAAGGGAATCCCAAGTCCTCCAATCATCTTTTGCCCTTTCAAAACCCCTGGGCCAAGTCACTGCCAGCCAGCCCATCGCATCTCTTTCCGTTCCTTCCCTTCTTCCTCTCCCCCTGTCTGCACGTGGAGGTGAGGCTGTGTCCCCTTTTGACCTTCACTCAAGGTGTCCAGATGTCCTTGACACGTCCATCTCTTCCACTTGCCTTGAGAACACCTGGCCTTTTATACACTGTTCCTATTTAAAAAAAAGAAAGTGACTGGGTACTAATATTGCAAAAGACTGCTGACTAGAATTATTAAGGATGTTTTAGTGTCATCCGTTCCCTTCTTTCTGCTTCCAGGAGCAATATCGATTGCTATTTTTAATTTAACTCTTGGACAAAATCCTTTTTTTTTTTTTTTCTTCTTTTTTTGGTCTGGTTTTTTCATGTTGCTAGTGGTGAAAACTGATTGCAGTTTCTTGGAGGGGGTGCCGTACTGGGAATATCTAGCAGAAGGAACAAAAGGCATTTGGCACTGTCTGAGAGAGAGTCATAGCCTCAAAGTAGGGTGAATAATTTTCATGGACTCTGACAGGGGTGATACACTAATAGATCAGGGAGTTGTAAAACTCTCCAATGTCATCACAGTTCAGAAACAAAGGATTGTTAAAGAGAGGGCAAGGGGCTAGGGGGAGAGTACATTGGTCTATTAGGAGGCACACAGTCCAAAATCAGTGCATCATTCTGGATCTCAGTGTGGCATTTGCAACTTTAGTCCAGCGTGGGCAATGACTCCAGGATTAGTTGAAGTCATTATTTCTCCTTCTTTGCTTCATCATAGAGCAGAATTTTTTTAAGAAGAGTATGAGAAAGCATGCAGCAGCAGGACATGGACAATGCCCTCATCCCCTTGCTTTGCCTGTGGCAGACAGGGGTGCTCTTTTGCAGGGGAAGAAGGCAGCATTGCACCTGGAAATTTTGTTAGAGGGTTTTTGTATAGTTTTGAGAGAATAGATTAGACAAGCACTTGTATAAGATCATTTAGATAGGGATGTTCCTGCCATGAGCATTGAGGGCAGACTAAACAACTTCCTGACAGCACTGTACCTAGACACCTGGTGGCCCTGGGTGAACTTTTAGTATCAGGCCCCCCCTTTGGCAGAGAAAATGATGATAATAACTGGACAAAGGGGGGAAAAATACCATTTTCAGGCTCCCTTTCTGTCCAGGTTCTGGGCAGCCTCCCAGTTTGCCCATGCCTGTGCCGGCCTTGCTTCCTGAGATCTCTTCCAGCCCTACTATTCTGTCAAAGAAAGGACGATGCCAAGAGGAACTGGGCACTTTTCATACACTCCGAGTATTTAAAACCAGAAGGAATTTGATCATCCAGTCTCATAATGCATGCTCCAGAATTTCACATGGGTACTTCTGAACTGAGTCCACAGAATGGGAACAAGGGGACATTCACTGGAATTGAAAAGTGGCACATTTTAAAGCTGATAAAAGGAAATGGTTTCTGACATTGTGCATGCACACTTCTGGGAATCCTTACCTCAAGATATCATCAAGACTAAAAACTTGGCAGGAGTTTAAAAACCAACCCAAACAAAAATAACTGGGTTCTTAGCTGGATGAGATCAGCCAAAGTTATTATGGTGAGGATTAAAATAACCAGGGGGGTTTGGATGGGATTTTAAACCCACTTGTTTCAGGCCATAGACGAACTTGGCCATCTTCTCTCTGGGGAGGGGTTATTTCATAAACACAGGCGCTTTTTTGCCTTTTTTTTACCTTTCTTTTAAGCATCTGATTTCAGCCATGGCAGATGCATCAGATGGAGCATGGATCTGATCAGATCTGGCAATTCTTAGATCTAAAAAAAAAAAGAAAAGAAGGTCCCGAGGGTTGCTAGTTTCCTGATTCCAGATGTCAGAGTGCTGTGGGGGGACAGGGAGGAGGAGTGCGTAGGGATGACTGCATTAAAACTGTCTATCCGTTGCAGTGGAATCCATGGTCTGAAACCTGCATATCCAGATGAAGGACCAAAAACCTTTTCTTTTGCAGAGGCACTTAAGCATAGCACAAGGGATGGGAAACTCATTCTGCCTCTCCATGCAACTAGAAAAAGGATTTAGCTCTAAGAAACCGACCTCTCCCCCTGGCAAGTTCACCCCATGACTTGCATCCCTGATGGACAGAGAGCATGTCTGGATGAGGGAGGCCATCTGAGCTGAGTTTGTTCGACTCTGGGGTTGTTTCAGAGGCTATTACCCCTGCCTTAATAAGATGATAAATAGTAAAACTATCCTAATAAAATGGGTGGAAGAGACTCATTTTGCTTCTAAATGGGCATTAACTGCACTCATTTGACCTCCGTAGGAATAGAAGGCCAAGAGAGGTGCGTGATCTTTGTGCTGCTGTCTGAGTGGTCTACCCTGGTCACTGGGAACATCCTCCATCGTTTCCCTTTTATTTGCCTGGGGGACAGTCACAAGGGTTTTGATGGTTCTCTTTGGTATCCAGCATTTCAAGGCCGCCCTTGACAAGCTGGGGTCAGGAAAGACTCTTCCCATCCATGCTGCTCTGAGCTAGCCTGGAGAGTGCCAGAGTCCTGCACCCCACATCAATGGTAATGAAGAAGAGTACCAGGTTATTTAAAGGGCACAGTCCTTAAGCTCTTAGAAGTCATTCCACTGGAAGCTGTTCATTAGGAGGTGTCGGGAAATGGTGTGTGTGCTGCTTAATACCATAGGCGAGACACTGGTCTTTGCTGTCACCCAAACCTGGGACAATTATAACTCCGCAATGCCACGTGGAAGGCAGGTTGGTGCTCTGGGGTTGCTTTATTCCCTATGTCTCCACTCGGAGAAGCGCTGTTTTCTGTTCCTTCCATCTGACTGGCACCCCGGGTAGAAAGCATGGTGTTACAGCAAAGGCTTTGGACTATGGCAGGCTCTGTCACAGTGCCCTTGGTAAAGTTTTCTTTCTGAATTCCTCATTGGGAAAAAGGGGGAACGAATGCTCCTTTTCTTTCTCCCTGTGTCTGAGCTTGCAAAAGCCTCCAGGGCGGGTCCAGTCTCTTACTTACCTGTTCATACGGCACAGAGCACAATGGAGCCCAGATGCCTGGAGGCATTAGTGTCCTATAAATAATTATAACAAACAACAGGAGCTGAACCTCAAAAGAAAGGGGAAGCTGAAATAACTTTGGAAGAATGCTTGCAAAGTTGGCATTTGAGGTAATAAAATCTGGCATTCGATGTTTCTTTCTGCTATCACAATAGATATACTTTTCAGTAGTTGTTATATATGCCTCAAAGGTTAATATACGTTTATTATGAATGTGCTTCTTGTAAATGTTAATTATCCCCAGTGCAATTAAAGGGGGGGTTCACTCCATAATAAATGCCTTTTCTGTATTTTATATTTTTTTTTACTACCCTTTTTTATTAGCATACACTCCAGTGTTTATCTAGCGGATAACTCAAAAGAAAGGCTGATGGGGACTGTAATTAGGAGCTGAGCTGGAGAATTTGGGACTTTTAAAAAGGAAATATGTCAACCTGCTGGGGTTAGGGGGTGGGAGGAAGACAAATGACTTCCATAGGCTTGCCGAGACGATAGGGAGATGGCACTGGGAGAGAGCTATCCCCAAGACCTTTCATCCGGTTGCAGTAGGTTTTTGTGTTGGCAGAGGTGCCATTGTGTCACTGGTGTGTTGGTAGCAGTCAGGGCCTCGGCTGGGGGAGACATGAGTACGTGTCGTGAGCAGACTTCTGAATATTTTGGAAGACTCCAACCCTCAACCATAACCCTTGTCCAACCCACCCTCCCTCCCTCCCCCTGCAGATAGAAAGGGGGGGGGTACACTGGTGAGGTCACTAGGATGGGTCTTCATTGCATGTATTCAAGACCCTTCTTCTTCACAAACTCCTTGCACGCACCGGATCCTATACATGCGCAGATTCCCACCCCAAGGAACTTACAGTCGAAGTAAGCAAGGCAGACAACGGCATTTTGCTTGCCCCGTTTGCTAATTTCTCAATCGCAGCTTTAACAGAAGAAGAATCATGAAATAAAAAAAAGAATAATTGCAGCCCCATAAACACTCATGAGACCCCCACAATAAAGGTTTGATTGAAAAAGGGATAATGGTCTTAAATGACTTCTGGACATCCCTACAAGGGGGGGTATGGTGAGCATAAGAGAATAAGGAATCCTCTGTAAACAGCAGACAGGTAGTTTATGGCCAGTGCTTAATAATATTAGGATCCTTTATTAACCTTAAACAAACATTGCTGACCCACTGTCCACCCACTAAAATACACTTTGCAATAGCTTGCCATGGTGTCACCTGCTAAACATCTGTTGTTAAGAATATTGTTCATGACATTGCTAAGTTTGTGCTAAGTTGTGAGGAGTTGTATCCTTACCTTGCTTTTGCAGACAGATTTAACAAAAATCTTCTCTGCTAAAGCTGCTTTGCTTTCAATGACAGGTGCATCTTTTTTTGCTCCTTTTATACAATAGAAATAATAAAAAAAAATATAAAGAAGCGACAAGGGAACAGTTGTACCTTGGATAGCTGTATTTGCTAAATGTGTGCAAGGTTGAGTCATATGAAACCTGCTGCTCAGGCTGGGTGCTGATGGCTTCGGAAACACAGCACAACACTGCAAACTCTTCACGGGAAGAGATGATTGTGCACGATGGTGTCGGTTACTCATAATATTGATGTGCACCGTGGCAACCTTCACAGCATAGCTGTTAAGTCGAGGTGGCCAATGCCTTTCCATGGAAATGGGAGCTGAAGAACAAACAATGCGCTCTAGGGGGAATGATCTAATATACACGGCTTTGTCTGGATGTGCCAATAGCTGTTTTCTATGGCTCTGCTTTCAAAAGAGCAGGTGGTCTCCACAGAAGCATTTAGTGGAAATGCTACCTGGAGATGCATTTTTCTAAAGCTACCACTGCCTTGCATTTTAAAGTCACAGAGCAGTGGGATATGATTTGGCTTGGCAAATTCAACTACAGAAGTCATCACAATTGCAAAATGATAGTCTGTTGAGATGTTGCAGCTTCATGAATAAGAGATAAGATGCCACCTTTCAAAGCAAGAGCCAGGGAAAGCTAGTGCCCTGGGCTTTGCACGTGGAACCCAGTGGAGTGTGCGCTGCAGGTTCCCTCCGTGGGTTGGCCCACGTAAGTTATACAGCATTTGTCACATAAGCAAAGCCAACAACAGGAATCATAATTCATCCCTGGTGCTGATGTCAAATTGACAGGCCTCGTGTATTTGTAGCATCTGGCTGGAGGGCTTTCTGTACTGAAGTTTGCCACCATTTCCTGCCAGCATGGGTTGAACCCTGCAGTCATCTGCAGAAAGGGCTTATATGACTTTGGCTGAAACCAGTCTAGATTTTGAACCATAAAAGTGTTTCAAATGGTGGTGTTAGGACCTGGATCCAAACATTCATGGAGTTTGGGGGTCTTTCTGATCTCAACATCTTGTTTAAATGGAATTAAGAGCTGCCAGGAAGTTGGAATCCAGATTTGAGCTTTCCCAGACTCCAGTGGGAAGAGCTATAAGGGTTTGCTCAAGAGTTCATAACCACATTGACTCCGATCATCTTCTGACACCCAAGAGTTCATAAGCACGTTGACTCCCATCATCTTTTGATGCCCGAGAGCTCATAACCACATTGACTCCCATCATTGTCTGATACCCATCAGTTCATAACCACATTGACTCCCATCATCTTCTGACACCCAAGAGCTCATAACCATGTTGACTCCCATCTTCTTCTGACTTTTCTGGCTGGAGTGAGGGAGCAGTTACTTGGTCAGAGGTGCTCAGCACCTCCAGAGATGAGGCCATTTTTATTTGGGTTCTTATCTTAGGTGTTAAATTTAAGGCATCCTGGCAGGAAATGCGCTGCTCTGAATTCTTGTGTTCTTCCTGCTTGCA
Source organism: Gavialis gangeticus (assembly GCF_001723915.1). NCBI lineage: Eukaryota > Metazoa > Chordata > Crocodylia > Gavialidae > Gavialis > Gavialis gangeticus. The sequence goes on along the minus strand of NW_017729015.1, from coordinate 11,934,726 downwards.
TCTGGGGAAGTCCAGATCTCAGTTCAGACTTCCTGGCTGCTCCTAACCCCATCAACCTCACCAGCTGTAGAGGTAAAGTTAAGGGTACCCATGTGCACTTAAAATGTGTTTTGAGACTGCAGGATGCTTCAGTGACACTTATGATCACGTGACTCCAAATCGCCATGTTCACAAGAACGGGCCCTGGAAAGCTCTGCTCAAATGTCACATTTTCTCAAGCCTGTTAAGCCCTATTCTCTACTGGCTTCCTTTCTTTTCCAGGGCTCTCTACCCCGCTGACTCTCCCAGGAGGAGCATGGAGATGTAACCGGCTTAGGAGGCAATTAACCAGCTGGCTCCATTGCTTCTTTTCCACCTGTACCTGTGATCCCACTTGACTGATCAGGGATGGGAGAACTTGAGCTGGAGATTTCGTTCTATATTATTTTCCTGGGGTAGCAATCTAATCCCCTTACGTTTATGGTGCAGGGAGACCAAATCCGATTTCAATCAGTGAGAAGGGAGAAGAGATTCCCAGCTCGCATTAGCAGATGATAATTGCTTTGGGAACAGAGGCTCCAATCTCAGCAACTTTTTTTTTTGGTTCCTTCCTTGTGAGTTTGCAGAAGAAATGTTTGTTTGTTCCCAGACTCTCAGCAAGGCAGGGGAAAAAGTCCTTGAGGTTGCCCAGAACATATTTGCCCCTCAGCAGCTACCACTTTACAGGGTGTCGGGTGCAAAAGTACCAGGAGCATGTTGCATTCACATGCGAGGGATGGTAAAGCAGGCAAGGAATAAGGTGCAGCTGTGAGGAGCCAGGTTCTGCATCAGGGGAATTAGCTTAATTTGCATGAGTCCCAACGAGATTTCAAATTAGGACCACTCATAATATGAACATACCCACATCCTTAAGGATATTTAGGTGCCTAACTCCCTTTGGTTCAGCCCATCTCCTAGCATTGTCAGAAGTATATAATCCTCTTATTTCTCGTTGTTCTGCCCTCAGGGTCCAAAAGATATCCTCAGAAGTATTCAGATGCTCGCCTCAAGGGGAATTGGGTACCTGAGTACCTTTGGACACCCTGGGTTTTGCCTCCCTAACATCTACGAATCTATGAACAAGCCTGTTTCACAAGTGACATTTTGTAAGGTATTTTAAATCTGGCCTTGGTTCCTAAACTCACTATCTAAATGTCTTTAGTCAGACGGTAGAAGGTCAAGACTCCCCTGAGTCCTGCCCTTATTACAATCCTTTCCCCTCACATGTGCTTGTAACTTTTTCCTGGAGTATCGATTAAGAGGAACCGTGAACAGTGCATCCATGACACACACAAAGGTTTTGCTAGAGCATCAACCGAAGCAGGCTTCTCCAAGACTGGCCTTGCACACATCAGGTCTTAGATTGGAAGATTAGACTTTACACCCCTTGAGGAAGCTGATTGATGAGGCTGAGCATTGAGGATGGATTCAGAGCACCCAGAACCCACAAGATGATGACAGGAGATACAAGGATTAAGGTTTGTGAAGAGAAGCTGTATCTGCCTCTTTCCCAGAGCCCCAAGGAAGGGTACTTTGGTACCTGCAAGCTTACCTGTGTCTATCCCAACCATGCAGTTGGTCCAATAAAAGGCATCGCCCACCAAAAGCCATGCCTGCAGCAGCACAGACAAGACTGACAGCACTCGTACACTAAATTACACTGACCACACAAGGTGTGGACAGCGACGCTCACCGTCAGATTTTAGTGGACGAAAGAACCGATTGCTTATTCCAAGCAGTGGATGGAAAGGGTGTTAGGAGCAAGGAGCTCTGCTCCAGACTTACCCCAAGGAATTGCACTCGGCAATTAGCGGGCAGATGCCCATAACGATCAAGTGGTGTTGCAAAGAAGGCTTCCCCCTGCTCCTCTTTAAACACGACTTCTTTGCAACACAAAGGTCAATTGAATTCATTACTGTGTAAAATGAAGTGCTCTGATTGATTGAAGGTTCCTCTTTAACATTTCAAATAAATGTGTTAGTTTCCCTTGATGGAACACTTTAAAAGTCCATTATAACATATCCTTTTATATAAGAACTAATTTCTTTACATCATTTTTCTTTTCTTTAATTTTTGTAGAACATCATTATCCACCCCACCCCCACTTTCCTTTTTAGCCAGTTTTTTTCAGGGGAAAGCAAGCAGCATCATTTAAAGGGATACAATCAGCAAAGATAAAATATTGTGGATATGATGGCAGCTGTGGAGGAAAGGATAAACCTACCTGCTCTAGGCACTTACATTGCTTCCTTAGCCGTATTCCTCATAGCACCCGAGAATCGTAGGTGAATCCAGGATTGTTTAATGGTGGGGACGGGGGGCACTGCTGGGGTAGGTGCACCCTTGCTCCTAGCTTTCCACTCCTCACCCCCTGCAACTGGGGCAGGCAGACCACATTTTTTTGGGTTTATTTTTTTTAAGGGAAATGTTTCATTTTCTAAGCCAAATCAGCCAAATCAATTCCAAATCCGCGAGTCATTCAAGAACCACACGTTGCCCTGGGGCTTCAGATGTTTCCAAATCATGTGGCGGGCATCCTACATGCAGGTCCAAGCCCGGAGGCTTGGGGTTCAAATCCTGCCAGGTTTTGCTTGTCCTCAGCCATATGGCCGCAGGAGCAACAGCCAATGAAGTAGATAGACTCCCTCCATGCTCAGCAGCACCTCCCTTCCTCACTTGCTGCTGTCTCCAGCCACCCTGGGGTGAGGAGCTGCAGAGCTGCTCCTGCCCCACTGCAACCAAGCTGGGTCAGGATCCAGGCTGAGCTGGGAGCAGTGGCTGTAGTGGGCAGGTTCCCTGTCCCTGAGCCTGCTCCTAAGGTCCCAGGAAACACCTGGGGGACCAGGCAGGGATGGGGAGCCCTCCCACAGCAACCGCTGTCCTGGCTCCCCACACAGCCCCCGTGCAATGGAGCAGGAGCGGGTCTGGACCTCCCTTGCCTCCCTCCCACCCCTGGACAGCAGCAGTGGTGGAAGGGGAAAGCCAATGAACATGGAGGGGAAGGGAGTTTTACCTGCTCTGGGGACTTAAAAATGATGCTCCTGCAACATGGCCTGTATGGGGAGGATGCACTCACCCCCTCTGGATCTGCCTCTACACCAAGGTAAATTTCCCTTGCGCTGGTGTAACAAGGAGCAGACACAAGATATAAAGTCTTAACATCAGCCTAGCTTATAAGCATCTGGTCAAGAGTTGCCCCAGGAAAAACCAGAGGTAATTCTGCACTGCTGTAGATCATGCCCATCTTGGCCTCTTATAGGCTAAGATCAAGTGGGGGCATCCAAATCCCAAGACCTTTGGGCTTGGGCCTGCACGTAGGATGCCTGCCAATGGATTTGGGAGTATCTGAAGCTCCAGGGTGAGAGCCTGGGACAGAGGATGCTCGCCGGTTGTAGCACCATACCTGGTGTTTAGAATAATTGAGTTCTGCCTGCTCAATTGACATGGTTTTTGGAACTGTGGAGTTCTGCCCAATTGATATGATTTGGAACCAGTTTGACCCGGAACACAAAATATATCAATTAAAAAAAAAAATGTGCTTTCCTCCCTCCTCCCACCCCCCACAATCCAAGATATCTGCTTGCTCAATGCAACCAGACTAGCACCAGTTCCCCCCCACTTCATGGTAAAGCACCTTATTCTAACCTATTGCAGCAGCCCCCATAGAAGGCCAGGCAGGCATCTGTGTGCTCTGCACACTTGTCTGACACACCGGCACACAAAACTGAGAGAAGATAATGTATCCTGTGCCTGGATGCTACATGTCTTACCTAAGTTTTCACGCAGGGAGTTGAAGTGAGACTGCTGGCTGACTATTTGGAGTAAGTGCAGGTGCAAAAACCATCAGAAATCAGTCTCCTGGTCCCTCAGACAAGGACCACTGTTTGACCAAGCTCAGTTATCTACCAGAGGCTTACATAAAAAGAAGGGGAAACTTTAGGAACATTTTCATGATGTTCCCCATCCTTTTTTTCTCCCAAAAATGTTCATGAGCAATGTTAGGGGGGACAATCCCATTTGAACAGCTTTGCTTTTTGCAAATTCAGAACGTTTCACCAACTCACGCTTCCATCTTTCCAAGTAGCCAAGCTTGTTAAATTTTGATGCCATTATTCCTCATGGCACTATGGATAGGACTCACTTTTTGCCCAGAGATCATTCTCCACTATGGGTCAGCCTGTCCTGAATTGATCTAGAAGAAATTTGGCAGAATTTCAGTGATGCATTTGTGACACATTGTTAAGGGGAGGGAAGAGAAATGGGAAAGGAAGGATGAATTGTTACGTTTGAGGAGGAATGACTTTCCACTTAGTATACATGAACACAGTTGTACCAGTGATTATAATTCATGATGAAGTCACAATAATGAATTACTCTATCCAGTAACTCAAGAGGTAAGTAAGTGTGAATTACTGGCACTTACAGCATGTGGTTGCAGTGTAACTTAATGGCAAATTCAGAAAATAAATAGAACTGAAGGAAAAGACTAATTATCTAGTGAGATCCCCCACTTCCTCCTTTAAAAAAATCTATTATATGGATTTAAAAACACACAGCTGTTAATTCTGAGGTAGCTTCTGCTTTGGGAGGTTTTATGGTGAGGGGAGATGGGCTACATGTTTTGCTCAGAAATTGCATATAGTTTGCAGATAGTTGAGTGCAGCTGTGCTTCTCTCTATAGTAGCTGAGCTAGAGCAGGTTAAAATGAAATCTTCCATCTTGCAAAACATTTTTAGATTTCAAAATTAACATTTGTTCCAAATAGGCCAAAAAGACCCAAAAATTGAAATGTTGGCCAAAAAAAAAATCAATTAAAAATCAGTTTTGGTCAAACTATTTTGTTTCGATTTGCTCTTCCATTTTAATGCCTTAAAAATAAAATTAAGGAAATTTCTAAAGACAGAGATGTTTCAAATTTAAAAAGAAAAATTCAACAGTTTCATTTAAAATGGTTGCCGTGACATTTTTTTTACATGGAATAACGGTTTCTCCAAAAGTGCATTGTAACAACATTTTTATGATAACAGGGAAAAACTGGTTTTGCTTAAGTGTCTTTGTCTGGTGCAGATGGTTTCAGTAATATGTTTGGACCAGTTCTCCATAGGACCCATGTGCAACTCGTACTCTCTGGGTTAGCATTTACGCACGTTGGCCATTCCACTGTTGTCCATTGAACACACGACCTAGCGGGTTAAGGCCCCACAGAGTCAGTCTAGCAGCATAAAAGCTCAGCAGGCACAACTATGGGCCTTGTTGCACAGTAATTTTAAGTGGGTTCTGGAGCACATAACTCCTGGATTAGCTGCACATTAACAGTTTTATGTGGCTTAAAGCATTCGTTATTCAGCTCAAAGTTACGCCAGTTCAGGGCAGGATTATCTCTAATCCACATTACCTTGCTCTTGTTCCATTAAGGTGTGGCCGCTCCCCACAGCTATTTCTCCCAAGTTGAAGTCTTCCAATATCCCATATGCCTCTCATGTGGCATATGGTGCCCCCCCCATAGCCAGAAACACCCCTTCCCCCCCACCGCCTAGCCACAGGGGCCCCAGCCTCTGTGCACATTGGTCCTTGGGATCAGCAGGGGTTGCCGGGGATGCTTCAATCACTTTTTACCCTCCTGATGGAAAGGGGCTAAGATTTGGGGAGTCAAAGAGTCTTTAATCACAGAAAAACACAAGAAGCATTATGGGACATTATTGGGTACCACCTCTGCCTGGGGCCATGCACAGCTCCTAGTCCTGTCCCTGCTCCCCAAGCCTCTAGTGCCAGGTCACAGCTCTGCAGGTGAAGGACAGTCAGAGAGAGTTTTTCACCTTTAATGTATGACTGATCCACTAACCTGATTAACATTTGTGTGGCTTACAGCGTTGGGCGTAACAAGGTCCTATGCTAGAGCCAGGCTGGCACCTTCACCTGGCTTCCCTGGCGAGGAGACAGTGGGGGTGGGGGAGTATAGTGAAGCCCTATTATCCCACCCTCCACTATACTCCCCCCATATAGTGCAGGGTGGGATACGGGGTGGGGTATAGTGGAGGGTGGGATAATAGGGCTCCACAATAGCCCTCCACCAGCTCAGCAGTACACTAGGGACCCACTTCGCAGACTTTTCCCTTCAGCATACTCATGCTGCAGGCTCATCACTCTCTGATGTGCTTGGTCCTTTCAGGAGAGCGCTGACTTCAATGAAACCATCTTCTGGAGTAATCTCTGCTTCACAGGCTCTGTTCTCCCCTCCCCTTTGGTCTCTCCCCACAAGCCTCCTCCTGCCACCTTTGGTTTCTCCATAGCATCCGTCAAGGCAGGTATTTTAAGCGCCGCTTTCACTCAAAGAGTTAACCAGGACTGTGCTCCTGTAGGAAGCCTGTTGCCAGGAGGCTGTTATCCCCCTTGCCAGCCTGAAGCTGAAGGAGACCAAGCCCCTTGCAACACTCCAGGCTGCTGGCATTTGTGCCAGCCCAGTGCCTGCTTGGAGTGAGGCTTCCCATCCCTCCTCTTTGGCCAGCCTTGGGTAGGAGGCCAGCTCTCACACAGCTGCTGGTGCATGGGAGTTGAGGGGATGGGTTGCTTGCAGCTCGTGTCCCCACCGTGATGAGGAGAGAGGTCAGAAAGCAAAGCCATTTGTTGAGACCCTGAATTCTGCAGCCCTTCCGTAACTTGGCAAGTTCACACGACAAACATAAGGGACTTTCTAATTTTGCATGCATAGCCTTGACTGAGGTCCAGCATTCTGCATTTGCACCAAGGGGCCAGAAAGTCCAGCAGTTTCCCTCTGCCACCTCTGCCCTGTTCAGAGAGGTTTGATTGCACCCCTGCTCCACCCCACACCCTCACTGCCTAGCCCTTCAGCTGCGGCTGTGGTGGGACTCCTATTGCTCAGAACCTGCCCGTGGGCACTGGTTTTCCCCAAAACAGTCAGCACACTACCTCTTCCCTCCAGCATGCTTATGTCTATATTTTCTAAAGACCTCATTGTCCAGCCAGCTAAGCCTTTTGGAGGAAATCTGGCCACTTGTTTTGGTGCCTAAATGGCAGCTGAGCTCTTCTGGAAGTGCTGGCCTTAATTTCTATCCAACTCTCTCCCTGTACTGTGATCTGCAATTTAACTCCACAGTTACATTATTTTGTACTGCATTGGCATATGCATCAAGATGCACAACTTTCAGGCCAGGTACCAGACCAGATGGAATTATATTGCATCTATCTGGGCTCACACAAGGATATTTTTTTTTCCAGTCCAAGTAAGTGTTTTAAAAACCCTCAACTAGCCCCAGAAATATTTTAGCAAGCACTGAAGAGCAGAGTGCAGATTCTGCACTGGCTGCAAACTCCTATGGTGAGTCACTGAATTTCTCTGAGCTTCAGCTCCTAATCTGTAAAAAGGAGATAATAGTAAACCCTCTTTGCCTGCTGGGTCTTCAAGATGTTGGACCATATCCCTCTATAAGTATCTATAGCGCCCACCACCTCACCGTGCTTCTGTAACACAAATCATTATGTATGTTTTTACATTACATGTAAAATGCACTTTTGTCCCTGGGCATCTTCAGTCTAAGGATATCATGGTTATGGGGTTTGAGTTGAAATGGTGGACAGGCAAGGGTATTGTATGCAAACTTTGCTGTTGTCGCTGATCATAACATTTCGAATTAGAGCAGATTATATTCTTTGTCAAGCTTTTGACGCTAAAAAAAAAATTGGCTTTTTCCAAAATCAGGCTTTTTCTCAGAAAGTTTTCATTTTTCTCCCCTAAATGCCAAAAACAATCTCTTCCCCCTCCCTACTTTTGTATGGTTTTTCATTGCTGTTTTTATTTTTCTCTGTTTTCAGTTACAAAATTTAGGCAGGGAAAGAAGATGGGATAAAAATACTGGGGGAGAGAAACAAAAGGAGAAAAAAGAAAACTCCTGAAACTGAGATGGGATGGGGGTTGGTTTGTTGGTTGGGGGTTAGAAAAAATAGAAGAAAGGAAAAAAAAGGATGGGAATAATAGAAATTTGGGATAAAAGGAGGAAAAGGTCTAAAACTTAAATACCGAAGTGGATCCATTTTTATGTTGTTTTATTGCAAAAGGATTCGTAACATTTTGTAGTTTTTCATGAACATTTGTCAAAAAATAACATTTTGGCAAATGTTATGAAACACTGGCTGTGCTAACAGTTTCATAAATTGTACTTACTAATTTTTTTCTAATTGTTTGTACGTGGGACCGTGCTCTGGAGGGGGAAGAAGGGTGTGAAGTTCCTGAACAAAAAGAGTGGGGTTCATTAAACGTTTGACACTAGCCCTATGGTCATTGTTTCCCAGCACAACTATCCCCCTAGTGCGACTCCGACTCCTCTCTCCTTCCTGCCTGAACGGGATGCTTCAGCAAAAGTTGCTTACTAATACCCTGTGACAGCTCCTGGGCGAGTTCAGCAGGCTGCTGAAATCTGGGACACTGTTCCTCCGTGGTGTGCGCTTGAATGAGACTATTCCTGGATGCTTTTCAAAGGCTCCTGATGTGGGAAGTCCCCTGTGCTTATTCTCGCAGGTAGAATTAGATTTAGCAAGCGACAGTAAGGGGGAGCTGACAGAAGTTTGTTTGCGTTTCCAGGAGGTCGCAGACATAAAAAGATAGCTAGCCACAGCTAACCGGCTGTGGCCCAGGGAGCTCGGGGAATGGTAATGCATTTCCAATGGCATGAGCTTTCTGCAGGATTTTGTACTGATTGCAAGAGAGTGAGTTATCATCTGGGTAAAAAGGAAAAAAAATAAATGCCTTCAATTATCCATCAATCCTTTCAGGGGCTGCAGGGAGTTGGGAAGGGTGCTGGGCCTATATACATTAGATTCAGCTCATTTTGCAGTGGTAATATCAAAAGGAGAACAGCTCTGAAAAGGGGCACCGCTGGGGGAGAGAGAGCTGGACTTTCAAAGCGGGAAGAGACTCGCAAGCAAATGTGACTCAAAGGGTGTGGGCAGCAAATCTATATGGATATGCTGCTGTTTAAGAATGGCTAGACTCTCTTTTTTCCTTCCCTTTTTATGGTGGTGAGGTCATGGTGCCCTATCGGGCAGTACTCCGGTGATGCTGTCTCTGCACGGGGGGAATTACATCTGCAGAAAAATGCATTCAGCCTAGAGCACTCGCAGGGATTCAGTGGCTAATAATGCCCAATAATGGCTAAATTAGAGGAAATCGTGGTCTGCTTGCAAATATCTTGGGAACAGAAAAGGGGTTTAAAGCTGTTGGATCTGTGATTTATCACAAATTGCCATCTTTGCTCCATTCACAGCACTGACAAGGCATGTTCTTTGCATTTGCTGACTCGAGAGTCCACTAATCTAAACCGCACTGACAATGGTAGGTGCTTTCCAATCGACTTAAATGAGTGTTGGATCAGGCCATAAGCTTGTAAAAATGTGTGCCCATTTGCAAAATTTACTTGAAGGAAAAATCTTCTGTCCCTGTGCCTGCCCTTTTGGACGTGCCATAGAGTGAGGAGACAGCCCATACTGTGCAATATTATTATGGAACAGCCCTGGCCTTGCTTGGGTAGACCAAAGCCACCAACTGCAGGATCCATTGATGAGCAACTGCAGCAAACAATAAATGCAGCCTGGAGGACCACAAAACTCCTACCAAAAGAGTAGGGAGTGAGGAAGGTGGAGTGAATTGGTGTGTGCCCTAGCATGGCTAGAATAGTGCAAACAGTGATGTTACTCTATAAAAGAATAAATTGGTACAAAGACACCTAGACTCACACATAACAAATGATGAACACATGAACCTGCTCTATGTAAAGTAATTGAATTTTTAGATAGGAAAGGAATGGCTTATAATCTCAGCTGTTCCCTGGCTGGAGGATTTTGCCAGTAACTAGATTTGAGTCTTTTATGAGGAGCCTGGAGATAGATGAAATCGGGGAAGAGTCATGCTGGAAGAACTGATTTTGTTGTTTTGGTTTTTTTTTTTTTCCTCCAGCAAATCATGGTTTGATTATCCCCTCCCTTTTGTTGTCTTTTTCATAAGAGTTAATCTTCAAGAGAGGACTCAAGGGACCACACTGAACAAGCTCAATTAGTTTATTGATTAAGGCCCTAATCAATCAACAAGACAGTTATACATTACCAATCTAACAGGATTTATGTGGCAGCTGCGGCTATGGGAGGGAGGAAGCTCGACATCAATTCTAGCTCAAGAAGATCCAGATCCCACTTGTTGACGGCAGAAATTTCGGCAGGACTTTTGCTGGCACCTCTTTTGCCCACCTCATCAGGAGACCTTTGGCACATTCAAACCTTCTGACTGCCATGAAGTGTTCATTGACCAAGTCTAGCATATTTTGCAAGCTTAGGTTGTGTAGGTCAGCTGATGCACCTAACATAATGCTTCGGTACTCCCAGGTATCTTGTTCATCCGTGTTTTCTAGACATACCGTTTGCCCCCTGTCTAGTTGTAGCATCATAGGGCAGGAAGGGCCCTTGGGGTTCACCTACTTCGCCCCCAGATTGCTGGGTGTCCAGACTCTTCTTAAAAACAACCAGTGAAAGACACTACCATATTCCCCTAGGCAGTTTGTTTCAGATTTCATAGTTTCATAGTTTCATAGATGTTAGGGTCAGAAGGGACCTATTAAATCACCAAGTCCAACCCCCTGCCCTGGGCAGGAATGAGTGCTGGGATCAGATGACCCCAGCCAGGTGTCTGTCCAATCTCCTTTTAAACACCTCCAAGGAAGGGGACAGCACCACCTCCCTTGGAAGCGTAGTCCATATTTTGGCAACCCTCACTAAAGAATTTTTTCCTGAATTTAGCCACTTGTTAGGTAAAACCTCAATCTCCCTTCCTGTGATTTAAAGCCATTGCTTCTTGTCTTATTCTCAGTGGCAGTTGTTCACCATTTGCGTAGCAAACTTTCAAATATTGGAAAACAGTTATCATGGGACATCCCCACCTCCCTTCCATCACCACCAGTCTCTTCTACAGACTAAATATTCTCCCCTCCTTCCATCTCTCCTGCTTTCCAAACTCCAGGCCTTCTTTTCTCCATGCATCCTTTTTAAAACGCAGTTCCCCAAACTGGACACAATACTCCAGCTGAGGCCGAACCCATGCTGAGTAAAGACATGTCATTCCTTCACACCTCTGCAATATGATGCTTCTTGTCTCTAGTGGGTTATGGAAAAGAGAAAGATCCCACACAATTTACTGATTCGCTTGATGCGCCTGGCTGGGGGAGTATTTGGTTGATTGCACGATTTCACAATGATTGCACACTTAATTCATACAACACAATTTTATTTTACAATTCCTTGCTACATATATAACACTGCTTAGCTTTAAGAAATCCTTCCCAAACAATGCTATAAGAATTAGTATTACAAAAACAACTACAATTACAAGTAAAGGTTAAACTGGAATCACTACTATTATTTCTCATGGTATACCTACAATCCTAGAAGTCCTAGAAACCAAATCCCCAGGGATACTTTCATTCTTTAGTTATGGTTTTAGGGTTGGTCTCTGCAGTGATAGGAACAAGTCCCCTTCCTTCGGTCCCACTCGGGTGCTCCGCGGCTTCAGCATGAACAGGAGCTCTTGTTCACAGAGATGGTGGTTCAGGGGATCAGTCTGATCCGGCCTACGCTTGCGATTCTTCCTTCCGTGTTCTGCAAGTGAGGTTACCTCCAAATTGGGACTGTAGGTTACAGCTTTTATTGGGTGAGTTGCCGTCTTGGGCCCCTCCTACCCAAACCTGTCACAACTCCCAAATTTGGGCTCGGATCTTTTATCCAACAGATTCCTTTCCTGGGTAATCAGTTTGTCTTCTTTGGGAAATTTCCCACACCGCTGCGGTAACCTCTCTTCCCAACCTCCTTTCAAAAGCCCCTAGGTTTTGATCTCTCGGATGTTTGCTTAAGGGTCATTTTTAGGTTAACTTTGTTAAAGGCCTCTAAAGATAAAATCCAGCACCAAGACATTCAGCACGTAGGCAAAAACAAGCAATGGCCTAGATAAGAAGATGAACCTTGCCTTTTGTCTAAACTGGCTAAGGGGCAGTTATTACAAGAATTCGAACTATTACATTCAATATGACGCTTCTGATAGTACAACCCAAGGTAGCATTTGCCTTTTTCCCTACAGCATCACGTTGCTGCCTAGTGTTCAATTTGTGACCTGCTATAACTAACATCCACATCTTTCTTAGCAGTGCAGCTGCCCAGCCAACCATGCCCTATTTACTTGTACATTTGGTTTTTCTTTCCTATGGCAGGCAACTTGCATCTGTCCTTGTTGAATCCCATGGTATTGTTCATGGCCAAGTTGTCCTATTTATCAGGATCATTTGGGATACTGTTCCTACCCTCTAAAAATGTTTGCTATCTTACCCCATTGGGTGTCTTCTGCTATTCTGATGAATATACTCTCCACTCCTTCATCCAGATCATTCAGAGAAATGTTAAACAATGTCTATCCCAGAAGCAAAACCCAGTTTGACGCCTCCTCCCACTCTGCTATCCCTCTATTCATTACTGCTCGCCGCCTGCAATCTTTCACCCAGTTGGATCTGCCCCATTGCAGTCAGTGTTTCTCCAGGTTACTGATGTGACTGTCACATGGCAGTGTCAAAAGCCTTACTGAAGTCAAGATAGCATCCACCAATCCAGATATCCTTTTAAAAAAAGAAAAGTGGGTTGCATTTGGCATGCTTTGTTCTTAACAACATGTTGCATGATTAGTAATCACCTTTTTTGCCTCTCTAGGGGCTTACAAATCAATTGTTTCAGAATTGGAATAACTTCCCAGGACCTGAAGGCAGGCTCATTGTCCTATTTCCTCCCCCCGCCCCCACTTTTTTTTATTTTTTTAAGGCTGGGCCTCCCTCTCTATCTCATCCATTTTCCATGGCTTTTCAAACCTCTGTCAGGATGGCCATTGCTTGTAAAATATTATTCCAATTTAGTAGTGACTTGCACTTATTTTGCATGGAAATCAATTACAATGCCAGCTGCAAGGGAAAGGAGAGTCAGTTGCTATAAATATTGGGATATATGGAGACTGTCTTCTCCGTCACTGAAACGCAGCCAGTTACAGCAGACTCTAACAGGTGTTTCAGTCTCACAGCAGCACGGCTTAATAATTTAGAGCCTGAAGTGAAGAAGGGTTATTTTAGGGAGGAAGAATACAACCATCTCAAGCACAATTTGGCCTGGGCAACGTGGCTAATGCCTTTGCTCTAAAAAACGTCACGGGATCTTTATCACAAATGCTGAAGAGCAGTTTAGCAGGACAGGTCCCTGCCTGGTCTGAATTCATGCAGGTCCATTGCCAGGGAACTCAGTGCCCCAGCACTGCGCTGGTGTTGGGGAAGTAGGGGTCCTTGTGGTGCCATATTTTGGGTGAGAGAGAGTGCGTCTACATGTGTGCTTTAATGCTGAGTAGCCTGTTCTACTGTGTATTAAAGCACCGTGTCAAAAACAGTGCTAATTAGAATTAGTCAACTGCGCATTAAGCATCACTAAAAAGGCATTCGCTTTTGCTGCTGTGCATTAGGGCAGCCCAATGTGCCTTTATGTAGTGCCTCATATTGGAGGTCCTAAACTTAATGCACAGTAGCAAAAGCGCTTTAATGAACTTGTAGACGTGCCCATGAAAAGGCAAAGGGCTGGCTTTCAGCTGACTAAGTCAGAGTAGTAACCCCACTGAAGTCTCTGGAGGTCTTCCAGTGATTGTCACCCGCGGTGAGATACTGCCAACCTCATTAGGCAGGGAGCAAGAGGCAGCAGCAGTTCCAGGTGACAGCAAAGGGCACAGTTGAACATCCCACATCAGACTTTGTCTCTCTTTGCAGAAGCCGAACAAGCCCACCTGCATGTTTAATTTTCAGGTCTTCGGGAAGAAAACCCAAGCCTGGTGTCCATTCAGCTCCTAGCAGGAAGCTCACTGCAGACCTCATTGTTTGACGAAGTGCCAGCTCTAATGCAGCCCAAGTAATGCTCCTTGTCAGCTCTGATAAAATTTGAAATCTATCACAGATTTTTTTCCCTCCAAAGCTTTCGTTACCAGAGAAAGTAATTACAATTTGCCCTTAATTCCCTAAGTGTTGCCTAGTAAACACTGGAAAGGAGATAATGGGAGGGGGAGAGGGGGAAATGGGTGAGAACCACGAAGTTGGTCAAATGGGCTGCCGGCTGCAAGGGACTCAGTCATTGTCCACAAACTCTCAGCATTGCAAGCGGTTTTTTTTCATTATCTTGTTGTCTGAGAAACTCTTGTAGCTAGAATTATTCTAGCAAGGAGTACATATGAGACACGTGGAAGATATGACTGTCTTTTTGCTCTTAACGGGGTCCCAGCTGGGACTTTCAGACCTGCAGGGTACGGTTCTGATTCAAAAACCAAGCCAGAGCCCCTGGGCACTAAACGGTTTTCACTGAGGCAAGGTTTCCACTGGCCAGCACCTCTAAGAGGACCTCCTAGAGCAAGGGTGGGCAAAATGCGGCCCGTGGGCCACATGCAACCTATTCTATCCAGCCTGCAGTGCCCCCCCAAAATTAATATTTATCTGCCCCTGGCTGCCTGTCATGTGGCCCTCGATGGCTTGCCAAAACTCAGTAAGCGGCCCTCCACCCAAAATAATTGCCCACCCCTGTCCTAGAGACATGTAAGGTCAGACCCTGCTGGATGTGCATTCGGTCACCCAAGTGGCATGGTATTCTTCTGTCTCCCCAATTGGAGATGTGCAACTCCATTAGCAAAAAATGCTTTGTGTGATTACAACACTGAACAGATTCAGTTCAATTCTCTCAAAACCTCTGTGTGGGACTGTAGGTTTGTCATCTCTTCGTGTTCAATGCAGAGGAGTGAGGAACTTGCCCAGTGTCACGCAGGGAGCCTGGGGGAAGGCAAGGGAATGGATTCAGGTCTCCTCAATCTCACTCAGTGCCTTAAATGCAAGATTAGGCTGACCCTCCAGCAGCCATCTCTTATCTGCCATGTAGCACGCTGGCCTTGAGCCTCAGCTTTGTGAAGAAGGGGCTTGCAATATGTGAGCCAGCATCTCCCTACCCCCTGAGTTTGCATTTCCATTTCCCAAGCATTTAACCCCTTCTTCTCTTGACTGACAATCCGGGCCTTTTTCTCTGAAGGTTTGATATCCTTTTCCTCTACTCCCTTCCTCATGAATTTACTCCCACGTTAGAAATGGCCACAGCCACCCGCAGTGCTCTGCTGCGATCCCCTGAACGTTGGCATCCATTTCCGGGGCCCTTCACCCTCAGGTCCCCAGTTTCATACTGACATGGGCACAAAGGAATTTAGCCAGTGACATATGAACTGAAAAAGCCACTGAGAATTCAGAGAGGAAACCTGAGATTTGATATGCCAGGTGGAACAGCCTCTGAAATGGCTTATCATGTCATCGGCTTGTACAGCCAAGGAGCTCTGGGGAGCAAATCCCAACATCAAAGCTCCTATCTCCTAAGCGGCAGGCGCCTTCTTTCCACAATGACATTGCGGACTCTCTGTTTAACTCATTACACTAATAAGATGAAATGCTGGTTTTAAAGTGTTTTTATCATTGGTTCGGCCAAGTATCTTGACATCCTGGTTTTTAGAGGATCAAGGGTGGGGGTGGTTATCACTGCGCACAAACAGCAGGGTCTCTACTGCCCAATGGGCTTCGGTGACAGTAATCGTGGAGGAAGAAAGAAAAGTAGCCTTCAATAGTATGGCAGTGAGGTCAGGTTCAAAGGCAGCTGCCTGTCTTGCAAGATGCTAGTGAAAGATAGGGCGGTCCTGTATCTGTAATATGAGGATAATACCTTGCCTATCTGTAAAATCCCTTTAAAGTCTATAAGAGAGAGGCACTACATTTAACACAGGGTATGTTTACACTGCACAGTGCTGTGTAGAGATAGCCAATATAGCTCGGATACAGGAAGCAGCATACCCTGAAAATGCTCTCAGGGTAAATTAGTTCATTTGGCACACTGTTTTAATGCAGCTATTCTGTTCTCTGGCTCCCCGGCTAGCTGGACGGTGCAGTGTAGTCATCCCATGGTCTCAGCACAGCGCAATTTGGTTGGTGCAGATGAATGGCTATAAAGTATTGTGCAGCGATGGTTTTTCTTCCAACTCAGGTCTCACTCTCACATTCCCTGGAATCTGTTCCTGTTCTGAGGTGCAAGATGAGATACTCTAGTCTATGCAAAGCACTTCACTTGCATTGGATTTCTAACCTGCACACATCTGATTGATTCACCAGAGTTTGTTTTTTGACCCCGATTTGTTCCAAAGAAAAGGGGGGAAAAAACCCTCTAAGTCTGGATCTGATGCGATGAGACATCTGACATAGAAGATGAATTGAGGGCTGCATCTAAAGTGCCAGATACATAATACATTTTAAATAGGCTTCATTAATAGTAACAATTAAAGTTACCATTGTGGATTGGATACGTTTTCTATTAAATTTGCCCTTGCAATCCCCAACTCAGATTTACCTAGTAATAATGAGCCATGTCACTTCTGATCTATTTCTCATAATCGCTTCCTTCTCTCCTAAATCTAGGCAAAATATGATTTATAGACAGGGCTGTAATCCTTATGTCATGGGCATTTAGTTTCTGAGTGTCAGGTAGGGTGAGGGGAGACCTCGTGGGAAGGAGCCCTGGCTCGGCAACAACTGCAGTTTGTAAACTTAGTTCCCTTTTTCTGGCACGTGGCAAACTGCTTTTCTGAGTCAGGGCAGAGTAAGCCAGTTAAAGCTCATCTCCAAGAAATGCCCCAGGTATAAAAATGCTACTCGGTGGTACATGACTGGCATGATGGCTTCTTTTGCATCCCCTAGATGATGCCAGCATGCTAGAAAAGGTTGGGGAGAGGTCTGGACAAGGTGCTCGAGGTATTCTGCATTGTTGGAGATTCCTTAGGGACCATGGTATTCTAGGGCTAAAATTAAAACCACTTTAGAGTACATTGGAGTATGTGAGAGATCCTTCCTCCTTGTGGCCAGTCTGCTAGCAGTTAACGAAGTATCAATGCTGTCAAGGTTGCTCCTTTAACTCCGATGCACTTTAGTACTAGACAGCCCGGATTCAAAACCTGATGGGCAATGAAGGGGTTGGGGGGAGTTCCTTATGCATCTTCCGTTCTAGTATAAAGTCCTACCAGGCAAGTGTGAACGAAACATCTGCAACGCATACTTTTTGAATGTCTGGCACAACAGGACACCAGGCTTCATATCAGCTGCATTGTATGTAACCCACTAACGGATGTGGCATAGGGTCCATTAGAAGCCTGTAACAACGCAGGCTTCTAGTGCTGGACATTTTCCTAGTTCAGGAGAATTCGAGTCTTGTCTGATGGGGTAGGTCTGCCATCACTGACTTGGGGACTATGGAGATTTTGTGTCCAGCTTAGAGATTGCGGTGCCTTTGGTTCATCTATAGTAGGGGTGGGCAAAATGCGGCCCAGGGGCCAAATGCGGCCCGCCAGGCTATTCTATCCAGCCCGCGGGGCCCCTAAAAATATTTAGAAAATTAATACTTATCTGCCCTGGGCTACCTGTCATGCGGCCCTTGATGCCTTACGAAAACTCAGCAAGCGGCCCTCTGCCCAAAATAATTGCCCACCCCTGATCTATAGAGTATTTTGACTGCAACTGCCCAGCTCTTCCCATACCACTGGGCACTAATGCACTGTTGGTGATTGATAACCCATAAAACAAGGCAGTGACCGTCCTCAGGGATTGTTATCTGGGTTTAAACCAAAGCCAATTGTGAGGTTAAAGTGTGAAAAAAGCTCCTTAATAGTAAAGTAAATCTTCACCCACTCAGAACAGAATTTGGCCTTTTAATCTTTGCTGCCGGCACCTGAACCTGGCAACCTTTCCCTCTTCAGAAAGGGAAGAACGGCAGCCACTTCACACATGTGAATGAAGATTTCAAATGAAGCAATCCAGCCAGCAAAATGCTCCCCTATTCCCAGAAAAGGGACCAGCGACTCATCCCCCGGCAACTTTTCTATACGGGGAGATTAAGTCGGGCGAGGATAATTTTGTATAGAAAGCATTTCTCTTCTGAAAGGCAATCATCCCCATGGAACAAAAAAGAGCGAAAGTATCTGAGGATTAAGTCTGACTCTCCCTACTGTCGCCTTAGCATTTCTTTTATCGAGGGATTTATTGCTTAGTGAAATAAAAATTTTAATTTCCTATTTTTTTATTTTGGTGGCTGAAAAGGATTTGAGGGAGGGACTGGGGGGAAGGGCAACCCACTTGTTATGCTTTTAATATCCTCAATGGCCTTATTATAACAAGGCTTTTATATCACCACACAGGGGAAATGTCAGCGTCCCCATTCTTTGCAAGGAGCGTGGATCCTCAGGTGGGTGTGATTCAGCATAGACCCACAGGAGTCAATGGGCTGGATCCCAAGATGATGTCAACCAGGGTTTACCATAGGCTTGAACACATGCCATCTCACCTGCGTTTGGGCTCCTCTCGAGTCCTTAGCTAGGCCTGACTCTGCGGTCTTTCCCTCCTACTTCCTGAAGTTTGGCTCCCACTTATGCGGAGCCTTTCCTGCTTTCCCTTTCTATATAGCTAGAGATTAGAGAACCCTTTGCCAAGCAGAGGCATTTCCCACTTCACAGCTCTCCCCACCTTGTTCCCTTAAGGAGCCTGTGTTTCACGGTCCCGTCTCTCCTGCTTGGCCCCTCTAACAAGTGCTTTGGCTGGAACTACGTAGCAAGCAGCCCACCACGACAAACACAATCATGCTCAAAATTCATAAGTAATACAGACATCTCCCACATTATAACAGTGTTGATTTATATTGTGTGAATATCAGGCCCTGGGAGAACAAAAGCCACTGTACATAGCTGGTTGTCTACAGGCCAGCTAGAGACTCCCTTTTGCTGTAGTTTCATAGATTTCATAGGTTTGTAGGGGTGGAAGGGACTTCAGTCGGTCGAGTCTGACCCCCTGCCCTGGGCAGGAAAGAGCACTGGGGTCAGATGGCCCCAGCCAGGTGTTTGTCCAGTCTCCTCTTAAAGACCCCCACGGTAGAGGAGAGAAGCCCGTTCCAGACTCTGGTAACCCTCACCACGAAGAGGTTCTTCCTAATGTCTAGTCTAAATCTGCTCTCCGTCAGTTTGTGGCTGTTGTTTCTAGTTACTCCAAGGGGCGCCCTGGCAAACGGAGTATCTCCTATTCCTTGCTGTCCCCCCGCTGATGAATTTGTAGATGGCCACAAGATGACCTCTCAGCCTTCTCTTGCAGAGGCCAAAGAGATCCAGGTCCCTCAATCTCTCCTCGTAGGACCTTAGCTGCAGGCCCCTAACCATATGAGTGGCCTTCCTCTGAACCCTCCCCATGTTGTCCACATCCCTCTTGAAGTGCGGCGCCCAAAACTGGATGCGGTACTCCAGCTGTGGCCTGACCAGTGCCGCATAGAGAAGAAGTATCACCTCCCTGGACCTGCTCACGATGCACCATGCTAATGCATGATAAAGTGCGGTGAGCTCTATGGATCACTTCATCACATTGTCAACTCACGTTCGTCTTGGAGTCAACTATGACTCCAAGATCCCTCTCTGCTGCTGTGCTGTTTAGAAAGTCATGTCCCAATCTGTAAGTGTGTTGGTGATTCCTCCTCCCCAGGTATAGTTCCTTGCACTTATCCTCGGTAAACTGCATCCTATTTTGTTCTCCCCATTTCTCCAGCCTGTGGAAAACCACCGGACTCCACTCCCTGCCCTCCAGCGCGTTTACTTTGCCCCATAATTTGGTGTTATCCACGAACCTGGACAGGGTGCTCTCCACGCCCTCATCCAAGTCCCTGATGAAGATATTGCACAGCACTGGCCCAAGGGAAGTAACATTGGTTTCCATCACTTTGTGTTGGACCCCTGGTAGCAGGTTGAGCTGTAATGTTCCCTTGTATCCCCAGACATATTTGAGTCCAGGATCTCCATTGCTGCTGATGGATAACTTTGTTCACTGTCAGATGTGGTAAGCTGTGCACTGTATGTGGTAGTTTTCTGCTAGGAAATGAAGTCTTATGGGGCATTTGTGGCTAACAGGAAAGTCCTAAAGATGCTTTAATATCCTATAAAGATTCCTCCCTTCCTTGCAAGTCTGATGGTAGGAGCCACCTTTGGCAAACCCCAGACCAGTCCTTACAGAAGACCCAAGATGTGTTTGGCTGGGAGGTGGGGTGTACAAGCCAGGAGACTGGCTATGAATTTGGAGTCTTAGCACTTCTGTTCCAGGTTTCTGCTGGTCTGGGGCATGCCGGATAGCAGCTCTCACTGTATCTTGCTTCCAAAGCTTGCCTCTTGTTTCCAGCTGTCAGCATTACATCTGGAAACTGTAAGGGACTTACGAATTTCAAGGAATCCCGCCCAGCCAGAGCAAGCGAACGAATCCAAGAGAGATCCAAGCCTTCTCATGCTGCTGATCCCCTGTTTGAAAGCTGGGGAGAGAGGTCACTTGGAGACATTCCCCCTGCAAACCAGCTCCCTGTCCCCTAAGAGTCTGAATTCTGTATGCCTCAGATTAACTAATAAGCCCCTGCCAAATGGAGAGCAAGCCGCAGTAACGGCAAAACCCTCCTGACAAATACACTCCCCGTAAAGCTGACTGTCATCATCTCATTATATCAATAGTGATTAAGAGGAAACTGGCAGTTAATCCCCTGCAAGGTATTTTGATGATTAAATTGAGAGTGCTTGGTATAAAGCCTCAGCATATTAAATTTGACTCTAGGCGGAAACAGTAGAGAGGCAGCATTTCTGTGACCCTCCTTGGAAAAGCTGCATCTTGCAAGGGAGCAATTTTTTTTGTTTGTTTTTTTGGTCTGAGCATCTCTCCATATGTGTTAAACATGTCTGAAATACTGTAGGAAAGTTCAGTGCTCGGCAGATCCAGCAGAGTTTCTCCTTGGCATTTTAATTCTGTTGTCCAGATGTGGCCAGAAACCCTGGAGTTAGGGACAATGCAGTGCACAGTAAGGGACAGGTCCTGGCCTAAAGAGCTTATGATATAAATATCCCTGATGTACAAAGGGTGGGGAAAGTGCAATGTACTGGCGTTGCAGGGAGGCTATCTTATAGATGAGTAATCAAGAGGCAAAAAGCAAACCCCTGGGTGTCTTTAGTGGCTGAACTCCAAGACCGTTGTTCATCTCAGCTTTCCTCTGCCCGGTGTCTAAGGAGCTCCAATCATTGCAAATGTTAATTGGTATATTAGGCCTCACTTACGGAGCTAGCAACCCATTACCTTCCCCTGTTGCATACAAGAGTAAACAGGGACACAGCTTGTCCAATGTCTCATTAAAAGTCCTGGGAACTGAACGCAGGGGTCCTGGCTTGTGCCTGTGGCCAATATTTAGACTGAAGGCCATCACTGGCTGGCAGGTGGCATGTGGGTGAAAGACAGGAAATCGGTCCCCATCTTATTTCTGATGTGAAATCACAATGACGGAGCTACTGATCTGAAGAGATCTGCTTGGATTCCTCAGCTGTGGCTGTCACTCCCCTTTACCCCCAAAGGGTTCATTAGAGAGGTGTTTGTCTGGTGCTTTGCAGAGAGGACATGGCCCTTCCCTCAGCCCCCCTAGCAATAACAGCAGCAGGTTAACAGGCCCCCACAGATGAGCAGTGTTGTTGGGTTGCTAATTGGGGTGGGAGGTGAATGGGAGCAAGATTCCCCCCCAGGCCTCAGAGAAACATCCTTCTTCCTCTCTCCGTGTTCATGATGTGCAGTGTGACACTTTCCCACAGTGAGGGCTTGTGGGGCACAGTGCATCGGATTTAGGAGACTTTGGAGGTGAGTCAGAGATGTTGCATCAGTTGGGGAAGGGAAGGGCAACTTGAATAGTCTTGAGCTCAAGTAATAGCCTACCACAGCTCCAGGCGCATCCAACCCAGAGCCACTAAGACCTCCACAACCTCCCCCTGCCCATGCCTCTCAGCCCTGCCTTCTCCATATCCCATGCCCAGGGCATCTGGTCATTCACTTCAGTCCCTAGGCTTTCTGGGTCTCCAGTGAGAGGCTCTCAGCCCATGTCTTCAGCAAAGCACTTCCATTACAGTGCATGCTTTCTCACTTCTGAATCCTCAGTGTCCATCAAAGCACCTCAGGTGCCCCTGTGTGTGCCAGGTGCATGCCAGGTGCACCCTGCTGCGAGTGGGGTCTGGGGTGCAGGAAGAAGACTATGAAGAGGAGAAGGGGACACATACACTGAACCAAGTTCCTTGCTGGTCCCTTGCTCCATGGGTGTCATCAGAGTGAACTTACCCCCCTGGATTAATGCAGTGACTGTTTCAGCAGCCCGTTGCTCAGCTCCTAACCATGGAACAAAAATTTTAAAAGCCATCCGAACTTACCAACATATCCAGTTTCCCTTTCCATGTTTCTTCTCTCCACGGTTGCATGTTTCTTGATATTATCATTTTCACACAACACAATAAGCCCATGTTGCCTCAACATCTCATTGCCATAAGGCCATATTGAAGCCAAGATGTTAGAAAGGCTCGCACACTGGCATTGGTGAGCACTCTTGCTCTCTTCCTGTGATGCATGGTAGCATTGGAGGCCTTTGGGGGCTCCTTTTGTATTAAAAATCCTAGGTTGGTTTCAGGGCCTTAGGGGTCTCTTGTCGCTTGTATTGTGTGTGGCGGGGGCGGGAGGAGAGTACAGGACAGATGGTCTTTTGAACCATCTTGGACTTGACATCTCTTCCATGATGGGTCGTGACTGCAGGGCACTAATTTGATTCATGTGGTCTTTTCCTGTCCTCTACAGACACCAGTAAAATTTGGAGTGAACAGGATGAAGATTCAATGCCAAAATAGGATGCAGATTGGCACAGACCTGTTGAATAATGAAGCCATGTCTATTTATTGTAGTTGAGGAGCCAGACCCAAAGCGTTCTGAATTTGCCCAGCTATGTCCAGGCATAAACTAGCATCTAACAAAGAGGCTCAGGGCAAAACTTCTCCAGAGGGACAGGGAATCCTACAAGTGTCAGCTTTCTTGTACCATCTTCTGAAGCCACCGATCTGGGCCTCTGTCAAGTAGGGGGCTCCAAGTTGGCCAGTCCTGGTTGCACCGAGCCCTCCACCTCCAACTTTGGGCTGCTGGGTGCCAGGCTCTCGCACTCACAGTCCATCGTGCAACTTGCAAAGAGGCTGGTTCCTCTCTGTCCTGCTCCTGACTTTCTCGTTGTCATCTGCCTGACAGTTTTTCAGGAACATTTCAGCTCCTACCAGGAGCTAGGGGTGGGGTTTGTTATTTCAGTCTCTTCCTTCTCCCCACACCCAGCATGTGTTGGTTTTCTGGCTGGCTCACTCTGAATAAACCCCGCGTCTAAAAAGGCCCAGGTGACGAACCCCTCTCCATCAGCCAGAGTTAAATAGACTTTGATGTCTCCGAGCCTTTCCCAGTAATTAAAAGAAATGTGATGGCCCCTCACTGGCGCTAATTTATTCTGCTGCTCTGCCTTAAAAACCTCGCTGCCAGGAAATGTCACATTTTTCGCGCGTCAGGCCGCGTTCGTCTGAGCCGACCGGAGTCGTTCAGACATTCAGGCCTGGGCTGTCCACAACTGCCTCCTGCCTTGGTTCAAAAACGCTCCTCAAGCCCCAGTAAATATGCATGGAAAGGCAACATATATGACTCCCGGATCGATGTGTCAAGGCTCATTTACGTGCTTGTCACTGCCTTATCTGCTTATCCATCTCCCAAGGCCACGCTTGCCGGCGCCACTTGCCAGCTGCCTGTCTGGGCACATGGCACTGGGCCCCTCATTCATCCACACCTCACAATGTCTATATTTGATGGTTGTGAACAGCCACTGAGCTCTGGGGAGGGCTATGGCATTTCCTCAGTGATGCCCAGAACAGCAAGTGCTGCTCCCAAGCCTTTGGTCTTCCAAACTCTGCAGCCTCCCCACCACCATGGCTAGTCCAGCTTCTGAGTTTCTTGCTGGGGCAGTGGAGGCTAAATCAGTGGGTAAAAGGGCTGTTTTAGCTGTGTGCAGGAACAGCTGCCAGCCCTCCAACTGTCTCGTTTCCTGTTGCATAGTCTTGACCTGTGTCACCAGTGAGGAATAATACACCATACCCCCTTGGGGAGGCATATCACGCGATTCAGCCTCATCTCCACCAGCTAAGCATCGCTGTCCTCACTCAGATGCATCATCCCAGAAGATGCAATGTCAGAGAGGGCACGATGCCCAAAACAGAGGTAAAATGTTAGCTCCTTCCACAGCCTCATGGTAGCTCAGGTCGCCAGATGCTTTCTGCCTACTCCAATGGAGCCAGCGCTCCTACTTTGGTTTTGCTGTAGATGTCCAGGAATGGAGCTGCCCAAGGGA
The DNA here is from genome assembly GCF_001723915.1 of Gavialis gangeticus. Lineage (NCBI taxonomy): Eukaryota > Metazoa > Chordata > Crocodylia > Gavialidae > Gavialis > Gavialis gangeticus. The sequence continues at coordinate 11,910,339 of NW_017729015.1, read as the reverse complement.
CCACTACAGTGCTGGGATGGTCTTAGAAGAGGCAGCTTGCAAGTGGTCATCCCACTACAGACATAGTTATTGTCGTGGTATCTGTCCATCCCATGTTAGTTCTGGTTGGTAGGCATCCAATGCAATGCTCCAATGTCCTTAACTCCAAACTGGGTGCAATACAGTGTTTCTCTTCTCCCATTTACTCCCCCAATTCATTAATATTTTCCCATGTGTTCAGTTGTCTTCTGCAGGTCAAATCCAGGTTCTGGAGCTCTTGCTGACCTTTAAACTTGGACGCCCATGATTTATTGGAGGCCTCAAGTCATCATAAATGCTAGGTAATAAGTGTTACAAAATGTATTTCTTCTTAATTTGTCCTTTCACCTCGTCTCACCCTGGGCTGGATAATAAATGGCATTTTAATGGCTGGGCTGATTATTTCCTGCCGCATGCAGATGCGGACTGCTCCCCACCTCCATTGCTCTTCTGGCTTACCCAATTATCAGGCTCATAACAGTCGGCAATCCAGGCAGGGCAGTTTTTGAAGCCGCCTGGGGGAGTTAGGCACCTGGTTTGGGAGGAGTTGGATGCCTTATTCCTACCTGGTGACTTTTGAAAATCTCATTGACATTTTACCTGACCAGACAACACGCCTCCCCAGGCAATGGGATGTTACAGAGGCTGAGAATCAGTGCCAGCAATTGAAGGTTTAATTATCAAAAATCTGCAGTCCTTATGGTCAAAGAGAGAATAGAAACCACTAAGAAGTTAAACAGAAAAGAGATCTGAATGGGTTTGGGTGTTGGTAATACTCCAAAGTGCATCCCACCACCTCTCAGGGGGCCAGTCTGAGACTAAGTACACTTTCACCAATATGAGCCATGGTTGTAGTCACTGTTTGTCCTGTGTAATTATAGGGGCACCACACATACGAGCACCTATGCACATGTTTAACATGCACAGGCATCATCTTGATTCTTATGCTTAAAGTTAGGCACCTGGCTAAGTGTTAGCAGGGTTAGGGCTTCCATTAGTTTTACCTTTTAAAATATCAAGATGCAGAGAGGAAACACTCTTATCATTTATGGAAGTATAAAGACCAGTCCTCAAGGTGTACTATTTAAAGGAGAAATGTGGGAGGGGCTGTTTCCCTAAAATTAGATCTTTGTGTAAACAGGAACCCTTTTTTTAAGTTGAAAAAAAAGCAAGTTGACATTGCCTTTGTAGTGCCTCATGTAAGGAAAGAACTGAATCATTGCAGCTTTGGGCACAAGTTCATCCCTTGGCCACAGACCTTGCATAAAACACACAAAGTGGAAAAGACAGTTTTGGGCGAGTCCTGAGAAGGGCCCAAATGAAGTGTATATAGTGGAAAGCTTGTCCCAGATTTATGAGCGGACAGACTACTGCCATCCCATAATAAATATGGATGCTCCAGGCATAACAACTTAAAGCATCTCTTGTCTAAGTCACTTCGGTATAATCTCGTCCGCGGATGTAGCTGTTTTAGGTATCATGAAGACAGAAGGGATACAGTCAAGTTCCCACCTGGACTTCGGACTATTTACTGTTCTCCCTTTGCCAAAACTCCTGTTGACCTTGGGATGTGACCCAGGAAGACTAAGCAATGGCTTTTGCAATTATAGCAGGAAATAAAGAAGTGCTAGGGAGAAAGCTGGTCCATGAATAAATGAGGAGGGCAGTGAGATTAATGATGATAAATGGGAGGGAGTTCAGAGAAGAGCAACAAAACTGTTCCAGGGCCCGGGGAGAATGACTTATGGGAAGGCAGCAAAGAGCTGAATACAGCCAGTAGTGCGGCGGAGAGATGAGGCTCAGCAGGTGCAAAATGCAGATGGGAATTCCTGAGAGCAGAGCACACGGGGCCCATCCCCGTGGCGGGGGAGTAGGGAGCTCCTCAGGTTGTGGATGTCTCTCTCCAGGGAAGAAGCAGGAGTCCTGTTGCTCGGGACTTCCCCAGGCAGATGCTGTGTCTAAGGGAACAATCCTGCATTGGGAAAGAGAGCGCGGATGGAGTCACAGGCCTTCTCCATTTCTAAAAGAGCCTGTGGCTTCCTCCAGAAGGTCCTAGGGCCTGGAGTCTTGGGGTGGGGAAGGTTATAGCCGAAGCCATGGTAGCTGTTCCAGGTGTTTGCTGCTGTCCCATAGTAGATTCATAGACATTAGGGCTGGAAGGGACCCTGGAGGATCATCGAGTCCAGCCCCCCGCTCCAGGGGCAGGAAGTCAGCAGGGACCATAGGATCCCAGCAAGATAAACATCCAAATGTCTCTTGAAGGTGTTCAATATAGGTGCTTGAACCACCTCCGGCGGCAGGCTATTCCAGACCTTGGGGGCTCAGACAGGAAAGAAGTTCTTCCTTGTGTCCAGGCTGAAACAATCATGGAGGAGTTTGTGACCGTTCGACCTCGTCATCCCTTGGGGCGCTCTGTTGAACAGACGTTCCCCCAGATCCTGGTTCTGGGAGTAAGTGGGGCCCTTTCATGGATCGGGACCCCTATTAATGCTAGGTAATATATGAAGCCTGAACTTAGAAGAATTTCTCACTGAGATCCCTAGAGCAGTGCTTCTGGGGCTTGGTGTTTCCGTTGCCACCCCCTCCTCCTCAGCAGACAGGCTCTTTGAAACCATATTGAAATGCTACACAATAGCCTGATTAAATTAACAGAAGAGTTGACAGATGCCTGTGGCCCGGCAAAGTCTGTTCCAATGCTCCTTCTGCTGCAGAAACACTCTGTCTCCCTGCCAAGAAATGCTGTCATGCCATCAGCTTCCTCCCCAAAACTATGGCAACGTTTCGCTCTTCCTCATCTGTATTATCGAGAACAGGGGGAAGGGGGAACCCTGCTCCGGGGAGATCTTCGGGCTCTGAGCAGAGAGTTGTCTGTAGTAGGAAAAGGAAGGGAAATGCCACCGCATCTGCCATAACTGCCTGTAATATGTCATCCACGGGGGCTAACGCTCGACCGCCTGGAGCCAGACACATACATTTCCTCTGCTGGTGTTGTAGGATAGCAGCAGACGTGTGTTGAAAAAGAAGTGCTTTATACCGAGAAAAGTCCAGTGGAAAGCAGGTGAGGTCCCACCAGCACCTCCTCACCTACCACCTCGCCTGCCTGGCCCCTCAACCCCTTACCTGGAGGACTGCTCAAGAACCAAATCTCTGGAGTTTCTTGGCTCTTCTGCAGGCCGTTTGCTGGGCTGCAGTGGAGCAGAAGTGCTGGGTCTTCCAGGGAGCCTACGAGCCCTCCCAAGCTCCCAGATCTGTGGCTTCTCAGCAGCAGCCTATGTTCCCAGGCTCCTTGGCCCAGGTCAGTCAACCATGTGGACAGTCCTGTAGTCATGGACCTCAGCTCTTGCACATCATTTTGAATAGGAGGGTGGAACAAGAAAGAGGTGGTTTTCCAAGCTGAAATGGAATCATATTTCATTGGATCTAAATTTTCTGCCCAAAAGAATGAGCATTCTCTGCATGGTCCTGCTCTAGCTGTAGTCTTGCCAGTAGAGGAAGACAATGTGTTAGCAGCAGAGGTATATGTCTCTCCACTTACCTCGTCTTTGGGATTTCTACCCTACCTGTTACTGCACTATCCCTCTCTCCTCCCCCTGTAGTTCTCTTTGGTTTGCCTCACCATTTCAGTGAGCTGCTCACGATATGTCCATACATAACTGTGACCCTGCAGTGCCTTTGTTTTCCCATGTTAAGTTTCTTAGATCTGAGTCAGGACACAAGTGGTGTTTCTTCTCAGAGATGGCGCGGCATGGGATGGAGATGCAGACGCTTTGCTTTTGCCTGAGTTCTTTTTGCACTGTCCTTCTGTTTAAGAGTCACTGCAGATCTGGAAGTGTGTTATTGCTCTTTGCATATGGAAAACTGCAGTACTTGGTTCCCACTAGACATTTTTTCTAATTATTAATTGATAATCTTTTTATATTGGGATAACTCCTAGAGGCCTCCACCAACTTCAGCTCCCTTCATACCAGCTACTATACAAGCAATACAGGTCATAGTCCCTACACCGAGTTGCTCAGCCACTTTGCAGAGACTCGAGGATCCCAACACCTTGTTAATTATAGATAAGCTGGAGCTGGTGAGAGCTTGCAGCATGAAACCTATCTGGGCTCTGGGCCAATCAAGGGCATCAAAGGGCAAGTGAAGGAGAGGAGCAATCAGAGGGGAACTGAAAGGTGCTGACTTCTCTGCTCTCAGCAGTAGGCCTGGCTCTATCCCTCCCAAGCTGGAGGGAGAATCTGCAAAACAAAGTCCTGCTCATCTGGGAGCCATGAATCATCCCCTCCATTATTATTCACAGCCCCCTTCAGCAGGTTCGTTTAAAGGGAAGGGGAAAAAAATCAATATTATTACCCATTATATAGCACCCTGCAATAAAGGTTAAGTGGCAGCTTTCTCTGACAAGGGCACTGATCTTTACTCTAGTTATATACCTTCAATGGAGAGACAAAGGAGCTTTTCCTCCCCCTTTTTTTAGTGCACCACTGACTTTAAAAGTAGGTGGTACACTATGTATTTTACTACCAACCAGGAAGCAGTGTCTGCCTCCCTTGGAGAGCCAGCTCCTACCACTATTTGTTCCGCTTTTGGTGAGGAGCTCTTGGAGGTAAATCTGGTAGAGGATGGGACTCAAGGGACCTACTCCCAACTCTGCTGCTGGTTTGCTTGATGACCTGTGGTAAGTCACATCACCTCTCTGGGCCTTGGTTTGTGCATCTGTACCATGAGACTAAAGCTTCTAACTTTCTCTGGGATCTCTGGGATTGTTGTCTGTGCTCCGATGGGGAGAGGGAAAGGGCAGGCAGCTGCTCTTATCACCAGGGTGCTTTGCTTTCCAAAGGTTTGAAAACTGCCCCCCCACCCCTATCCCCACCCCCAAAATACACCTGTAATGCATCCCAATATCTATAGGACTACTACTCTGATCACATATAGTCTGAGGCATGTTCCTGGGATGCTGGAGGGTTGCGTCCAGAGCAAGCAAGAATCCTAATGTGCCAAAGGACAGAGCAGGGTGTGCTGTAAACATCATTGACTCCTTGTTCTTTGCCTGCTTGCAAGCACTGATGCACCCGTGTGCAGAGAACCCCCCTTCTCCCTTCCATGTATGGAGGGTAAGAAGGGAGTGAACAGCAGAGCTGAGAACAGACCCTAGGAGTCTTAGCTGCCAGTAGTCTTGGACCACCAGTTGCAGTCCTTGGCCTTGTCTACGGGTGGTCTTGGACCACCAGTTGCAGTCCTTGGTCTTGTCTACGGGTGGTCTTGGACCACCAGTTGCAGTCCTTGGCCTTGGCCAAATGGTGGCCTTGGACCACCATTTGCAGTCCTACCCCCTATGGGAGCTGGATCAATCGTGCAACCTACTTCCAGGATTTTGTAATCACCTGGGTGTTATCAGTCTGACTTTTCTGACCTCACAGAGCTGTGCTGCATCCTCTATTGTTTCTTCAGAACAGCACTGTGACTGCTCCTTTCCCACCTGGGGCTGCTAACAATATCTGATGTACGAATCAAGCCATATGCCCTACCAGGGTTAATGTATCGTGGCAAACAGCCCTCACCCTTCTCTGCAAATGCCTATCCTCTCTCCCTGGATGTCTCTGTCATGCGCTCCAGCACACAAAGCCGGTATCCAGAGGCCACCAGGAACCCTGTTTGTGCTTAACTCCCCAGCTTGCCTTCAGTTCCTCTTCACTAGTGCTTACATCCAGAGGAGGTGTTGCATGGAGGCAAAGCAAGAGGACAGCCAGGCACAGGCAGCTGTGCAGAAATGCTGCACCAGGGTCACATAAAAGGAATTTGTATCTGTCCCAAGAAGATGGTTTAAATCAGCAAGGCAGCATTGTTAGCAGCACTCAGTTGCCATGGTAATTGGCATTATCTAAAAGCCTGAATGGATGATTATTGTTATTTATTATTTTAATCTATCCCTAGTCCCCTATCGCCATAGTGTCTGAGCACCACACGAACACCAAGGACTTTGTTCTCGCATCTCTTCTGTAAGCGAAGGCAGAATTTCCTACGTGCTGGTTGTAGCTGTGTTCGTCTAAGGACATAGGCAGACGAGGGTCTTTGGGTAGATGTGATGTCTTTTATTAGCCCAACTAAATACTTTTAACAATTGTTTGTTACAAGCTTTCAAGCTTGAAGAAGGCATAGGGGGAGTCCGCTGGTGTTTGTCTGCTCTTCGGGGTGGAGCAGAAGCTTAATTTCCTCCGTAGCTGTCCAAGGTAAGATTGGGATTTTTAGCAAAACAGCTTGTGATTGTTGGCTGTCCAGCTCAAGACCCCTTCAGTGATCTGATTTTTCCACACTGGAGGGGTCCCAAGGTGGGCATCCAAAATCACTGGCCACTGCTGAAACTCTCAACTAGATGCCAATTCAGGGAAATGTCACTCTTCATGGCAGCCCCTATGCATGGCCTGTGAGTCAGTGGATCTTAAAGCACATGCCTGAGTGATGTCCCGAAACAGGGTCTAAGAGTCTTGGCCAAGGTTGCATACGGAGTCTGTGGCGGATCCATGAACGAGTTTTCTATTCCATTGCCTCAGCTGCAAAACTCCCCTTCCAGAAGCACAGCATTAACCAACATGTCCCTGTCCCGAAAGACTGAGCAGACAAGATTTGAGGAGCAGAGAGACACAGGTGGTTAGACCGACAGACAGACATCGGAATGGATGGAGGCTTGTTAGTTAGTCAAAACCCGAACCACAAATAATCTTAGTCCCATTTCCATCAGCATTTCAAAGGCAGAAGGACCACCCCCACCATGCAGTCCCTATCGCTTTATTGTTTCCACCTTCCTGTGCCTTCCATTTAACACTTGAGTGAAAATGCCAGAGGCTCTGCCTTTTATGTGTTTCCTCCGAAGCATTATTCCACCTTCCCTTTTCCCTTTTGCTCTTAACCTTTCTAAGAAGTTTTTAATTAATCACAATGAAGCAGTTGCCAAACTTTTTCACCCGTGGAGGAAAGAGAAATGGGGAGCCTGAAACTTTTTGCCTGAGGAAATTTCACAGTGAAGCGTGATGGGCATTACATTGAAACGCAGGGCTAGAACAGGGGTGGGCAATTACTTTGGGCAGAGGGCCACTTACTGAGTTTTGGCAAGCCATTGAGGGCCACATGATAGGCAGCCGGGGCAGATATATATTAATTTTCTACATTTCTTAGGGGCCCTGCAGGCCAGATACAATGGCCTGGCAGGCCATATCTGCCCTCCAGGTTGCGTTTTGCCCACCCCTGGGCTCGAAAGACACTTCTGGGCTAGACAGTCCAGTCCCCTAAATTCACAGAGAGCCATTAACTGAAAGGATCCCCCAGGCTGGACAATCAGGAGTGACCTTCCCAGAAACTCATGTCCTAAGTGTTGTGGAGGGTGCAAATAATGACCAACCCACCGCGTGGTGTCCGAAGGGTTTGGACCCTAGCCCTTCAAGAGAGACCTCTGTCAGCCAGCTAGAGAGGACAAATGTAGGTTATGCACTTATGCTAGAGGTCTGGGTTAAACATCCTTTTCTGTCATAGGCTTTTTGTGGGGGCTTGGGGAAGCTCTGGGGAAAACTTCAGGAAAAAATCCCACCGAAATAATAGTAATTGAAATAGAAAAGACTGGCAGGAGCAGTAGGTTGTTTTCTCTAGGGGAGATGACCAGTGTGTTACATCAGAAATGATGCCTGGCTCAGTGCATAATGGGATTGTGTCGATCCTAAGAAGGAGGGTTTCTGCCCTCACCCATGACCTGGACCGTTAAAAATGTTCATTTCCATGCAAGCTGCTACCTCCCCTGCTTTCTCTGGCACTGCACAGCTAAATCTCTCAACAAAGGAGACGTGCTAGGTTAATCAAGCATGTCCCTCCTATGATTATTATTTATTAATGCTTATAGCCCCAGTTGGAGCCAGCTACATGCTTCCAAAGTCATAAGGAAAAGGCGTCATGGAGCTTTCAAAGCAGGTCTGAGATTATCTATGCTACTGGGTGCCATGTGTTCATTATACGTGCTGGTGTATCAATGGGGACAGCAGGGAGTGCTCATTAACAGTGCCCTCTCTTTGCTTACAGTGATGACATCTTAAGTTGGGCTCTACATAGAAAATGAGGGGTGGATGGGACCTCAGAAGGTCATCTAGTCCAACCCCCTGCTCAAAGCAGGACTGTGCCTAACTAGGTCATTCCAGCCAGAGCTTTGTTGAGCTGGGTCTTAAAAACCTCCAAGGATGGAGACTCCACCACCTCTCTGGGCAACCTGCTTCACCACCCTCCACGTGAGAAAGTTTTGCCTGATATCCAACTTCAACTTCCCTTGCTGCAACTTGAGCCCTTTGCTCCTTGTTTGGTCATCTGCCACCACTGAGAACAGCCTAGCGCCATCCTCTTTGGAGCCATCCATCAGGTAGCTGAAAGCTGCTATTAAATCCACCCCCCGTCTTCTCTTCTTCAAATTAAATAAGCTCAGTTCCCTCCACCTCTCTTCATAAGTCACGTGCCCGATCCTTTTGCAGCTCCTGTGCCTTTGAAACCCAAGGCTCAGCTCTACCTTAGGGTTGCCTGCATGTAAGAGATGATGACCAGTTGCTAAATACCATGCAAGATGTTTTGGGAATCTTCTAGGGGAGGGTGCAATGCAAGTGGAAGTGGAATATCAGTCACCTGAAAAAATAGCTTTGGAAAGATGAGCATCTATCAGTTGTTTCCCCCTTATTTCCCATTAGGAATAGGCAGAAATGCTGTATATTTGGTCCTCACAGTGGTGAAGTTTCATTGTTGTTAGGGGCTGGAAGGGACCTTACAGATCATCGGGTCCAGCCCCCCTGCACTTGGGCAGGAAAGCTGATGTCAGATGATTGAAGTGAGTGAATATTATTATCCTTGCTTTATAGGGAAGTGCCAAAGCACAAGTTTGGTGAAGAGAAGTGTTAGGGAGGGTGAGAGTGACTAGAAGCTGCAGCATATTCCCTGAGCACAAGATTTATGCCTATGCTTAACTTTAAGCACATTGTCTTATTAGAGTCGGTGAAATGCTCATCTTCAAATTAAACACATGTTGTGCTCTGCTGTAGACTGGGTCCTGAGTGCCAAGGTCGCCCCTAAAGCCTAAAACCTCTCGAGCTGAAACTTGAACCTATACTTTTTTTTTTTCAATCTCAGTCTAGTGCCTTAATCGGCAAACCATCCTTCGTCCCCCAAAGGGCAAGGATTGGCTAGCTCAAAAAGTAGACACCATTTTTCCTGTGCACCACATAAATCTCAGCCAGAGAAGCACTTTTAAAATGAACATCTGATGGAAGAATAAATTCCCAGAGAAGCAGAAAGCAAAATGTAATAGGCTCTTCCTCAATGAAAGAATAGATCTGCTGACACTGGCATTTTCAGAGCACCAGAATAAAATATATTTTGTGCTACTGTCAAGACTACCAGAGCAGGTCCCTGCTGGAAGGTTATGAAGCTGGGGTGATGGACGAGGTGGGGGAAAGAGCTCAGATAGTGTGTATATATATATTTGTAGGCTTTTATCACAGGCATAGCTGGGCAGTACTGTGATCTGGGCAAGAACCGCAAGCAGAGGTTCTCTGCTCCAAGGGGACAGGACACCTCCTTGTTATTGCCGCCGACTTGCATGTCAAGTAGCCATTTAAACACCAGTTCTCAGTGGCAGAAATTGAGGTGACGTCTTCCAGAAAAAACAGCAAAACACGGGCGGCTGCAGCTGCGCCACTGCTGCAGCTTGGCCCACCCTGCTGCTGGAGCTGCATCTGGAGCCGCTGCAGGGCAGGTGCAGGGTGCAAAGGGAGAGCAGGGACCAGGGATGGGAGGGTGAGGTGCCCCCACCATAAGGATTATGGACCACTCCCCCACCCATCACCATGCCGGTGGCTCTTAGCCCAACCGAGAGAGCCAGTTGGGAAGCGCTCTTTTTTCCCCCCCGCAGAAAATGTTGACAAGAAGAAGAAAAGCATTATTTGGGATACAGACTGCCAGAAAAGTTCAGCTTTTCACTGAAACAAAAATCGAATTCCACCAACCAGAAAGTTTTCAGCCAAAAAGGAAAAAAAAATAGAGCACTTCCAGCCAAAAACCTCCCAGCCGTCGCTTTTGATAAAATATTGAAACCTTCCAAGAGAGCAGACATTTTCTGCAGAAGATCTCACTCGGCTCAGGACCCAGTTTTCCAAGCCCGGACCGTTTTGGGCTGCTCCAGCCCCTGCCTGGGTGAGATTCAGCACAAGTTGGGTTCCTTTCATTTCGATGGAGGTTTGAGTTTGACGGTGTTGCCCAGCTCCCTGCTTCAAGGAGGAGCTCAGTTGTCTTCGGACTCAGTCCCGAGTTAGCTGAAGCAACCAACTTCGGCTGCCCGCAGCACAGTCTGATCCAGCCCTGCAAGCCAAACCTCAGCTGATGTGAACCTGTGACGCCCTACTCATTTCAGTGGAGCTACGCTGATTTACACCAGCTAAGATTCAGGCCTGCGGTACCTCCTTTGTTTATACTGTCTAAAATATCCTGTTATTCACGATAATGAGCTTTTCCTTCGGTGCCCATTGGAGAGGGAGGAAGGTTCAGTCTCCATGGTCCATCCAAGACTTCCCATAGTAACTAATAGCCACGGAGGATTACAACCACTGTTGTACTTACAACTGCTATTAAATGGTGCTACTGGCCCAGACCAAATCAACTACTGGCCTCTGTTTCTAAGGAGCCTGTCACCTGGGTCTCTGGGCCTGATTCAGGTCCCATTAAAATGAATGGGTAGATCCCCATCTTCCATGGGCTTTGGACAGGTTCAAATGCCTGGGTAGTGGGCAAGTCGAGAAGCCCCTCGAGGTAACCCTGTGCCCTTTATTTCACTGTGGGCAAGATCAGGCCCTATGTCTCATGTTCACTCTCCTCCCAGAGACCCACCTGGTCCCACATCCTAGTGGGATTTCCTGGCGGTCATCTTAGCACCTGTCTTGGTACTAAGATTTTCAGGTTGCAAAGTGTGGGCAGGAAGTTCATGATGGCCTGGACAAGAGGTCTCAGGATTTCATGATCTGGTCTCTAGAGCTCTCTCTTCTTCCACTCTGTCCCCGCCATGCTGCCTTTCCACACTCGCTGTGTGTCTGGGTCCACAGTAGATCCCACCAGGAATGGCTTTCAGTTCAGCCCACTGCTTTGCAGTCACTTACCCATCTCCGTGCTGCTTTGACCCAAACCCACACAAGTTTTCTAGTTAGCACTCACTGTGGGGTGGCACCAGGCATGCTGCTTCAGCCCTGCCTTGTGCTCCACAGCGGGGATTCCCTTAGCCCCAGTATCAAAGCACCTAGCTGATCCGGCCTGAGGCTAATGTTTGCAGTACATGCAGGATCATGTAGTCAAGATAATCCTGTGTGTTTAAGCTGCTTATCTGAGACCTGCTCTGCGGCTATGATAGGAATTAGCCTTCAATATGGCTATCCTTTGCTCTGTAGGCTCGGTTCCACGCTGGATAAGCAAGCATATTATATCAGTCCTTCTTCATGGCCTTGCCACGTTCCCAGCTCTGCAGACACTGGAGAACACAGGAGTCCCTCACTTGACTCATGGCTAGATACAACGTGGCACTACTGAGGTCATCTTCAGATATAAATCTACTGTTTCCTAGATGATTTTTGACTCCCTTGCTTTTAAAACTTCCTGTGGATTCACTCCCTGCCTACCCATGGATGTTGCCCTACTCTGCTCCTGTGTTGCCCCACCTAAAGGCAGGAAGAAGATGATAATTTCCCCCACTCCGCCCCTCTCCAAGTAGGCTGCCTCTGAGTTTGACAAACCAGTGAGACAGCAAGGAACATGCAAGATGACAGGGGCTTACAGCCAGATTCGTCTTGGAGCAGGAGAGCAGGAAATGTGCAACTCAGTCAAATTAAAAAAAAAAAAAGCTCAAACTCCTCTCCCTCTTTCTCCTTCTCCCTTTTGATGGCTGGATGTTGCTCCAAGGGACAGCTTATCCTGCCTTTTGGTTAATGTCTTGCTGCTTTGTAACTGTTATTTCACACTGCAAAGGGCTTCGGGACACAGCCGCTGTGAAATGCTCTGTGCAAACACACGCTTCTGTGCCTACAGGTTTGAAAGGCTAGTGCCTGGCGTGCAGGCTGGTTAAAAGACCCCATCACTTTTAAAGACCGATTTCCTCCTCCTGTTACAAATGAAGTCTCCAAAGCAACGTATGGAAACAAGCAGGGAGACTCATTAGGCTGCGGAGTAGTTCTGAGCCCCACTCCCACGGGTAAAGCTCTGCAGGATCATGCTCGCGTGTGGGCTGCTTTTGCTATTTGTATTTCATGGTGAGCCCTAAGCAGATCAGGGCCCCATAGCACTAGGCACTGCATGTGGTCATAGATAGCACCTGCCCTGTCAAGCTTGCAGCTCAAGGAATAAGATTAGCTGTCATCCCCACACTGCAGTTGGGGAACTGAGGCACAAAAAGATTCACCAGCTAGCTCAGGATCCAACGAGGACGAATGCTCCTGTGTGGTCTGCTTGCCTATACAGTGCATGTCAGGCGTTGCTGTCAAAGCACTTTATACTTTCCTCCCTTTTGTAGAGCAGAAACTGAGGCACAGAGCTGAGCAGGGACCTGCTTGAGGTTGCTCAGCAGGCCAGCGGCAGGGGTGGAAAGAGAACTCAGGCCTCTGGAGTCCACGTCCAGTGCTCCCTCTAGTCTTGCTGCCTCCCTGCCCCCAGGTTTCTTCCATTCCAGCTCATTGCCTTGACCCCACATCAGCCCTTCTTGAGCTCGCCCCGCACGTTCCTGGCCGGGTGGCGCAGGGAGCAGGCGGGGACTGTGTCCCTGCCATGCTTTGCATTGCATCGTGTGATGCATGCAGAGGTGCTGCTCTAGTGGCATCACCCGCCGCTCTCCATATCCGGCTCCCTGAGCGATCTCTGTTGACAGCTGGGCGGGCTCCGTGCCTTTTGGGTGTGCTCCTAATGACAAGCTAACTTTTTCATTTCGACTTTTGAAAAATATGCATTAATTTGCCTTTCCTTTCAATTGATTTTCCAGTTAAACCTGTTCTCTGCCTGCCCTTGATTCATACCCTGCAGGAAAAATCTCTATAAAAGAAATGGGTACCCCAGTGCTTAAGAGAATAAAATTTACTGAAGACTTATACGCTTCAGTCCCCAAAGGGGGAGCGAGGAAATGATTTGTTCAATTAATTATAAATGTTTTAATTTAAATGGGTAATGTAGAAGATAGTCAGATATAAAACAGCAAACTACTGAAGTGTTTTATGGGTCCTTAAAGACCACTAAATGCTTGTTCTGATTCTGCTAAGATCACTCAAATGACTTTTCTTTCTGCATTCGTTGGTGGGTGCAATGGGAGACCTAGGGTGGCAGGGAAAGAAATTTCCCCTTGTATTTCAATGCCTCCAGGCAAGTATTTAGTGACTCATTACTTTGGAGCTGCAAGTTTCTTTTGAAAGACAGAAAAGTTCCTGTCAAAAGGGGAAGAGCGTGAAGCAAATCTTTGCTGGGTGAAGTTCACTGCCCCTCCAATGGGACCAGCATCGTGTCTGTCGTGTCACCTAAGCCCTACTCGGACTTCGGGGACGCCCCTGCTAATGTGGGCCGACACTCATTTGACTTCCAAGGTTACATATATCCCAGAAAAATCAGAAGCCAAACCTCAGCTGGTGTGAATCTGGAAAGCCCTACTAATTTTAGTAGAGCTACCCTGATTGACATTCAGGCCTGCAGTGCCTCCCTTGCTTATATTGTCTAAAACTGCCTATAGCACAAATGGAGGATCCTGAGAGTTTATAGAAAGGACTGCTCGGTTGAACAGAAAGACTTTCTCGGCACTGAAGAAGCATTTTGTTTGTATCCCTATTATAGGATGGTGACCCTTTCAGGGAAGGTATGGGTTAGGTATGACCCCAGGTCGTGGTACGTCTTGAAGCAAGGGAGTTAAGGGAGGTGTAGTTTCCAGTGAGTCCCTAGGGTGGTAGCAAGGCATGCTAAGAAGGCCCACCGGGGAATATAAGCAGGAGTTTTTGATCAAAATGGTAGGTGTGGTTAGTGAGTAGTGATAATAAGACTTCTTGAGGACCCATGCCTGGCTGGCAGAGATGGAGAAGTGTGGGAAGGAGATGGAAGAGCAAGAGGTCCTGGGGAAGGGGAAGTGGTTCACTCAAGGAAGAGACTGCTGGGACTCTGTGGAGAAGAGGAAAATCTTTAGGTGTATGGTGGAAATGGAAGAAAATGAGCTGTGGTGAAAGAGCTGCCAACCTATGGTCGGTGTGTCTGTCTCTGCTGATGTAGATGAGCCAGTCCTGTGTTTTCCAAGCAAGAGATGATCCTGCCTTGAGCAAAAGGCTGGATGAGATCGCTACTGCCTGTCCTGTGAATCTGAGTGGATGAAAACTTCCCCCATGTCTTGCTTTCTACAGCAAAGGACAAGGCTGAGAAAACGCTGAGCAAAGAAACATTCCTGCCACCAAAGACAAGGGACTATTTTTTTTAGGCTGATGTTATCCACACTAAGGGATCTACTAATCCTGTAAGGTGACATGGCACTAGAAAGGGTGGCAAAAAATCGTGTGTTTCGGAGAATTAACTGAAGGCTCTTTGGCCTGATATGGGTGCTGTGACTTATTGCTGGGGTGAAGTAGTAGGAAGCCTGTCTGGAATTACCTTGCTGTGTTCCTACCATTAATTACAAGCAAGTTAATATGTCAGGACAGTGAATTGTTGCAGTGTTTTGCTTTTTTAATGGCTCCCTCTTTTATTTCCCTCTCCTCTCAACAAAACAGACTTGAAGTGACTCAGAAGCTTATTATGACCAAGCACTTCATTCTGACTCTTAATCTGAGTCTTGGTCTTTGAAACAGCATCTTGTTGCTCTTCAGAACTCATGCTCATTCGATTATCTTTCTTTCTTCCTTCCTCCGACCTGCACACTCCCCGTCTATATATACTGTACAATGATACCTCCTATTAGCAGGGCTGCTGCTAATCCTTGTCCGTGTCTTACATGTTGATCTTAAAAAGAAGGAAACTACTAGGAGACTGGGAGTAAGCAAGCTGGCTGCCTTGAAAGCTATTGACTTGTCAAGGGGGAAAAAAAATTAAGCCTTCATTTCACATTACCTACTCCTGAGCAGCGTTCTCCTGGAGTTCTCACTTTATAGGTTACTGAAGTTTTAGCGCTTTTATATCAACTCAGTGTGCTTTCTTTGTCTCTTGCTTCCAGCATAACCTGTCTACTCCCAATCCAGACAGAAATCATTAGGCTCCAGCCTTCCAGCAGACAGTGCGTTGGAGTTGGTGTGCTAGCCTTGGTGCCCTGTGCAACTTTCAGGTAGGTAGGTACACTTGACTCCTATAAATGGGTTTCATTTAAATTGATTGAGTGTGAGCCTTCCCTTTCATTCTGGGTTTCAGTGGGTTTACACTGGGTGCAGTTCACTGCTGTTCCTTGAATTGTGCCCGTCTGCATATTTCACGTGGCGGGATTAAATCACGTATTGCAACAAGAAGCCTACCAGTCCTCAATATCCACATCAGAGATGGCTGCCTTTCCGTGGGGGTGAAGTGATCCTTGTATGCAGCTTGCCCGTGGTTGGTGACTCTGCTCCAGAAGCTACCAGTTGTTGCCACCATCATGAGAATAGATATTTATGGAAAGGTAGTTCAGGCTAGCGGTAGCCCTGTAACGAGAGTGGCTGTCACTGCATTCTAGCTAGAGGTGAGGTGGGCCTTCTTTCTGAGAGCTGACTCCTCCCAAAATAACTTAAAATCCATATTTTACTTAAAATGTTTTTAAAAATGGCTGTGCCCCAGAATTCACAGTAAGGTTAATGGTGCAAAGGTGAGGTCATGGCTTCTGAATTGTTGAGGACTTGCAGGCAGGAAAAGAAAAAAAAAAAGCTTGGTCTGCATTGCTTTTGTGCACCCATGGCTCAGCTCAGATGCAGTATTCCCTAGCTGACGGTGCTCGGCTAGATTTGATCTTGGCTGGGGTCCAGCACACACAGCCATAGACGATATACACTGTCTCGGGTTATTAAGGGCCCAAATTGATTGTACAAATGGAAGTTTACCCAGACTTTACACCAAACCGCAGAACTGAAGTGACTTGGACTGAGAGGCTGCTACTTTGTTGGGACCGGAGAGCTGAAATGAAGGGAGTGAGTGGAAAACAAATGGAAAATGATGAGTCAGCTCTTCTGGAATGAAATGCAAGTAGGAATGAGTGTTAAATTTTTCAGATCCCATTTGCTGCTGATTTCCATTGATGTCTCCAATGTAATATTTGTAACCGGAGAAAGAAATTGGTCTTTAAAAGTGATACGTTTTTTAAACAGCAGGTCTGCGAACATGGCATGTATTTAATGCTAATAATACGTTTAATGCTATTCAAGAGTGCAGTAGGGTTTGCCTGGGCAGGACTAGGCCTCAAAGGTCTCTGAAATGCCTTGATGCAAAAGGCATAAATAATGAAGAATAAGCTGGTATCTGGAAACCTTTCCAGCTTCACTGCTACGGGTCAAAATCTTTTCAAATTGACTTTTGAAATGACTTCAGTTCAGCTGGTTGACAGGATCAATGCATGGCTTTGGCAAGCTGTTGCTGGGATCCTGGCGATAACATTGCATGTGGGAATGTGGCCTGTGTATCTTTAGTGGCTCTCTTCTAATTTAATGAAGGAATCAAACCCAGTGGGAGGGTGGGAGAGAGTCGAGGGGGAACTACCTGGTTCCTCATCTGTCTTCAGTATTTTCCTTCCCTTTGAAGCCATTTAGGAGTAATTCAGTGATGTCCTCTGACATTTCCTGACCATCACAGCATGCTAAACGGTGCCTCTTGCCCGCTGCACTCTGCCCATGCACCTATCCTGATGGATGGCCCCTGCTACGCTGGTCCTGGTTACATCACACACCCCAGCGCTGTTCTAGTTCTGCACCCCGCTGGAGGTCACCAAAGGCACCTCGTGGTGACCTGCAGCCCTGATCTCCCTCCATACAACTCCTCTGGTCTGCACCAAGTCTGCCTTCGGAGAGGTGCAGACTGGCGACTAAAGCAGACTCCGTGCTGCAGGGAAACCAGCCTGTTTGCACTGGACCTGCTGCCTGTGCCCGTTCCGTCCTGCTTGCCAAAGAAAACATGAAGTTTTAATCTTTGAGGTTCCGGTTTTAAGCTGCCCGTAGGGAGCTCTGTTTGAAAAAAGCCTTGCTTTCAGCTCAGCAGTGAAGCCTTGCCTGCGTTCCCCAGCCCCGCTCTCGTATTTGGCTTGAGTGGCTCTGTACTCCAGAGCGGAGCTTTAGTCTGGCTATTGATCCTCATTTAATGTAATCTGAAGAAAGAAAGGGAGATGGGCACAGCAGGAGGGGGCTGTTGGACGCATAGCAGTCTGGACAGTAGCTGCTGCATGGAGATTTCTCTGATCCTGCGACTCTTTCTTGTTACTCCGCCAAGGAAGTGAGGTGATGGGGATTGTTCTGCCCTATTTGCAGCTATTTGCAGAGGCCCTGGCTTCCATCACCAGGGCTATGCCACACACTGACCATGCACAGATCTGTGATGAGAGCAAGGCCAGAACTTGAGTCTCCTGTGCTGAGAAGCATGGGGTCCTGATGCTTTCCTGGAGAGTCTTGTCCAGCTCTCTGATGCCTTATGCAGGGGGTAGTAGTGGCATAGGCCCTGCTCGGTGTGTGCTGCAATATGTTTGCATCACAAGAATTATGGACCCAACCCTGAAAAGCAGCCAAAGAGAGCCAAGTGTGGCCTGGCAGCCCGGCTGCTCTGAAACCTCAGCTGCACTGGAGGATAGAGGAGTAAACCTGTTCCAGCTGCCTGTAACCCCAGAAGTGGCTCTTCCAGCTTTGGATCACCTGTCTCATATGGATGCACGAGCATCCTCTCTATGAAAGGCAGCCCACTGCACACAGACAGACCCCTGGATCCATGATCACCCCAGGTGAGGCATGATCTGGCCTATGGGCTTCCTTTTCTGCAGTGCTTTCCAACTTGCCTGGATGCCATGTGGGTTAGCAGATTACTTTGACAGCAGCGAGAGGTAGAGCATATGTGGACAGAGCCATCCATGCCCATTTTATCTGCCTCTTCACTAATTGTGGCTGATGCCACCATGTCCCCAGCCGTGATTCTCACCCACAGAACAGTGTCTGGTTCACAGGCTTCAGAGTGGTTTAAATGCCTCTCACATTGGCAGAGCCCTCGCACTTTATTGTGCTTGGCATGGCAGTGTGGACTTGGCACCAGCAGCCAGCTGCAAAGTGCGGCAGCCGAGCCCAACGGGGAGGATTTTGAGGAAACTGGCTCCAAGGAGCCTGCAACTCCGCAGGCAGCTTCTCTTGCCTCTCCACCTTGCAGAGGGGATTTGCTGGGCAGTTGTAAACACAGTGTTGGCTGGGAATCGCCCGCAGTGAGGTTGTCGGGAGGGTGCCAAGCCCTCTTAGCTAATTGTAGATAAGAAGGTGGAGTGCGTATGCCAACCATCTGGAGGGGTCGTTAGCAGTTTGCTAATTTCTGAAGCAAATAAAAAACAGTGGCAAGCTGGGTTCCCAGAGTCTGTGTGGACTGCAAAGGGGAATGAGTAGGCTAGCGCTGGTTTATACCACGTGGAAAGCAAAGGAAACCAATGGGCTATCAGATATTAGATGTGGGATTGGACCTAGCAAAAGCATTGCTTAGAGTAAACTGGCTGGAATAGCACTGCATGTTACATGCCCTCTCACCTGTGGCTGCCTCTTCTCCAAGTGTGAGCATGCATCACTGGAAAGGATAATGTGCAGTGCTGGGGGGTAAGTGATTTGCCCAAGGTTATATAGTGAAGCATTGTCAGAACTGAGCTCACATTTCTCCCTTGCTTTGGCAACAAACCGTATGTCCCCTCAAGCATCTCTGAAGATTCAGATTTGTCTTTGTGATGGAGATAAAGGATGGACCTCTTTTATGGTTTTCAGTGGGACTATCACTGACCCAGACATAAGTCAGTCTGGAGTAGCCGCAGGATCCTATTCAGGTTGGGTAACTCACGTGCTGCTTGGGGAGGTTTTTATGGGTCCTTAAAATCAGTGGGGCAAGGAGCTCTGAAATCCACCTGTAGGAGCTCTCAGGTGGGTCCCCCAATGTTGCTGCTGGAAATGCAGAAGTCTCAATGAGATCCTTCACTGACAGCACTAAGCTCTCTGGCAGGATTCATATCTGCTCCATACCAAGGCTGTTTTGAATAGCTCCGAGCAAACAAACCCTGAGCCGTCTTATAACTGACCTCAAATGTAACTCGCTCCCTCATGACAGGCCTTTTCCAGTAAAACGCACACAGTTCCACTTCCCAACCATCCTGCATCTCAAGAATAATTTTGTGCAACTCACCATGATCTCTGCATGCATTGCCTCTAACACCTGCTGCTTTGTGGGTCTGGAGTGGAGGCTCTGCCCTGTACGAGCGTATTCTTTCCTCTGAATCACTTGGGCTCTTGAGTAAGAATGACAGTAGCATCTTGTTCCTCTTTCACCTGCAGGCAGCCGAGGTCAGGAACAAGAGTGCGAGGCTCTGCAGAACAAGGGCAAGCCAGAGCTTCTCTTGTTAGAAAGCAGAAGGTGTCTCAGAAATGGATTTCCAATTTCTTAGCCTCCTGCTTAGCTGAGAGATTTTCTCGCCTTATAATTACTTTTAGGTACTTATAGGATCTGGTTTCCAGGCAACTTGATGCATCTTTAAATCCTCTTGTGAGTCTGTTTTCCCTGATTTTTTTTTTTTAAAGTGTTGGAACAACATTGTGCAGATTCTTAGAGCAGGGCGTGAGGTTCTCTATTGCAGCGGTTCTGCCCCTGAGCCTGCGGATGAAATATGATGCTATAGTAGCATGTCAATCCCAAAGACGACCGCTTTGGCTATAAGGTGCAGCTATTAGCATTGCATAAGGAGACCTCTTCAGCTGGTGTCAATCCTATGGGCTCCACTGGCTTTCCTAAAGCAAAGCAAGCTTATACTATAGGGAGGAGCGATCCCCAGGTACTTACCTCCTCAGCTCTCAAGTGATGCTGGGCAAAGTTTGTCTGAAGTCTGTGTCAGACAGCCTTTGTACCTGCCACAAAACTGGCCTTTAAAGCAGCTTAAATGCCCTTTTGCACCCCTTTAATGACGTTGCTGTTTGCACGTTCGGAGGCATATTCCGTTTTAATGGCGTCGCTGTTTGCACGCTCGGCAGTGTATTCCACTTTAAGTGACTTTGGTACGTAGCGAGATAAAACACCTCCAAGATGTTTTAGTTTGCTACCTAACAAAGTGCAGCAGTGCACAGGGTGCTGGAAGCCGATGTGCTCAGGGCTTGGTGGGCCCCGCACAGCGCAGAGGCTGGCCGCCCATGCACGCAGGCTCTACTGAAGAAAAAAAAAGCTCAGATCTTTTTTTTTTCTCTCTCTCTGGAGCTTGCCTTCCTGCCTGAGCTGTGTGGGGGCCTGGAGCTTCCCTCTGAGGCTATGGGGGAGGCAGTGCTTCCCTCCATGGCTGCGGTGCTCCCCGGGACCACCCGGGCTGGGTGCCAGTGGGTGGGTACCGCCTGGGGGTCTCCACACAGCTCAGGGACTACTCAGCCCACCGGCAGCTCACCCCCCCACCTTCTGCCACTGAAGAGGCAGGTAAGGATCAGGCCCCCACCCTTGTGTACACACCACGGGGGGTTAGTTCTTTTTAATTCTCCCTAAATTGGAGCAGTGCTTTTAAAAACCTACCATTTCAATTTAGGGAGAACTAAACCAACTTAAACCCCCGGGGTGTGTACAAGCACCCATAGAGAAGTTGTGTCTTCCATATGCAGGCCACACTGTCTGGCCATCCACTCTTGCCCATTTTTGTTGGGAAGAGCAGGTCTGCACTCTGCCAGGGATTTGGGAGATTCCAGTTGCACAAAGACCTGGATGAAAGCCCTTTACTGGAGTAAATGGGGCTATGCCAGGCCACACTAGCAGAGTGTGGTCCAGAAAATCAATTATGTTGACCAGTTAGGCTACAGCTGAAGCAGTCTGCACTTAGAATCATAGAAAATGTGGGTGGCAGGGACCTCAGGAGGTCACATCTACTCCAACCTCCTGCTCAAAGCAGGACTAGCCCCAACTAGATCATCCCAGCCATGGCTTTATCTAACCAGGTTTTGAAAAGCTCCAAGGATGGAGCTTCCACCACCTCTCTGGACAACCTGTTCCAGTGCTTTACTACCCTCATAGTGAGACAATTCTTCCTAATATCTAACCTAAACTTCCCTTGCTGCAACATGAGCCCATTGCTCCTTGTTCTGTCATCTGCCACCACTGAGAATAGCCTAGCTCCATTTGAACCCCCCCTTCAGGTAGCTGAAGACTGCTTTTAAGTCTCCTCTCAGTCTCCTCTTCTTTAAAGTAAATAAGCCCAATTTCCCCAGTCCATTGGCGACTCATAGTGGGTGCACGCGGGTGCACGTGCAAGCCCTGAGATCGGCCGTGCACCCCCTGGAAGCACCAGCCGCGAAACCAGAAATGCCGGTAGAAGTGCTGGCTCAGCGATCGGCCACTGGGGGACCCCTCCCCACATCAGCACTCTGGTGCCCCCCCCAGACTTGGGAGGCACCAGTCACCCATGCCCCAGTCTTTCCTCATAAGTCATGTCCCCCAGGCCCTTCACCATTTGTGTCACCCCTCCACTGGACTTGCTTCAATTTGTCCACATCCTTTCAGTACTCCAGATGTGGCCTCACTTATGCTCCAGATGTGGCCTCACTTATGCTCCTTTGTGCTCAGCAAAGCCTGTGTCTTGCTGTCTTGAGACCGAGTTGTAGACTCCTTAGACCTGCACAGCAGCACCTATTCCCCACATCAGCTGTGTCACTCCCTAATCGTGTCTTTTAGTACAAACTCTGCTGTGCCAAAGGAGATGTGCACAACTGGGTCCCTCCCTACAGCTGCACTGATGGGACTAAAGCGGAGCCTGCCGCAAGCTGTCCGTGGTTCTGCAAGCCCACTTAGCAGCAGTGGAAGAGGAGGCACCGGGGTCCACATCCTAAAGCATGAAGAGAGCAGAATGGCAAATACCGCTCATTCCCCAGGGTCGGGAGGACCAGAGAAACGTGAGCCCTGCATTTCTGTGTCTCACTTCCTGAAGGGTCACTTCAAATTGGGTTCAATTTTAGGGCAAAGCTAATGGAGAAGTTCTGACTCGAGACAAATCAATTTATGCAGCTCCAGTAACAACTTGGTTGCTGGCTTGCTAGCAAGATACACCATTACATGACAGGATTTGCTGCTTACTGACATCTGCAGTTAAGGGCTGCTGTAGGCTTTTTTTTTATAGAGATGAGTTCAAGTTACCGTGGCTGGATTTCAGCACTTAAGGATGTTGGGAACAAAGCAGGTTGTTTTGGCCTGTTCTAAAGTAATGGGCCACTTCCCGCATTCAGGTTTGGAGTGAGGAGCAGTCTTCAGCCCTTGCTAAAAAGTCCCAAGGCAGCTGGAGCCAGGTTTGGGTGAAAAGTCTGGTTCTAGTTTTGGACAAACTTTGAGGGGCCCTCAGCAATGATGCTGCCTAAGGAGGAGAGCTGGGGCAGACGTATGATTCCCATTCTCTGCTTGGGGAGGAGGGAGGGGGATAGGCCAGGGGAGGCAGATTTCCTTGCCATCACTTTCCAGGTGAAAGAACCAAGCTCTGTCCATCCTCCCCACCCCTGCGCCTTTGTGTGTAAAAGGGAAGCAGCAGCCCAGCAGCTGCTGCTATGAGGGACCTGCATGGGTGAAAGGGAATCACCTGCCTAGCAAGCTTTATGATTGCATCCAGAGATGCTCCAGGATGCTTTGTGATCATCAACACTGAGCTACAAGGTCACCCAGATACACCCTTGAGCTTACTGCTGCAGGAGAAAGATAAACCTGGGGGCTTTGTGAAGCTGCCACCATCCTCTGCTTTTTTCTTTCTTTTTTTTTTTTTTTGGCCCCACTGCTGAATAAAGAAGCTGGGGGGATTGTGAAAACAATGGAAAGGGTGGTCTGATTTACTGACCCCCATGATCTGTTCAGTATTTATCATGCAGGTGAGTCAATGCAGGCTCTAAAATGTTAGACGTCAATACGCACTCAAAGGCTTTGACCCCTTTGTTAGATAAAGTGTAATTTAATTAACTTTTGCTTGACTGTTCACCTTGTGGAATAATTTGGAGCTATCCATGTGGGTCACATCGCTGGTGCTCTCTAGATAGGCTATATTGCTTGCCTATTAGTCTCAATGACATTCACTCTCCATCTTACTCTTGCTCCCACGCCACCCCTGGGTGTCCTTCAGCACACAGTACTGGCTAAAGGCTATCATTAGTGGGCATGGTGGCAACAATTAGGCCATCAATCAATAGGCTAATTCTCCCTTTTGAAGTTATTAGGGAGATTGGATCTGAATATCAGCTTTTGCTAATTATTTTAAAAGTTGGTTAAATACGGCAGACCTACTTCATGGAGCAGAAGGCAGCGATGGGGAGTTTGATTTAGAACTGGCTTTCAGCAAATCTGATGTCAATTTTAATTAGCAAATCTCGGTGCAGGGAACAGCCAAAATCAGGATGGAGAGGGATGAGGTGAGGCAGGGATGCTTGAAACAGGCACTACATCAGGGCTTTAATTGGGGTGCTGAATTTTCAGAGGCCAGATAGAGGTACCTTTTTTGGAGCCTGACTTTTTCAGACATTTAAGTGTGTGTGTGTTGGGGATGAGGGTTGTGCTTTATGGCTTCCTTAGGGCTCTGGTCCTTTGGGGACATATCCAAATTGAAAGCATCAAAAATGGTCAGTTACCCCAAAGATCCTGGGCTGGAGTTCCAGCTATCTAGTGTCTGCATTGCCAGACTGAACAACAGCACTGGCCTAAAATCCTTCCTGGCCTTCAAAGATATGGAGCACTTGAGAATGACCTGTGCTTGGCACATCTGAAGGCCAGGCCACAACCCCCTACTTGTCCTAAATATTGGGTCCCTAAACACTAATAGCAGCATCTGTAGAGATCCATGCTAGTTTTACATGAGCTAGCTTGGGTACCAATAGCAACATGGGCATAGAAACATGGAGCTCTGTGCTGTTGGTAATACCCTAGGTAGCTTGGCATACCCTTAGTATCATTGGGACAGACTATCCATGCTCTTTGGCAAGACTGTCCACTTGAGGGCTGCTCTGTCTTGCAGCAGGTCTATGAATTTTCTAAACATACAGGGCCAAATCCTCCTCGAATATATGTGCTTCTAACTTGTCATTGCTTCCCTCCTGTTTTGATCAGCTTGGATGCTGATCGTTCCTTATTGTGTTCGCTGGTCCAAACAAGCCTGAGCTCATTGCCATCACATTGCATTCAGATTGGCTGAAGGGTTGTACTCAGAGGGTGGTGGTGGACGGGTCATATTCAACCTGGGGGGAAGTGGGCAGCGGAGTCCCCCAAGGCTCGGTCCTTGGGGCCTGCACTGTTCAATTTTTTCATCAGCGATTTGGACAACGGGGTGAAATGCAACCTGTTTAAATTAGCTGATGATACCAAAATCTGGGGTGAGGTGAGCACGCTAGTAGGGAGGGAAAGACTACAACAAGACCTGAACAGGTTACAGGAGTGGGCTGACATAAACAGGATGCGTTTCAATACTGACAAGTGCAGGGTGCTGCACTTGGGCAGTAGTAACCAGCAGCACACTTATAAGATGGGAAACTCCCTTCTTGAGAGCACAGAGGCAGAAAGGGATCTTGGAGTCATTACTGACTCCAAGATGAACATGGGCCGACAATGCGAGGTCACGGTTGGCAGGGCTAACCGGACCTTGTCGTGCATCCACAGGTGCATCTT
>NW_017729015.1:11877346-11885477 GCF_001723915.1 Gavialis gangeticus | reverse complement strand
GACACTGGTCAGGCCACAGCTGGAGTACTGCGTCCAGTTCTGTGCGCCCCATTTCAGGAGGGATGTGGACAACATTGAAAGGGTCCAGAGGAGGGCTACCCGCATGATCCGGGGACTACAGGGCAGACCCTACATTGAAAGACTGCGGGACCTGAACCTGTTCAGCCTCCACAAGAGAAGGCTGAGGGGGGACCTGGTGACTGTCTATAAACTCACTAGGGGGGACCAGAAGGGTTTAGGGGAGACACTGTTTCCCCTAGCGCCCCCGGGCATGACAAGGAACAATGGACACAAATATTAGAGAGTAGGTTTAGATTAGACATCTGCAAGAACTATTTCACAGTTAGGGCAGCTAGGATCTGGAACCAACTTCCAAGGGAAGTGGTGCTGGCTCCTACCCTGGGGGTCTTTAAGAAGAGGCTTGATGACTACCTGGCTGGACTCATTTGAGTCCAGTCTTTTTCCCTTCCGACCCGACTTCTATGATTCTATGATCATGGCACTGATTTTCTGTGTACCCACATCTGAGATGGAAAGTCTGGTCAAAATGTATTGTGCTGTAACTTGTGACGGCTACATCCAAGTAAGTGACCTTTCTCGGGTCTTTAATCTTGTA
The DNA here is from genome assembly GCF_001723915.1 of Gavialis gangeticus. Taxonomy (NCBI): domain Eukaryota; kingdom Metazoa; phylum Chordata; order Crocodylia; family Gavialidae; genus Gavialis; species Gavialis gangeticus. Next base: position 11,884,861 of record NW_017729015.1, on the reverse strand, counting down.
ACATGACTTGTTCAAGCTTCTGGAACAAAAATTCTTTGGTTATCATGGGACACTAAAGTTAAAAAAACACTTATCTTTTAGACACTGGGTTTTTGCTCCAAGTTGCATGAATGCCTGGCACAAAGGTTGTGACTTGCAGGCTTGGGCTGGTCTGCTACTGATGTCTGACTATTTGGATTGACTATGTAGATGATTGGTCAGTATGGGCTTTAGGATGACCTTAAGGTCAAACCATACTGTCAGTGCAGACAGCCTATGTGCCTGGCTCTTCTCAGATATTGGGTGGTACCGAAAGTCATTAGGGGTTAAGGCTCTTTAGATACTTGTAGGACAAATCCTCAACTGGTATAAGCCGAAGCCAAGTCCTTACCACCAGGGTCTGATGAACCATAGCAAAGGTGATGATGTTACAACTGCTTGTGAACCAGAGTTGGATGGTTGAAGGAACTAATGAAGAAGTGGGGCTATCCCAGTGGTTCAACCACTTGTGACTGAGGCACAGAGCCACAGACTGTGCAACACCTGCTGCAATGCTCACTGCTTGAAGGTACATGTACAATGAAAGACCTCACAAAGTACAACAAATGAGCACAAGCGTGTGTAACAAAGTGGTCAAATGTGGTGAAGAGACATGAGAAGGAGAACTGATGTAAATCACTGTAGCTTCATGACACTAGTTGAGGATTAGGCTCAGGGTGACATTGTAACCACTCCACTCAAACTTTGTCATGTGAAGCTCTAGCTAATCTTTATGGATGCTCTCTCTCAGATCTCTGGTCCCCTCCTATTTTAATTAAGTTGCTTATTAATGTTCTTATTTAATCTCTAAATCATTTCCTTTGGGACTAACCAGTCTTTCATCATAATTTGGGTGCAGGGGAGGAAACAACATAACTTCTCATTCATCTGTGAAGATGAGGTTCTTCCTATAACTATTGTCCATTTTCTCTCTCTCTCACACACACACACGCACATGTGCGCACACACCCACACACACACACCGACTAGTGTTCAGGGGATGCAGGATGCTATAGCCCCCTGACTTCAGTAGCCCCAGGGCTGTTAGCACTTAAGTATCTTCCCATGAAGCCTATGTTATATGAGATGCATGCCCAATTGTCTTGGTGATGAAAAAATCAGAGACAAGATCTGACAGTAATTAAGAGCTAGACATAATTAATTTTCTTCCCCTGATGGAAGAGTCCAGATTCCATATGGTTGGACAGCCTAAAGAAAACCAAATGTATACTATTGACCATAGTTGTTGGAAATGTCAAAGAAGCCTTTTTATTGTAAAAAAAAAAATGCTTGTCCACCCATCTGGCAGCTTCAAAACCTGGCTTTGAAAGAAGAATTTGAAATCCCCTTGCTGCTGTCCTGAGCAGTGCTAATCCAGGCCCTTCTAGCCAGCTACTTCCATGCTCTAGATTGGTCCCCACTGGGTTCAAATCCCATTTTTTCGCCTAAACATGTATTATGAAAAGCTTTACCCTAAATCCTAGGCCACTCTTGATTTTAGTTTCTCTCCTTCCCATCCATTGATGGGGATAGAGAGATGTGGGGCTTCAATTTTGGGTGGTGTTTAAGAGTGGTCTGTATGCACCAGGACTTCCATTGCCTCACACTAGATCTTCCCTGGTAAATAGCAAGGAATAGATGGCAGCCCCCCCTCTATAACATGGGTACTTGGTTGAGGGCAGCAGTCATGCAGACAGAGTAGATCTTGTACTGAGGGCAATGTAGTAGGTCTTCATGTAATCAGTGCACTTTCAACCTTGCAAAGAGACTCCTTATTAGTGACTGAACACAGGAGATGTACATATTGGCGGTAGAATTGTATGGGAGAGGGAGCTGACATGCACACGATGCTTCCTGGATGCAGAGGATTGGGAAGGACTGCAGCAAGCATCCAGGGAAAAGCAGGCAAAATACCAGAACCCAGGGCACTGCTGCCATCTGCAGCTCAAGCAAAGTGGAGAACAACTAGCCTCTGGTTGCACCAGAAGACACTCTTGTAAGAAGAGTAGCGTCCTTATTCGTGCTGTGCCGTGGAACGATCTTCCGATCAGCTGCTCATTCTCCCCATTTCTTGGTGGCTCCTGCATGGGTTTAAACTCTGCCCATAGTCAGCCCCAGCACAATTGAGTTGGCATTGTGATCTTTGTACTGTGACAGCTTCTCTGGTGTCTTTTATAACGATTCATTGACCCTTTTCCTTTACACAAGGACAAACTGAAATGGAAAGTGAGTTGCCCGAGGCTTTGCGGTGGGCAGCGGATCCAGGGGTAGAAAACAGAATTCTTGCCTCTTAGTCCCGTGATCTAACTCTGGGATGGTGTTCCCTAGGGGGGCATCCTTGCTGGTACTAGGACTTAAAAAAAATGCAGAGGCTTCATCTTGCATTTATGCTTCTCTCCTTCATGTTCATAAATTTCACAAATCCTTGTAACTGAAATCAAGCCCCAACTGTACCGAACAAAGGCCTGTAGCTGTAGCATATTCCTTGAAGATTAATGGGAGCTGTGCATACACTTGAACAAAAAATACCCTCAGGGCTCCCTCCCCTTCCCACTCCATCTTCTGATGCGGCACTTAGGTTGCTGAAGCTCCCGTGTGCAGCGGGGGGTGTTCAAGCTGAGGGATGTATTGGAGCTGTGTGCAACTCGGATCTTCTGTTCTGCAGGAAATTCCTTGGTGTCAAACTTGTTTCATTTTGAAGTAGAACAAAAAAGCCAGAGATTCCTGTTACATGTTTCCAGAAACTGGGCTTTTTTAGTTGATAAGCTTCGGGTCACTAAAATGGAGACCTTCAGTTTTGACTCACTGACTTTATTGATTGCTGAAATACCCTGTTCTGTCTCTCTCTCTTTGATGAAAATATCCTGAAAAGCCTGGATTTTGATGAAACACTCTTCAGCAGAACATGGGGGGAGAGATTTGGGTAGCTCTAAAACAAGCAATGCATGGTCTATAGTGGGGGTTGGCAACCTACAGCCTGTGGGCTGGATCTGGCCCCCAAAGAGATTGGATTGGCCAGCAGGGGTTATCAGCAGCGTACAGCACCTGCATCCCGCTGCCAGGTGCTGCCTCTCCCCTCCACAGTGCCCACCAGGTTGCCACCTCGCTCTCCCTGCTCTGTCACCCCCTCCCCTCCACTGCCCTTCACCGGGGAATGAGCAGCTCCCCATTGCTATTGTTGGTGGGATTAGGGGGCATTCAGTGATGAGGACAAGCAGAAATGGCTGCAGAGGGCTGCAAGAGTGAGATCAGCAGCCGTCTGCGCAGAGCTCGGTGAGCAGAGGGGATTGGCAGCCTGTGGCAGCAGCCAAATCACAAAGAGCCTGCCACTCTTACAGGCCACCGCCCCTGGCTCTGCAGTGTAGAGATGAGTGTCACTTGTTAATTCATGACTCCACTCTGCACTAGGGAGTCTCTTTCTTTGTCTAGAGCCCCCCAGCATCAGTGTAAAGCAACCTCCCTTATTTAATTCTTTGAAAGTCACTTAGGATGTTCATCCATGCGCTGGCCTAGTAAATCATCTGAAACCCTTACCTGCTGCTGGCTTGCAGTGGAGCCAACGTATGGGTCTCTACCACTTGAAGAGAAATATTACTTAAGGGAGTAGCTTTAAGAAGGGACCTTAGAGCAAGACCACAAGAGCAAGGTCAGACATGTCCTCTGAGTGGAAATTTTGGTTCCTGATGAGCTCTGCTTGGCAGGTTTCCCTGACAGAGCTAATGCATGCAAGCAGAGTTGGTTCTGCTTGGATGACATCAGTGGTTCACTCAGCCAGGACAAAGCCCTGGCTTCTGCTGAAGCCACCTTGCCCTTGTAAAGTAGAATAGTGATGGCTCCCACTTCATCAGGCTTGGGTTGTTTCATGTACAGATCTAGTACAGTAACCCTCATCTCTGCTGCATTGAGCAGCATGGGCAGTCAAGACACAGTTATACCTTATTGCCAGGTGGACCCTATAGTCGCTTGGAAGTTAGCACAGCCAGTGAGCAATTCTGACATGTACCAAGAAAGTGGACCTGCATGAAATGGGCTTAGGAGTGGGCAGGTATAAAGGTATCTTAGAGCTATGTTCCTCTGGATAGATGGTAAAAGTGAACTGAATCATGAAAGGTGTTCTTCCTCAACAGTAGAAGATCTGGGATGGAAAGTATCCATGTGATGTCTTGTGCTTGAAACCAAAGGAAACCCCCTTCCATGATGATGCAAAGGCCAGGCTGAAAGGATGTCCCTCATTCGGTGGTTTTTCAAGTCACTGGAGTGATTTGCCTACCAACCCAAGTACTTGGCAAGGATGGTCCGCTTGGGCCAATCCATCTGCCTAGGCCACACCAGAGTGGGTGCCCAGTGCTGACTTCTCCACTCACCTGAATATGTTTCTTGCCCTTAATTTTCACATGTGCAAGTGAAGATCCTTCCCAGGCTAGAGTTGTGGTTCTGCAAAGAAAGACTCGAGCAAGCCAAGTTTGGCTTTAGCGGTCACACTTAAACCACAGAGGAAACAACAATGAATTCAGAGACCAAAACATCAACAGTAAATTGTTCCTTTTCTTCCAGGTCTTAAGTGCTGACATCCTATATCCCTAGTGCACTATAAAAATTTTTGGCTTACATAGTTACAATTGGCTTGGTTCAAATGCATTAAGCTCATAAGACTAAAGTATCCAAACGGTAAATTGCTCCCTTTCTTCAGAGTAACCTAGTGTTAGTTCAGACTAGAACTGTCTAGAAATGTAAGTTTTTCCATGACCATTCAAACAAAAAACTTCCAGTGAAAAAGATTTTCCCTTTTTCCAGGACGTTTCAGGCCCTCTCCAATGCATTCGCTTTAGGCACTCTCCAACACATTTGAATTGCAATTGTCACTTCTTCAAGAAATCTCTGTTTCCTTTCAACTTGGTGTCATTTTGACTTTAAATAAATAAAATGTTTAAGTCAAAACCAAACTAAATTTGTCATTTTAAATTAATGCGTAACACTGTGTGAATTTAGCACTTAACAAAAAATTGGGACCATTGGACCCAGCTGGCTTTTTAAAATGGTGTGGATTAAAAAAAACAAAAAAGAAAAGAAAAAATATGGAAGGATTTTTAAAGTTGAGTCCAAATAGAAACTTTCACTTTTAGAAAAACCATCACCAGAACTGATGCTTTCACACCAGGCGAGTCTCTTCCCCATTTCAACATGTGTAATTTTAATGGCAAAACTTTCCAAGCAAACTTCTGTCTGTTCTAAAACTATTGCAACAGTTCAAGGTGCCTCCACTGCCCCCACCATCTCTTGGTTCAGTTCTCCATCTTTTCACTTGTAAACATCTCTGTTTTCTCTTCTGAGCTTCTCTACCTGATAAAACATTGCCACAGCAAATGTCTTTGCAAGCAATAATGTTTGCCTAATGGAAATGCTTCTTGCTCTGGGCTTGATTCTGCAAGTTGCTGAGTGCTGTGACTAATAGAGCACTTGAGAATGTGCTTAACTTTAACCTTATTGACTGCAATGGGACAACTTACTGTATTTAAATTTATGCACTCGATTAAGACCTGTGCTGAATTGGGGCCAGAACACTAAGCACCTTAAAGAACTGAACTTGTGATCTGCTCTGAAAGCTCCATTATTTTGCAGAAATACAGCTCTTAGAGCATGCCATGCATTGTGTTTTCAGAAATCTCTTGATTCTAAGTGCAGGCTTTGGCCGTCAGACACAAAACAGCCATTTTTTAAAAAGTCCTTTCTCCTTTCCTTGCAAATTCTTCACTGTGGCAGATTGAGGCATTACTGTCTGTCTGCCAGCCAGAGAGGTTTTAGGGCACAGTCCTCTCTGGATAAAAGCAAAGTCCAGAGAGAGGATTTGACTTTCAGCGAAGACTTTTCTGTCTTGGCCTTTATTCCACAGTTCCCTCTAATGTATCTATCTTTCGTGCAACACTTTTTATGTAGCTACAAATTTGCATGGGTCGTGGGAAAGACATAAGAGACACTTTAAAACCTAATACTGTTTTGCTTGCCTTTAAGGGACTTCTAGTGAGGTTAAAAAGATGAAAAGTTTACAGTGTAATGCTTTGCAAACACCTACCTATAATCTTTGATGCCTGTAATTACTACTAATTTAGATGCTGGAAAGGTCACTACAGGACTGAGAATATTTAGGGTATATACAGTATCTTGTACCCTAGTTGAAACTGTGACAGTCGGAGAGCTGATGCAGAGTGTTCAAAAATTAGGCAATGTCCCAATGCTGATGGGAATTCTTGGTTTCAGCAGAGTCTGCACAGTGGCTTCCCAGCCTTAAGGCAAAGCTAGATAGACCTGCAGTCAGTCTTATTAGTGTAGCATTTGTTGGACCTCAAGGATCATGCAGTTTAGCCCCCCTCACAAAGGTAGGACTTGCTATTTTTTAATCATATTCAGACGTGGCCTCAGACAAGACAGAATCCTAGGTTACTGGTGTGGCAGGCCAGTAGGGGGCGCTCCTGCATTGAGCCACCCACCTCACTGCGCTCCACCACCTTCAAGGCTCCAGGTGCCTCCCTGGGGGCACCTCACGTCTGGCTGACCCCCTTCCTGGAGCACACCCGCAAGCCTGGGGGTAACGCCACCACCACCCAGAGTCTGGACTGATCTGGGACCTGCACCCTCTGGGAAACACAGGCCTAGTAGTCCTTGAGGGTGCTTGACCCCCTGCAAGAACTTGGGGTGCTTCCATCAGTCCGAAGCACAAATAGTGGTCTCCCTTAGTCAGTTGAACCAAGGGGACCCCAAGACATAATCTAGACCCTCTCCCAATAAGTCTCCCATGCTAGGTACAAAGGAGAACTTTATTGGTTACAAGGAGTAGGTTTGGAATAGGCTACAGGGTAGAGCAATATCAGAGAAATCCCACAGAGCAAACAGTAGCATGGTAACCTTTGGTCACGCATCGGAGTTACTGCAAGTATATATCTAGTTAGATCTCAGGTAGCTTACTGGTGAGTATCATCCAGAGGCAGGTGGAGATTCCCTCTGGTGACAGGCAGTTCATTGATCATGAGTTTCAAGAGAGAGCAAGTCTCAGATGGGCCAGCTTCTCTCTGTGAGTTTTCATCATGGGCACTCCTTCACTTACAGTCCTTGTGACCTCATTTACTAGGCCTGTGCAAGTCAGCAGTGATCTGATCCAGCTTCAGATCTGGCCGCTTTGGATGGCATTGATCTGATCTGGAGCTCCAGACCAGGTTTCCACCTTGATCCGGCCGGCCAAAGCGGCTCCGAAGCTTCGGAGCCGTCTCGGGGATCCGGCCATAGGGTATAATGAGGGAAACAATGAAATATCAATAACTTTGTTGTTTTTGTCCAATTTCAATGAAACTTGCCAGGATGGTAGCCTCTGCTGAGAGCATAAAACCTGCCAAGATTCGAGGAAATCAGTGCAGAGGATTGGGGGTAACTGTACCCCAAATTCTTGAAAGAAAGGCCTACAAAGTATAGAGGATGGGATTCACCTCCAAGGAGGAATATTCTGCA
>NW_017729015.1:11860415-11876306 GCF_001723915.1 Gavialis gangeticus | reverse complement strand
AAGCCGAACGAGGCAGCGCTTCGACCCAGATGTGCTGCTTCAGACCCTGAAGCATCTGAAGCGTCTCTGGTTCCAAAGTTTTCTCTGAAGCCTTGCAAATGATAGCATTTACCAGATCCAATGAAGGCCACCACCTGGTGGCTGCCAGCCAACCAATTTGAAATGCATCACTTGTTGCTAGGTAGACTGGCAGGGTCTTTAGCCTCCTCCCAGTCATGTTGGCATTGCTTAGAACAATAGGGAGCTTAAGCCCCCCACCCAGGTGTGTGAGGCCAGTCATGTAGGCAGAGGGAGCAGGTTTTCCCACTCCCTTAGGAATGTATCCAGCTCAGGTTACAACTCAGGGTTACCTGAAGCAGATGGGACCAGAGGAGTCTGCCCTCTGCAGTGACCATGGTACCTAAATTGTCAGATAACAGAGTTTGGGGAGAGACAGAAATGGTATTTTGCCACAGCCAGCATGCCAGTCCTGGTGAGATAGCATGGTGGATGTGCAGGGTCCAGTGGGAAGGCCAACTGCATGCCCCACAAGGTGGGTGCCAGCTGGAGCCCTGAAGGAGGTAAGCTTAGGAGACTTACAAAATGCTCGGTACAAGCCCGGTAATTGGCACTCTTCCCCCACGTATTAGGAAAAGCACAGAAAGGGTGGTAATAAGTAAATCAGTTGGCAATATGAGCTGCAAGCAATTGCATAGCGAAAAGCATCCACACTTTAATTACATCATAATTGCAATGTAGCAGTTTAATTACCATACACAGCAGAAAATCACGCGCACCATTTTGTCATCTCCCAATATTTCCGATCAAGCCGTTGCAGCGTTGCAGTCTGGGTACAGCGCAATCTAAAAAGGAAAATGTGTGGTATGATTTTTGTTTAGTCCTTGGGTGCTGGGGAAGTAATTCCTGAGGAAAGCAGAGAATGAACCAAAGTAAATCAGTGAAACTCTGAAACCCTACTCAGCACAGTGACAAATGGCCACGCACTTTAGCAGATACAGTGGACAAGACAAACCCTCAGGTTCGTTCAACCGAACACTTTGATCTCCAGCATTCCCCAGGGATGTCAAAGATGCAGATAATTGCCCTGGAGTTCTCGTGCATGAGATAAAAATGAAACATCCTACAAAGGAAGGGTGAATTGCTGGCTCTTCTGAAGCTGATGGTAATGCTTCCACTGCTTTGACTTGAATGGAGTCATTTGAATGACTTGCCATTTGACCTGAGTGACACTTCACCCAGGAGATGTCCATGACTTAGACTGACTTTTGCACTTTGAGTGCCTTGTGTCACTTGACAGCTTCCCCTACCAGGGAAGATGGCATTACCTAGGTGGCTCCCAAACAGCAGAAGCTGCCAGGGGTGGAGTAGATGAGGCCTCACACGGATGGATCCCTACCAGGTGCAATGGTACCTCAATCAGAGATAACTTAGAGCAGCCTTTGGGCTGCTCTGACTTTACAGGAAAGGCGGGCAAAATAGTATGGAGACAGCTAGAATGAAATGGAGACTTCAGATTTTTGTGCTTTTTCTTTTTCTTTTTTTTTTAACTCTATTAATGTGCTCCTGATAGAGGCAACTGGTCTATGCACATATTGAAGCTCCATATCTGAATCTGACTCTAATCTGGACCATGTCATTTATTTGTATCTATCGCAGTGGGCTGGGGTAGTGGGTAATCACACTCCCAACTGTGCTTGGGTGGTGTGAAGCTGCACTGAACAACAGACAGATGATGTGCAACAAGCAGGCAAAAAGGCTACAGCTGGCATGCTGGAAAATTGATTTCTGATGTCTTTCTCCTCTCCCCCCTCCATGCAATCAGCAGCATTTGGAAACTGATGTCTTGATTTGTAATTTTCTCCACTGCTTTGGCCTCTCCCTGTGGGAAAGGAGTGCGGGGAGAAGGAGGGAGCGGTTTGCACCTGACAGAGGCAAGTAGGAGTGACTCTGTCCTCTCATCTCTCAGACATAGTCTGAGCCAGCCAGGCACAGAAGGGAGGGGGAGAGCGGGGCCTGAATCCTCTCCCTACTCCGTGTCAGTCACTGTTGGGGTGGGGAAGGGACCGTGTCCTTCAGCACTTGGCACAGGTTGGCAGGATGGAGATGGATGCTGCCCGGGAAGACTTCATCTGCTCAGATGAACGGAGCAACTTTCCGGGAAGACATTGCACTCCCTAACCTGGTGCCGCTTCTGGGCTTGCTTGTTCTTGAACAAGTCTCCCTTAGTTTGTTTATACTCTCTTCTCTCCCATCATTGCTCCCAGACCTCTGCGTCCAGGTATCTGCTGAACTTGAACCGGAAGACCAGCAGTAAAAAGACCCCTGAAAGCCAGGCCAAGTCTCTGGGACCCCGTTCCAGCTCCAGCAAAGCTTCTGCTGAACTTGTGGGGAAGAGAAGAGGCTCTGGCTAAAAGCAGTCTAAGTCCAAGCTGGCCAAACTACTCAGACCACAAAATCCCTTCTTGCAGTGAGGTCTACAGTGTGGAACTGGAGACCTGTGGCCAGCAAGGTTTAGGCCTGGGACAGAGGGGAAGATGTGCTTGTGCTTAGCCCTTCTTCTAAACCCCATGCTAGGCTGCATCATCTGCTCTGCTCTGGGTAGACCTTTTTTGGGAGGGGGGGACAGGAGCAAACCCAGGTGCTTTGACTGTGATGTATTGGGACCCTGTGAGAATCCCTTGGGATGGGGGGTCATCATCAGGCCGCAGGAATAGGGCCTCTGTCAGGGTCCCAAGACAGGTCTCACCCACCCCGCCTAGCAGTATTCTTCCTGTAACACGTACTCCAACACATCTTGTGACCCCTCTGTCAAACAAATTCTCACAACCTGCTTGGATGATGGACACAACCCCACAATTTCTCCCCCATGACCCTCTTCCCTATGGCAAAAGTGGAGAAGAGGAAAGCAGAAGATGAACCAAACTTGCTTTGGGGCTGGGGGAGAAAATTCCCAAATTGTTTTTTCAAGCAGACTTTCTCCTTCTCAAAGCTGAGGAGCAAAGCTATTACCATGCTTATAACCAGCCTTACCAGGAGATTTGGGCAGTCTTGATCTGTCAGGTGACTCCAGGGTCTGCTCACAAAGCATCCATTGATTAAACACAAAGGGACTGGCTCTCTCAGTAGGATTCAGATGACAGGCTCTGGGTTGCACTGGCAGAGGCTGGGCAGCAAGAAGGCACCATCTGGGAGACAGGCTTCCTACTCCAGGCAACATCCAGGAACAGGTTGTTGCAAAGGGGAAAGGCTCTAGGGATGTGGGAGCTCTCTGTAGTGAGGGAACTTGCTTTGGGAAGCAAAGACAGAGGTAGCTCAGAGTAGAAACGATCAGATCTGCAGATTTATAATCAAGCCTTTGGCCGGGTTCTGGCCTGGCTCTAGCAATCTCGGATGCACTCAGGAACCTCACTGGCATGGGAGACGTGGCTGTGCTGCTGTCACCATTTCACAAACGCTTGACTTGTACTGGGAGCAGGCACATTGCTGCACAGCTTGCTCCCCTTGTTTGGTGACCCACTGCAAACCACAGTGGGGGACTGGTTCTGCATGGATCATGTAGGGAATCCAGCCTAGCCTGCATGTCTTATGCCAGGATACAGCTCCTGTTCTTAAGAGCTGCTTTCCTACCTCTTTCCCCAGTGGAGGCATCACCCCCATCTAGGGGAATATCAGACCCTGGGGTTTTACTACTGTCGTGCAGCTTCTCGCTGCTTATTGTCAGCTGAGCTCTTCATGACTCAGTCGCTCAGGTGCTTTTTCTTTTGCCTCCTGCTCATGGTCGGAGAAGGGAGTCAGGATCCGCTGGCACTTCCAGTGACACGGGCACTTCGCTGAGCCCCTCGCCTCCCCGGCGCTTGTGCAGCAGGGTGGAATGACGGGTTTGCTTTGCGGTGTGCTGGCAGTGATTGAGAATCATCCTGTGCTAATCCATATAAATTCTGTTAATCGTGGATTTAATCTTTTAATCATGCAGTAATTAAATTACATGCCAGTCAGTTAGAGCCACATTAATGGGACATGTGAGGTTTGCTTTCCCCGCACACTTGGGTAGCAGTCGGAAGATGGAGGAAGGGCAGCTTGAAAGGGAGATTTGGGTTCCTTCCCCTGCTTTGCTGCTGGGGACAGGGAGTCCAGAGCAAAGTTGCTCCCCTCTCTGCTTCATCTTCCCTTATGACCGTTCCTGTCATCTCTCACCCCGAGCTTAGCATTAGCTTCTCAGAGCAGAGACCTATGGTCACCTAGTACAGAAAGGCTGGGGCCTCTAGATACTACCGCAGTGTAACAAATATCCCAGCCTTAAGGGAGAGCTGGTATATTCCTCTTAGACTCTGCCACCATGGGAAGCCTGTAGCTTAAGGAAATACACAGGCTTAAAATAGCTGAGCAGGATGCCACCAGCTCTGGTCAGTTCTGCATGGGGGACCATCACTTCTTAGCCCCTCTACAGCTCGCTGGCATTTCAGTCTCTGCAATGCTGATGCTTTCCCAGTATGAAGGAAGTAGTAATCCCCAAGGAATTAGGAAGTAATCACTACAAATTAGAATTGTATGAAACATTGACTCGATTCACGTGTCCTAGCCATGCTGCGTGATAGTCTCAGCTGGCTTGTGTGCTGTCAGAGGTATTGTCTTCTGCTGGGAAGCAGGAAGGCTTGATGGCACAAAGGTGAAATGAAATGCAGGGAGAGCACATGGTGCGTGACACAGTGGATAGACAGGGAGCCCAGCTCTTTGCCAGCTCATAGTACACATTAAGAGCTCCTTTGCGCACAAACGCAGACTTCCAGCTAATATGCCCCCTGGTTTGGGTCACTATTTGATGCTGATCGGGTATATTCTTAGGTATGACAGTGACAGAAGCTATAGGCATCACAGCGCTGTTATCTATAGTGCAGCAGCATAGAGAACCCATAACATATGGTGCCTGGTGCTGTACAAATGTCCCCTAAGAGTGTGAATAGAAACAATTATACCAGTCCATTGTGGGTCATACTGAATCAAAGGGTTCAGTCCTGTACTGGTATAAGCAGAACAAAACTCCTGTAGCTTTTTCAACTGGTTTCACTCAGGTGAAGTTGCGGTGGTTAAGCTCCACATATGTCAGTATAGGACTGGACAGATGGAATAGATCCATTCAGCTGAAGTGCATGGTTACTAGATCCATTTACACATCTGTGCATGGGGCAGTAAGATTCTTCCCCCCTTCCCAGCCCCCTGCTTTGTAAAGAGTTTACATTTACAACTAGACAAGGAGCTAATGCTCCAACCATTGCATGCTTACAGGGAAGCTCGCTCCATGAACTGGGAATTGCTTGAGTCTCCCATAGCAGCTGAGTGAATGGAGTCAGACCTTTTGCCTGTGGTAGAGGCTCATGGTTGCAGATCCAGTCACGAGTTTGATTCCCTTATGCTGACAATCCCCCTGAGAGCACTGATTTTTGGAAGGAGCACAAGGGGAAATGAAAAGTGCAGAGGAGTGAAGCAACAAGTGTGCCAGTGCCATCCAAGACATACCTCAAGTTTGTCATGAGATAAAGGAAGTATGTAGAGAGCTGATCATTGCAAAGATGGGCCTCCATTCCAGGATGCCCAATTCCCAGCCCAGTGCCTGGTACGCTAGACCAGTGACTCTCCACTGCAGGACTTAAAGGTAGCTGGCAATAACCTTGCCGTTCAGGTACTTTCCAAAATGTGCACTAAGCCAACATCTTGATCACTGCCAAGCTCTTACTAAAGAGAGAGATGCTGGGCTATCCCTATCCCAAGTTGCCTCTTCCTTAAGGTGAAGACAATGAAGATGTTAATGGACCCCTACATGCTGCGTTCATGTCTCTCTTTTTTTTTTTCTTCTTATTTTTCCCTTGTCTGGCTGTAACAAAGATCAGTCCATGAAAGTCTTCACCAATAAAAGGATTGGCATAGCCTGAAAACTTACCCTGTTGCAAGGCAGGGGTCTGTGGGGCGGGCAGTGCCAAGTTTCCTAAATGACGCGTTCTCCTCAAAGGTCGCCGTGTTCTTGGCTTGTGTTATTCTCTACTGCATGCTGCTGTCTTGGAAAGCTAGAGAGGACCTGGCTTAATGTTTTGCAACTCATCTCCCTCAAATGGGTCCAGGCCAAGCCTTGTTTTCAAGTGCTGCAACATGTTTCACGTCCAGATGTGAATCCTGTTGGAGCCAGACTGGGCCAGAAACCTTCCACAAGCATTACTCGGGGTGGCACCGACAGGTCTCGGCTGTTGTGTGCTGCACAACCAAACCAAAGGTCCTATCTTGAAGCCTTCCCATTCTGGGATGGGAGAATGGTACGCCACTGTGTAGACAACCAGACAGTGCAATAAGGAGAAGGCACATCCCAAAGCTCCTTTTCCTGAAGACTCGCTGAACCCCAAAGCCACGGGGGACCATGCACTGGTTATTTCAGGAACTTGTGACTTTTCCATACCACTTCCTTCTACTTCCCTCAGCTTCACTTGCCCTTGTTCACCCGGCTGAATGGTAACATATGTTTAAATTGCTTTGCCTTGTTAATACCAATTAATGTCGTATCAGAAGCGCACTACCAGCTTAATCTTTGGGGTGGGGAGGGGAAGAATAGAAACCAGCTACTAGGTGGAGAGAATCTGGCTTTGGGATTGTGACAATTACTGTACTTAATTTTTTTAACATTAAGAGCCAAACAGGGACATGTATTTAATTCATTAAAACAGTGTGAAGCAGCTCCCGTCATCCCAATACAGTTAATCGGTGCTCTATAGAGAAGGATGGGGAAATAAGTGTCTCCTAATGAAAGGGTCCCTGTAAGGTCAGTCTGCCGCTTGTTAGCTAATCGGAGACTTATTTGTTTTGCAAATTGCTCTCCCGTTCTGAACTGCTGTGCAGTAATTTCCATGGCGGGGAAGCGGGAGAGAGTTCACAGGGCTGTTTTTGAAGCCCTCAATCTGTCATTGGGAGGAGGATAAAAATAGAATGGAAAAGAAAAGGAGCGCGCTGTCGGTTTTGTTCCAGGCAATGCAGTCATATTTTCCACGGCTGGAGATCTAAAGGATGAACGATGGTTGGCGGGTCCTGTCTTCCTGGACAAACGCATAGTCTTGTGTGTGAGCTCTGGGCTCGGGGAGCAAACGAGATGAGTAATCCCTAGCTCTTATCTCGCGCATCCCTTCGGGATCTCGAAGCACTTCAAAAAGAAGGTCACTATCATTATCCATGTCCTACGGATGGAGAGAGGAACCAAGGAGGGCGGCTTGTCCACAAGGCAGTTGGCAGGCAAAGAATCTGGGTCTGACTCAAGTGCCAGTCCATTTTTTTGCATACGGATGCATCGGTCTTGCTCTCCTGGGTGACTTATAATGGTGCCCAGAGGCCCAGTCGGGCTTCCAGTTTGCTGGACGCAAGAAATAGTCTTGCTGGGGTGAAAAAAGCTAATCTAAGGGAAGAGGGGAGAAAATATGAGTATGACGTGCCATTAGAGGAGTGGAGGCAGTTGTATGACCGAGCAGCGATCAGGAAAATGAGGCTACCGCACTGGAGTTCTCCAGGTTTGTCGGCGAAGCTTCATGAACCTCCTATCCCACGGGTGGGCAAAGGGCAGCATGACAAGGAAGGACCATGGTGAATCAAGCCAGAGCTTGAGGAGAAGCAGATCTTTGTACTGAATGGGGGATGCAGGAAAAACATGTTATTAGCAAGCAAAGTGGTTCTTGATGCTGTCTTAAGCACAGTTTCTAGCTCTGCTTTTACCCTGGGGACTGAGTCAGGGATTGAACCCTTGTTCTGACCAGATAACATCCCTCCTCCAGAGCCATGTGCCAAAACCTCTTCAGCCCACGGGCTGCACCTGCCTTTATGATAGCATAAAGGAAAGTGTCTATATTCTGCAGCATGCACTAATGTGTGTATGTGGAGCGGGGGTGAGAGCAGGAGTACGGCCTGTTCTGTATTGCAGCATCCCAGCCAAAGTTTCTAGCTTCCCCATTGACCATCAGACACTGTATGAAGGTCCCCTGAAGCCCTTCCGCTAGGAAATGTGCCCGCCGCATCCCAGCCTCCCCCACACTGCTCTCAGCTGGTGCTGTAATCTCCAGCGCGTATTCTCACCTGTCACCCGTCTCCTCCAATCGCTCTTACTTTTGCTACTGACTTGGAAAGGGCACCTGCATCGTTAGTTCTCCTTTTTAAAAAAGCCTTTTCATTAGAAGCGTTTGTAGCAGGAACGGCACTGGTCTGGCCGAGCTCTCGCATCCAGCAGGCAGGCAGAAATGCCAAGCTAACTCTCAGAGGAGGAAATTCATACCTGTGTTGGGCCTGGGCATTGCTTGAGTCCCAGGGCGCTTGTAGACATGATGAAAATTGCCCATTTTTTGCAGTTTAATTGCATCACACTATGTACATACGGGTTTTTTTGCGATTTAAATGAGTTTGTTATGTTGCAAACTAAATCACATCTGCATGCAGTTTAGTTTGCAACGGCGCTATTTGTAGCATTGCAGCCCTTTGACAGCTTGGCTCCCTGCCCCCCTGTTGCAGGAGAGGTGGGCTGAAGGCAGAAGTGGTGAAGGGCCTGATCCTTTTTTCTTTTTTTTTCTCCGTGGAGCCTGCCTGGGTCTCCCACAGCCCCTGAGCTGCGGGGGGCCCCAGTCCTTCCCTCCATGATGGCAGCACCCGCCAGGGCTGCCCGGGCAGGCTGCTAGCGGGGTGGATCCTGCCCCAGCTCAGGGAACAATTGGATCGGAGCTGAGGCAGCACCTGCCCATTTGCCGTCCGCTTGGGTGGCCGCTGTGGGTGCTGCCACCGTGGAGGGAAGGATTGGGGCCTCTCACAGCTCAGAGCTTGCTGGCAGCTCACCCCCCAGCCATGGGAGATACATGTGTAAGCACCCCCAGAGACTCACAGAGCTGTCTACACTACAGCTCCCAAAGGAGGACCTGAGTAGTAGCAGATGTGTGGATGGGGGTGTAGGGGAGTGGCTAGGCTAGCCACAACTCGATAGACTGGATCTGGTTTATCATCTTTATGCTTCAAAAAGAAGCCCTGAAGTGACCATATGGAGGCCATCCTCAGTCCTACAGTGTAAAAATGGCAGCCAGAAAGCTCTCTGGTGCAGAGCCAGAAGGGGCCCATGGGAAGCCATGCATAAGTTAGCGCAGCCCTGAGGTCACTCTAACTTGCAGCAAAGTGGTGTACCTCCCCAGGACACAGGAATACAGACATAACCTCAAGCTGCCTTAGTTTCCATGTCAACATTTCCAAACATAATGAGGCTGTGGCAGAACTTGGAACCGAAGTCTGATCTGTTCAAGCCTAGTCCTATTCCTAACTGCTAGCCCATGCCTCCCTCCTAATGGCTCCGCACGGAGTCGGTGCCAAGGGGAGCACCTTTCAGCATCGCTAACAGCTGTTCCAGCGAGTCTCTTTGGGCAGGGGGTGACCCCTGAAAGCAACTGAATGTGCAATAAGGCTGTGAGGTCAGCAGCCAAGTCATGCTTGTCTCCCCTAGTATTTTGGGCTTCGGGTTTTTCTCTCCCTTTTATGCAGTTGCTTGCATCCAGCTGACATAGACTCTCACTGCCAAGATAAGGCCTGGGGGTGTGCTTTGCTTCCTATCATCCACATTCCCATCACTTGTAACCACTTCCACGTGGCCAGCAGGAGTTTCCAAAGCATGAACAGGACTGACGCCTGGCAGGGGATAAAGTCCTGCCTGGTATCCTGCAATGCGACCTAGTCGTTCTACCACAACCACCCTGAAGAGCTGCTCTCACAGACACTACCAACTGGGCAACATCTTGGTGACAAGGGCACTGCTGAAGCTTGTGTTCTTCACCCCTAACTCTTGCCTTGGCCACAAACACTGCTGCTAGCTGGAAATATTTCTCTGCAGTCTCTCTCAGGCCTGCCCCAAGCTGCTCAGCTCTTATGTTATAGGCCAGCTCCATTCCCTGCAAGCTCTTTATGCCCCTTGGACTATCTCTTCCCAACAGAACGCTGCACCTATAACCCTCTTGTCTGCAAGTTCCCACCTGCCGATTTTGCTGGCACATGTCTCTGTTACGAGCCTTGGGTCTGGTCCAGGGTTTTCCGGAAAGTCCATCTTTCATCTTGCACATGAACAGATTGCTCTTTCTGTGGTTTTATCTTCACAGATTTAATAAGCTGCCGAGTAGGCGAGCCCTGGCCACAGCCTGATGAGCAGACCCAACAGATGTGGGCTCACCAGGGACAGGAGCCCTCTTTAGTAATGAATGAAGAGTTTACAATCCCAGCAGATGTTGTGCCCAGGGCACTGGCGATCTCCTGATGACTCCACTGATGAATGCTTTGGTTCCTCTGCCACGCTGCATCTGTTAGCAGCTATACTGAGCCTCCACCCGGTCCTGACATCCAGCAACAGGGCATCCCCTCTCTTCTTTCTCCCGCCCCAGCCCCCTTCTCCCCACTCCTTCCCAATGCCTAACATACCCCCATACATTTCCAAAGCAGTTCCTGGGCCTGCTTCATGCACTCTGCTATGCTGAGCAATGAAAGCTTCCAGGGGTCCATCTGCTCCCCGCCCTGCTTCTAGGGGCTGCTAGGCATGCACATGGCAAGGGACTGTGCATTGGTGCAGGTCCCTGCGCTCTCTAACCAGGTTCAGCTGACCCCTGCCTCTCCCAACTGGCCGCCGTCTATAGCAGGTTGCTTTGTTCTTGCCTTCTTCATGGCTTGGGAGGGGGACGCTGTGTTTGCACAAGTGAGAGGATGCAGGGTGAAAGGGTAGGAAGGCATCTGCTGCTGAGAACCCTTAGGAGAGAGAAAGCAGGGAGAGAGTCCAGGCAGCACTGAGGTCTCTTGTTTCCCCAGGAGACCTCGCACTGAGTGGGAGAGGGGACCAACGATGGAGTCTTCCTTCGTCCTGTGCTGTTTCGTTTGCAATTATAAATCAGGCCACTTCCCTTTGCGCTGATGAGCAGCGTGACTTCCTGCTTCTGTCCTCATATGTGATGTGAGATGCATATACTCCCACCACAGATGGGCAGGGGTCGCTGCATTTCAAACTCTTGCTGTTGAAGCATGAGTCTCAGTTGCTACATTTTTTCCCCCTTAAAATCCCAGCTATTTTAATCAGAGGATAAAGAGAAATTCCCAGCATTGAGTTAACTAATGATGTGGAAGGATAACCTTTGTGGCTGAAAAAAAGCCTGAAAACGTTACCTTGAGCACACTCTGAAGCAGAAGGCCTACAAAGAGAACCCCAAATTCACAACTGGACCAAAACCCCCCTGATAATCTCATGATTTCTGGAGGTCTGGACTATGACTTCAGTGTATTTTGGGTGACAAGAAGGGTTGACTTCTGTTTTGCTCTTATTAGAAACTCAAGGCCTCCCAGTTCCTATCAAGATTGCACGTGAAAGCCTCTCTCTTCATGCCAGGATCTGTTTAAGAACCCTTCACCCCTCCCTTATTTTTTTTTCCTTTTACAAATATAGATGTGGAAATAAACTACATGACAGCATGTCCCTTTAAATCATGATCCAGAGTCATCCCCTGGTACCCTAACAAATGCAAGAAGTAGCAGTTTATTAGATCACTTCTCATCCTGATGTCTGCTTTCAGCATCTTTTTCTTTTCCCTCTCTCTGACTCTCGTGAAATCTAATAGTTAAAATTCCCAGGGCTTATCTGTGCATTGGGAAGCAACTGAGGTTCTCTTTGGAAGCAGGAGGGGGAAGAAAGTCCGCTGTTTTTAAAGTAAAAGGGAGAAGGGTTATGTGTAAATGAGGGCTGTCATCCTTTCCTTCTCAATTCATCAGCCTCAGTTTAGCATTCCCTTTCTTTAGGATGCATGTGAACCGAGGGCCCGATGGCTGTCAGTGCTCATTCTGCTCAGATTCTTAGTCATAAAGCACAAGCAAGGAATGCAAAACTTCAGCCCCCGTGCTCCCATCCCCAGCTCCTCTACGGAAAGCTGTTCCTCAGTGCTGGCTCAGTGCCCTGGGCATGAAACAGTGGGAGGGTCTTTGATGGGGATATTCAAACCAGGGAATTGGACGCCCTGCGTTCTGCTTTGAAATCTGTTGCCCAGTCCTCGCCATGATGGGGAAGTCATGACTGCATAGCTCCCACTCCTGCCTGTAATACTATGAATCTCTTGGAGATCAACTATCCACGCACCCTGAGAGCTCTGAAGTCATGGGCCCTCGAGGGCTTTATTTTTCTCTTCTCAGTTTTTTCTCTCCTGTACCTATCAAATATCCAACTAAACGGCCACTCTGTGTAGGCAGGACCAGTAATTCTTCTACTTTGTGAAATAACAGGGATCCTAAATGCAGACATGGCGGGTCCCAACAAGTCTGAGAGGGAGAGCTCAGTGGGCCAATTTAAGGGAAGCAAAGCTCGGGGAAGGGAGCATGGCCTGGACATTACAACACGACTCAGGGTAGGTTCACCAAGATCCTAACCCCCAAGGAACCAGCAAGGAGCTACCTGGTGCCAGCAAACGCTCCCTCTTGTCTGCAGGCATGTTCATTCTGCTTCACATCCTAAAGCAGGAAGAGCTATTGATGGCCCTCTCATGACTTCCACGACTATAGTGCATGGCCACCTTGCAGTCTTCTTTGTGACGTGTCCCCAAAACATGTTGCAAAGGGAAGGTGGTGATATTGTCCCTGTCTTTACAAATGCCAAGTAGCCAAGGGACTTGTTCACATTGATGTCATAGAGTTGTCCAAATGTTGTGGCGAAGAAAGCCCTTGAAAGCAAGTTCCCCAGGTCCTGGGCTTGCTCCCTAAACACTCAACTAGCTTTCTTTCATAATGGATATCTCCTCCATTATCAGTGTTTATCGTAGCTAATCAGATCATGACTGTTTATTCCTTTACATGCTTAATCCTTTCTTGTTGCTCATGCTGAGCTGTTGGCCTCTGGTGTAGCTTGTCATGCTGAGCTCTGTAGGTTAATTATGTGTTAGAAGCATTTGACCCCCTAGGAGCTGTGAAATATCTTGGTAATATTTGACAGAAAGGGCCATGGCAAACAAAGTGTTATCAGTCAAGAGAAGGGTACTTCAGTGACATAAAGAAAACCCCATGACAGCAGTGACTTACCCTTCCTCACTTCCCAGATAACTGTAGATGAGCCATGGCTGGATCAGCAGTTAACAGCTAACAGATCTAACCCTTTGAGTTAGAATAATCATTCTGTTGTTTCACTCGGATTCAAACCAGTAAATTAATTTCTCCCACGGCTCGGGGAGAACAAAATCTTTAGATGAAAATGATTCTGCTCATGTAGATTTCCCTGTCTCCTTAGGGTTGGTTTTGGTTTTCCGCAGGCCTGAAAGGGAGGGGGCGATCTTCTAAGGGAAGCCTTTTTATCGTCTTCACTTCATTTTCCTGCAAAGACTCCAAGGGGAGATGAATAATGAGATGGGAAGCTATTTTCCATGAGACAGACCATATGTTTATTTCTGCTAAGTTCTTCAGTCTCATTTCCCCATGTAACAAGCAATTTGAGTGCCTTCCTCGGAGGCAAAAGCGAGAATGCGTCAGCTTTGGCAATCGGGATGATCCTCTTCTCCCTTTCACCCGGGAGTTGCGGCATGGAAAAGTTGGCGAGAGGAGTGGGACTTTGAAGAGCGCTTGACTTCACGGCTCCTTGCACAACAAGGAACATCGATAATGCTCTTGACTGAGACAACCACACTTCAAAACACATCGCTTGTCATTTGCTTGAGATAGCTAAACACCTCGGCTTCAGTACCTGCCACATACACCATGTAGCATGTCAGAGGGTAGAGAGGTTACTGTGATGCTGGGCGGGGGGCTGGGGGTTTCTGTGTCTTTGGGAGGGTATCTGAGCACTGATTCTGGGAACAGAAGACTTCCATTGACTTCAGAGTGGCTGTCAACATCATCCTTACCTTTGGAGAGCAGCAAATGTGGAATTTGCTTGTGGTTATGTGCTGAAATCTAGGGTAGAAGAATAAATAGCTCTTTGGCATTTCTGTAGCAGCTTCATCGGTCATCAAAAAAAAATGGAGGTCCCAGTCCTATGTGGAAACTCCATGAAAATGGGCAAGGGCAGGTGGGGCCTCATTATTTAAGTCTCTTGCTCAGCCCATTGCGTAGTTGGATCATTACCCTTATTCTACCACAGGAAAAACTTCTTCATGGTAAGGGTGGCCAAAATTTGGAATGGACTTCCATGGGATGTGTTGCTTAAGAGCAGGCTGGATAGGCTTCTGGCTGGGGTCATCTGCCCAGGCAGGGGGTCGGACTCGATGATCTGTTGAGGTCCCTTCCGACCCTACATCTATGAATCTATGGAAACCAGGGCACAACACTTGGTTCTCCTGCCCATGACTTTCTCAAGTTTCTAACAGCAAAGTTGTGGCAGAAGTGGGACTAGACCCCGAGTGTCCTGACATGTCTGCTCTATAGAGCAGCCTACGCTTACTAACATGGAAATGAGAAAGAGAGGTGATTCCTACTGTCTCTTACTTTCCTCACCAAATAAAAAGGCCCAAAGTCTAGAGAAGGCCTCCTCAATGGGCTTGGCTTCCCCAGCATTATTAAAAATGGAGGAATTTCAGCAACTATATTTATGTGCATGAGAGAAAGGGAAGCAACTAGATTAATTTTAAAAGGTTGTATTGATTGTAGTCAAGCATGAACCTAAGGCAAGGAGTGTTATGTAATTACCCACTTGGAGCTGTGCAGATGATAGAACCAGCTGTTTTCCTCTCCACATAGCCATTTCACTTTAGCATCTTCTCAGTGCACTGAAGCATCACCAATGTAACAGATTATTGAGCTGCATGGAGCTGTGCATCTCCAGGCTCATCAATCCTTAACTTAACGGGACAATAGGGAGGGCAGAGAGCATGATCCCTGGCCCTTAGGAGCTGGGACCCGTCTCCTTTTGAAAGGCAAAACTTCTGATCTATTAATGCACAAATCACAGGCTGGCATGGAAGCCAGTGCTGTAAAGATCAGAGAGTGAAGTAAAGGAATGAGAGGGCATGCTTGCTGTATTTTAATTCATGCAGGAGCCCTTTAGGGCTGTGGCTAACTTTTCCTTCTGGGATGCACCTTTGGTATCCAAGTTCTTCAACATAATGAAGCCAATTTTCTTGTAGCTGTACTGAACCACCACGAAGAGCATGTTAGGGGAGGCTTGGGAGCAAAGATGCCTCTTCCGGGCAATTAATATCACATTGGCTCATGTTCTAAATCCCAGCTGAAAGTCACTGTGGGCTGGGCTTGCTGCCTTAAAGAGGAAACTACCAAGGAGATGTTAAGTGCTATCCATCTCATTGAAACCTAATGGGAGGTCTGTTGGCCGCTTCTGGAGGAGCAGGAACATGCCTGGGGCCGCACTTGTGCACAGATAATTTATTTGTCTGACTCTACAAAGAGAGAAAGCATTAGGGCAGGTTTGGTGTCAATGCCAAGACACAGAGAGAGTTTTCTAAACTCAAATGAAATGGGAGGAATAGCAAAAACACCTCAACCTGACAAGGAACAGCTGGTCAAAGTGACTGTCCAAGGCAGAAGAGAGGCCATAGCCAAAAGTGGAGGTGCTACCTCAGTCCTATACCAACTCAGGGTCCTACATCTTGTAATAGGAAGGCATTGGTTGCATAGTTTCATAGTTGGTTGGGTCAGAAGGGACCTGAGCAGATCATCTAGTCCGACCCCCTGCCATGGCAGGAAAGAGTACTGGGGTCAAACGACCCCAGCAAGGTGTACATCTAGCCTCCTCTTAAAGACCCCCAGGGTAGGAAACAGCGCCACTTCTCTTGGAAGTTGGTTCCAGATCCTAGCCGCCCTGACCACGAAGTCACACCTCCTGATGTCTAATCTGAATCTACCCTCTGCCAGCTTGTGACCAGTATTTCTAGTCACTCCTGG
>NW_017729015.1:11819118-11859896 GCF_001723915.1 Gavialis gangeticus | reverse complement strand
ATTCCCTCAGCACTTGGGGGTGGAGATCGTCAGGACCTGCTGATTTAAATACATCCAGTCCCTCCAAAAGTTAGGAAATGTTTGTGAGGTTTTTAGGCCCGATTCTGATCTATTCCTACCATAGAAAGGCTTGGGGAAAGTGGCTTAACAGGCTAACTCAGGCTTCTCCCTTCCCTCCAGGAAACCTCTAGGTAGCTCAGAGCTGCTGAATGTGTTCCTCTCAGCCCACATCCTGTTCCTCCCATCGGGTAGGGACATGTACTCCAGCTGTCCCCATCTCCTGGAGTGGTGCCTTGGAGCCATAGGCTGCTAGAGCTAGGGAGCCAAACATTTATTTTGTGACTGCCCCTTTGCTTTGTATATAGGGGGAGTTTTATCAGCATAGGATTCCTCAGTTAGGTCCCTTGAATTTGGCAGAGCGAGGGTGTTTGGCCTTGTCTTGTTGACTGCTTCCTGGATCCCTGGTCCACAGGCCTCTTCTACTGACTCAGTGTGTGATCAGGGCGGTTTCAATTTCCTTCTTGTTCCATTGACTGAACTCACTGTCTGCCAGGTTTGAGTCTTTTTTGCAAAAACCGAATGGTGTGCAGTCTCATGGCAAAGACTCCAACATCACTGCTTTCTAGAGGATGTGGTTCAGCAGATTCCAGTCCCTAGTTGTGCATGTTCCCAGGTGGCCTAATCCCTGAAAGACTTGACTAGCTAAGGGAAGTGACCCCAGCATGTGCCGATCATCCCCCATGGCAGAAGGCAATGAGTTGCAAAGCTTTTTTGTGGCAAAGCTATTTCCATTTTCCACTTCAGCCCATAGGCTTTTATTGCTTCATGCCATGGGACTACAATTTAGGACAGGAAAGCATCCAAGTAGCAATTCATCCAGGGTGCCCAAGTCAATAGCCTTCTTGAGAAAACAGTACAGAATTTTAAAATACAGTGAGCAATCATGGCTTTACATTCACAGCCCTACCTCACTCCCCCTCCACCTAGCCTTAAGTGCCATGCTGGGTCATCACTAGTTAGACATGGACTCAGATGAATAAGCATGTCCTACTGCATTACCCCCTACTGCACTACCCCCCTGCCTAACACGATGCAGGATGACCAGGGTGAGGATGACTATATGCCCGCCATTGATGTGGATCTTGTGAGGGAGCATCTTGAGAGGCTGGACCCCCATAAATCAGCTGGTCTGGATAGGTTGCACCCAAGAGTGCTAAAGGAACTGGCAGACATCATAGCACAGCCACTGGCGAGGATATTCGAGAATTCATGGCGCTCAGACAAAGTACCTGAAGGCTGGAAGAGGGCCAATGTGGTGCCCATCTTTAAGAAAGGGAGGAAAGAAGACCCGGGAATCTACAGGCCAGTCAGTTTGACCTCAATCCCTGGGAAAATTTTGGAAAAAATGATCAAAGAAACCATTCTTGACGGGCCAACAGAAGGCAACTTTCTGAGGGATAGCCAACATGGTTTTGTTACGGGAAGGTCTTGCTTGACCAATCTCATTTCCTTCTATGATTAAGTGACATATCACCTGGACAAAAGGGAAGAGGTTGATGTCATATATTTGGACTTTAAAAAAGCCTTTGACCTGGTGTCCCATGATGTCCTCATGGAAAAATTGGCAACTGCGGCCTTGACTGCTGCACAGTCCAATGGCTGGGGAAATGGCTCCGAAGTTGGACCCAGAGACTGGTAGTTGATGGAACTGAATCAACACGGCACTCAGTGACCAGCGGCGTCCCCCAAGGTCTGGTTCTCTGACATGTATTCTTCAATGTCTTCATAAACAATCTGGACGCTGGTGTCAAAAGCGAACTGGCCAAGTTCAATGACAACACCAAATTCTGGGGAAAAGTGTCCACACTTGAGGATAGTCAGGTGATCCCAGCTGACCTCGATAGGCTTGCAAGGTGGGCGGATGAAAACCTGATGGCATTCAATATGGAGAAATGCAAAGTGCTCCACCTCGGGAATAAAAGCCCACATCATACTTATAGGCTTAGCAATGCTACACTTGCTAGCACCATGACCAAATGAGACTTGGGGGTCATGACTGACCACAAGATGAATATGAGCCACCAATGCGGTACTGCAGCTGGCAAAGCAAATAAAACTCTGGCTTGCATCTACCGATGCATCTCAAGCAAGACACAGGATGTCATCCTCCTGCTGTACTCAGTCTTGGTGAGGCCGCAGCTGGAGTACTGCGTCCAATTCTGGGCTCCACAATTTAGGAAGGACATGGAGAAGCTTGAAAGAGTCCAGAGGAGAGCCACACGCATGATCCGAGGGGAAGGGAACAGACCTTATAAAGAAAGGCTGCAAGCTATGGGACTGTTCAGCCTGGAGAAGTGCAGGCTCAGGGGGGACTTGGTGGCAGCCTATAAGTACACAAGGGGTGTGCATCAGGATCTGGGGGAACACGTGTTCACCAGAGCGCCCCAGGAGATGACAAGGTCCAACCATCACAAATTCCTGCAAGACCGTTTTAGGCTGGAATTAAGGAAAAACTTCTTCACTGTCTGAGCCCCCAAGGCCTGGAATAGACTCCCCCCAGAGGTGGTGTAAGCACCTACTCTGGACACTTTCAAGAAACATTTGGATGCTTATCTTGCTGGGATCCTTTGACCCCAGCTGACTTCCTGCCCTTTGTGCAGGGGGCTGGACCTGATCATCTCATGAGGTCTCTTCCAGCCCTAATGTCTATGAAATCTATGAAATCTGTTAATTTTTCCAGAACCTCTGGGTTTTGGTGTTTTTCATAACCACATCCTGAACTTGGCTGGCAGCCCAGCGCTGTACACAAGAGCAGCAGAGGCTCCGTTACGGGGTCATGACTTCTTGTGTAGGTCAAGGAGCTGGGTGTGCAGCTCCTCCCAGTCCATTCCTCTGTGGTCAACTGTTCTCTGACCTTGCTCGCGGGGCTCTGCTAACCTCGTGCTCCTAGAGCGCTAGGTCTCCATTACACAAGGAGAAAGTGCTTAGCCTTTATAAGAAGAGATAAGAATAGAGAACGGCAGGCAGCTAACTGTAGGCTTGGGATGAAAGGCAGCTGGCTCTAATGCTCCCCCCAACATAGGGCACTAACCCTAACCCAGCCCACTCTTCCTTCTTTTTTTTTTAGCCATAATTGGCATGCCACTCCACAGATGACTGTAGCCCAGCACCAAAGCCAGAAGCATCCAAGGCCAGGACTCCAGACTCTTCCTCAGTGGCTTTGAAGGCAGGGAGGAGAGTTTTGATCCTGTTCTTCTTCCTGCAATGGGCTGGAGAATTATTAGCCTCTGCTGAATGCATTTCTCTGACTCAGAGGTATAGGTTGTAGCTGTGTTGGTCTAAGGACATAGGCAGACACGGTTCTTTAAGTTAATCTGTTCTCTTTTATTAGACCAACTCAAACAGCTGGAAAAATTCTTCTTTGCAAGCTTTCAGGCATATACCCTTCGTCAGGCTGAGGAAGCATCTCCAGTTGGTGTGTGCTCTACCAAGCTTTCCTGGCTCAGCAAAAGGACACAGCTTGCTGCTGTGCCATTTCAGGCGGACACAGAGCCCAGTATCCCGTGGCCCACACCAAATGCTTGTTGCCACCCCCACCTCGATGTATTTTGCTCATCCTTTGTGTCTTGCTAACATCTGGCTATTCCAGCCCCTGTCATGGACCCACAGAGCCTCAAGCCCAGGGCTGGATCAAAATAGCTGGTGCCTAGGGAGAAGAGCATGTTTGAGAGTCTGTCAAGGAAACCTCCTGGAAATGGGAGTTGTTTGAAATTCCCTTTCTCTCCATTATTGAGCTGAGCACTCATGAAAACAAGGGAATCGCAAATGCATGACAGCTCAGGCAAAGACTGTAGAAGTTTCCCCCACCCAGCTCTGCCAATGCACTTTCATCTGGACCAGCAGCACTGTGGCCAACCTAGTCCTGGGGAATCCCACCATGGCTCAGTCAAGGTCTCTCCCAAGGTCCCCTACATAAACAGGCAGCATATTCCCTTCCTCTTAAACCCTTGGTCTCGTTTGAACTTGGTTGGATGATTTGTGCGCAATAGTCCAGATCTATTGGGTACAACTGCCTGTGTTTTTAAGCTCCCACGGTATAAAGGCGCAATAGCAGCACAATTATGAAGAATGGACGCATTGCTACCCCTTGCTGTTTCGTGTGGCACCTTTCTGAGGAACAGTCTGTTGGAGCCAGGAGTCTGGTCATTGGATTTATCTCCCCGCTCTGGGACAAATGAGAATTGTAGCAGCAGCAGAGGTTTTGCAATTGGATCCAAAACTTTTCCAGACTTGAGGTTGTTCAGACACTGGGGTTTGGTTCAAGACAAGCATGGAGCTGACTGATATTAAAGGGTCCTTGCTGGTTGCCTTATAGGATGGTTCTTTATGTTGCCCAAGGGCCTGGTTCTCTCACCTTTGGGGTGGATAGGAACATGATGGCACTTTCACGCTGTGCAGTCAGGCTACATGATCCTCTTTTTTGCTTTTGAAAATCAATTAGTTATTTAAACCAAAATGCATCAAAAGCAATGAGTGCTTTTTTTTTTTAATTTCCAACCGGAGATGCCTGCAAGGGGCCAGATTTTTAGAAAACACTCTCTGAAAAGGCAGCCCCTTTTAAGGGAGTCTCCATTTAGGTATGCAAATATGGAGGCTTCCAAACCACTTTGGACATCTTAGCACGCGCACACACGCACATCTGTCTTGCAGTTCCTCTGGCTTTGCCGTCGCTAATTTGAATGTGCACACACAGCATGTAGAATAGGACCTGCCATCTGCAGCAGGTGAAATCCTGTATTTATCCAGTCCCTCAGTGCCACTCATTTGAGGCTGCATTTGCTTCTCATCAGCAAAATATAACAAAATTCATTACATTGCTTAGAGACAGAGCAAGATTGTCCCAGCACTTAAAAGCTCTAAGTTATGACTCCAGCCTTAAGGGTAAAAAAATAAAAAGGAGGCTTAAGATGGGAGGTTTAATTGATGTAGTACAAAACCTTGAGTGGGTGACAGCTAGATCTGAGATAACATTAACCTAGGTTTTTATTTCTAGACTGATGTATCTTGACAAGTGGGTACTAACGGAAATGGAAACAAAACAAACACAAGCAAGTAATGATAATAGTGAATAGGCCTGAAATGGCCTCTGACAAAACGGTGAAGACACCACCACCTGTCCATGCTCTGGCTGTGCTGGTGTAACTACCACCGGTGTGGTGTTTTCAGACAAGTCTGGAATAAATGAAACTTTACTGTGCAAACTGGAACTATGTCTCCTATCCTAAGAGGTCTGGCCTAGCAGGCCAGAGAGACTTGAGCTATCAGTAGGGTGACCATATGTCCCGTTTTAGCTGGGATAGTCCTGGATTTCAGAGGCTGGTGCTAGACAGCTGTTGCAAATTATAGTGGGCATCCTAGAAGCACAAGGGCTTACGGCGCAATCTGGCTGGGAGTCAGGCTGGTGCAGAGTGCCTTGCAGGTGGGCAGGCAGGCAGGCACCACTACTTACCTGGCAAGCAGCCCTGCTCCTACTGACTTGTCAGAGCACAGGGAGGGGACACAGTGTCCCAGATTTCCGGGATGATGTCCCAGATTTCCATATGGTTGACCTATCAGGGATTAATCCTCCTGGATAAACCACTGAAGTATGACTCAACCTTCCTTCCAACTCAGTAAGAAACAGTACCCCAGCCAGGCAGAGGAGCACTCTGTAATGCTAGGCTCCCAAGTCAGAGAGTCCAAGGGCAGTGGTGAAGTATGTCCTCAGAGCTCCTTGATCTCTGAAGCTGTCTGCTAAGCCTGATCACCAGATCAAGCCCAGAGCAGGAATAACTGGATCTTGTTCTGTCTAGTGATCCCAACCTCAGCAGAGAGGCAGTAATCAGGTGGTTTGGCAACCATTGATCCATACAGATCATGGTGTGCAAGTGAAAGGTCACCCAGACCTTCAATGCATATGCCTAGGCAGGAGTACAGAGGAGTGGAGGCTGCACAGACCTTCCATCCCCCCTTTAGACCATTGAGACAGAATCCAAAGGCCAGACTGAGTCCAGACGTTTGGTGCCTCCATGGCTGTAGTTGTATAACTGTCCAGGAATTGATCCCAGGTCCTCTGCGTGGCAGACGAGGATTCTACCACTGAACCACAGGGGACTCCAGAAAGGCAGCAGAGACATGGCCTGGGTCTCCTAATGACAGTTGTATTCTGCCTTGTGAATTGTCCTTTTGGTTTCAACAGAGCAATCTGCAATTTCCATCCCAAACTGTCCTGCCATGCCATCCAGCGTAGCATTGAAATGCTAGGAAACAACCAACATCCCAGGGCAATGATTCTGTGGCCACCAATGATGGTGACTTGCATTTCAAATTTGATTTAGCTCTGGTAAGAGTTATTCCTGGTATGATGTCACTTTAATGTCAAGGGCTCCCAAAGTGCTCTGCAAGCTAGTATATAAATAGTAATACTTGGGGATCCACTCCTTTAGCTACTGAACTGCAGCAGCCTTTAGGGTGAGAGGTAACAGCTGACTCTATTGCACACTCCCCACAGCTTAGGTGTGGAAGGGAAGGAGGTTGGGCTTAATTTTTACAGCAACTTAAACTAAAGGAAACTCCCTGGTTAATTAGTGCCCAACACACTGGGTCAGAGAGAGAAAGAGAGGAAAATCTCATCCACTCCTGTATCAAATCTGAAGCTGCAAGGGAACTAAGGGGAGGTGGATTCTCAAGAAAAGTGACGTGGGTTTTATGAGTATGAGGATTCAGGAACACAATTTTCACTTGATTAAATGATGATCCTTCCCAGCAGCATAGTTTTCCTTGCATTCTGCTGCAACGTTTGGCCTTGTACCAAAGCAGGCAGAGAAGCAGTATCTACTGCGTGCTGAGCTCCACGGCACTGCACCACTCTGGGGAGGGGGGAATCCAATTTTGCAAGCAGTGGCCACATTCTCAGCCTATGTAAAGTTGGGGGTGGGCTCCTTTTCCTCCATCAGAGGACCTGACTGTACATGTGGAGGTTAATCCCTGAAAAGATGTGCTGCTGCCTTTGCTGGACCATGCTGAGTATTCAGGCAATTGTGGAGTAGGTGTGACTGAGTGAAACATCTGGGTTTCAGATGTTACAATGGGCCTTAATTCACTTCCTACTCACTCTCCATGGATCAGTCACTCAAATTTGCACAGGTCAGACTCCTATGAGAACATAGTGCTGGGACGGGCCTCCCACATCATTGAGTCCAGTCACAGGCATCTGTGTCATATGGCTCCTTTCACCAGCTTGCCAAGATCCATCTTCACCGTCATGAGCTTCCTTGCCCCCTACTCCCACTATTGGAAGGCTCTTCCAAAACCTTACTCCTCTGATGATTAGAAACCTTCTAACTTCCAGTCTAAATGTATTCATGGCCAGTTTGTATTCATTTGTTCTAGTGCCAACATTGTTCTTCAGCTTAAAAGCTCTTTTCCCTCTGTGTTGTTTATCCCCCTGATGTATTTATAGAGCGCAATCATGTCCCCTCTTGGTCTTTGTTTTTCTAGGCTAAACAAGCCAAGCTCTTTTATAGTCTCCTCTCATATGACAGGCCCTCCATTCCCCTAATTGTCCTCCTAGTCCTTCTCTGCACCTGCTCCTATTTGAATTCATCTTTCTTGCATATGTGTGACCAGAATCGCATGTGGAAATCCAGAGAGATCTCACCAGAGCCTCATTACTGCTGCCTTCTCTGCTGGAAATGCCCTCCCCAACCTTCCTCACCTTGAGTGTTGCCCCGATGTATTGGTGGCTCATTGTTGTCCCATGGCAGGCTCATGCCAATCCCCTTCACAGGGCAAGTTTGCTTAATTAGGTGGTTAATTACTCTCTAGTTTAAACAAGTTTCAGTCTTCCAGGCAGGGAGCACAAGAAGGCACCATGTGACCTTCGGTAATCCATCATTAAAGCAAACAGCTCAGGATCATTTTGCCCATAATCAGACATCTTCGGACAATGAATGTATTTGCAATGAATGTGTCTAGTTCGGTGATTCCCAGCCATAGTGGAACGGCACCCTGGGTGCTGTGAGAGCCTTTCAAGGGTGCTGCACAATGTGAGCACTGTTTGGTGTGCAAGCATGTAAGATAAACCCAGAGATATCAAATAGGAATCCATAGCATCAAAAGCCTGCTGTCCTGCTGTAGGCTTCCCGAGTTCTTTGCAACAGATGCTTTGCTCTATTACCATATTTATTTGAATATAAGATGGATTGGGGCCAGAGTCAGACCCACAGCAGCCGCCTGCCTCCTACCCCCCACTTCCCCTCTGCAGCTCCTGCCACCTCCCCACCCCACACCCCAGCTTGCTGTCACAGCTCAGCTCCAGCTGGGGCTGGGGTCTTTCCCCAGCATGGAGGACATGGAAACGCATGGAGAACATGGAGCAAATGGAGTTGGGGGTGGGATGGACTGGGGAGTTCAGGGGAAGGGGCAGAGATTTCAAAGATGAGCCACTAACAGGGTGGGGAGTGGCAGAGACTGGGGGGAATTTGGGAGGAGAGGCAGAGACTGGAGAGAGCCGGAGGTGGGGGCAGGCAGGTGGCAGAAGGGTCCTGAAGGGGAAAGACATGACTACCCCCCAATACTTAGGGGGTCCTGCAGGGGGAAGACATGACCACCCCCCAAAACTTAGATACTATACCTAGAAAATTATAGCAAATGTATAAATTTTCTAAAAATCAAATCCAATAACCAGGAGGGCTATCTTATATTTGAATAAATTACTGTTCTTTTTGTAGTCAGAATAAGAATGAAAGCTAAAAGCTGGCATTTTCTAGGGGCTTTACCTTTCTGAAAGGTAAAGAAGCACAGGTCCAGCTGGTGAAGGATGCCCAGGTTGATTTTTATATAAGACTAAACTCATCTCATTTTTGGTTCCAAAAGAACCACTCTGACTACTTCTACTTTCCATGTAATCCCCGGCAGCCTTGCATGCAAGATTTGACCAGAGACACCCCCATTTAACATGGGAGACCTCATCAGCTCCTGGTTAGAGCCATAGGTCCTGCTTTCTGCTTCACTGCTCTAAGTCACCTTGTTGCCCTCAGCCAGTATCTAAACCACAGAAGAAACAAGCTGAGGCTTGTTTCTTTTAAGGAGACACTATTGCGGGAGCAACTCCTTTCCAAGTGCTGTGACAGTCAGCCGCATTCATGGAGAACCAAAGCTGCCCTCGTCAGAAAGAGGGCCTTGTCTGATACGTGCCGGCTTTGACAAGCCCATGTCAAGAGGGTGCTCCCATGGGACCAGATTACTGGCAATGGACTTTTTTCTTCCTTTTATTTTTTTTTTCCTCCTTTTTTATTTATTTTGATTCTAATCATCAAGCCAAAAGGAAAAGGCAGGCTTTCAGCTGAGCATAATATGACATGAATTCTCCCGTGTCCATCCAAGCAGGGCCGCTGGCAGCCGGAGATGTCCATCACTCTGTGCTCTTGTGTTTCCTTCTGCCGTTCTCAGATCTTGCCCGGCAACCTGTTCCCAGGAAGCATGCCCACTTCTCCTGCCCCCTCATGCCTCCCAGCTAAGGATGAGCATATTGGATATGGTGGGGCAAGGTCCTGGAGAGACCTGAGAGGCACAGTTTGGGATCAGAAAGTTTAGTTCAGTGTTATTAAGAGCCCCCAGGGATCTTAGCCATGGCTGGGGTCTGTTGTGCTAGGTTATATGGGTACCTGGGATACCAGGCTGGGAACAAAGAGTCCTTGCTCTGAAGTCTTTACAGTCAAGAGAGTTGAGTGGGGCAAATGAGGCATGGGGGGGGATTGATTTGCCCAAATCACACAGCTGTTTGCTTGCCGAGACAAGAAGAGTCCCTATATCTCCTGGCTCCTAACCCAGTGGCTTGGCCCTGCTTCCCATGGTTTTTTTTCATATGTACTTGAAAACCATTTTCCTTTCTTTTGATGTCAACCAGTTCAGTCTGTTGAATCCATTTACACCACCTGACTTGGCCCAGGGAAAGAAACTAGTTGGAAATCTCAGCTTCGGACCCGGGGCCAAATTTTCCCCTCATGCAGCTGTTTGAGTTTAATGTGGGACCCCGCAGAGCCAATGGCTGCCTCCTTGACTCTGACCGAGGCTGGAAAATGAAGTATGGAGACATCAAGTGAGATGCCGTCCCTTATTGCATGCCAGACATGAATGCCGGCATGGAAAGCTGGGCGCTTGGAAGAAAGCCCAGCACCTGGGCCCAGCCCACCTGCTCCCCGTGTCTTGGGAGGATGGGTGAGTTCAGAAAGGCACCTGCCCTCTCCAGAGAAACACGCGCAGGAGCAGTAATGCCAGGCCAGAGGGTGCAGGGGATGAGGAGAGGCTCACCTGTTTCCAAAGGTCTTTTCTCTCCCTCTTACTCGCTCGCATCCATCCGTTCCTGCGGAGCCCCACGGGAGCTTTCCCATCATCTGCAAACGTCAGACAGGAGCTGTGATGAGCCCGTCCCCCTTTTTCACCTCAGCTCTTTAGAGAGAAATGAAAGGCTCTGAGCAATGTGAACGGGGGAGAGACAGACACTGGAGTCTCCTCCAAATGTCATTTCCTGGTGTATGAATGTCCTCATAAATACGGGCTGTGGAATAAGCTCTCTCTGGCTATGCCGGAGGGCTGCATAGCAGCCTTCGCAGCCGGGGCAGGCCAGAGGAAGGCAGAGCAATAACTTGACCTTTGTGAAATGTCCAGTATGTTTATAACTGTTTTATTGACTCTGTGGCCTCATGGCTGAGTGGCACTTGTCGTCTGCTGTGATCTGAGCTCCTTGTTCGAGGGCCTGAGGTCCTTGCAGGGGGGAGAAGGAATGAGACGTTATGTTTCTTATAAAGAAAGTGCAGGAGGTGAAATCTGGTTTGAAGGGAGCGGAGCTACGTCGGGACTTGCCCTGCAGCTGCCCAGCTTGCGTTGAGCCCTCCTGGGATGTCAGCCTTGGGGAAGAAGTGTCTACGGATGGAGCAAGACTCAGTGCTGGTGACTGAAGGCGACTGCTCTGCCTTCTGAGTCGGCAGCACCTCTCCGAGGTCTTTGAGAGCTGCTATATGCAATAAGAGCCTAAGTCCCTTTGGTCATTATGGACTCTTGGTATTGACATGTTTTCCTTATATTGAGCTAGCTGTGTGGGGGATGGCTTTGAGCAGTGAGCCTTCCTTCCTGTAGGCATGGGTGTATTGAGAGAGCAGAGCTGTGATGCGGGTGTGGACCAGAGCTCAGGCCAAATTGCAACACCCACACCTGTAGTCATGGAGTCCAAATTTGGAAGGGTCACAGGGATCATCTACCCCAATCCCACTGCCTTGTTGGAGCAGACAGCAGGTACACGTGCCCCCAAAGAGCCCCACTGCACCAGGAGCTTTCTCACCCCAGGTATCTACCTGCTTAGCATGGGTCTATAGCACCCATCTGTAGCAGGCAGAAAATTCCCTGGAGCCAAAATAGTGGCTGACCCTCTGTCACCTGGTCGGCAGGAGTCTTATGTAGCAGCTAGAAAGTCAGGTGTCCCCCAGGATCTGAGCCCTGACTATTGCTGCAGGGAGGGAGGGAGGGAAAAAGTCCATGGAGATGTGAGTGGGGCTCTTTTGAAAATGAGGTGAGAGGGTCCCATATCTCTGTACTGAGCCCCTTTGCTTTCAAGCAGCCTGGTCTAGCTCTAGAGAAAGCTGCCTCCTGCCTTTTTCTGGTGCTAGGTCAAAGGGTATGGCAGGCCATGGCTCCGCTGGGAATGCGTGTGGTCAGCTAGTAGATGCAGAGGGTGGGAATCAGAAATCTTGGCCGTGGAGGGATTGCGATCTAGGGGTCAGGGCAGATGACAGGACTCCTGGGTTCTCTTTCTGGTACTGACCACCAGCTCTGCAGCTGTGAATAAGCCTCCCTTTCTTCCCCTGGTCTGTCTAACCCATCAGCCTAATTATACCTGTCCTATTTCTGAGGACCATCGTAGGGGCACATTGATGAATGCTGATGTAGCGCTTTCAGCTCCCCGGTGAAAAGGAAAGGTCCATCCTTCTAGCTATAATCCAAAGAGCAGAGGGAATCCCGTCCCTGGGGCTGGTCCACGCGCTCCGAGGAGGCCAGCGAGGAGGTGCAGAGAGGAGCAGCAGGGCCTCTCTCCTCTCCGCAGGATTGCTCTTTTGAGCATGCAACCTGTGGCTTCTCATCCTTCTTGCTCACAGCGTGCCGGCTCTTGGGAGAGGTGAGATGTGCTATGAAGAGCTGGGAATCTGGGATTGGCTCCAATGGCGAAGCTCCTGTGTAAAAGCCTGTTAAACCTTCTTCTGCTGGTTTTGTTCCTCACCATCATCTCAGTGCTGCCCCCTTGCCCCGTATACCCAGAAGGGGCATGTGTATCAGGGCGTGGGGGATTCTTAGCACCCAGCAGCAGAGAGGAAGAACACCAGTCCTCAGAGCAAGACGAGATCAGCTGTTCCTTTCAGCAGGGATGGAGGATGATGGATTGACTAAATATTCACTTCATTAACTGTCATTTGTCCCATTGTGTTTGATGCACATCCCCACACCGGTGCCTAATGACTGCTATGGAGTCAGCTAGATTAATAGAGAGATGCTGAAGCGTTGCTCTGGCCTTGCAGAAACCCAAGGAAAAAAACAGTGGCTGGATGCAGGCATTCAAGGTAAGGGAGTGGGATCAGGGATGTGCCAGATGAAGGGATGGTCTGAATGTGTGGTAATTGCAACATGGACACATGCATGCCTTGATGTTAGGGTGTTTACACACCCTTACGGCACTTGGCTAATCTGGGGAGGGTCTCTCTCCCACTGACAGTCTCCCCCCTCCCTGCCACCCATTCTATCCTAGATCCAGGAGTCCCATCCCAATACATTTTCATCAAAATTGGTATATTCCCGTCAGCGGTTTGGTCTCAGTAGACTGGCATTTTCCAATGGAAAACCACGTAGTTGAAAAATCCCCAGCCAGCTCCAACTCAAGGGGACATCATCCTTCCATTTTACTGCATGCAACCTTGACTTATGACTTCTCATGACCAGGTAGGGCCATTGGTAAAAGGAGTAGACCACTTCCTAGTTGCATGGACTTCCACTGTTGTTGGCTACAGGAGCTGGTATGATTTATCCCTACCGGCCATATGGGGCACTAGGCTTTGTCCTTTTTGCTCATCTGAATGCCCTGAGGGTCAGAGATGACGTGCATCAGCAGTTGTGTAGGGCAAGCCTGGGGGTAGAAGAACAGGGAGTGCTGCAGGTCAGGATTTGGGGACAGCAGCAGACCTCTGTGGTCTGGGACTGAAATAACAGAGGGTGGCCAGGACTGGCAAACAGGGTACACTCCAGCACAAGCCAAATTCCCGGTAGTGGGGAGCACTCTTTGCTTCGTGTATGTCTGTGGTGTAGCTGCTGAGCTCAGTCCTTCTGAAGTGCCTTGCCTTCGAAAGCTTTCACTCCTGGCCAGTGTCCATTAAAGAAACAGGAAAGAAAGACAGACTCCCAGAGGAGGTGAGTAGACATAGGGCAGCCCCTGTGCAGGAAGAATTAGGAGGAAAGCGGGGAGCTGTAGATGCCCAGGTGCATCATAAAGAAGCTTTGCCAAGTGCCCACTGGATCTTGTAGTATTGTTGGTCAAAGTTTATTGTTAACCACTATTGTGTTGCTGCTTCTGAGGATGCATCCCCTGTTTTACCTCCTTAGTATTCAAATAGTCTGTGTTTCCCTGGATATTTTTTTTTATCAACTGCACAGAAAATACATGGCAGGCCAAGAACTGATACCGCTCTAGCTGGGTTGATGGAGAGCGTTCAGAGCAGACAGCTGAGTTCATTGTTTTACAGATGTGCAGACACTTGCAGCTGCCGTGACTCTCAGTGTAGAATGAGGGAAAGACAAAGCAAGAATGAACAGAAGTAACATCTCCATGCGAGAGCAGAGGTGCATGCATGCGTGTGTGTGTGCACATCTGAGAATCAAGCTAAGCACAAAAGTCTATCTCAAAGGAGGTTTAGGCTCCTAACTCCCTTCTCTGGCCTATGGTGGCTGCCTCTCAAAAGACAGCAGAGTTTTTAAACTTGCAATGCCAAGCAAACAGGCCAGACAATTATCAAGTCTTGCACTCTGCGCCCATACTGCACTTCAGCCAGGTATGAGCACATGCCTAATTTTAAGCACAGGAATAAGTCCATGGACTTCAGTTGCTTGAAGTTTAGGCATGCACTTCCCAAAGCATTGGGTGTGCCTCTCCCCATGGGAGGCACAAGTCAGAGGCATGGACAAAGCTCTCTGTCACACAGCCATCTCCGCTTGCATTTCTTGTTACAATGAGGCTCAGGTTATGATTGTTGCAAAGGAAGCTTTAGTGATTACAGCTAGATCACAACCAAAGCCATGGGGTCTGCCTGAGGTTTCTGAGAATCCAAAAGACTAGGCCAAAGCGATTTGACCTGCTGCCTCCTGATCACTATGTGCCTGGGCAGAGGAACAATCGATGTTTTGCCTGTCCTGCTCATGACCTGTCTTAACAATGGCCAGATGTAATATCAAGGAGATTCATGTCCCTAAGTATAGGGCAAGCTTCTGCAGAGGGTGCGAAGCACCGGCTGAGGCAGGCAGACACAGGGGACATTTCTATTCAGCTGTGTAGGCCTCCATCAGGGTGGCAGTGGGGAGCCATTAAGACCATGTTCTTGAAGCTGGCTTCAGCTTTCCAAATGTTTTGGAGGCTTACAGCTTCTTAAGTCAGCTCATGGGGATGCACAAGATAGGGCCGCATCCCCTACAGATCACAGGGTGGGTTTGAAAATATTGCAGCGGATCTTACCTGGAAGAGGTGGAGAGGAAAGGCGTAGTCCTGCAGTGTCGTGTCCAAGTCTCTATTCCAGAATGCAGCAGGGCTTTGAAACGTCTCGGGGACTGAAGGCTCTGCCCGGATTTCGTGGGCTGGGTCCAACGTTGTGACATCTGTTTGCAGCTGCTATGGGGGGAAGGCATGTTCTGACTCGGTTTGGGATGAGAGGCAGTGAAGGGCCATGTGGCTGTGTGCCTGTCTGGGCAAGGCACGGTGCAGGAGACAAAATGCAGGGATCAGCTTAGCTTAGTAGGAGCCAGAAGTTGATTTGGAAAAATGCAGAGGAGAAGCCCCCTTCCCCTTGAGCCAAGCCTAGCAGGGAGCTGGCTGGTGATGAGAAGAACGCAAAAGAGCAGGACATCCTCTAATCCAGCTTCTGCAAACAGTCATGGGCCCTGACCTCGTGTATATGGATCGGCAGCGACTGGGACAAGAGCATTTAAGAGCCTGTTAATTAAGTGGGAATGCATGAGAAAACTTACGGTGTGCCCCCTGGTCTATTGCTTTTGCTCTGTAGCTCGCGCCCCCCAGCCAGGGGCTGTCATTCAGATGGCAACGTCTCTGCCTCTTCCTGCGGGCCCCTGCAGCTCCCAGCACCCTGCACCCCAATCTGCACAGAGCCTTTGGGTGGCACCGAGTGTGTGTTAATGTCCAGGCAGTGAGAAAGAGAGAGAGAGATGTAGACATGTGGATAGACAGACAGATAAATAGCTCATGGTAGGTTGATCATGAGAGAGTGATTTATCCAGGGAGTATGAAATAGATAGATAGATACATGCTGGGGGTATGAAAGGGGCAGGCAGAGAGTGAGGTCCAGGTTAACGGATGCAAGGATGGCTGAAGGAGACCCCAGTGACCCCCAGCAAGACTTCTTCAAGGTGTTGTCACTCCTGGGCAAAAGGGGCATGAGGGGAGCAGGCAGAGCCGGTGTGGGGGGACACAGGCGTGAAAGTCACATCTCCTTTCTCTGTCCACCGCCAGGGGCTACGTAACCCCCAGACATGTGCAGTTATTAAACCCAGAGGCAAGGGGGTTAGGTGCACGGCTGTTTTCATTAGCTGCCAGCGTGGTGACAGAAGCTGCCCTTGGCTGGCAAGGCTCCCGAGGCACCGGAGAGGTGAGGAGCAGTGACACCGATGGAGGATGGGGTGGGGGAGGCAGGCGTGCTGCTTCCATCGGCCCGGCAAGGGGGTGCGTGTGCAGCGCACGTGTGTGGAATGAAAACCAACAGTGATATTTATAGGTGTAAGGGGACCGCCGGCATGTGCCGTTCCCTCCCAGCCATGTGGATTTGACAGGCTCATCCATCTACCCAGCATGCCGAGCTAGTCTCTATGCAGCGGCGGCATTACTGCCACATCCCAGAGCTATTTGGAGTCTGTCACTGCAAACACCGCCCTGTGGCTAAATTCAGACTTTGGGGTGCAGAGCTTGTCCCCGGCAGAGGCCTGCTCGGCAAGCAGTCCTCAGCTTAAGGAACATTTCAGGCCAGGTAACGGCGCGGTCGGCAGTGCGTTTGGTTACGGCATGGCCGTGGCGGCAGGTTGACTTGGGACCTGTTGGCGACCGCGCCGAGTGGTGGGTTCTTAGCTCTGATGCATGGATGGGCTTGTGCCAATGGGCTGTTTCCTGAGTGACTGGCACCTGCTGGCAGTGGAAGACATTTGCCACTCAGAAGCAGGCAGTGACATACAAGGGGATTTCAGAGCTGTTTCCCCGCTCTGCCATCACTCTTTGTCAGCTGTATCTTGGAAGCTGAGAGCCGTGGGTCCGATGCTTAGGAGGATGGAGGGTTGTGCTGGCCATCAAATGGAGATGCCACATGCCACACAACCACTCGGGGACAGTGTCTTGCCTTTCAACATCATGTGCCCTCTTTACTAGCTCACACATGGCAGCACCTGGGCAGGAAATGAGACAGCCGGGTCGTGTCGCCACTATTCCAGTAGTCCATCTGTCCATCCTCACTGCGTGCAGACGGCTGACCTGTTAACTCCAGTCTGCCATCTAGATTGTACCAGAAGGCAAAGAGGGGTCCCAAATGGGGCCCTGGAGTTGCAAGGTGGGCATCTCTTTTAAAGCAAGCCTTTTGTGGCCAGATGATCCAGGCATGCCTGGCATGGCTGTGCCTAGCCCAGTGGTGGAAAGAGTGCCTCCTGCTGAGTCTCTTCTGGCAGCGCTTGGTGAAAAGTCCCGGTTGTTTGGCCTCTCCTCTTGCCCCCTGGCTTCTTTCCTACCTAGCTTGGCGCGAGCCATTCTCTGTGATGGGCCGGCAGCGAGAAGGATCACCGAAGCAAAGCAAGCTCCCCAACAGTTAATTCTTTAGCTGCGTTCCTTTGTGTCGGAGGCCATCGATTAAAGCCTCGAAATGCCTGTGGGACTGGAACTGTAAAAGTGAGGATTGATTAGGACATGATCTATG
This sequence comes from Gavialis gangeticus, assembly GCF_001723915.1. NCBI lineage: Eukaryota > Metazoa > Chordata > Crocodylia > Gavialidae > Gavialis > Gavialis gangeticus. The sequence continues at coordinate 11,842,641 of NW_017729015.1, read as the reverse complement.
CACTGAGCATGGGCAAGGATAAGCTCCAGAGCAGATCCTGTCAGGTGTTGGGCTGGCAACCTCCAGCTGACCTCAGGCATTCAGGAGGAGGGGTAGTCTCCAACACAGGCCTCTCTGGTGTGTGCATGGGAGCCTGAGACGGATGGTGTGGACACTCCAGTGTGCTTGGGAGCACGTGCATGTGTGGTGTAAGGAAGGACAAATGGGGCTTAGTGTAAGCTGGCTTAGACCCATCACCCCTTGAGAGTCATGTAGTGTCTTGTGCCTCGGCTTCCCCATCTGCATAGCGGGTATAAGAGCATCAACCTGCTGAATGTGAAGCAGTAGGCGTGCCTGTGTGTGCAGGCACATCAGGGGTGAGCACAGTGGGATATCTGAGTGGCAAAGAAGCAGGTGTGTACATGGACAGGAATCCCACGGCCTTTCTAAGCTACCCCTGTGATCTTTCAGAGGGTGGTTGTCAACAGGCACTCATCTCCTCCTACAACCAGGTGTCTCCCCACCTGGACATGGGAGACAAGGTAGTTGTTATAGACCTAGACTTCCAAAAGGCTTTTGATTTAGTATCGCACAATATCCTCATGGGAAAACTGGAAGACTGAGCCACTCGACAGTTCAGTGGGTGGGAAACTGGCTCCAGGGGAGGACCCAGAGACTTCTCATGAATGGATCTGTGCCGTCCTGGCACTAAGTGGACAGTGGTGTCCCTCAGGGGTCTGTGCTTGGACCGGTGCTTTTCAACATCTTCATCAGTGATTTGGATATGGGGGTGAAAAGCGCGCTGGCCAAGTTTGCAGACAACACCAAGTTATGGGGCAGCATGGTCACATCAGAAGATGGGTTGCAGACACAGGTGGACCTGGACAGGCTCGAGAGTTGGGCAGACTGGAACCAGGTGAAATTTAAGGCTTCCAAGTGTAAGGTGCTCCATCTGGGGGCAAACAACCCTCGACATACATAGAGGCTTGGTGGTGACAGCTTGACTTGCACATGGCCAAAAGAGACCTAGGGCTAATGACTGACCATCGTATGAATATGAGCTGTCAGTGCGAGGCGGTGGTCATCAGGGCAAACAATATGCTGGCACGCATCAACTGATGCATCTCGTGTAACACTAAGGAGGTGATACTCCAGCGGTACTCCGCGCTGGTGAAACCGCAGCTGGAGTACTGCGTCCAGTTCTGGGCACCGCACATCAATAAGGACATGGAAAAACTTGGGAGGGTCCAGAAAAGAGCCACCCATATGATCAGGGACTTGCAAGGCAAGCCATACAAGGAAAGGCTGAGGGACTTGGGCCTCTTTAGCCTAAAGAAGAGAAGGTGGAGAGGGGACTTGATAGCGGTTTACTGCTATATCAGAGGAGTGCATCAGGGGCTCGGTGAACAACTGTTCACTAGGGCACCCCCAGGGAAGACCAAGACCACTTTAGGCTTAATACCAGGGAAAACTCCTTCACAGTCAGGGTGTCCAGACTGTGGAATAAACTCCCTGCAGGGGTGCTGCAGTCACCTACCCTGGAGGTTTTCAAGAGAAGACTGGACAGTCACCTCGCTGGGGTCACCTAACCCCAGCTGTCTTCCTGCCTAGGGCGTGGGTGCTGGACTCGATGATCTCCAAGGTCCCTTCCAGCCCCTGACAATCTATGACTCTATGAATAAAGCATGAATATTGCTCCCCTCGTTCTGAGACAAAGCCACTGTAATGCAAAGCACTCCAAAACCTCCACGGTGAAACTCGTTTGCTTACGAAAGCTCCAGTTTGCTGCTTAAGAGGAAGCTGCTCTTCTCTATTGCATTAAGGAATAATCAGTGAGATGCCATTAGTAAAGCATCCCAGGGGAAAAAAAAATCACTGAATAAACCTATGATGGGAATTGTGGGGCAGAAAGAGGGTGTAACGCATCATACAGAGCCCGCGAAATTTCAGGACTTCGTCTGTTGTTAACTAAGGTTAGTGCAATGGTTTTTTGTGGCCCCCCCACAAAAAAATACTTGCACGGCCCAGCTTTGTGGGGCTGGGAGGGTATCTGCTCATACGTATGGCGTCTTGTGTACAGGGTTCTGGTTCAGAAAGGGTATTCAGGGTCACAGCGCAAACCAAAAAATGAATGAAGCCTGCTGAGGGCAAGTACTGGATAAATGATTTCCCCTCCCCAATTTTTTTAAATCCTGCTAATTAATAGTAGGATTTCAGCATATTTTCTAGGGACAGTGTAGCTCAGGGGCTGTTAGCATTTTCTTGACAGCCTCTGATCCCAGTTCACCAAAACAGTTAACCAAATGCTTACTTCAAAACATGTGCTGAAGTGTTTTGTTGAATACAAGTGGATTTGAATAGATGTTTAATGTTAAACACGGGCTGAGAGGCTTTGCTGACACAGGGCCCTTATTCTTCAGGTGTTTAGAAGAAATAAAACCAAAGCAAGGATTTTATGTTGGGGAGAGGTGACAGCTCAAATCCATGCCCTCGTCAGTCCTGAAAGCACTTTCCACAGGAGAGGAGGCAATATTAACCCCCAAGGCACAGAGAGAGGAGATGACTTGTCTGCAGTGACTGCTGGCTAAGGCAGGATTAAGACGTGACTCCCCAGTGTACTACCCTGCTTCCCCTTCTGCAGCTACAGGGTGTGTGCATATGTGTGTGCACATGCGTGTGTGTGTTGAATCTATTTAAATCATATGAAAATAGGGACCTCTCCCTTTTTAACAGCAGATATGCAAGGTGGACAAGATCTCTTGGATGGAATTGAATTCTCCCCCTCCTCCCCTTCCCTCTAGCCTGTTCAGTGGTATTTCTTAGCTGGGCATCCAGGGCTTTGTACCATCCACCTTCAAATAACTCAGGCAGTGGAGCATCACTGCTTCCCTTCCTCCGTATAACAGAGCTCACAATTAGGAAGTTTTCCCTGGTATCCAGGTGGCCTTTTCCTTTGCTTAACAGCTCCAAAATAGCATGTGCAGCTTGTGTGCGGGGGAAGGAGCCGACACCGGCTGCCTTTTCATATGTTGGACATTTGCATTTTTCTGGTAGTGGTAGGGCACACAAAGGGTCAGACAGAGCTTTCTGCTTTGAGGTCAGCCTAAAAGGCATCTTCCTAGTAGCCATTACTAGTGAGTAGACAGTGGGCTTGACTAAAAATGAGCCAAACCTGGGAGAGCGGTGGCTTCATAAGGAATTCTGATTCTCCCCATTAAGTAGCGGAAGCCAACGCTCATGTCTCTCTAGGGAAACCCAGACTGAGTACAATGGTGCTGACTTTTATGCAGTGTCTTTTTATTCTCAGGGTATCTCGGTCAAAGCACTCCACAAGGCACATTGCGTGAGAGAGTTGGTGATTGCATGGAGGCAAATTCAGCATACGTTCTCTGCTTGACAATAGCTCCCTCCTCAGATAATGCTGCTTCATCAGCTTCTCTTTGTGCTACACCCAAGGGCCCCAGGGCCCTGGGAAGGACCAGACCTCTGAGTGCAATCCACTGATGCCTCCTCTCACCAGAGGATTATATCCCCTGCTTTGCAGAAGCAAGTAGCATAATGGCTTGCTTCACCTATAATGTCTAAGGATCACCCAAGCTATCTTCAAGCCTCCAACATCTAGATCCTACAGAGAATGGTGCTCTGCAAATGTGACTTGTGGATACAAGCATTGCACAAGTCATTTATCCCTGATTCCACCACCAAAACCATGAAAAATGCATGGTGAATATAAGGAGGTAAGTGGTGCCATGCCAAAGGTTCATCTAGCCCAGTATCCTGTCACCAACAGTGGCAAGCAGTAGATGGGACTATCCCATACATATACTATTTTTAGTGGGAGCATATATGTATGGGGCATCCCCTATAATGATCTATACCCCGTCACACCTCCCTGGCATCTACCAGCTTTGGTTTTAGAGACATCAGAGCATACATCTCTAACTCTTCTATTTAATGGACCCGTCCTCCATGAATTTGTCTAATCCCTTTTGTGCCTGGTTATACTATCTGCCTCCGCAGCCTCTTGGGCAATGAGTTCCCCAAGTTAAAAATGTGCTGTATAAAGCAAACCAAAAAAAAAGACCACTACCTTTTGTTAGTCTCTTGTTAATGGCAGCAGGTGTCCTCATGGAGGATGGTGCAATTTTTAAGAGACTGAAAAACAGACCCTGTTCTACCTGTTAGGTACCTAAGTGGTACTAAGGAATGACTGTAAGTTTGGTCCTCTTCTACCCTGCTGGAGTCCCTGAAAAAACTGTTAAAACAAAAAGGGAGTGGAGCCATCTCTTTCTTTTCTTCCCCGCACTTAATCTGAAGGTGAATTAAAAGCCATGAATGCATTGCCATTTGTCAGAGACTTCAGCAGGATAGGATAAAATTGCATGTAAACTTGAGGGCCTTGGTGACACTCTCCTGCCTAAGAGGTGGAACAGGGTCTAGACAAGGGCCTTACACAGTGTTGATGGTGTCCTCTGTGAGTGTGGGCAGAGCGGGGGAAAGCAAGGAAATAAAGGCAGATTGTACATCACAGAGGGCATGTATGCTTCGTGTCAAAGGACTTACATTTTTGTGGAGTCAGAGGTAAAAAATATAAGGCTAGAGATGCTGGCTGTGGAAGCAGACAGCAGACTTGTGATTGTTGAAGGACAACGGCACATAAGATTATAGGCCCTTAGGGACCATGCAGGGAGGGAAACGTCAGCCTGTCTATCCCAGCTCCCTTGTCCTCAGAAGATACATGCTGTCTAAGCACAGGGATGCTGGAAAACACTGTGCTGCTGCCACGTCACAGGGATACTTGTGGAGAAAAGCCCTTCATGATCCAGGCACACACCTTCAGAGTCAAGTGGCTCCAGCATCAGCTCGCTCACCGCTCACCCCACTCTGCTGAGCCAGGACACCTGGACACTTCAATCAGTGGACAAGACCCTGGGACTCACCTGAGCAATGTCGATAGGTGTAGCAGTCCCTGCTGTTCCCGTGTGCTAGCACTGCGCCCTGCCCTGCAGCGTGTGGAGATGGGGAAGCAATGGAGCAATGGCAGAAGAAATCATGCAATAAGGGCAAACCCAGCTGACAGGCAGCTGCCACATTTTGGATCTGGCCCTTCAGTACATCTATAACAATCTACAACCCTTGACCTTCAGGACTGATTTCTGAAAGGTGAGTCCAGTGAATGCCTCAAAGACATGCCTATGGACCTGTTGCACTCCCCAGATCATGTGCAGAGGTGGGCTCGAAGGCACCCAATGAATGACCCATCTAGTAGGGCTCTCCATGTTCCAGCATGCAACCCCCTTGGAAAGAACTGGCATGTTGAAGCTTTATTTCACAGGCTAATCGAGGAGTCCTAAACACTGCCAGTTACCGCAATGGAAACTCTTTCCTGCAGTACCCTGGCCAAATACCCTGTGCACGTCTGGGAGAAGCTGGCATGGAGGCAGCTGGAGTCCAGGGGTGCACGACATTGCAGGGTACTACATGGAGATGAATTGCAACCGTGACCCTTTCCTGAGCAGAGGCATTTTCTGCTCTGTCATCCTGAGTTTTCCGGCTTCCTTTGCCAGACTGTTCTGAGGGAAAGGGCAGTTCAAGTCCTCCCCCACCTCTGGGCACTGATGTTCTTCCACTGCCATCTAGCGTCTGCTGTGGAAAAGTCTCCCCTGTTTTCCAGCATCCCAGAGGGACTGAACCCTGTCCTGGCATGCTTTTAGGTGTTGGTTCTTGCTTGCATTATTATAAGGTGGCTTCAGAGGAGCAATGGTGCTTTCCAGCCAACTACTCACAGTTGAACCCAGGGTGGTGGTAGCTGGTAGGGACAAGAGTTTGACTTGGTTATTTTCTATCCCAGTCAAGCCCTGGTGCAGGAGGCATTGCTAGGAAAGGATGGCACCACTCAGTCTTCAGCCCTCTGTCTCCAACCCCAGCTTCTAGGCCCAGCCAAGAGGAGGCTTGAACCCTCTGGGGTACAAAGTGGTGGGGCCTAGTTTCCTTGGCCAAGGCTGTGCTTTAAACCAATATGTTGTAGTGTACCTTTTGCCTTAAGGGAGAAAGCATGGACAGAAGAAGAAGGCCCTAGCCCTGATGAAGAACAGGCATTTCCTCACCCTCTCACTTGCAGAAGAGGTTTGAACCTACCCAAAGCCATGAAGTCCTGCATTGGCCACGTGCTAGCTTAGGCCAAGGTCTGAGTTCGAGTACAGCTCCCAGCTTCAGTTCTTGGCCTCTTTAGCAGCCTAGAGAGGGCCCAGCTCTGTCTCCCAAGTTCAAAGCCCTCTCTGTAGCAGCTCTCAACCTTTGAGCAAAGCCAGGGGACAGTGGGCTTCCCCCACCCGCTCCAGAAGACACGCCTGAGTTGGACTGGCTGAGAAACACGCGGTCATGTCTTATTGCCAGAGTGTCGGGACCACAACCTCTTTTGCATTTAGGTGCAATTTCAAAATAATATAACTTGCAAAGGGACAGGGATGACTTTGGGGGTTGGTAATGACATAGAAAGACTTTGACCTGCAGGTTGCCCATTCCCCTGTAGCCACGGTCAGCAGCAAAGCATGAGGTATGGCTTGAATAAAATATCTGGCAGAAATAATCCCTGCACTTCCCACGGGCACTTTTGTGGCACCCTCAGCCACCTGGATGTGGACCAAATGGCTGGACTCTGTGCTGCCAACTCCCTCCTTTAGACCTCGGATGCTAGAAGAGACCCCTGCTCTCTCCTGTGGGCAGCAATATTGTTCCTGAGCCCTTGTCCACCAACAGGAGATTTAAAGACCTGTCATGAAGCCGGCAAGAGTTATTATACCTGTTCTACAGCCAGAGAAGCTGAGGCAGGTGGATCAACTTGCCCAAGGTCACCCAGTAGGCCTGCGGCAGAGCTATGGATAGGTCCCTCAGTCTCCCAAGTCGCAGCTGAGCACTGTCACCCCAGGGGCCGCACTGGAGTTGTGATTGCTAAAAGAAGCTATGGGAGTTAAGCTCTTCATGATCCATGCTCTTGTGTCTGCTGGGACTCAGAGCTTCACGGTCAGGGCCATGAAACATCACTGAAATGGCCACAAGACCCATCTATGATGCCCTCCTCCTCTGCCTCCTGAATCCACATGAGTTTCCCAGGCACCCCTGCCCCAGCATCCACACTCTGTGATCTGCCACTTTCTTTTGCTGCCTTCTCCCTGCGGGACAAAGGCTCTGGCACTTTCCCTGGCATGGGCTGAGATGATTTAGGATCCCGTTAACCCCAGACATGGACTGTGCTCCCATTGGCCACCCAAATTTATTTCCTCAGTAGCAAAACATCTCAGAGAGTCAGTTTGATTCTGTGATGGATTGAGCTCTCAGCAGAAATGAGGTTACTCCCTGCAGCCACAATTATAAATATTAGCAGATTAATGGCTATGTTAGATGGTTGCTACCAGAGAGAGTTTGTCACCGTTTTCATCCATAGTCCTTGAAACTTGCCTTGTAATAATTAAAAAAAAAAAAATGAAAGCCTCTGGATAGAAGCAGATCTGCCGCAAACCACGTTGTCTACATCAACCAGGTCCACAGCAACCCTAAGACCTGCACCAGCTGATCATGCACACACCAAAGCAGGTCTGTGCAGTCAGAAAGTGTGAGCTTCCTGGAAGGGCTGGGAATGCTATTGCCATGCTGACTGGGGCAGATTTACTCCTGATGTGTACAGGAGGCAAACAGGAAGGGATCCAGCCATAGGGAGCCCAGGAAACACCCAAGGAGACTTAATCCTGATCTGACGGGAGAGGGGGATTCTCAAGGCTGTTAGCCATCTTTAGGCTGCCTGAATTTGGGACACTGTCGTGTAAAACAGAGCAGCCTCAGGGCTGCTCTAACTTGCCACTGCTTCCCATGGCTGCTACTTGGGCTGTGCAGTGTACAGACCAACTCCTGATCCATCCCCTGTCTCCATGCTAAGTATATATCCTGACCCAAGACCTTGTGCCAGCTCCTCATGTCTGTTGGGCAGGGTGGCCTTCTCAAAGAGCCTTTTCCAGAGACTTCAAACCTGCAGAGGCAGCTGCAGTGACTTTAAGGACCCTGAATGTCACCAAGAGGTCCCTTGTCTTTTTCTTGAGAGCAGGTGTATCGTCTGAAAGGCAGGTAGGCGTCTAAGCAGGATGAGACAGGGCTCTAAGCTGGGATCACCCAGTGCACAACTAAGATGCAAAGGAAATGCCACCCTCCCAAGCTCTGCACCACCATCCAGAGGCCCCATTGCCAGGGCTCTTCTCCCCTGCCTGGATGTTTTTACCAGACTGGAGGGTTCCTCCCTTCCTGCTTTAACCATTAGACAACCTGCCCTCATTGTCTGCTTAGGAATAAGCAGTCACTGTCTGCGCTGTGCACTAAATGGAGGTCCCACTGTGCTCAGGGTTATGTTGGTGGCATGGATCCAGCCTCTGGGGTCCTGTTTGCAGCCTGGCTTATCTGGATGGAGCCAAGTCCCCACTCAGGGTTTGTCCCTTTGCACAAATGCTGATGGAGGGGAAAAGCCAGGAGATCTGGGTTCGATTTCTGGCATGGCTGCTGCTTCACCGGGTGACCTTGGGCAAGTCCTTTTTTTCCCTCTCTATGCCTAGGTTTCCCCTCACCATCTAAATGATAAGCTGTCTGACACAGGGACTCCCAAACTCCAAGTAGGTACAGCTCCCAACACAACAGAGCCCTGATTTCCATAAGGGCTCCCATAACACAGCAGCGAGAAGGTGTAGGCCTTGCCAGAGTATGGATTACTACAACCACTGACCAGTGCATATGCAGTGCATATAGAGGCCCTGCTCATAGCATGGACTGAAGTAATTCCCTAATGAACACAGAACAAGTCATTGCATATCCGGCTTGCACAGAAGTGCTGGGGAAGTTGCTCATTAGTGTTAGAGGAGCCTCCAAGGCCAACAGATAGGAAGTGAATTGATGAGACCAGTACAGGACAGCAAATGAAGTATCAGAGTGACCCAGCCACAGATGTCCCTCTCTAGCGGGAAGGGTGCACTACTTGGTGAGAACTCGAATGCGGATGATGCCACCTAAAGGTGTTTCAGTAATTGGTGAGATCTAGGACGTGTAGGCTGTAAACACAAAGTTGTTTTGTCCAGCGTATAAAAAGGGAATCCTTAATACTTTGCACTGGGCTCAAGTTCATGCCCGTACCATACCTGCAAATCACTCAGCTAGCACCATGTACCAGCGGGCTGTGGATGCTAGTGTCTAGGCTTGTTCATAGACAACAAACCAGGGTGAACTTTTGTTACTAGGAACTGAAGCCTGCAGTCTCTTCCTTAGGATAACAAGCTCGGTCCAGGCACGGCATCACAGACAACTGACAGCATGCACTGAGGGAGCCTGCCGTGACTGGTAACACCTAAGGCCTGAACAACTCCACCCAAGTCAGACGACAATACTGGCAGAGTCATCCAGAAGGCTTTGGCAAAGCAGACTTCCTTGCCACCCTCCCAGGAAAGGCACATTGGAGGACAGTTTTATTATCCTACTTTTTTTTTCCTAGAGCTGGGTCAGCTTCTCCTCCAAGCCTTTCCACCGGACTCCCAGCTGCCTTCTCCTTCATTGTATGGTTCCCCTTGGTCGATGGAGCAACAAGTCCCTTCCTAATTATCACTTTCCACTCACCCTGTTGTGGCTACAGTGCACTGGTTTAATTGCCGTCACCCTCGTTAGCACAGCTGTGTTCTTTTCATTGCACCTTTCACTGGATTTTAGACTTTCTCATCTCCGCTTCCAAGGGAGCACTGCTCTAACTGGCTCAGGAAGAGAAATTACAGACAGCCTTATGGGCTCAGGGCAGCCCTTTGGCAGTACAACCGGGGGGTCTCTCTGTGGGCCCCCTGCTCTTTTTCAGGGGGTAGGAAAGTCTGAAATCACTGCCATAGCAGCAGCGCTCAAGGCTGCATCTGTCCACAGAACGATACCTGAGCACTAAGAGTAGAAAAATCTGTCCAAAATTTCCTCTAAAATCTGCCCTCCGAGCATCAGGTTCTCAGACAGGCCCCAGCTGCTTTCCCCCTAATTTGTGCTCAGGGGGAAAGGCAGCTTCCTCCTGCTAAATTCAGATCCCCACTGCTACAATGATGATAGCCCAGACTGGTACAGCCCCAGGCTGGCACCACACCAAAGGCAGCTATGCTACATGTACCTGGGAGCTCGCTCTCTCTGTGCACAAGCAGGGGGAAAGGTGGTGCATGGCATGGACAAATGGGCTCAGCAGACCTTACTGGAACAGAAAGATGGCCGCACTCCTTCCAGCATGGGGCAGCATGCCGGAGGCTAACAGAGCCTGTCTTACTGGGGCGTTGCAGGCCTGTTTCTCCAGGATGAGGGCGAGGGACAACAGAGGTAATTAGGAGTTTGGCACTCTGGGCAGGGGATGCCAAGCACTTCCCTCCTCACTGCTGCAGTGGTGCAACACGGGCCCCTGCTGTAGCAGTGCAGGCAGCAGTGCACAGAGGTGGACCAGTGGTGGTGCTTGGGACAGCTGAGACAATGATGGGACTTTGTGTGGCTTGCTAGCAGCTGCTATTTTTGTGCCCCTGCTTTTATTTTTAAAGCCCTTTGGGACCCCAGGATGCTCATTTTCCAACCAAAATCCTTGAGGTCTTTCCTGTTACTCTTGTTTCATTAGCACAAGCCAGCTTAGAGCACATCACCAGCCGATGTAGCAACCTGCTTCTTTTGCTAAAAGCACCTGTGCTCTGTAAAGGGGATGTGGCAGCTCATGCCGACTGCTGGCACACTAAGACCCTGTGTCAGACGGGCATTGAAAAATGGCATCTTACACCAGCTCTGTGAGTGGGGCCCAGGCTAAGGAAGGCCCCCCTGGATCCAAGTGTGGATGGAAATAAAACTGGTCTGGACGGGGTAAAGGTAAAGGAGGGTGTGTTGCCTCCAGCTGTCCTCTAGCTGGTGGGAGATGGGAGATGCAAGGAGAAGGCTTGACTCAGTTGCAGGCTGGTCAGGAAGCAGAGCTGAGCTGCTTCCTGGCTGCAGCCAGGAGTTGAAGACAACTTGCTGGTTGGGATGAAGGAGTGCTGGCACTGACCTAACAGCTGTTTGCTTGGAAGCAGGCCTTGAGTGGATAAACCTGAGCTGGCTGGATAAACTTGGCCCATGGTCCATGGTCCTTATGGTCCTTATGGCCCCTTAGCTTGGGGTGTTCATGCCCTGCAAGAAATGAAACTGAGGAGTGCATTAACCAGAGGACTAAAGCACTGCTTCTCTGCAGAGCAAGAGAAGTGGTGACTGACCAGCGGAGACCGCGAGACCAGGGGAGCTGTGCCCCATGGTGCAGGACAGAGAGGGGGTTGGTGTGGTGAACCTTGCTGTAGTGAGGTACCAACGGCTCCTGGTCACGGCAAGGAGCAGGCAATTAGCCATGGTGTCCCCACCAAAACCCAAGGGATGTTTGGGAGATGGGTGCCAAGCCCTTCACTTTCTGTCCCACACAAGCATGGAGTGATGCCAGTAATTGGCCTTAATAGCCAGCCTGTTCATCCCTGTCTACTTTTCAATTAGCCACAAGGAGCTGTGTGTCATCTTTAATGAACATACACGTTGTTTGCAATTAGTAGGTGACCTCTTAGGGTGAAATGTGTTTGTCGGCTCGTTGCTTTGACTATCTGATGTTTGCTTTTCATGCTGCGAGTCACAGGGCTTCAGTGGGTGCTCGAGGTGGTGCCATGTGGGTCAGCGTCTTGCCACCCTGGGATGGGCGGCGGTGTTGCTTTGGGGAAAGGAAGCTGCTCCCATCTGCTGATTGGGTGACCTAAATGTTTCGATCAGGAAGTGCTCCCTGTTTCTGATCCCAAATTGCTTGTCACTGTGTCCACCAGTAAATAATGTGCCTCCATTGACCTCATGGCCAAAAGGGGCCATTAAACTCATCTTGTTTGACTTCCCAGGTAACACTGGCGAGATCATTTCAACCGGAGGCTCTACTAGCCCGGCATTATTAATGCAGTTGCGCCCAACTAAATATCATCTGCATGCCACGTCAGGGAGGGGTGCAGTGATCCCAGCCTACCTGCCTGCAAAAGCCTTTTGAGATCCTTCAGTGCTATGGACCTGACGGAAGTTATAAGTAGAAGCCCCCTCCGGGTTGAAAATAGCCCATTTTCCCCATCAGTCATCTGCCTGTATCGCTTGTGCTTCAAGCAAGGCTCGTGTGCTGCCAGAACCAGGCTGTCCTTGGGTTGACAGTTTTCTTAACTGGACTGAATTGCTAGTACCTCTTCTTTTTTTCATAGACAATCGGCGTTTTCATATAAATGTTGGTTCCTGGTTAGCGGATCTTGCCCCTCTGCTCATGGTCAGATTAAGCAACCCCTTTGGGATCAGGAAGGAATTTTACCCCACAGTTAGATTGGTATGGACCAGGGGCGGGCAATTATTTTGGGCGGAGGGCCACTTACTGAGTTTTGGCAAGCCATCGAGGGCCACATGACAGGCAGCCAGGGGCAGATGAATATTAATTTTCTAAATTTTAGGGGCCCCGCGAGTCAGATAAAATGGCCTGGCGGGCTGCATCTGGCCCACAGGCTGCATTTTGCCCACCCTTGATACGGACTCTGGGGGGGTTGCGTTCCTCTATAGCAGGGGGCATAGCGCTCTTCCTTGAATCTCTCAAGCAGATTTTAGAAAAACTTGCAGTGACAGGACACCGGCAGCCCTTGTCCCCCTGCTTTACCGGTGGCAAGCTAAGGTGCTTTGGGGGTTTGGGGGCAATACTCCTTGTCGTAGTGCAGCAGGGTCAGTTGCACAGTTTTAGGAGTAAGACAGGGACTTGTATGGGATAGTTGGGATAGAGATGATCCGGTCTTGAGCTGAGGGTTGGATTAGGTGATCTCTGGAGGTCCTTTTCAGCCCTGCTTTTCCATGGTTCTGTGACTGCAGAAACCAGGTGACATCAGGGCCCCATGGGGATAGAGGCCATTCAGACACACAGTGAGAGAGGACTCCTGTCCCCACGAGCTTGCAATCTAAATGCATAAAACTGAGAAAGGGAGGACAGGGAACATCACATGCAGCTTATACATAGTGAGCTGAGGCAGCAAGGGATTAAGGCCATGTCTTCACTGCATGCCTGGCTCTCCCACCCAGCACACCCTGCCTATCTGCTCCTAATGCCACACAGCAAGCCCAGAAAGAAAGTGAAGCGGTTCAGTGGGCAAAACATGCTTAAGAGCAACCCATAGCAGGGACAACCTCTAAATGACCTACCCGGCAGCCTGCGAGGGTCTAGCATAGATCTAAGCATTGATTCCAGATCTCTTGTGTCCCAGACTAAGTTAACTCCCAAAATCCTCTTTCTTCTCTAAATCTGCAACCTCTTCTCTGCCTGTTCAGGCACAGGGGCTTGAATTGATCTGTTTATTGGGGTGGGTTGAAAAGTGCCTATTAAAACTCTGATCCTGATGGTTTCTGACTAAATATGAGAATCTGGGAAGAAAGCTTTCCTCAGACGTTTCAGACTTGGGTTAAAAGTTTTTGGGGTTTGATTCTTGTCCAACAAATCCACAGTCTTGCATTCAGTCAAACACTTTCCAGTTTTTAGTACACTTTTGGGGGAAGGGGGTAAAAAACAGTTTGGGGGAGTTTAGTTTGGGGGTGGTGTAAAAGCCAATTTTTCAGCAGAAAAATCTGACATGTTCTAGCTTTTAACAAATTGGCATCGCTAGGTAGCTTCTCCGCAGGCAAAACTAAGTAAAAACCTCAGGGTTTGCCCAGCAGTCATGACACTGTGGGGAGCTGGGTTTTCTGTGCATCTTTCAAAGTAGACTGAACTGATAGGGTCTTTGCTGGCTGCATAAGAGGAACAGCCCACGCCGGAAGGGCACTGTTCATACAGGGGGCAAGGAAACGTCGCTCTTCAAAGCCAAGACATGAAACAATCCTTCTTGCAAGACTCTTCTTTGTAATCAGACTAAATCAATAACCTCCGCCAAAGGCAGCCAGCCATTGTGCAGCACTCCCTTGGCCTTTCTGCTGTCTCCTTGCTATAGTAACAGGGACACTCAGCCAGCCGACCATCGCAGGAGGAAGGAGAGCCGATGCCTGCCTCTTCCAGAAGTAACCTTTAAAAGCCTGGAAGAAACTGATGAGCCATTGCTTTCAGAGGACAATCTCGGTATGGGGTCAGCCTTGATTTGGGGGAAACACGTGTATACAGCAGCCTAATTCAGGGTGGGTGACCAAAGCACCGACCCTGGGTGTTCGGTAGAGGAGAACACCAGAATGGGGTTCAAATGAAGGGCTTTGCATTCAGGGGATATACACCGGTAAATATGCAGCAACTACAGGGCCAAGAGGGGGTAAACCTGGCTATTGGCAGTGACATCTTCCCTTGGGGTAGCATCCTGCTCCCACTCTGCTCAGTGCAGCCTGAACCTCAAATGCCCCTGCCTCCATCGCCGCACCCCAGGACACAAACCCTATCAGGTAAGCCTGGGGGTGTGGTGTTTAACTTTTTTCATCGTAGTTTCATAGCTGTTAGGGTCAGAAGGGACCTCAGTAGGTCATCGAGTCCAACCCCCCGCCTTCGGCAGGAAAGAGCGCTGGGGTCAGACGACACTAGCTAGGTGCTTGTGCAAAAGGACCTGAACCTCCATCCTCAAGGACCTGAACCTGCAAAATGACCCTCCCCTTTGAGCTGGGATCCTCCGCTGAGGGTGACCACATCCTCCCAGAGGCATGACAGACCCTTTTGAAGAGCTGACGGCAGACCCCTTTTGGCCGGGAAGAGACAGCTCCATAGAGCCCTGGAAGCAAACTTCCTTCCAGCACTGGCAGTGGCTGGCTTTGCCGGCACTCGTAGGGGGCTTTGGCTCTTCATCGTGCTTCCTGCTGCATCCGAGGCCTTCCTCAGCAGATGTCAATCAAAAGCATGGTGCAGATCAGCCGCAGGGGAAAGGGAAGCCTCTGAGAGGTGGAAAAGCAAGCTTAGACCTTCATCTCCTCTTGACAAATGCTGAATAGGACCATGCATCAGAGGCTAATGGGGCCTTTTCTTATCCATACCACTTCAGCAAGGTGCACTTGACTCTGAATTCTTCAGCCTCTTGATGCAAATGCTTTGAAATCCCTCATGGGCTAATAAAGCACAGCCCGATGTGCCTGAAGATGCCTCAGAGCTGTGGCCCAGAGGTTGGGCTGACTTATGCTATAATAGAGAGGGAGAGTGTCGCTTTTCATCACTCTCAAACTGCCTCCTCCCCAGAAGTGGCAACAGCGGTACTAGTCATCTCAGATCTTGCCCCCACACCCTGAAATCCTGTCCACATGCCCCAGCATAGGGCTGGGAGGGAATCCCACTCCCCCATCCCCCTTTTCTGCTACATGTGTTCAGTGTGATTTTTTAAAGCCTTCTCAGAGGCATTGGAAGTTGGCTATAGCCAAGGCTGGGGATTTTGACTGGGATCTTGCCCTTCACTGGGGTTAGGCCTGGTCACCATCTTTGGGGTCAAGAAGAAATTTTACCCCACAGCCAGATTAGAACCGACTGTGGGGGTTTTGCCTTCTCCTGTAGCAGGACGTGTGGCTTTCTACCCAGGATCTCTTGTGAGTATATTAAAAATTTTTTACAGAAGCAGGAGTTGACTGCCATGGTCCCCTTGCTTTAACTGTGGCAGGTTAAGGTGTTATGTCTTGTGTTGTGTCAGGGTCTATGGTAGTTTTAGAGTATGGATATTTATAGGAAGGCTGGGATAGGGATGATCCTGCCTCGGGCAGCAGGATGGACTAGATGACCGCTGGAGGTCCCTTCCAGCCCTAGTTCTCTAGGATTTCTAATTTCTTTGTTTCTTTCTTGACTGCCTGGGAAAACTCACAGCTTAAAGCCTCTAGCATCTGCCTAGAGACTGTATGGAAAGCAGATAACACGTGGAACGTCTCTCTCTTGCAAAGATGGTGGTCCCTGGCTCTGCACTTATAGCGGTATTGTTGATGGGTAGCACAAAAACGGGGGAAAGGCAGCAGAACAACCCCTCAGGCAACCTCGGTCCTTGAGCCCCATTGCTTACCCTTTCACTGTATTTTTCCAAGCTTTCCTCATTCCATTGCTTGGATTTGTAACCCTTTGGCAGCTGGGTCATCTTTTGGAGGCTCTTGGCTTCGTGGGATTCAGCCCTTGGGAGGGGAACTGGGGCTTCAAAATGTCCTGGTGCTAATACCATCTCAGCTGAGGCTTGTGGCCCTTGCTTGAAGCTTCAGACGTCCAGTGGGGAGTGCTGCCCATCTGCAGGGCTGGACTCAAGGCAACTGGGAAATGCACACTGGGTGCAAGCAACCACTGATACACCTTAGAGTTAGCTTGAAGCGCTGCCTGGCCACAGGCCCCTTGGGCTTGCATGGGCACTGTGGGAATCTATACTAGTCCAGGATTCGGTTGCAGAATTTGCAGGGAAAGGACCTAAATCCAGAAAAGGCTTTTGAGGTGGATTTTAAACCCTTCAGGAGCAGCATGCACATGCTCCAACACAAGCCAGAAGGAGCCCTGTCCTGCAGTCAGGGCAAGGCACCCCACATTTGCAAGGCTCCTTGCACCTTCCTCTGCAGCACCTGGTCCCCTTGGCCAACAGCATGCTGGACTAAGCGGATCTGCCTAACCATTCCTGTCTTTCAGATGGCTCTGGGAAATCATGTATGAGGGTAAAAAGTAGAGGCAGCACAACCCTGAGCCAGCTTGGATGACTTGAATGGAGCGAGCGACACCATTAGCACGTGAGCTAACGTGGATCATCATCTGAAAGGCAGGACAGACTGTGGTGCCAGGCAGGTGAGTCTGAAATGCTAGTGCACTGAAAGGGGATGCTTTATATCCCATTTTGTAAGGGCAGAAAAGATGGCTTAGACCCCATTCTGCACCTGCCTCCTTCACTCCTGATACCACTCCAGTGCAAAGACCTGTACCTTAGAGATGCCCAGCGAGCTGCCAGCCTACCTAGCACTTTCTCATCATAGGCATGTTTTTTCACCAAGCTTGGGACAGCAATGATGTTGAGAAACCAAGTATTGAGTCCCAACGTGTTGTCTGATCTAGCACCATCACTAGGGGTGAAAAATCCATGTGACTTCCTGCAGGGGAGGGCAGAGGACATGCAATACAGACGTGGAAGAGGAAGCAATCAGCCCAGTTGCGTGAAGCCAGAGATGACACCGTCATTCAAAGCAGCCAGCGATTTGTCCTTGTGACGCCCACCATGCTGGGCAGCTTGCTGATGCAGTTCTGTGCCGAGATGTGGCAGTGAGAGGGCTGAGACGCTAAACCCAGCTTCAAGGAGGAGCTGCAGGACATTTTTGTGGATCACAGCTCTAGGTAATGGGGAGAGGTAATTACAGGCTATGAACAAGGCGTGGTGGGAGAGTCAGGCAAAACTCTCACGTAATCCACGCTAAGAAAGCAGGATTTTAGGATCTGGCCCTGTAGGTGTCCTCTGAACTGTGCGAGTCTATCTCATCAGGCCCCTTGGGATCTGACTTTCCGGTGGTATAAATCTCTGTTGGTTCATTGAAGTCACTTCTGGCCACTTGACAACATTCGATACGACGTTAGATGCACTCAGCAAAGTCCGATCCAAGCCGGGAAGTCAACAGTCAATAGAGTTATACCCGCTGAAAATCCGGCTTTAGCATTGTCTGCAGGATGGCCTAGCGCCTAAAGGAGGTGGAACTGCTGCTGGGCACATAGATGAGCAGGCTTATGCGGTGTTACATAAGTGTCACAGCTGCCACTGCTTAAGGAGCTCCAGTGCATGAAGCACCATGGAGAAACCAAGGTCATTTGTTCAGCGGTGTTTGGGGGTGAGCCCACTGTCGCTGAGAAGTAAAGCTTCTGGGTCCACTGTGGAAAGCTTGCATTTGTTTGCAGTCATGCATTTGGTTTTAGCTAGCACCAGGCATCCAGAATAATATAATCAGTTGACACTGGGATTTTAAGACGCCTTGCAATGCCACTTGGCCAGGGCATGGACTTTTCCTCACTGGGAAACAAGGACTTTCTGTGTTCCCTCAAGTGCGTTAATCATCTCAGGAGCGGGCGAGAAAACTGCAAAGATGTTTCCATGAATAACGTGTCTGAATGTGAAAAGGAAAGGACATCCGTGTCCATCTCCAAATTGTTTAAAAGAATATGAAAGTGGCTCTAACAGCATCTCACGTTTCCATGGCAGCTGTCACACCAGCCTGTCAAGGCACTTTGCAAACACTATCGGGGCCAGATGGCGGTTTCCCCACCAGCAGCGAGTGCTCAGCTCCCTTTGAAATCGGTGGGGTGACTCGTGTGAGGATCTGCTGGAGGAGCAAAAGGGCCTGCAAGAGTTCCTGGGCCTTTTACCTTGTGAAAGTGGTTCAGAGCTGGGCGCTACCGCTTCCCACCTGCCGCCAGGTAGACGTGATTTTTTTTCAGTTGCTGCCAGCTGTGAACACCCAGCTTGGGGAGAAGGGTTGGCCTTGTGATTTAAAGAGCTTGGCTCTGATGATCTGTACAGATTCCTTAGGCAGCTCTCTGTGCCCCCCTGCAAAGGATGGAGTGGGGCTCCTATGACCCCCAATCCAGAGTTTCTGGGGTGCTATGAAAACCTGCGTAATGTAACTCGGTGCCCTGGCCTACTTTGCAGAGGTGCTTCCATCTCCTTTTGACTGTTGTAATTAACTGCTGTCAAATGCTGGCCGCAGCAGAAGCCAAACCTATTTCTCTCTTGGCAGCTTCCCCTGGCTGTTACCAAATTCCTGGGGACGTGGACGTGGACAGCCAGAGCAGCAGCAGACATGTGCCCATTGTGATCTGTTCTCTGGCAGCCATCGCTTCATCCACTGCCTGGGACCAGTGCCCTCGAAGGCTCAATAGCAAAGCAATGGGCAGAGGAGAAATAGATCCCTGGGCAGCTGATCCCCAGGAGAGCCTAAGCGAAGGAGAAAAGAGCTTTGTGGGAACAGATGGTAGGAGCACACCTCCTCTTCCTTTGGAAAGCAAATGTTTCCCAGAACAGATACAAGCTGCCCCAGGCCCTGGCAGTATTAGGCTAGTTTGCCATCCCAGTGCCTCCCAGCAGCAAGAGAAATGTTATCAAGGTCCCAGCACCAGAAGGGGCTTTGGTCTATCCTTTGCAGCAGGTCAAAACCGGTGAGCCTGGTTTGGAGGGCAAGCTGGCAGGGTGAGACACCGTGCAACGCTCCCTGCTAGCTCTGAACAAGTGGTAGGTCTGCACAGCCCTGTGCAATGCCAGGCAGAGAGACAAACTCAGATCCTGAAATCCATATAGCTGCCGTGTCTGCATGATGCTCTGTCCAGGCTAATTTGCTCTGCTTTGCATTAGCACAGGCGCAGTGTTGCACAGACACAGCTACATTGCACCCATTCTGGGCTGGCTTGGATATCTGTGCGTAGCACCACCTTGCATCACATAGACTCTAGTTCGCTGCTAATATGGGGCATCCCATTGAATGGGCATGCCCTTAATTGCTACCCAAGCCACTGGATTATCCTTTCAGGTCCTTCATAAGCCTACAAAAAGCAATGACGGGGCTACCTTGCACCTCACGTTACCATTTCCATCACTACGAAGGAAATGCAGACTGTCCCAATTGAGTTTGACAGCTGGTATGAATAGAGGGCGTCTCCTTGATTTGTAAACCTCCCATGAATGCTTCAATGCCACATCATGCTCTTTGGATAGGTTGATTGAAACCAGTAGAGCTGAGATGACGCATGCTGACTGGGAACTGACTCTTTCCATCCTGGTCAGACAGCCCTTTATCCCTACTTGGCAGTGGCATGACTGACCACACAGTAAATCAGGCCATAACACCTTATCTTGGCTTCCTACAGAGACATCCTGTCTATATAACTTTGATGGAGTACCTCAGTCAGTCAGTGCCTCAACATACCCATTGGTAAACTGAGGATAATCGTATTTCCTTGCCTCCTTGGGGATTGGGGAGTCTTGTTTGACTCCTGTCGGGAGCTGGCTCGGCGATTCTTGGATGGATGATGCTATATAAATGCAAAGCATTATTAATATTTCATGCTGTAGTGAAAATGTGCTAATGGGGCTTGTTACTGGAAGATAAAGCGATGCCATTAATACACCTCCCTCTGGGTTCTCATGGCAGCAATGAAAGGAGTGGTTCTGGGAATTAATGGAATGGCTCATGGGTGTGTATAGAAATTACGAGGCTCCCATTTATTTCCAGTTGTCCTGCCTGATTCAGTGTTGTGGAACAGCGCAGCCCAGGTTTCTCAACAGGTGTGAAGTCTGTGAGGATCACTGCTGAGATATACCCCTGTAGTGAGCAGCAGCAAACTCCAGTGCATGGATATGAAGGTCCCACTCTAGTGTAGCTATTTAATTCATGAGCATCCAGACCGGGTCCTCTGCTAACACAGGATAAGCCAGCAGTGTGTGCTGCAGTCAGTGGGATCAGATTGGTAGCTGGTGTATATCAGCTTAGCTCCATCCGATTTTCACCAGCTGGGGGTCTGGGCCTCTGTCCCTAAGTCTCCGTGGCCTGACCCTTCATGTTGTCCTTTGCATAAGTGCAAAGTGAATTTAAAACGTTCTCAAGTCGCCTTGCCTTCTTAACTGCACTATGTGCTGGTTCAAAAAGGCAGGGAATTGAGCCCCCTGGGTCACAGAGAAAGGGGGTGGCTGAGCTCCATCTCAAAGCAGCTTGTAAAGGTGACTGTTTTTTCCTGGCCAGCCCAGTGTCCACCCAGGAAGGTCAGAGACTCCAAAGGCACCTCCACGGCAAACAAAGGTGAGTACCTAGAAAACACCAAAGTGACGGGGAATTTTGCCTCCTATCTGCCCCAGCCTTGAACTTACAGAAGAGCACTCGCTTCATGGGCAAGTTATCTCCTAACTGCCCGCTTCTGCGTTCTTGCTGCTTTCTCTGAAACGACTGGCTGTGGGCACTGCTGGAGATGAGGTCCTGGCGTAGATGGTCCCTTGGTCTGGGAATGCCTCTCTTCTGATACCGCCGCCCCCCCAAATCCTATCTAGTGGGGACCCCAACTGCAGACCACATTGACTCAGGGGAGCCTCTACTAAAAATACTGGTGACCATCCAGGGACACTAAGGACACAGCGAAACCCCCCTGCTCTATGGTGCTGAATATTACTGTGCCCATTCGGACTTCCTGGAACCAACAGTGAATTGGAGAAATCCATCAAGCCCGGTGTGCTTGGCATCGTCAGGACGAAGAAGAGCTTTCACTGCCTTTTCCACCAGCTGGAAGAGAGCTGGGCAAGTACACCCTCCAGCCACTGAGCTGCAAAATGTGTCGCCTCCCCAGCCCTCCGGAAACGGGCTCCTGGGGACCTGAACAAAGACCCAGAGTCTTGGGTCTTAGGAGGCTGCATCAGAGGGTGCAGTGGCTGGAGATGGATGAAACAAACTCCCCAAACTGTGAGTCTTTGCTGCCGCCCAGCTAAGTGACAGCAGAGCAGTTTCCTCAGTATTTGGCCGTTGCAGGGAAATCGATGCCTTGATGCCTCTACCCACAAGCGGTGTGGGAAAGGGGCAGGGGGACTCCAGCCTGTGACCAGGCTTTTGCCGGTTGGTTTTCAGCCCTGTCTCCTGCTCAGGAGGGAGAAGGGATGGCAGAGCAGCACCTGGGCCTTGCTTTCTCTCACTCAGTCTTATTTGGGTATTCTGCAGAGTGTTTGACAGACAGCCCGGGGCTGAGCTCTGCTCCGGGTTCATTTATGACAATCGCAGCCAGCAGGACATGAAAGGGAAGCAGTGCGGTCGTCTGCTTCTGCTCCCTGCGTCTTCCAGGTGGGGGTGGATAGGAGTCTCAGAGCGGGTGTCGGCAGCCCCCTACATCCATCCCCCAGCTCCCCCAGGGAGCACTTCTTGGCCCACGAAGCACATACCTGGCTGTCAGACACATCTGCTGAGAGGTGGAAGGTGTATTCCACCTGGAGTCGTGCGCTGATAAGAAGTGTCCATCATCCCTGACAGCTCGGCTCCCTGACACCGGCCCAGCTGTCAGGCAGCGGCAAGATGCAGGCAGAGAGGGATGGAAGGAGAAGGAGAAGAAAGGAAAGCAGCAGGCAGTGTCTCTCAGCACACGGGCTTGTCTCGGGGAGAAGGATCCCCTCAGGCAGGTGTCGTGCGGCCGTATCTCAGCCTGCATAATCCTGGGATTTCTTCTTTGTTTCCCTCCTCTGTGACCAGCCTCCGTCATGCCCCACATGTGGGTACTGTCATGGCCTCTCCTCTGCCCAGGTTTGCATTGGTTTGGTAGGAGCATTTGCCAGCTTGTCTAGCTGGACCGGGAGTGCTAGCCCTCTTCTCCCCCAAGACATCAAATCATTCAGAGGTGCCAGCACGGTCACCCCTCTGGCTTTGGCCAGTCACAGGGACTCCCCACCACCACTATGCCTCCCCTTTTAGCACTCCCCCTGCCAGCCATGCCACGGGCAGGTTTGGTTTACCTATGCCAGGGGTGCAGGCAAGGCGTGAGTGTGCAAAAAGGTCCCCGGGAGGGGCCTGCGTTAGTGTTGGCGTGTGCAGTGCCTGCAGCCTTCCCAAGCTGGCTTTCTTAGCTATTGGATAGGGAGCCTCTCTGGGAAATGGTGGTGGCTCAGGCAAGTCTGTTTCCCTGTATTTCTCTGCAGGGTTGCACTGAAGCCTGCCACACAAGCAGCTGCATGTTGGAACGGTGTTGGAGTGAAGACAACTAGGCCAGCTGGCCAGCAGCCCTATAGCTTTCCATAGATGTGGCTGCAGTCCTCTGCTGGTCCCGGTGGCCTTATTTAAGCCTGGAGGTTGGCAGACCATGGGGGTGGCCTGTTGGTGCCCATTGGCACCAAACCAGAGTGACTTCAGTGGGTGCTGCCAGTGCCTTGCAGACTTCCCATCCCAGCTGAACACAGTGGATCCTGGAAAAAGGGCTTCCATAGAAGAAACTTGAGAGACAAGGCAGGATTCCCCTCTCATCAAGGTCAGGGATGATCCTGTCTTAAGCAGAGGGCTGGACTAGATGACACTTTAAGGGCCCTTCCAGCCCTGCTTTCCTATGATCCTCTGACACTTGACAGCTCAGGTTAAACTCAGGGCTAGAGAAACCACACCAGGCCTGGCTCCCGCAATACCTGGCCCACCCCTTTCATAGGGCTGAAGTAGATTGGCCTTCTGCATGGGGGCCGCAAAGTGGGTAGTTTAAATGGACAGCTGCAGATGTAACCAGCTTTTTGAAATAAAGCTGCTTGAAACAGCCTTAGGTGGGGGGTGTGGGTCGGAGACCCCCGCCGATTCAGTGCTGAGCATGAAGCCCGGTCTGCTCTTGCCTTCGGGGGCTTCCAGATTCCTCAGATGAAGCTGCACCCCCGCTCCCCGTGGCAGTAATGAGGACAAATGGGCTTGTTTGCTTGCTGAGCTCTTCCCCAGAGCCATCACCAAACAATGGTAATTTACTTTACAGCTGCTTCGATTTGTTTCTCGGCATTTTCTAAAACCCGGTGGGATTGCAAATGAAAGCTGTGTTTGCTACTCAAATGACTCAAGCACTAC
>NW_017729015.1:11795226-11814118 GCF_001723915.1 Gavialis gangeticus | reverse complement strand
TTGCCTTCGGGGGCTTCCAGATTCCTCAGATGAAGCTGCACCCCCGCTCCCCGTGGCAGTAATGAGGACAAATGGGCTTGTTTGCTTGCTGAGCTCTTCCCCAGAGCCATCACCAAACAATGGTAATTTACTTTACAGCTGCTTCGATTTGTTTCTCGGCATTTTCTAAAACCCGGTGGGATTGCAAATGAAAGCTGTGTTTGCTACTCAAATGACTCAAGCACTACCTGGGCTCTCCCTCCCTGTGCAGAGCACCTGGTTATCAAGACGATTAGTCAGCTTAATTACTCTATATCATCGTAATTCCTTCAGCACTTCTCTCCCTGTGCTGTTATACAAAGTGCATTTGGCAATGTCTGGCTCCACCCCAGAACTGGTTGCAGTTTTGTTGGAGCCAGAGTCTTAAAAGTTTGGTCTAAGTGGGTCAGCTCTGTCCCAAGAAGGATCATGGCCCTTGACCTCATTGTAGGAAAAGGGGGTTTTTAGCATCCTTTGGGATGACATCATAATGGTAAAAGTATGAATTATTCATATTAATTTCCATGATATTTTGGTGTTATCTTTTTCTTCTGTCTCTCCCCATCAGGTCTGCCTCGGTGCTCCAGGATGTAAACTGAATGTATTAAGCGGGGCTTAAGGATGCCAAGTAGAGACGTGCAATGATCTTCCCCTCTGACAGTTCACCGCACCCAGATATGCAACCGTGGAACGGGGAATCAAATGCAGGTTTTATGTTTGTCTGAATTCAGGGGGCTTGGGCAACAGGTTCCCCATGCATCTGGTCTAGCTTTCGTTCCAGCTGATTTAGGTCAAAAATGCAAATTAGTTGGGGGAATGGTCCCTGTTCCTGAAAAAAACCATCCAATCCGCCACGTGAGTTTATTGTTCCATGTGTACTCCCCGTACATCTGTGTGATCCTGGAGCGTGTCGCTGTTAAACAGCCGGCGCATTTCACCCCAGAAGCTGCTGCATTTCAGGGCTGGAAGAGATGAGTCACAGCTGGATGGAGCAGATTGTCAAAAGTGCTTAGGGTCAGGATGTCCCCCCAAACACATCCCCCCCACCCTTGCATCTCCCTTTTAGACTCCTAAATAAAGACCCAGCTTTTAAAGGCACTTAACACGGCTGTGGCCCGCATGGGCAGGGACCCCAAAAGCGTCTGAGCTTCTTGGAAAAAATCTAGCCCATCGTTGCTAGACCTGCAAGTGTTTGGGGAGCCCGAGCAGCGTGACAGATCTTATATAAGGATCGCAGAGCGCTCTCAGTATTGCAGTAAAGAGCAGCCCAGAGAGCAGAGAGAGCCTGCGGGCTGTGCTAGCAAGGGAAAGGTGTGCCGACTTGTAGAACAAGAATTGGGAGATCCGGGAGCATCTCTTGCTTTAGAAACGCCATGAGGGGGAACCTCCTGCACTGGTGAAGCAGAAGGGGAAGGGGAATGCACCAAAGGCTCTTAAAAGCCTCCCCCCTTCCCTTCCCCTGGGATAGGCGGATCAAACGGAGAACCAAGAAACCAATCTGATATGTGCGACTGGCTACACAGCAGTGCCCAGTGCCACGTCTGTGCTGTCCGGGGGTGCCACCTAGCGTCCAGCACCGGAGCAGCCCTCAGGTTCAAGTCCAGCTGCTCCTTCCTTGAGTTGTCCCCTTGCTTTCCCGGCCTGATTATATTTCTCTGCGAGGGAGAAAATGCAGAGCGCCAGGAAGCAGATGAATGCCAGGTGGTCACGAGGGGAGTGAGACGTGGCTGGAGAAGTTGTCAATGAATGCCCTGAGAAATAATTACCTGCCACCCCCTCGTTAAAAGGTGGGGAGGGAAAATTCAGCTGCAATGGGTGCAGCGGCAAAGGAGCTTGGTAGAGGCGTTAACCTGGCCAGAGCCAGAAAGACTGGGCAAACAGACTCACGTTGAAGAGGCCATCAGGCACCTGGGGGAGCCCGTAAAAGGATGGACCTCTCGAGCTTCCCCCTGTTGCCCTGCCCGTTGGCCTGCATAGGCCAAAATGTTGCCCCATCAGTAGCTGGAGTCCTCTGATCAGCAGGATGCAGCTGTGGCACAAGCTCCTTCCATGTCATTGCTTGCCAGAGTGGCTCAGCCCCCGCCGGGGGAACCCCCCCAAGAACAAGAGGAGTAATTCTTAGCTTTGGCCCACTCGCCCCTTGGCTCCTCTGCTGAGGTGACCAATCAGACTGCTCTTTGGGGCCAAAAGTAAGGGAATGGCTTTGCCGTTTGGGCTGAGACTGCTCAAGCTCATGTCATCTCAATAGCAGCCTTTAACTCCCTGCAGGGGGGCTCCAAAGAGGATGGCGCTGGGTTGTTCTCAGCGGTTGTAGATGACAGAACAAGGAGCAATGGGCTCAAGCTGCAGCAAGGGAGGTTTAAGTTGGATATTAGGAAAGACTTTCTAACTAGGAGGGTGGTGAAGCACTAAAACAGGTCACCCAGAGAGGTGGTGTCATCTCCATCCTTGGAGGCTTTTAAGGCCCAGCTTAACAAAGCTTTGGCTAGGATGATCTAGTTGGGGCTGGTCCTGCTTTGAGCAGGGGATTGGACTAGATGACCTCCCAAGGTCCTTTCAATCCTAATTTTCTGTTATTTTCTATGATTCTATGATCTGTGTCCCAGAATGACTGAGAGCAAGGGGCATGTTGTGGGCTCAGAGATGAACTCCTTCTCCTCCCCTTACCCATCCCCAGAGGTGCCCACCTCCCTCCATGTGACACCGGTAAGCTGGTTTGATCTCTCTTCTCTGCACTTGGTGCATCTAACCTCCCCCCACCCCATTCCTGGGGATCCCCAAACCCCCACATGCCATATTGGAAGCAGCAGGGGAAGGGTCCTGGTGCCTGGTGAAAGGTATTGATTCCCTGCGTTCTCTGTTCATGGCTGTGCTGACCCACAGAAGGATAATGTGAGGCACTGGAGCCTGGGCTACCTCTTGTAACCTGCAGGAAGGTTGTTCTGCGGGGCTGGAGAGTGAAAGCGGAACTGGGGTAAAGAGGGCTCAGTTTGACTCTAATGTGCAATAGTAAAGCCATTGGCTGCCTTACAGGCTGTGCAGTGTAGAGTAGGATGGCCTCTGCCTTCTGGCCACCAGCCTGGTATGGCCCCGGGGACAGTGTTTGTCAGCTTTACACTGACAGACTTCTCTGGCACTGGAGGGCTTCCTTCCCCGTGGTGGTAGGTTCTGATAAGGGCCAGAAGAACCATGTGCTCTCCCTATGCCACCTTCTTCTGCAGGCACCGGAGCCCCAAGGCACCTGAGCAGGATCCGAACAAACCTTGTTGTGCAGCAGGCTGCGTCATCCGGGATGAATAGGTGTTGGCCAGAAGCAGTGGGTTCAGTTGCTGAAATGGGGTGAAATAGCAGGCTCAGACCATCCTTAGCAGCCAGTCATGGAAATGGGACCTGTAACAGAGGCATGGCAGCAAGCTCTGGCAGCAGTGGAGCCCTCTTTAGGGCTGGCAGGAGGTGGGTATGGCACATGCCATCGCTGGCCCCCTGTCTTGCATTGTTTGCATCGCTGAGACCAGCTGCGACCAAGCCTGTTGAAACCAATATGTCCAACACATGCAGCTAACCTCAAGGCAGGCCATTGGGATGCTTCTAGGACACCTACAAGCTGGAAGCCAATGAGCAGCTTGAAAACCAACCTGAAGCTTTCGTCCCTCCCCGAGAGGGGTTCCCACTGGAAACTCCTCCTAGCTCATGAGCGTGCAAGCGTGAATCATGCTTCCTTGTCTGCCTCTCACTCCGGCAAACAAGTTTTCTGCTGCAGAAAGAGAAAGCCAAATCCGAGAAGCCCCTTACGGACGGGCGGAGCTCTGCAGAGGTGACCCCAGTAGGTAAGGAAGGTTGTCAGAAGGAAGAAGAGCTTCCTTGGAGATGGAGAGGGGAATCATCGTGGGCTACTGAGTTTGAAAATGCCTTATGTGCCTGGGCTGATGTCTGATCTCTGGGGATGGGGCCTTTGGGTCAGGCACATGGAGAGAAAGGGAGCTTTAGCTTCAGACTGACCCCGTAGTGCATCAGTGAGAGAGCAAAGCTTCTCAGGCTGGCACCAAAAGTGTGCAAGGAAATAAAGTAAGAGGTGGCAGGGGGTATGGTGTGGTGACCGCGTCTGCCTCTCTAGGTAGTCAGAGAGAGGCACTCTAGATCGACACTTGAATGGGAGCAAAATCACTCCAGCTGAGTGTGTGCAGGGCATACGCATGTGTCTGTGCATGGCAGTGCACACTGTGGTATGCAACATGTGTGGATGTTGAAGATGTCTGTCAAGGTCCAGGGTGCACGTGCACACAGGTATGCATGTGCGCAAACGGCACAGTAACAAATTACTGACGAGTTTGTATTTGCACAGCACCTCTGACATGTGGACCTGACGAAGGAGGGCACTATGCCTATTTTACTGATGGGGAAACTGAGGCACGGCAGTCCAGTGACTTGTCCAAGACCCAGAGCGAGTCTGGATGAAAGCTGGATTCCAACCCAGGCCTCCAGACTGCCACATCTAGCCGCTTGATATATAACTGCGTGCTGCTTCCCCTCATGATTTGAGCTCTCACTGGGGATGCCGCCAGGTCTCCCAGCCCCACTCTCCTGGCTCTAAACAGGCCACGCGCCCATCTTGGGTGGGGCACAGCGGCCAGCTGTATTCACGCTCCAGCTCTCCCATTTGGCTTCCAGGCCAAGATGTGCGGTCTGGTGCCTCACATGTGCAAACGTCTCTCCCTTCCAGCCCCTAACATCTATGAATCTATGAATCGCTCTCTCTTTCTGGCTTGTCAGGCCTGAGAAATGAGCCCTCCCTTGCAGCATTTGGAGTTTCTCCAACCCTGCCCAGGCTGTGGGGGCAGAGGGACCATGGTATGGGAGACATCCCGATTCATGGGGCAGAGGTCAGATTCCAGTGAAGGGAATGGGCCTCAGCACCACTGACGCACTGATTCATCCCTGAGCTTCTTGTCTTGGCTGTCTTCCTAGGCCGTGCCTGGCAACGCAAGGCAGATGAATAACAAATACCTTGCTAACGAGGGGAGTGGCAGGAGAGAGGAACGTAGGAAAATTAACAACGGGAGGCATCTGAACCAGGGAGCAGTTGGGATTCCCATCTCCAGGGTAATGTAATCCAATACTTCTGCTGTCTTAAATCAGCCCAGCTCTGCTGACTCCACTGGATCCATACTGATTTACACCCGTTCCAGCACTGGGCCAGGTACCTCTGTGGTCAGGTTAATGCAGATGTTAAGCCTTCTGCACTGGCCCCTCCTCTACAAGCTGGTGGCACTCCAGCCTGAAGACCCATCAGGACATGTGTGTATGGTGTCTAACCCAGTGGGGTCTTGCTGTACAGTTGGGGCTCTGAGCTGGTTGGCAGCAGTGCCATGAAGCTTTTGGTGTGAATGCCCCTTGCCATCTGTATGCCCTCTGACTGCAGGTTTCCTTTGAACCCAGAACAAAGGGTTGTGGCCAGAATCTCACCCAGCTCGTTTTGCCCACGTCCTTGTGCTCTGGTCCAGACAGCCACACCCCCGACCTCCTTGCCACACCTGGGAGGGAGTCAAAGTCCCTAAGGAAGTCACTCCAGCTTCCCAGCAAGGAAAGTTGTGGCATGTCCACGACCTGTGCGTCATTCATCCTCAGCAGGAACTGTGGTGAATTGGGGAAACCTTGTTCCTTAGCTCAGTGACAGCAGAACTGCCTGCCCAGACCTTGGGACTCATGAGAACGAGCCTCCTTTCCTAACTCACCCTGTCTTTGCATGTCAAAAAGAGGCCCTTAAGGGAAGATGCTCTCTGAGGGGAGCACCAGGAGTCCCTGCCTCAGTTCCTGAGCTAAATTAGACCTCCTCAACTTGCTTTCCCAACTCAGAAGTGTGTGTGTGCGCGCGCGCACGAGAGAGAGATTCATACTGAGTACCTGAAGTGCGTACTTCACATAAGTATGCCTGCTATTCGTACCTTCCCAGACTTGCTGACAGCAGCTTAAGAGACTGTAGGAAAGGTTCCTCTGACCCATTAAGTGCCAGCAAACTTTTACTGGACATCCTAAACACAGCAAGCTCCAAGGGAAAGCCTAGCCTGGGGCTGAGAGCCAGTTCAAGGCCCACAGACTGTTTGAATCGCCCTAACCATGAGCCCTGCTTTGAGGACTTGGGCTCTCCAGTCTTTGCTGGAGGCAGAATTAAGCCTCTTTGTTAAAATAAGCAATGCTGGTCTGTCTGATATGCTTCCCAGGCTTACCCTGTCTTCAGCAAGACTCCTGGTCTGGACCACAGCTATGGCTAATAGTGTCTCATAGCATACTCTGCCTATCTGGGATGTGGTCTACACACTGGGGTCCAATTTTAGGAGCAAGAGGGAGTGCATTTTAAGGAGCTGGAGAAGAGGGAAAGGGGGACGGGGGGTTGGCACTGCTTGGGTAGTCTTCCCAGTAATGTAGGGAGTAGGGTCCAGTGGTTAGAACTGGAGAGGATGGGAATCTTTTAGGTTGTAGTCACAGCTCTGGAAGGAGAGCTTGGGTGAAGGGCTGGAGCAAGAGGGGTGGGACAGGAGCCCGAACTCCAGAGTCCTATTTCCCTTTATGGGAGGGAAGCAAGTGATTAAAGCAAGAACATGGACTACTGGATTGGGGCTCAGCCAGTGGGTCTCTGTGTTGGTTGCACCTCACTCTTCCTTTTTTTTTTTCCAGGCCCAGGTAACAAGAGCCAGGGACCATGAACTGGGGCGTATTTGAAGGGCTCCTGAGTGGGGTGAACAAGTACTCCACCATCTTTGGCCGCATCTGGCTCTCCCTGGTCTTCATCTTCCGGGTGATGGTCTACATAGTGGCAGCTGAGCGGGTTTGGAGCGATGACCACAAGGACTTTGACTGCAACACGCGCCAGCCGGGCTGCGGAAATGTCTGCTTCGACCACTTCTTCCCTGTCTCCCACATCCGCCTCTGGGCCCTGCAGCTCATCCTGGTCACCTGCCCGTCCCTGCTGGTCATCATGCACGTGGCCTATCGAGAAGCCCAGGACCAGAAGTGCCGGCAGGCAGAGGGGCAGGGCAAACTACGATTGTATCCTAACCCCGGCAAGAAGCGGGGAGGCCTGTGGTGGACCTACCTGTTCAGCCTCATCTTCAAGGCCACCGTGGATGTGGTGTTCCTCTACATCTTCCACCGATTCTACAAGAACTATACCCTGCCCAGCGTGGTGAGGTGTGAGATCCCCCCCTGCCCCAACATCGTGGACTGCTACATCTCCAGACCCACCGAGAAGAATATCTTCACCTTCTTCATGGTGATCACAGCCTGCGTGTGCATCCTGCTCAGCCTCATGGAGGCCTGCTACCTCGTGGGGAAAAGGTGCAGGGAGAAGCTGTCTAAGAGAAAAGGCAGCAGGAGGGATGAGAGACTTCTTGACAAGGACTGTTGCTGTGCCCAGGGCGAGCAAACCAGTCTCGAGGCGGGCGGGCAGATTTTCCATGGGGCTGATTACAAGCTGCCCATTGCTCCAATCCCTGCCAGCTCCCAGAAGGGAACAGAGGCTGTTCCCTAAAGGAGGTTTGGGCTTCACACAGGGATGGACAGCTGATGGGAGGCATGCTCTTCATGGCCTTCAGTGGAAACCAGTGCCTCCTTGCTAGTGGTGACTTTAGATTTCATTAGCTTGGGCAGCAGGGTCAAGAAGCCCTGATTAAGCTCAGACCTGGCTCTGCAATCAACCCAGGGAACAGCAGCTGCTCTTCTTACATGCCTGGGTGTAAGCAACGTTGGGTGCTCCCCCCACATCGTGTGGGTCTGGGAGAAATCAAGAGCAGGAGTTAAGGGGGGTGGTATGTGGTAGACCCAGCCGGGAGAGCACTGGAGGCCAGAGCTATGGGGTTTAGAGCTAGGAAATGACATGGCTCTTTGCACCGTCCTATAAATCACTTGGTGCAAGCTGCTTTTTTGACAGGATAACAGACTAGTTGAATCCCTGGTATGGTGCAGCTGAGCCGTTCTTCCACTGAGCTTTCCGACAGGATTGTGCCCTGCTGTGTCATCTGCCCGTCCTCACTGTAAAAGCCTCCATCAAAGGGAAAGCGTCTGAGAAGGCAGCAGGAACAAGGCAGGTTTTCCAGCTGGGGTGGGCATTTCTCTTATATATCTCAAAGGTGCAATGGAAAATGGTGGGATGAAGCTGGAGAAACCTGACCTAGCCCAGGAATGCTCCTGGGGAGGGGGGAGGTTCATGCCACAGGGGTATTTTCTCTATGAGCCCAGTGGGAAGAGGGAAATAAGGCCATGTTTTCCCAGCTGCAGGGGGGGAAATTCCTGATAGACTGCAGTGCCTGGCGACATGGGCACTTGGTGATGGGAAACCCCTTCTCCTGTCATCTGTGAAGGGGACCTGCCCTTTAAAAATCAGCCATGAACATTTAGTCCAACCTTCTGGTCTGGGATCCTCCACCCAGTCCTTTCTGTGGTAATCCCTTTTGGTAGCATCTTTCAGAGTAATTGCCTAGTGACAATATACACTGGATAGCCACTCCAGTAACTGTGATTTGCTGACCTAACTGCTCAGATCCTTCTCTTTCCCCTTCTCAAAGGAAAACAGAGTTAAAGTCACTGGCTCATGACAGCTTCTGTTTTCCACCCTAGAAAACTGCTGCATTTCAGGGGTGGTCTGTACATAGGGGGTTGAACGTTACTCTCATTCTGTCTCGGGGCTAATGTAGAATATGTTGCACTGATGGTGGTTGCAAACCTAGCTGCTGTGGATGTAAGATATATATAAAGCCAGCATGTATTCTTATATATATGTAAGATATCTATAAAGCCAGCATGTATTCTAGATGTTAAGGGTCAAGTCTTCAGCTGGTGTAAATCAGCATAACTGCACTGAAGTCAGTGGACCAATCCTAAGTTATGCTCGCTGCTGGTCTGGCCCCATATGTGTCCATTGCCAATTGATCCTCACCACTAATAAAAGCATCTATTTAAAGAAGTGGCACATGTCTTCTTTTTCTGTTTCATCTTTAAATCAATAAAACCCCATGTCTGAAAACAGGATTTTAGCACAAGTACTTTGGGCGTACCTCAGATAAGCCCTTTGTGCTTCACTGAAGCTTGTTTGCTGAGGTGAGTGGTATCAATCCCATTTTCTCAGGAAGAGCTACATCATCCTTGGAAACACATCCCTTCTGCATCTTCCAGTGAAGCACCTGGTCCCGGGGACTGTGAGAGGCAGGATGGACCTCAGGTCCCACCTGGTCTGGCAATTCCTTGTCTCCTGCATGTGACTTGGGAGTAACCTGCTTTATACTAATTCCAGACCACAATTTTCTAGATATTATTAAAAAGGAAATTGCATGGAAAAAACACACTGGAAGCCAGAAGGAAAGCCTTTTCAAAGCAGCATCTCTATAGCCACATGCCTTTCATTAGCCTAGGCAGCTGGGAGTGGCTGGAGGAAAAGCTGGAGGAGTGGGAACCAATTTCCTTCTATCAATGACTTTACTCCTATAAAGCAGTATTATTTGTGGGGTACTTGGTTCTGTCTGTGCTACACAGCAATTGACCTGTGCCCCTACCACCACCCATAATAGCCTTAGGGACATCCAGAAACCCACCCGTACATCCAACTGAGAACTACAGTAGCCATGCTACAAGATACTGGTTCAGTTCCTCTTTCCTTCCTGTAGTTTGTCTGCAAAATGAAGGTAACACCAACCTGCCAGAGTTGGATTGGACCCTGGCACGTGTGCTTCAGAAGGGCAAAGTGTCATCACTTTGCCAACATGCCTTGTGTAGCATCTCGCTACCCATGGAAGCCTGAATCCTTCTGTCAATGCGTTCAATGGCAAACCTCCCGTGGAGTTCACTCAGAGCTGGATATGAGCCATAATGCTCAGTGATAATGTCAGATTCATTTTTTTTCTATGACTCTAGGCTTTAGGAGGAAGAAAAAAGTCTCTAAAAAGAGCTGCTGAGCTTATTGGCAAAAGGCCGGCACACCCAGCAGGTGGAAACCTCACCAGGTCATCACCAGTAATACCCTCAACACAAGCAGAGAGGACTCTCTCCCTCCTGCCATGGAATAGCTTCACTGGCATCAGGTAAGAGATCAGGTTATGTACAGGGAAGAAAGGGCTTTGTTGGGTGATGTGCGGTACCGTTGGTGGAGGATGGAGTTGAATTTGAAGGGGCTGCTCATGCAGGGTTATAAAACTTCAACTTCTGCAAACCAGCCGAGAATTTACCCTCAGGCCACTACATGGGCTGCGGTGTATCTGGGTATGTGTTCTTTTAATGCCTCATGCTGTGAGCCACACGCGTGTCGATGGGTGTTAGCGCTAGCTCAAATTTGGAGCAGTCACATGCTCAGATAGCAGGGGCCTGGAGGACTGAAAGGTAAGTATCCCCCTCCCCTCCCATAACAGGCTTCCCCTCTGCCCCTGGCTCCCCCATTTTCCCCACCACCCTTTGCTTGTGACTGCCCACACTGTCTGTCCCAGGGGAACAGGCAGGGAAGGGTTAACCTGCCAGCCCCCACCACTGCAGGGCTCCCCAAATAAGTGGGGGGGTGAGGAGGCAGTGACCTGGGATCTGGCAGGTTGGGAGGACAAGGGGGGCAGAGGGCCTGATCTGGGCCAGCCGGAGGGGAGGGTGGGGTGGTCACATAGGTGTAGCCTAAAGTGGCTGCACCTTAGTGTAACACAAAGTGGGTAACAGAAATCAGAGATAATCCTGCCCTGGAATAACATAGCTTTGAGCTGCCTAATGAATGGTTAAACCTAGTTTCAGGTGTTAATGTGCTGACAATCCAGGTGTTAAGAGCTCCAGGAGCCTCCCAAAATTCCCATATAACAAGGCTCCAGAGGCCCTGTCTGAAGCCCTGCAATCAGCTGTACAAATATATATAAAGATATAGTCCATGCCTCACACTTCAGCTTCTGGACAGTACAACTATGGTGTTTTTTGTCAATTTTTCTTTAAGATTTGGTTGCCAACTGTCTGTGTCCTCTGCTAGCTCCATATTTGCTTCTGCTTTCTCACTAACACCCAACAAATGTTGAGAATTGGATGAAAGAGGAAAAGATCTCTTAAGGTGTTATCTTTTATTTAACCAGCTGCATAGTTGGGATAGAGTTAAACAAGTTTTTGTATTCAAGACCTTTTTTCGTCAGGTGTCAGGAGCGAAAGCCATCACAGCATAGTCACTGGATGGAAATAGATGTCCGTAAGTCAGTCCAAAGAGTTCAAACTCCAAATGCAGTCAGCCTCCTTGCAGTGTAATACTATTATGTGTTATGTTGCCAGCCAAAATCTGTTCTCCGTTGCTCTAGGTGTGTCTAGAGCAGGGGAGGAAAGGGTTAAGAGATTTTTTTTTTCCCCCAGCTATCTGAGTTGGTCTAATAAAACATATCAGATTTGCCCAAAGAAACTTGTCTGCCTATGTCCTTAGACCAACACAGCTACAACCTACACCCCGTAGTGATTTCAAACAGTTGTCACTTGTCCTGAGTATGACAGTGAGACCTTCCTCTATTTCCCCTGAAGAATTAAAGCTAAACGCAGCCTGGGTCAAGAGCTCAGTGGTTGTGAGGAGCGCTCATCAAGCACGTTGGCGCTGAGTTTCTTGTGGACCGGGTGAGTGCCGTTGCCACTCAGACACTGGACAGGGCTCTTAGTCTCTCTGATGGGCATTGTTCCTTTTTGTACAAATATTGAGTATTGTACAAATAAATATTGGGCCACATAGGGATGGACTCTGCAGCCCAGGGATTAGGACCCTTACAGGGAGTACTGGAGAGACTGGTTTGGGTCATGTCTCCCCTTTTCTAGGTGACAGCTCTGACTAAAGTCCAGTCTGGGATCAGTGTCTCTCTCCTCTCAACCAGGAGGAAAGGGATGTCTGCCCATTCTTCTTGATGGAAACAGATCCACTTAATGCACCAGCCAACCCCTGAGCCATCCCTAGGTGTGGGATGTATACAGAATGAGAGAGAGTGTCCTTCGAAAAAGACCTTATTGTCCCTAAGAAGACAGCCCAAAGGGGTGCGGGGGGACAGAAAAGAGGCTCAGGGGAGCCTGGGGCAGCTGAAGAGTACAGAGCAGTGCATGGGGGAAATGAACCCCAGTCCCACCTCCCAGCGTGCTGCTTGGCCATACTCCCCTACTCACACACACATAGTTTATACAGTCATGTTGTTTAGAAAAATCATGGGCTCAGATTATACTAGGAGCCCATTCTCCATTACAATGGGTTCTGTCGTAAGAACCCATTAGCTACCACTTTCATTCATATGTCAAGTGCATGCAGGGCCACATTCCCACACTCTTATATTGAATGCCACCTTGCCATCAATGGTCTACTTGCCAAGTAACATACTTATTCAACACAAAGGTGCTGCAGGAGGAAAGACAAGTTAAGCTGCTTCCTGCATGTCCTTCTTCTTGCAATCAATGGGACGAGTCATCTCAGCAAGCCCTACTCAGGTGAGTAAAGGTTTTATAGCTTGAGGCCAGTGGTAAACCAATGGACTGAGGAATCTATCGAAGGAGCCCTATGAAAACACACTAACAAAATATAACCACCCCTTGCAGAGGGAAAAACATGAAGCATTGATTAAACAATAAGGCTAAATGGCAAAATATGATCCTACTTTACTGCAGTAATATGGTGTGTTCTTCAGTGATTCAGGCTGTGCTGTAATTCCTGAGGCCATCAGCTGTAACTGAACATTAGCTGGAATGAATAATTAACAGTAATTTCATCGTAAATGTACTCATAAGTGCCATTAACATTGAACATGAAGTTCAATTTATTATTAGTTTCTCTTTATTTAGAGGATGTGATTCTTTTCTCCATATACTTGCAAAGCTCCTATAGCCATTTCTCCACTGCTAACAGGATTGCGAGAGGAGAAAATGGGTTCCTATTACAATCTGAGACCAAGATTATTCTAAACAACAAGTTATCTGAGGCACCTCTATTGTTTTTCAGGTGTCTGGACAGAGATGCTTTCGCAAAGTTCATTTTGCAATGACTTTCTGAAAGTCAAGGCTCTTGAATGCACCTCAAGTTGGGCACCCAAAACCAAGGAAAACCTTGGCCTTTAGACAAACAGAGAGAAAGGAACTTATCTTCTGATACCTTTCCCCATCTCTTTAAGAGAATTGGATAGGGGAAAAATTTCATATATCACCTTATGATGTGAAGGGTCGAGTCATATCAAGTCTCTTGCATTTATGAGGCCTTCATGCCCAGAGGCAGCACTGCCTGGCATTTCATGTTCTCCTCTTCAAAGACAACTGCACCCATTGTGCTCAACATACTTTGAGGATGGCTGCATGAGTTGGGAGGATCCAGCTAATAATCACAGACCATGTGCAACCCAGCATAGGGAAATAAGTGCAGGTCACACAGACGGAGGGTGTGATACAGCCCCAACCAGACACCCAGCCCAGGCCAATCCTCCACCCATTCCCACTCAGCAGAAGTGTGTTGTTGTTCCAGGCTGGAGTCAGATATATTAGGGCCTTCCTGGGACTTAGGTTGTGCAACTGGGCTTAGGCAAGGGCGACTGCCAACCAAGTGCCAGATAGAGAGGTCCTGAGCCCTGACCCCATCATTAGCTTTCCAGTGTCCTTGGGTTTTATCTTAATCCTCTCTTATGGCTCTGATGAGCAGGTGAGCACAAGGGAAGGTATAGCATTGGCATTGATCTCTGCTGGATGGTAGCTGAGGTCAGGAAAGAGCAGGGTTTCTAGTGCCAGAGCCACAAATCGAGAGCAAATCATGCTTCTTGGACACAGCCCGGAGCAAGGGTGAGTCAGATGCTTCACCACAACAGGAGGACTGGTGGCTTTGTCACTTGAGACTCACCTCCGAAGCACTCGCTCTGGGTAAGGCAGCACATTACTTCAGGTCTATACAGGTAATAATAAATCACTAGCAGGTCTTCTCCCTGTACTAGCTCGGTTGGGCTGGCCAGAGAGTTGTTGTGGGGAAAAGAAGGCAAGGCTCTTACTTCTCCACTATCTAAAGCACCAGACTCCTTGGGTATGTGTAGGCCACACTGAGGTCTGGGGGTCCTTATTCCCTTCTGTGCATGCATAGTTCAAGCTACAGTGTAGCCCTCAAGTCCTGACTCAGTCCAGCTCACTCCACTGTCATTGCCTCCCTTCCAGCTCCTGCTCCACTCCCCGCAGAGGACAGGATGAACTGGTCCTCACTGCAGGACCTCCTGAGTGGGGTGAACAAGTACTCCACAGCCCTGGGGCGCATCTGGCTCTCTGTGGTCTTTGTCTTCTGCTTCCTGGTCTATGTGGTAGTGGCGGAGCAGGTGTGGGCTGATGACCAGCGGGACTTTGAGTGCAACACTCTCCAGCCCGGCTGCACTAATGTCTGCTACGACCATTTCTTCCCCGTCTCGCGCATCCGCCTCTGGGCCCTGCAACTCATCTTCGTCACCTGCCCTTCCCTCCTGGTGACCATGCATGTGGCTTACCGGGAAGATCGGGAGCAGAACCATAGGAAGACAGGAGCAGGGAAGAACAGCCAGCGGCTCTATCTCAACCCAGGCAAGAAGCGGGGAGGCCTGTGATGGACTTACCTGCTCAGCCTGGTCTTCAAGGCTTCCACAGATGCAGCTTTCCTCTACATCTTCCACCGGCTCTACGCCAACTTTGACATGCCTCGAGTCATGGAGTGCTCTGTGCCACCTTGCCCTCATGTGGTTGACTGCTTCATCGCAAGGCCCACCGAGAAGAGACTCTTCACCTACTTCATGGTGGCTACCGCTACCCTGTGCATTGTTCTCAACCTCTGTGAGATATCCTACCTGGTTGCCAAGAGGTGCTGGGAGCTTGCCACCCAGCACCAGACCAAAGGGCTCCCTAGCAAGACAGTAGAGAATGTGACTAACAGCTGGTCTCATGCCACCCAGGAGAAGAACCAGGTTGTTAATATAGCCTCCTCAGGACAGACTACGTTCAGGACTGCCCATCTGATATAGGGAGGATGGCCCCCTCCCTAGGAAGTGCTGGTGAATGGAGAAGGTTGCCCTACCTGGGTTCAGGATCTACAGTGCAGGCGTCATCAGGGGCCTCAGTGCCCCTATACTCACCAGAGTGCCATTCTGCATCTTGCAGGATTTCACAGTAAAGTCAGCTTTGAAGAAAAGATAGCAATGCAGTTACAGGTTTGGCAGAATAAGCTCTCTAAGGGCTCCATCCAGTGCTCACTGAACCCAAGATCACATCTGTATGTGACACATACACTGACAAATAGCAGAACCATTCAGAGTCTTCCAGACATCTATCTTTTCAATGGCAAAACAATTTTTTTTTAAAGCTTCCCCCCACAAATGTTTTCCATTTCCTGGGCAGTTCCAATCAGTAGTCTGAAAGGGGTTAATCGAAGTGTGGCACATGTTGTAGGCATGTTGCAGACATGAGTGATAGGTGATGGCTTAAGCACATTGGTGGAAGAGGGCTGAGCAGTTCAAAGACCCATCTGTAAGCATCCTATTGATCTTCTGAAGTCTATAAATCTTGATGAACCATTTATTCAACTACCTATGGATCATTCAGCAATTCTTTTTATAAACTATTTATAAAGACATCCGTCATATCAAGTCCTTCCTGCAGAGTCTTTCCATTGACTTCAAGAAGCATTAGGTTTTGGTGCTTGATATGTAACTCAAAGCAGCTGATAAAACAGCATCTCATAGTTGATTGCAATAGGGACTTCTAATACATCTTTGTACATCTCTCCTTTTTGGTTTATGCTTGACATTCTGTGTACCTGTCTCTTATCCTTTGAGGGAGTTTGGGGGTTCCTTCATGAACAGAAGATGGTGCAAAATCTGCATCACAGAGCCTCACTGCAGAGCTCACAGACACCTCACCACGTAACAAATGCCTGCCCGGAAGAGCATTCCAGCTATATACCCCTCTGTGAAATATGAAACATCATAACCAGAAGGAAATATGACTACATCTTGCTTACCACCAAACCTCTTCGAGGTAAACAGACTATTCCAACTTTTCTCTGAGCCTAACCTGCATAGAAAATGAACTGTTCCAAACAGTTCACACCTTCAACTCACCTATGAAATACCAACTTTCATTTCTACCCAGGAAAACTTTTACAATGCTTTCCCCGATGCCTGAAGAAGGACGTTTGTGCCTGAAAGCTTGCAACGAAGAATTTTTTTTTTTTTCCAAAAATCTGGTTGGTTTAATAAAAGATATCACCTCTACCACAAGTCCTGATTGCTTTTTCCTCTAGACCAATACAGCTACAACCTGGATACCTAGGCAAACTAGGCACATGCCTAGGGCCCTGAGCTGCGGGGGGCCCCGGTCCTTCTCTCTGCGGCAGTGGCATGAATGGCCCATCCACCTCCCCTCCCTTCCCTTGCCCTCCCCTCCACTGGCCTTGTCGCCATCATGGCTGCTTCCTCGCAGAGGCTCCGAGCCCCGCTCCCCATGGGCAGCAGCACCAAGGTGGAGAAGGGGGTCTTAAGTTTGTTTGCCTAGGGCCAACTAAAGGGTTAATCTGGCCCTGTTTGATCACCTGTGTTTGGTTGCGACCTCTTTGGAAAATCAGAGCACAGAACCTATTTGGAACATGCCCCCTAACAGTCCATAGGTGGTATGTCAAATAGCTCCTCGTCTCACGGCAGGTTTGCTGTAACAACAAAATGCCTGGAAGCAGCAGCCCACTCTCATCAGTCATGATAAAAGCCATTCGCACAAACAGCACGGAGCCAGCAAGTAGGGCGGATGTATAAACAAATTGCAACCGTCTTCAGCCCACGTTGGTTTTGTTCCTCTCTTCGTTGCTGAATTTCTCCTTGCCGATCTGTGCTGAGGATCTGGCCAGACCTCTTTTCTGTAGTGAGCCCTGCGCAGAACTTCTGGTGTTCCTCAGACAGAAAAGGAAAGGAGAGGCAAAGGAGTCTCACCGCAGAGGGAAGAGAGCGAGGAGCTTAGAGATGATTTGGTGATTTGGGGGCATCTCTGTTTTTGGGTGCCCAACTCTAGGTGCCACCAAAGGGGCCTGGTTTTCAGAGGACGGGGGCTCGCTGGATATCACGCCCTTTTCAAGTGCTTCCAGCTGGGCCCTTGGAATCCAAAAAAGCCTTGGCCCCAGGATGCAGGAAACTGTCCTTACTCTGTAGACCCACTCTTTCCTCCCTTGCCCTATCTTACCTTTGTCATCTTCCACTTGCTATATCACGTCTTAAACTGGAACCGCCTTAGGTCAGGAACTGCACTTTTCTCCCTGTGCTGGGAACACACCATTCACGTAGAGATAAAAATGAATTTCAGGAGCGAAAGCGATGTAGAAATGACCTAGATTTGACCCAGTTACACTTGGCTTGCAATCTGCCACCAGCTCCAGAGGCCCTTGGATTCTGCCATCTGTTTGCGAGTGCTCTCTGCTGCATCTCCGGCACAGTAAAGAATCTGACAGCAATTCCTTTGCTAGGAGGATGTGGGATTCTGGTGGGTTTTAGGGTGGCAGCTTGGCAGTTTTGAACACAGTCATCTTCCCGGTTTTCATGCCAGGCTTTATTTTTAGGGATACTAATTAATAATGCCGTAAAAACTAATTGGGAGCTTCATGGCGTGTTTGTTTTTGCAATCTGAAATGACAAAACAAGTGCAAACAAATGCTAATGTGGGAGTTTGTACAGCCGGAGGACTTGATGGGGTGTGAAATGGTTTAAAACAAGGATATTAAAAAAATAAAATTAAGCTAAAATGGACAAGATCTACAAAGATAGAGCTCACAAGCCCATCAATACTCATAGCCACACTGAATTCTTGTGAGATGTATAATATTGGGCAATGCCCATCCTGAGCTCTATTTCCAGTCATAAATAATGGAGATGCTGTGTAAAGGAAGCTTGCTTAATAATAACGATCTACTAAGCTTTTAGGGCCTGTGGCACAGCTAGTGTTCACTCCCATGGGAATCAAGATGGGAAACAAGATGACTGACACAACAGGAGTGTCATTTCCAGGAAGGTCAGATCTCAGAGCAGGTCATTCAGGTCTGCAAAGAGATCAACACCAGCACAGTGCTGCTTAAGCCCGATGGGAAACAATCTAGTGTTTTAAAGATGAAGATATAGGTACAGATTGGGTGTGACTTTCCCCAAGTGATGGAAACCTTCCTGGAAATGACACTCCTGTTATGTGAGTCACCTTGTTTCCCACCTTGACTCCCATGAAAGCGAACGCTAGCTTTGCCACAGGCCCATAAAGCTTATTTGATAATTATTATGAAGCTAGCTTCCTTTACCCGGCATCTCCATATCTGTGACTGGAAACAGGGATCAGGATGGGCACTGCCCAATGGATTCAGAGCTTGAAACCCTGGTCCAGTTGAACCAAATGCAGAATTCTCATTAACTTCAGCAAGTCCAGGATTTCAGCCCTCGGTTTTGGCGCTGGAAAAGGCCTCTTCCAATTATCCTGTCTGACCTCTTGTAGCACGCGGGAGGGCCTGTTTAGAAAGACACCCCAACCTTGATCTAAAGCCTCCAAGGGACAGAGAATTGACTGCTTCCCCCAAGAAGTTGTTCTGATGATTGATTCCACTAGCTCGGGCCACTTTGGGCCAAGAGCGGTTTTCTAGATTGATTTGATTTGAATCTGGCTTCTAGCACCCCCTTCCCTTGCAGCGGGGTGTGTGGCAGGGGGCTCTGATTTGAGCACCTGTGCTCATCACCGCTGAGGTCTAGGAAGCCAAGCTAACTACTACTATATTTTGTAGCACTGCAATGATTTCTTTCCTTTATGAATGCCCTCAAGGGCTCATGTCCCTTCTTTGTGACCAAAATCCAGCTAACTAAGCATTTCACATTTGCAGCTGGGGCATTCCCTACTGGAGCAGGTGAAT
>NW_017729015.1:11773771-11790226 GCF_001723915.1 Gavialis gangeticus | reverse complement strand
ACTACTACTATAGTTTGTAGCACTGCATTGATTTCTTTCCTTTATGAATGCCCTGAAGGGCTCATGTCCCTTCTTTGTGACCAAAATCCAGCTAACTAAGCATTTCACATTTGCAGCTGGGGCATTCCCTACTGGAGCAGGTGAATGGGGGTTTTTGGGTGACCTAAATGGAGTCTTCCATTTCTGAGCCCATGTTCCCATAGCTTCTGCTAAATATATTGGTTAGCTGTGGGTCTCCAGAGAATGCTAGACATGGACAAGACTTGTTAGGACACTCAGCCAGCTCTTGGCTAATTCAGGATTGTTCTTTATAGCATGTTAACTACTGTTTGCTGTGGACCAGCGGTTGTTTCACCAACTGAGCAGCAGCAGGCGTATTGCCCTGGCAAGTCGGGAGGAAATCAAAGGCAGAATTCTACCTTTCCCAGTGATTAGTCTCTGCAGTGTGGTCTGCACATGTGCTCAAAGCTTACTGATGGCATCAATAGGGGTTTTTAGGGTGAACGTGTGCAGAGACACTGCCCTTCCTGGGCAAAGAGGCTAGCAGCTAGTGGAGGCGCTCGCCATGCTGACTGAAGAGGAGATGATTGACCTCGCGCTGCAAAGTGACTTGTCTCTTTTCACATGCCTCTCCTCCGCGGGGGCTGTGTTGAAGTCGGTCTCAGCTGTCACGGATCACTTCTTCTCTCCCTTTGCACTGTCTTTTCTTGTAACCATTTTGCAATTCATTACTCGCTGGCTGCAGGCTGGTGTTCCTATCACTCTTCAAGTTTTAGATCTTGCCAAGAATCCCCCTTCCTGAAGCATGCATGAAACTCAGCTGCCTCATGAAAAGCTTCATAAACTCATTCTCCAGTTCCACCATCTGTATTGGGTGGAATTGGAAAAAACGAGGGTTGGAAGGGACCTCCGGAGGTCATGTCTAGTCCAACCCCCTGCTCAAAGCAGGACAATCCCCAAATATATCATCCCAGACAAGGCTTTGTTTTCCTGGGTCTTAA
The DNA here is from genome assembly GCF_001723915.1 of Gavialis gangeticus. Classification (NCBI taxonomy): domain Eukaryota; kingdom Metazoa; phylum Chordata; order Crocodylia; family Gavialidae; genus Gavialis; species Gavialis gangeticus. Next base: position 11,789,225 of record NW_017729015.1, on the reverse strand, counting down.
AAACCTCCCAGGACAGAAAGTCCAGAACCTCTCTGAGTAGCCTGTTCCAATGCCTTACTATCCTCCTGGTGAGACAGTTTTTCCTTTTATCTAACCTAAACTTCCCTTGCTGCAACTTGAGCCCATTGCTCCTTGTTCTGCCATCTGCCACCGCTGAGAACAGCCCAGCTCCATCCTCTTTGCAACCACCCATCAGGGAGTCGAAGGCTGCTAGTAAATCCCCTCCGTCTTCTCTTCTCCAGACTAAATAAGCCCAGTTCCCTCAGCCTCTTCTCTTAAGTCATGAGCTCCAGCTTCCTAACCATTTTTGTTGCCCTCCACTGGACTCTCTCCAATTTCTCCACATCCTTTCTGTAGTGGGGGGCCCAAAACTGGACACAATACTCCAGATGTGGCTTCCCCAGTGCTGAACAGAGGGGAATAGTCACTTCCCTCAGTCTGCTGGCAATGCTCCTACTAATGCAGCTCCATATACCCTTAACCTTCTGTGCAACAAGGGCACACTGTTGGCTCACATCCAGCTTATTGTCCACTGTTACCCCCAGGTCCTTTTCTGTAGACCTACTGCTTAGCCAGTAGGTCCCCAGCCTGTACTGGTGCATGGGATTGTTCTGTCCTAAGTGTAGGACTTTGCACTTGTCCTTGTTGAACCTCATGAGATTTCTTTTGGTCCAATCCTCCAATTTATCAAGGTCTCTCTGAATCCTAGCCCTACTCTCCAGCATATCTACTGCTCCCCCCAGTCTGTCATCTGCAAACTTGCTGAGGGTGCACTGCATCCCATCTTCCAGGTCATTGATGAAGACATTGAACCAAACCAAGACCAACCCCTGAGGCACTCCACTTGATACTGGCTGCCAGCTAGACATCGTGTCATTGATTACTACTCTCTGAGCCCGACGATCCAGCCAGTTTTCTATCCACTTTACAGTCCATTAATCCAACTTGTACTTCCTTAGCTTGCTTGCTAGAACATTGTGGGAGGTCATAACAAAATCCTTCCTAGAGTCAAGTTATATCATGCCCACTGCTCTCCCTGCATCTACAGAGCCAGTCATCTCATCATAGAAGACAATCAGGTGGGTCAGGCATGACTTGTCCATGGTGACTCCATGCTGACTGTTCCTGATCACCTTCTCTTCCTCTAAGTGCTTAGAAATGGATTGCTTGAGGAGCTGCTCCATGACTTTTCCAGGGACTGAGGTGCAGCTGACCAGTCTGTAGTTCCCTGGATCTTCCTTCTTCCCTTTCTTAAAGTTGGGCACTATATTTGACCTTTTCCAATCGTCTCCCAGCCAGCACAAGTTTTCAAAGATAATGGCTAGCGGTTCTCCAATCACATTGGCTAACTCCCTTGGCACCCTTGGGTGCATCACATCCAGCCCCATGGACTTGTACATGTCCAGCTTTTATAAATTGCCTCCTGTTATAATGCCCAGTACAGCATGAATGGTTGCTGCACATTGTGAGCACCATCAGGTTTCAGTCACCCTATCAGCCTCAGAATTTAACTTTTCAATCTATTGTGGCCTTGAACACCATGAGAGGGTCCTGTGGGCATGTTCCTCACAGGACGTAGGTGGGGGAGCACTGTTTTAATGACTTCCTCCGTAACACAGACCATAGTAAACCCTGCATCTGTTCCAACAATTTGAAAGGGAATCAGAGCATATACTTGAGAAAGTCATCCAGCATGGACTTAAACAGTCCAACAGATGCATGAACCCACCATGTTCACGGGCCAGCTGTCTTGGTGGATAATTCCCCTGACTGTGAAAACCTACATCTCATTTCCAGTTGAGATTTTGCTCTGCCTTGGCCTGCTACATTAAAAGAGCTCTCCAATGCTGCATAGCTTCCTCTAAAGGTACTTATCTCCCTTCATTTCCTCAAGAGGACCAGTTTAATAACTTGAGTCAAACAGCATAAAACCAGGGAGACCTGGAAAACCTAAAGACTGCAGAGATTTTATTGCAATTTAAAAAGGATGGTGATGGTTTCCAGCATACTGTCACTGCTGCATTAATATGAATGGATTTATTGTAATCAGCATTTGGAACTGAATTAATAGCTGCTGCCTGGTTTAGACTGAAGGTTATCATCATGTTCAGCTCCAGCATTTGCAATGGGCACACGCTGGAATAGGGAGGGGTTGGCTGAGCCCTTCGAAATGGAAAACCATATTGCTCTAATTTCACCCTCTCTGTGCTCCAGGTCCACTTGGCCTGTGTCCCTCTAAGACCATGTGGCGAGCGATTAGGTGCTAGAAATTTCCAATTTGGAAAAAAGGAAAAGAAGGGGCTGGAAGCAAAGGCATTTAGCAAAGAGCTGGTGGGGCCTAACTATAACCCACTGAAGTCCAGAGAAGAACAGGGACCTGGTTGCTGTGTGATTATGGGAAAGTTGCCTCTGTCTCTGTGCCCCTGTCTCCCCCCACCTCTGTCTGTCCAGCATAGTCATGAAACTGTGAGCTCTTTGGAGCATGAGTTGTCTATTACTATGCACATACAGAGCCTAGCATGATGGTCCTTGTCTCTACTATAGCATCTGGGCCAGGGGTGGGCAAAATATGACCTGTGGGCCAGATCCAGCCCACCAAGGGATTTTGTCCAGCTCATGGCAGGTCCCTCAGTCTCACCCAGCCCAGGTACCGGGGACCCCCTGGCCCATGGCATGTGCTGCCAGTCCCACCACCCCCAGGCATGCAGCAGGCCTGGGGTGGCAGAGCAGCTGGACTGTTTCCTGGCAGCCCCGTGGCACCAGCATCTCCTTCCAGCTGCCACCACTGCTGGACCCAGCCCTGCTACCTGGGCACCCTACCCTGTCCACCAACCATTGAGGGCAGGACCCTCAGCCAGGCGGCTAGGATGGAGCCACAGGTGGGTGGGGAGCAGTATCTGGGAGTGAAACAGGAGGGGCCGTAGAGACCCCAGGATCTTGGGACGGTAATAATGTGGGCCTGGGGCAGAGCCACAATGTGCTCCCCACACACCCCTGCAATGGGCATGAGTTTTGCAGGCAGGGGCATGTGGGCAGTGGATCGCTGCTTTGCCCTAGCCTGTGCTATTACCACCCTGCAACCATGCCCCACAATCCCAGCCTCGCCAGCTTGCCCCACTCCCAAACACCACTCCCCACCTGCCCGCAGGCCACATAGGGAGTTTTTGTGAGCTGCTGCATGAGGGCGGGGGTGGGGAGCCCATGACAGCTCAGCAAGACTCCCTACCTGGCCTGCAGGCCCTGAGAATTGCTTGATCTAGGTACTACAAGGATTCATATGATTATGGATCAGCCCTGTGGTCTTTCTGTTCCTGCTTCCTGCCTCTGACATTGGTGGACTCTAGCTCCTGCAAAGGAAGGCACTAAAAGGGGGACAAAAATGCCCCTGTGACTCATAGTGATGTGGTGACTTGGTCCCAGAGCCTCTGTCCTGAATTCCCACCGGTTAGAGGTTGATCTATGCTGCAAAGCAGAATCTTGTTCAAAACTCTCAATATCTTTCAGTCCTCGCTGCTAGCTCTTTGCCCTTCTCTAGGCACTTCTACACATGCACAGTAGCTGAAATTACTGCACAGTACGGGCATGCATCTACACGTGCATGCCCACACTGCATAGTAAATATGGAAACTTCCACCAGCGTGAGGCTAAATTTGATACCTGCATGACGCAGGTATCAAATGTATGCCCAATTAGTTACTGTGCAGTAATGCACGTGTAGACACCTTACTACTGCTCGGTAACAGTGTGTGTGTGTGGACTGACTTGGGAGTAACTTTAGTCCCAAGTCAGTCCACATACACCATTAATGTGCTTTTATGCCTGCAAGTGGAGACACTGCCCTATTCTTGCTTACTGTACAGTAGCTTACTACACAGTAAATTTAAGCCAGAGTAAAAGCACGTGTAGACCCATAACCTAGCCCAGTCCTTGAGAGCCCTGTCAGGCTCCTGTCCTCTAAGCCATCACATGGCAGTAAATTCCACCAGGCTAACCAAGACCGTGTTTCCTTTCTAATCTACATGCCCACGGCAGAAAGCTGAAGGCTTCCCTAGAGCAGAGGAAGTTGGTGACATTTGCATGGAGGAAGCCTAGGGAGCCCAAGCAAGCAACACCGCCCCCGTACTGAGCACAACGCTGTAATTCCTTCATGTACAATGAGCACCTGGCTGCCCTGCAGAGAGATGCGTAAGGTGATGAGAGGTGGTAAAGCCATGGAGATGCAGGTACGAGCCTGGCTTTGCTCTTAACGAGGCATTAGTACGGGAATCACGCAGAGCCGCAGCCCTGGCAACGTGTTACATTGATTTTTATGTTATTTAAAAAAAAGGGGAGGGGGGCACACTCTTGGTGTGTCACAGGAGCTATTTGAATGTTACAAACAATGGCAGAATGAGGGCCCGCTGCTGTCTCTGTCTCCCATGTTTTATGTATGAAGGGCACACCAGTTTCCCAGCATGTGACATCAAGGGTGATTAATTAAGCGGTGGAGGAGGAAAGTAGTTCTGCAGATCCCAGAAGGAAGCTGCCAAAGTGCAAAGGGCTCCTGCTGCCCGCAGGCCACATCCTGCAAGCAGTGCTGTCTTGTGCTGGAGCCTGCTTCCCAATGCATGTGGCATTCATTGCCCAGGAGAGAGAGCGCTCAAGGGAGTCTCAGAAAACCATGTGTTCTGGTTCTGTGCCTCAGTTTCCCCACCTGTAAAAGGAGAACAATGCTACAGACCTCCTTTGCTAAGGGCTTGGAGATCCACTGGGGGAAGGGGTTAGATTGCAATGGTCATCATCACTGCACTGCCCAAGCACAGCACAGCTACGGTTTGCTGGGTGCTCTGCAGCATCCCCAGAAGTGCTGTCTCCGTGCTACACAGCAGGCAGCGATGTGAAGAGCGGGTTAAGGCACTTCAAAAAGATCCCAGCAAGTCTGTGGCAGAAAAGGTGAGTCAGTACTGACAACCAGACTGGGATCTTCTCTTTGATCCCAGTCGGAGCTGCTTCCTCACCCAGGGAACCATGTTGCCCTTTGAGCTCATTGCCACAAAAGCTCACTGAAACCAGGTGCTTAATGGACTTCAGGGGGAGGCCTGGGTGCTGGCAGGGATAACAATACAGGACTTAACTGAACAGCAAAAAGTTTGAGAAGCCTCAAAACTCTCCTCCTTCAGGGCATAAAGCAGCCTCGGATACTTAGCTAGGGACAGACGTTACACATAAACCGGTTTAAGTGATCAGAAACTGGTTTAAAGCTGTAACAGAACAGATGTTCAGTGCATATAAACTGGTTTGAAAATGGCTGAAATGGGTTTGAGATAAGCCTGGTTGAATGTAGTTATCAGACTTAACTGATTTGGGTCAAACTGGTTTATACAATGTCTGTCCCAGACCGAGGGCTATAAGGAAACATCCCCTGGGGAATAGGTTAGCCACGGGGGCAGGATTTTTACATCTTCTTCTGAAGCAGCTGGTTGTGGCCACAGCTGGAGACAAACACGGGTCTCAAGGCATGAGCCTGATCTGTTGTGGCAAGTCTTGCGTTCCTGTGTGCGCCCCCCTCGCTGAGGAGCTTGTTCCTCCCCTGCATTCCCACGAGATGAGTTCCCATGCGGCGCAGCCCCGAGACAGAATTGGGAGGGACGTGGCTCCATGAGCAAGAGCGAGATCATTGCACAAAACGTTTCCTTTTGCAGACGTCCTTTCACCTCCTGAGTGTACTTAGCTCCTGTTAAGACACGTTGATTTGCTCTGGCATGTGGCGATTATGTAAAGAGCTGAGGGACTGCCTTTCACCTACCCTGGACGAACCTGTTCTAGAGATTACGTGCAGGGTTTCACCAGTTCCTATCTTTGAGAAAGTATCGTGCAGAAAATTGGCTGAAGCACTGGGGCCTGCCAACCTCCACTTCCCTCAAACGCAAAGACATGCCCAGGGGCTCTTCTTTGGGATGGGTAGAGAAGATCAGAACCAACCCAACTCAGTCACTGATTAACGGGACACACAGGACACATCTACACGTTCATTAATGCACATTTAGATTATTTCTTCCTTAATAAAGTACTAACTAAATGTGCAGTACCTAGAGTTACTGTGCAGTAGCACTGGCACGTGGTTATTTAGTGATGCTTACTGCACACTTGCCTAATAACACTGTGCAGTAGGCTACGAGCACAGTTTGTGCTGTGATGCGCTACTGCGCAGTGTTATTAGGCTAATGCTCAGTAAGCGTCTTGTGTAGACGAGCCCGCTGTAATGGCCACTGCTTGACCACCAGAAGAGCGAGCATACAGCAATCCTGGAGCTAATGACCCACTAGCAGCACCTGGGTGCTTCTTGCAAAGCAGTGGTTGAGGATCAGCACGATCAGCAGAGGAGCAGGATTTGGGACTCCAGGGCTCTGCCTCTGGCTGTACCTGCATTTCCTTAGGTGAAGATGAGAGGGAAGCTCAGTAGCAGAGGTTTAGAAAGCTGTTTCTTTCTTTATACTCCAGCAAACACAAGAGAGCAGCAAACCTCACTCTGAATCAGAAACCCAGCTCTCTCCAGTTCATGCCTTACCCCCACTCAGAAGGGAAACAAGCAGTCAGCTGGGCCAGACTCTTAGATGGTGTAAACCAACATAGACAGTGGGGGTAGCTATACTGACTTGCACCAGTAGGAAGCCCTGGCCCACTGTGGAGTGCTGCCTAAGCTATATGATGAGGGGACACATCCAGTAATGCCAGTCTTGCTCTGTTTTTCCCTTCACCTGCTCCATCACATCCATGTGCATGGCTGTCAACAGGGCCTCTGGGCTGATAGTGCCAGAGCCCCAAGGCACACGAGCTCTCCTCCAAAGGCAACACTGCCAGCGTGGGTCACTAACGATGCTGTTGGCGGAGGCAGGCTGTATGGTGCCTTTCCCCTTTCTGCCTGAGCAGTGACTCGAGAGACAGACCTTTGCATGCTCCCCACTAACAGTGCTGAGCTTCCCAGCCCTTAGCTGCTGGGATCTTCCTGTATGTAGGGCAGTGCTTCCCAACCTTTTCCTCAGCATGATCCCATTTAAATGATGGAAATTTTTTGCAATCCCAAAATGATGCAGACAAAATCAACACCCCGTCCCCCAGCAGCTGGCATGGCCAAAGCGGAGCCTATGGGGCAGGGAGGATGCAGGTTGCCCAGTGTGGGCTCAGGGCTCCCCACTCTACTGCCCTTCCCCCAGGGTTGTCCACAGCTCAGGGTGTAGGACCTGGCACGGGAGGGCAGGGAGGCTCGGTGCTGCTGAGAGGAGCTCCACACCAGCCACACCGCCATGGCGAGGTGTCCCCTGCCCACCCGGCAGCAGTGGCAGTGCAGAGTTGTGCTGACCCACTGCTGCCGGGCAGGAAGGAGGCACCCAGAAGAGCTGTCCATGGCTCCATCCTGCTCCCCACATCCCTGCCACAGCCCCTGGCCCCATGCACTGGCCCATCTGGGTGGTGCCCCAGCTCTGTCCCATTCCCTCCCTCCATCACCACAGGAGCCTCAATCTACCCCGCTAGACTTACCTGGAGGGAGCTGCGGGAACTGCTCTCCATGCTGCCTGTTTACCATATGCACATGTGCACGCGTACATGCACGTGGTGCCCCCCTGTCTTATTGCCCTCTTCCCACTTCCTCCAGCCCCAAGCTGCCCCTTGCTGGCTGGAACTCTGCCAGCCTGCAAGGGGAACCCACCGTTTCCTGCTTTTTTCTTCGATTTTTATTATAATTGGTTGACACTGCTGAGTGTCTTTGCAACCCCATTTTTTTGTCCTTGCGACCCCGAATAGAGTCGTGACCCCAAGGTTGGGAACTACTGACCTAGGGTTTTCTCTCCATCCAACTTGGCTGAAAGCAGCCTGAGCCTGAAATAGTGCTAGAAGGGGACAGAGGCGGATTTAATTACTGTCCTGGTGAGGAAGAAAACCTGTTGCTTCAGGTTTTGCTCCCACCAAAAATCACTTCTTTCTTTTCTTCCGCCCCTCGGGTCTAAGCCCCCAGCTGAGTCTGATCTCTGCACTTTTCTTTTGGTCACTGCATAACCACCCTGCCCTGGGGGTATCACTGGTACTCCTGAGCTTTCCGAGATGAAGGAAAGGAACGTGTGAACACCACTCCTCTGTGCAGTGAGGTCCAGATCTCCCATTGTGGACTCCTGATAATGAGCAGACTATGGCTTTCTGGGGTTTCTGATGGGATGCTGCCATACCTGTGAACAGAGCACTTACCATTTCTACCAGCCACCCTGTCCTCCTAGAAATCTTTGTCATTGCACTGCCTTCAGCTTACCTGGGCTGAGAAATGGACCCCTGACCTTTCAGGAACAGGTCTGAACTGAATGTGATTCACCAGGGACTCATGTATACAATGCACAACTTACTCTTCTTCTTAGAAGAGTCTCAATAGAGTGAGTAGGGGTGTCGAAGCCAGCAGAGCTGATCCAGAGTTGCACCACACCACAGATCTTTCCCTGCAGATCCCAATGAAACGCTAAATTAGGGGATTAAACAAGGCTTGGAACAAACTGTGCTGGGGGAAGAACAGTGCTGCAGTCGTGCAGGCCTCACTACTGACTTCCAGCAATGCACACAGGATGAGATAGTCCCTGCTTCAGAGCTCCCAGTCGAAACAGGTGAAGGGCAGGTGGGGACATGACTTGCCTAAGCTCAGACAGCAGGTCCAGAAACAGCATCTCAACCTGCTGCATCTCAGTCCAGTACTAGCCACTGTAGACTGTGGGATCTCACTCAGGGGATGGGCATATGAATGATTTAGCATGGACATGGGAGCAGGGCTTTACTAGGTGTCAGCAGCTCCATGACAGCTGCCCAAGTGCCCACTCTGGCTCTGGGAGAACTGGATGCTAAGCCATGGAAGCACAACGGTTTAGGGACAGAGGGTAAGTTGCTCTGGGCAGCTGCCACTTACTATGGAGTAAGAGCGTATACACAGGAAAGCACTGCAGTGTGGAGGCACTGCTGCATGCTCGCGGCCTCGCTCCCTTTTGCCCAACAGTGAGCTGCTTACAAGCCCCGACCCATCAGACAGCCTGGACAGAGCCCTCCTAGCTCCAGCTGGCCGAGAGGGCCGGGCCATTTCTCACAATGGCAGCCCTCCAGCCCAGAGGGGACCACTGGCTTTTGTACTTCCAAAGCCTGGATGCAAAGTCCGCGAGAGGCTTCTGATGCCAGATTCGGAGTGGGTCCCCGTTCTGTGTTAAACAACAGGAGTTGAAATCCGCTTTCCTTCCAGCAGTCCCTTTCCTTAGCACCTTTCATTCATCAATGACAGAACCAAGACTCAAACCTTAATTGTTGATGCCCTTTCCAGTGCTCCCCCTGTAAACCCACTTCTCAGTTGCATGGGGCTGCCGTTCCCCCTGCTGCCAGCTCCGCTCCAAAGTCAAGTGCCATCCAGCATGCCTCCAGCCAGTGCACCCTACCTTGCACCTGCAGTGGCGATGTGCTTCCCAGGGCATCATCACCTGCCATGCAGGGTTGTTAGCTCAGAGAGCTTCAGTCGTGGTCCCAAGCATCTCCGTGAGCAGCTGTGAGATCCGAGTGTAGTGACCTGTTGAAAAGGGTGGAGTCGAGTTATGCTGGGCACGTGTGTCAGGGAACATCACAGGCTGTGTCACTTAGGAGAGGGGCAGGTCCTGAGATTGTTGTGGTCTGGGAGATCTCTGTTTCAGTACCACCGATGCCATGCTCAGTGGATCATGAAGCTGCTTCTCTATCTGGAAGGAAACCTGGGTCCTTGCTACTAGACTGGGGCACCTCACTTATTAGAGCTATAACATGGAGCGGAGAGAGTGAAATTAGAGCAGAGAAGTGGAGTCACTGAGGAGGGCCAGGCAAAGCAAGACAATCCTGAACCTAGCTAAGCTCAGACACAAGCGTTACCCCCCGCCCCACACACACACCCCCCATGTCAAAGCCAGTGTGCCTGCACTGCATGGGCAACTATACCCTCCACACACCCCAGATAGAGATCTGGGCTTTTCAGCCAGAGTCCCTGAGGGTGCAGCATGGCCGGCATTTGGAGCACTGGGTAAATAAGGGATAGAGAAAGAAATCTCCACGTGAAAACACAGGGTGGGGATGGGGAAATCCTGGCAGCTCGGGGACATCTTGGCCAGGACACGGGCATTACCACCCCTGGCCTTGATAAAAGAAACCAGGGGATTTTTCTTGTCTCCTTCCCTTGTTCTTCTCCAGGACGTTTCCAGCAGAGACCCATTCGAGGGGGCTCTTTCCTCCAGTCTGACCACAGCCCATTCCCGCCACCCCCAAAACAACACAAAAATGCTCCGAAGAACCTGGGGACTGCACATGCATGCACACAGACGCACACGTGCACACTTGTTTTGCCCAAGTTTGAGAGAGGGCTCTCATCCACAAAGCACTCCAGAGCGGCAGCCTGCTCTGAGGGAGTGCCAGAAAAAACACACCGCTTTTTAAGGCTGGGCCTGGTCCGGGGGCTTGTTAGAACAAGGAATGCCACGCTTGGCTCCTGCCTTTTGGAGGGTATGTCTGTGGAGCATGATAAACACTCATATACTGTGAGGAATTCCCTCCTTCCCCCGCCCTCCAGCCGTGCCTGTTCGGACACGGCAGCACAGAGATGAATCAGTGTTGCCCACCTGGGTTTACACAAGGAGGAACTCCCAGCTCAGATGTGCCCCAGACAGCAATGAATCGAGCCCTGTTCCTCCTTTGAAGGGAACCCCGGATGATTCATGAGAGCTAATGTCTTTAAAGGTGAGGCAGGAAAGAAGCCTACAACTCTTTCTGCAAATAAATTATGGGCCGGGTATAAAACGCATATGAATTTTCATTTCTACGCAGGAGAGCTTTTACAGTCTTTCCAATCTCCTATGCCTGATGAAGGGTGCGTGTGCCCAGAAGCTTGCAACTCTATATCTATCTATCTATCTAGCAGGTAGGCTGGGGAAGCTTGCCTGAGAGCAAGGATTGGTGTATGGGGACAGGGATGTCTGCACCATGAGTGCCAGCAAATGTGCTAGGAATCAAAACTTGTGGCAGAGGTGGTATCTTTTATTAGACCAACCAGATAGTTGCAGTCTATCTATCTATCTATCTATCTAGATGAAGGGTGCCTGTGCCCAGAAGCTCACAAATCTATATCTATCTATCTATCTATAGATATAGATTTGCGAGCTTCTGGGCACAGGCACCCTTAGATAGATAGATAGATAGATAGATAGATAGATAGATAGATAGATAGATAGATAGACATTGATTTGCAAGCTTCTGGGCACAGGCACCCTTAGATAGATAGATAGATTGCAAATATCTAGTCGGTCTAATAAAAGATATCACCTCTGCCACAAGTTTTGATTCCTAGCACAGTTGCTGGGACTCATTCTCCTATGCCTGATGAAGGGTGCCTGTGCCCAGAAGCTTGCAAATATTTTTTTCTTTTTTTGCAAATATCTAGTTGGTCTAATAAAAGATATTACCTCTGTCACAAGTTTGGATTCCTAGCACATTTGCAGGCACTCATGGTGCAGCCATCCCTGGCCCTATACACTGATCCTTGCCCTCAGGCAAGCTTCCCCAGCCTAGCTGCTAGCTGAGCTCCATCCAGCCCTATCCTACAGAGCCTCCTGCTGCTCTTCTCTCAACAGGAGATGATCTCAGTATTAAGAGACCATCTGTCTGTCCTGGCTCATTTTGTTTGTGATTCACTTTCCTAGAAAGCAGCAGTCCAAGGGGCCCTCAGGTCCTTGATGGAATGAAGCACCTAGAGCAAAAGCAATTTAAGTAGCCTGAAGGATGCTCTGAGGCTGAGGCAACAGGCTCTGAAAGTACAAACAGGTCACCATTGTTCATCACCTTTTTCACCTTCAGGTTGCAATTACTGTTAGGCACGAAGCTGAACCTAAATCAACTCTCCCTTCTCAACTGAGCAAAGCACTGACTGTTTCTCTCCTCGGTGACTCCCAGAAGCTCCTTCCCCATCCCAAACTCCCAGGCAAGGACACTTCATGGTCCTTTGGAGTTAGATCTTGAAAGTGAGGAGGCTCCAGAAATACTTTGTCATCTGCAAATTCAGTAGCCCATTGCCTACTCAATGTAAATTTACCCAGTTCTAGTGAGGTCAATGGAGGCATATCAAGGCACGCCATGGGAGGGTCTTTGTGAATGTGCTCATTATTTCTATTAAAATAGGTTCCCTTGGTAGCACCAACAGGCTCTCACCCATCTGTAACATGATGGGTTGTTCAGAAGTCCAATTTCCCCTGCGCCTAACATTTAAAGCCCACCATGAGCCTTGAGAGCAAGCATGAGGATTAAGGGAATGAGGTGAAAATAATATATGTCCTTCAACTAGTAAGAACCTTCTTCAAGCGGAAAATATAAGAGAGAGACCTGTGGCCTACCTTGAGACAATAGGGTGGAGCCATGTAGACACAGGGTAAGCTGGCAAATTCTGTCCCTCTCATTGTATCTGAGCGCCCGGCTCACGGAGAAGGGAAGAGTGTCTTTGGCTTGGAAATGGACCCTTTAGAAATAATAAAGGTCCATTTCCAACCAAAAGGGGTTCCTTTTTTTGAGCAAATGGCTGAATGTTGCAATGTTTTTCTATGCCACCTACCAAAAAAAAAAACCCATGCTCTCCACATTCATGCAAAGATGGGGTTTTTGGTGCATAAAGTTGCCTGGAGTTAAAAAAAGGGTCATTGAAAGGGAAATTTGCTGTGTATTGGGGGACATTTGGTGCACGCTCCCCAGTGGCATGCACAGTTATTCACATTCCTTTGAAGCTGAGCAGTTGAGCTGCATGGGACAAGGGGGAAACTTTATCTAAGGATGAAGAAATAGGAATTCCTGAGTGAATGCCTGTGCTTTAAATTCTCGGGGATGGGCGTCATTGATTTAAGTGCTCAGGAACGGACACGGAGACGACTGGGCTCTGCACGGCTTTGCGCTGACTCACCCACTTCATTTGCAACAGGTTCAGATATATTTACCTTGGAGTCCCACCCCAGTCCTGACCCAGTACGACCTTGCCTCTCATGTCAGAGCTGATAGGATCGTAGGGTACGGTGATACAACTGCGGGGACGCCTCCGTCGCCTTAGGGACATGGCATTCCCAGTTGACACCGTAAACACGCATGTCATTGGAGAACAGTATGGCTCTAGACTGCATAAAAACCAAGAAAAAAGACTTTCCTGTGCATTATTGTGCCTGAGAGCTTGCCTGCCCCATAAGCAGCCAGTGACAAGAGGCCTGATCCTGCATGAGTGGCCTTGAACCCTCCCCGTGTTTGAGCAACCACGTCTTCCCAGAATGCTCTTGCAACTGGATGGTGTGGAGAGAGGAGCTGATTGGCTAGCGCTGACCAAATGGGCCGGCCCTTTCTAATAGGTCTGCAGAAGTGTTCGGTGGCCCTTGTTACACTTGTAATAAAATTCTGTTCAGCAGGAATCCTACTTACAAACAAACCTGGGTCGTTAGAGATGGGATCAGGCTGCAAAATTCAGACCTGGACCCTGATTTCAATCTGGCCAGTGACCAGGCAGCTTTGGATTTGGTCCTGGTCAGGTGCCAATGTCCAGGGGTGTCTAGGTCCAGAACGGTGTTTCTGTCCTCTGTGTATTTGTCAGCTAATACATGAAAGTGGAGGGACTCTTGCTGAGGTTGTTCAGATAGTTTCATGTCTCTTCTTTATGGTTTTCCAGAATCATTTGGTGACCTGGAGCCTTCTGGTTTCGGGGCATCATTTGAGGAGTTTGCTACTGCTGTTTGTCATTAATTGTAAGCTGCTCTGAGCCTTTCTCAATAGAGTGGGATATACAGTTAAATTATAATAATATAATGTCACCCCAACAGGGAGACTTTAGCAATGCTAGAATCAGGCCCTGCCCCAGCCAGTCCAGCTACTGGATTTATCCTTGCCTTCATTTTTCAGCATTTTATAAAACACCAGTAACAAGGCTTAGGGAACACGTGTGTGTGTGTGCACGCATGTGTGCGCATGTATAAAAACAGTCCATTCCCAGTATGAAAACCATTTGATCGGTAGACTCACCCAGGAAATAAGAGCTTAATTAAACCACACCCCAAGCTCCTGAGCAAAAGAGTGGGCACAAAGCTTCGTGACGCCCATGGAAAAAGAGGTTACCCATCTCAAGAGCTGCTCTTGGAAAACTGCTCTGCAACTGCCCTCCAGGTATTTAATACTAGGGGCAGTTAGTCTAGCCCATTGGCTGGCAGGGAGAAGTATGTGTTGGATCCTTGGGGCCTGAAGCACGAAGGGCTGTGGAGATCAATCCAGAGGAGGGCACCGGAGGCAATGCTGTGTAGTGGCAGTGGAGCTGCACACAATATGATGTTCTCCAAGGAAGATGGCTAGCAGACCAGGCTCGTCTGGAGCCTCACTGGTAGACACGCAGGCACAGCCCAAAGGGGCTATGTCTGGTTTGGGACAGTTGTGCCCTAACTCAGGTGGAGGGAGCCCAGACCCAGCAGTAGGTGGGGGGGAAATCTAATTAACAGTGCAAAATGCTTGCCCTTGAGGGGCTGAGATGTGCGCTCCCCTCCGTGCATTGGCATCTCTTCCTGCCAGGTCAAGATCTCCATGCTATTCACCGCCCTGCACCCTGCAATGGGCAGCATTGGGCCTGTGACCTATACAGTAGCTTGTCTGGCACACAGCAGCATCCTGGGGTCCAGGAGGGTGTCATGCCCTGGCCTGGAGGTTGCAGCATTGGCCGGGTTTTGCTAGGTGCAAACAGCCTCTCTGCATCTGTCCCAGCCACAGATAAAGCCCAGTAAAAGTTCGGCTCCCCCTAGCTTCGCGCAGAGGCTCACCATCCCCAGAGGGCTAATCTTCCCCTTGCTCAACTCCTCCTGGGCCCCACCCTCAGCACTGCCCAGAAAATAAAGGAGTTTGTTGCATAGAGATGAACTGAAAACCTCATGCTCCTTTTCTTTCTCTCTGCCTCCTGTCTGCACAGGAGGTACTTTAATGGCATAATCTTTCAGCAGGGCAAACCTGGGGATTTGCTTAGGTTTTGCTGGAGCTGGGACTAGCAGGAGAGACAAAAACCTGTGCAGGTAAGTGCCGTGTACCTTTGGCTTCACTACAGTCTTGAGGAGGGGCTGCCAGGCTGGGTGTATTGCTAGAAACGTTATACTGAAGAATGGCAAGAGGAAACAGTTAGGGTTAACACCGGAGTTAGATAGAGATAGCCTGATACACTTGTCCCTGCAGTAAAGGTATGATATAGCCCTTGATGAAAAGCTTTCGCTAGGCAAGATGAGCACTGTCTGGTGCTTAGAGTCGTTATGTTCTGGTTCCCAACTCTGTAATATTTTTCAAGCTGTGTTCAAACAGTAAAGGAGAAGGAGGCTATTTCCCCTTCTTTTTTTGAAGCAATACTTAGACACGTTTGAGAAGTGGCTCTGCATTTATTTCCTGGGGGGGGGGG
>NW_017729015.1:11748087-11773716 GCF_001723915.1 Gavialis gangeticus | reverse complement strand
TTTTGAAACAATTCTTAGACACGCTTGAGAAGTGGCTCTGCATTTATTTCCTGGGGGGGGGGGTTTGCTTTAAGACCCTTTGATCAAGCAGGCAGCTGGATTTGAGGACAGAAGAGAATGCAGGGCTTGGGGGAAAGTAAAAGGGCAAATTAGGCTGTTTCTTTGTCCCTGCACTATTCCATGCCAGACTCGTACGTGTGGGCTGCATTTGACTTTCCCTCTCCCAGCTGCTGGTCACTGCAATCAGGGAAGCGATCTGGGATCAGAGGAGACAGGAGCATGAGCAAGTCTGTGGAAATGTTTTTAGGAGATAGAATGATGAAAAGTGGTGAGGATCCAGGACAAAAGTCCACTAGGATCTTTCCACTGGCTCCTGTAGGCATTGGATCAGGGAGTGGGGTTTTTGTGTGTCTCTGTGCAGGAAGGAGGAGTAGCCTGGGGAGCGGGGAGGTCTGTTCCACTTCTGGCTGGCTCTGTTGCAGCCCAGAGACCCATGATTTCTGCCCCAGGCACATACAGATTCTCCCCAGACTGGCCCAGCTTTGCCTTTGGAAGGCCCTCGCTTGCTCTGAACACCATTTAATTCCATATAATGCCCCAGCAGCCCCGACAGGGCTGGACTTCCCACCCTGTGAATACAGGGCTTGTGACTCAAGTTACATGCTTATGGCAAGGGGCCACTGTGCACTGGCCATGGCCATGTCCCTGAAACAAGCTAAACCCAAGACAACCTGAGTAAAGTCCCATCCCCACATGCAAGATATAGAAACTGGGTGGCATCCCTTTAAATAGTTTGGGGCCCCACTGCTGGCCCTCCCTGCCTTCCTTTACAGAAGTCACCCCAACCTAATAGAAGAGCAGTGCATATATGCAATCACTCCTTTGTGTGTGTCCAAAATTCATAACTAGGGGTGTTGGGAATCTAAGTTTCTCTGTGCAGTTTCTTTACACTCATTGCTGTGTACAGAGCAGACACACCCCGGCCTGGTGAAACTGGGCTGTAGCCAAGCCACTGGCACAGATGTGGCATTCCCTTGACGAGACAATAGTAGTTACAGTTTGGGGCCTTCCTGGGCCTACAGGCATCCCGCGGTATCTCATTGCACTGATTCATCATGTTCAGTCCATGGGCCGCACTTGCAAACACCTGGAGTACTTTACCCACTGGAAACTAGCTGAACCAAAGGTGGAGGCTGTGTATGTCCAAAGGATTTGGGAGTCAACCTTTATGGCTTTCCAGCAGCTCCTGCATTCACTGCAGCTTCCTTTGCACCAGCTTCAACTTCTTCTTGGGTCTGTTCTGAAGCCAATGGGAGACTTTCAAACAGGCCTTTTATCAGGGTGTTTGTATCCTGTGTAAAGTGCACCTGGTAACTTCCATAACCTGCTTGTCCGGTCCAGGAAAGCCTTAAACCATCTCACAATGTGTTTCATTGCCATGGGTACATTCTTTCTGCATAACTAGTGCAAACACCCACTGAGCGGGAGTCGACAGAGCTGAACTGGCCACGATCTCCAGACACCACTTGGAACCAGGGTGGTTGGCCATTGTGGGCCTGATGAACACTGTCTGCAAAGGGTGGCAATTATCATTTTTCCCCCTGATAGTTTTGGCGATGAGAGAGCAGCAGTTTCATGCTAGCATGTGAATTTGTAAAAGGGCCAGTCTTACCCAGAAATGTTCTGAACATTTGCAAGTTGTGCAGACTTCAAAAGAAGTTCTGTGTTCAAATGAAATGTTCAGATGTTGTGGCATTTGCTCAGGAAGTACAGCCCTGGTGTTAACACACGTGAGCTATTTCAGCCCATAAACCGTGTATTTTGAGCAAAGAAAGGCAAAATTTGGCCTTTCCACCACAGTGCTGCCTCCTCCCCTTTACTAATTCCAAAGATCTCTTTGGAGAACTTCAAGTGTCATCCCATACCCTTGGCAAGGTCCTCACTGGTGTCACTTGTCCAGTTATTTTCAACAATTGAAATTTGCCTCTGTCCAGAGAGCAAGGGAAAGGCCACTTACATCCCATGCTTCTGGGCTTTACTGGTTGCCACCTGGGCCCAGGAAGGAATTCGCCCCCCCCCGCCTCCCTGTGTTGCTACAGAGTTTTTTCAGCTTCCTCAAAAACATTGCGTGTTGGCAGCCAAGGCTGGAGATTTTTGGTTGGGATGTGTGAATACTCCTGCTGGGACTCATCCCAGAGGTAACTGGTTAGAGGATCTTGCCCCACTGCTCATGGTCACAATGGTACAGACTTGTGGGGGAGGGGGGGGCTGCCTTCCTCCATAGTGGCATGGGACATCACCCTCTTCCTTGGATCTCTCAAGTGTATTCAACAATCCTGGCAGTGGCAGGACATGGGCAGTGCCCTCATCTCCCTGCTTGCCCTGTGACAGGTTAGGGTGTTCTTGGTGTCTTTGGGCTACAGTCCTTGTAGTTAAGTGACAGGGTGGTTGGTGTAGTTTTAGGAATATGTTAGCACTTGCAGTATTGCCAACTCTCATGATTGTTTGGTGTTGTTCTTAAAGTCTGCACTTCAGGAATGTGAAAAATATAGCTCTTTCTGATAGATAGATAGATAGATAGATAGATAGATAGATAGATAGATAGATATTTCACATTCCCAAAGTGTAGACTTTAAGAACAACAGCAAAAATCATGAGTTGGCAATATTGCATCTTTATGGGATGGTTCAGACAGGAATGATCAGCCTTATAGTTTCATAGTTTCATAGATTAAGGGTCGGAAGGGACCTAGTAGATCTTCTAGCCCGACCCCCCGCCAGGGCGGGAGAACAACAAAACCCCAAAAACAAGAACGGGACTCAAATGAGTCCAGCCAGGTAGGCATCCAGCCTCTTCTTAAAGACCCCCAGGGTAGGGGCCAGCACCACTTCCCCTGGAAGTTGGTTCCAGCTCCTAGCCACCCTAACTGTGAAGTAGTTCTTGCGGATGTCCAATCTATACCTCCTCTCCATCAACTTGTGCCCACTGCTTCTTGTTATGCCAGCGGGCGCTAGGGGAAACAGCGTCTCCCCCAAACCCTTCTGGTCCCCCCTAGTGAGTCTATAGACGGTCACCAGGTCCCCCCTCAGCCTTCTCTTGTGGAGGCTGAATAGGTTCAGGTCCCGCAGTCTCTCACTGTAGGGTCTGCCCTGTTGTCCCCGGATCATGCGGGTGGCCCTCCTCTGGACCCTCTCCATGTTGTCCACATCCCTCTTGAAATGGGGCGCACAGAACTGGACACAATACTCCAGCTGTGGCCTGACCAGCGTCGCGTAGAGGGGGAGGATCACCTCCTTGGCTCTACTCGAGATGCACCTGTGGATGCACGACAAGGTCCGGTTAGCCCTGCCAACCATGACCTCGCATTGTCGGCCCATGTTCATCTTGGAGTCAATAATGACTCCAAGATCTCTTTCTGCCTCCGTGCTCTCAAGTAGGGAGTTCCCCATTGTGTAAGTGTGCTGCTGGTTCCTACTGCCCAAGTGCAGCACCCTGCACTTGTCCGTATTGAAACGCATCCTGTTCCTGTTAGCCCACCCCTGTAACCTATCCAGATCCTTCTGCAATCTCTCCCTCCCTGCTAGCGTGCTCACCTCCCCCCAAATTTTGGTGTCATCAGCGAATTTAAACAGGTTACTTTCCACCCCATCATCCAGATCGCTGATGAAGAAATTGAACAGCGCAGGCCCCAGGACCGAGCCCTGGGGTCAGCAAAATTGGAGATGTGACCTCTTGCAGTCCCTTCCAGCCCTATGTTTCTACTATTCTGTGACCTTTTTTATGCACAAGGAAGTATCTCATTGGCTTTTTGCTTGCCATACACACAGGAGCAAATTTTATTCAACACGAGTGACTCCATAAAAGTTAACAACATGGGTATTCCCTCTTAGTCTCTCTCGCAGACTCCTATATCAAAAGAGACACATTTACAACTGCAGAGATGATTTTGTTAACTTACCATCACATGAAATCAACTTGGGATTTAGAAAGCCAGCCATCTTCTTGCTGTCTCTCACATCACCATCCGCCATAAAAATTTTGCAGTCGAGACTGAACTGATAATTGTCTTGATGAGGCAAATTCCTGGAGCTATGTGGACTCCTGCTGGGTGGCGGTCATAGGAGCTGCTGTTTGCTTTTTTCAGGGAAGCAAATGGCTCTGGCTTAATGGTGCAAGACGACATTTTCCAAAGGGACTACTGATTTCGAGATATGGTTAAAGGTCCTGCCAAGCACCTGCTGCTGAAAAATCAGGCCCCTGGGAGCATCTGTTCGAAAAGCATAGACAGCAAGTATGAACCAGTGAGGAATAAGGGCCTGTTTTAATATCATTGCTTTTATTTTACAATTCGGAGAAGGTTCAAATTCTGCTCTGGCTTCAGCTGCTGTGAGCAAGGAATACTATTGCAATAGGCTGGCCTGTGTAGACCTACAACTGGTCTAAATGGTCACAAACTGACAGAGAACAGATTTAGGCTAGACATCAGGAAAAACTTCACAGTAAAGGTGTCCAAAAGTTGGACCGGGCTTCCAAGGGAGGTGGTGCTCTCCCCTACCTTGGGGGTCTTTAAGATAAGGCTGGATAGGCATCTGGCTGTGGTCCTCTGGCCCCAGCACTCTGTGCTGCCCAGGCAGGGGGTTGGACTCGATGATCTGTTGAGGTCCCTCCCAACCCTAACAACTATGAAGCTATAAACACAAAGAGAATGAAGTCTTTAAATGCTGCTCTAGGTCTGTTCCACAGCTGATAATCCCCAGCTGCGAGGCCTGCTCCTTTGCCTCAGGAGATGATATAGCATATTGCAAAGGAGGACAGTGTCATTAGCCCCATTTTGCAGATAGATCGACTGAGGCATGGGGCCATGAAGGGAGTTACACGAAGTCACCCAGCAGCAGAACGGAGAGCAGAATCCAAGCTTGGGCTTGGTCCACTAAACCGTGCTGCATAAAGGCAAGCTGTGAAGCAAGAAAGAGCATTAAACCTCCAAGGAAATTAAGCCACCCACCCAATGCTTTTTCCAGTTCATTTAATCCGAGCCCACAAAAGGCCAAAAGTGTAAGGTCAGGGCGAAGACGGGACCAACCCTTCCTGTTTTGTGCATCCCAGGCAACAGAGAGGTTTAATTTAATACACAGAGACTCATTACTGAAGTAATGAACAAGCTTGTTAGCTACACAGTGATCAGCCATCTGAAACTAAGGAGGCTGGTTAAGAATGCGTCCGCTCCTGGCACACGGGTAAAACCTGAGCTGGATTCTCTGGGGCCGAGTGCTGCTTGGCTTGTTCCACTGCTGCAACCTAGCAGGTGCCAAAATCTCCTTCAGGAGCTCATGCCACAGGGTGCTTGAGCTTCACCACGAGCCTGGCCGTTCCCATGAGATCTTTGGGTGCAAGGAAAGAAACCTAGTAGGACCATACTAAAACATACTAGACCAGGGTCCTTCTGCCATGCCGGTGCGTTATCTGCCAAGGATCCCAAGAGGAAGGACAACCTTTATATTCTCCTCTCACCGGTTCACAAACTCGATCCACACAGCATTGCACACAGCCCATCTGGGAGAAGGCAGCAGGCGACATGCTGCACAGCAGCGGGAGAAGAGTTACTTTGGCCGAGGGCCTGATGCAAACCCCAGCCCCTTCCCTGCTCTTAGGAACAGGGCCATGGGGTCGTTAAAGTCCGCGCAGCGTAGAGCGAACCTTGGCATTGAGACCTTTGGTGGCTTTGAAAGGAGAGGTGAAGGCAGATGGACTTAGTTTGATGTTTCAGGGCAATCCTTCAGGACCGGGGCAGTGCAGAGATGGAGCTGGCCAAGAACTCAGGGCAGGAAAGCCTTGAATTAGAAGCAAGTTAAATGGTACAAATGGGAGGCGCTTGCTCCCAGCACAAGGAGCTGCCTGAGACGAGGAGGCCCAGAGTGTGAGAAGGAGGTGGAGGGGGGCATGGGGGACAGGAGGGAACAGCAGACATAGCTTGAGGGGGAAGGCCCCAAGGCAGCTGCTAGAGAGCTGACTGCTAGCGCTATGGAGTGGCTGCGGTCCCCATACAGCCACCAGGCGCTGCCATGGCTTGGGCAATGTCTGGATGAGGCCCTGTGCTGTCCCATGGGAAGACAAAGCTATTGGGGCTGGTGTCACTGAAGACTGGCAGCACCCCAGGCCAACCACAGTAGGTGCTGAGATAGCGACAGGGGCCAGGAGTCCAAGTCTTGCTCCCTGCCTCTCCTCCTGCAAAGGGAGCTGTTTCCTAACTAATTACAGCGCTCCAGTAGCAAGCGACTGAAGTGGTGATTCAACTGGAAATGTTAATTGGCCAATTATTTGTTGCGTCTCCCCTCCTAGACTAACGCTGGCAGCCCAGGGCTTCTTAGTAACATGAAAGGAAGTGCCCTAAATAACTGCTTAGGCTTGCAGGCACTTGGAGTGAATGAGGCTCTTGCATTTTGGAAGCAAGGCCAATATCACTAAGAGCCTATTTGCAGAGGGATACCCCTCATTGCCTTCAGCCAAGGCCCCCAGAGGTACCTGCTGGGAGGAAAGCTATGATGGGTTGGGCCCATGCTCTGGAAGGGACGGCATAGGGCTGCCCACTTGTGCATTAGTGCTTGTCCCCTGAACCAGGTGCACTGTGGCGCCTTCTTTCATCTGGTCAGAGGTCCCTATCCGTTCACGATCTTGGGGCAAGAGATGGAGGAGGTGGGGACCTCCCACAGGCCCTGGTGTCTCGGTCTGTGCCACAATGGTATTTTCGGTGCAAAAATGTCGGGGCAAACCAACCCATCTTTCAATTTGTTTCCTGGAATTTGTGGATTAAATCATGATGTCTTTCCCATGCCATCCAGATCCACCCTGCTGGTCCCCTTGTGGGCCCAACTGAAACCTTCTGACCACCTTCTAAAACCATCCAAGGGTGAAGGAAACAGAGCTTTTACACCAAAGGTTTCATTCCTCCTAAGGCCATTCTGGGGTAACGAATCCTTCCACTAACTTTGGCTCTCTGGGCTCAGAGGTGTTCCCCTCCCCCCCATACCCGCTCTGTAGTGATCGCTCCCCATGGACATAGCTAGTGTGGGACTGGACGTGCCTTAGTGCACTCCCAGCTTCTGCAAAGAGCGTCTTTCTTCTGCTCAGTGCTCTCAACCCTCCCTACTCCCACACCCCACTCCCAACAATAGTTAGGAGTAAAAGCCTGAGTCGTCTGACTTAGACCAGCTGATCTCAGTGGAGTTGCTCCCAATTTGGACCGGTCCAAGTGTGTAAAAGGTCAGCATCTTGTTGTCTGAGGCTTTTGGTTTGCCCATTTCATCCTGCCTTGCTAATAAACCCAATAGCCAGGGAATGAGTGAAGAGACTGAGTCACTCTGCAAACCGGCCGTGACTCAGAGGGCCAAATGAAAACAGCACAGCAATGTCGTGCTGCCGTCTGACCCAGATTAAGCCAATGCTCACTTGGGATGGGTCACCTTTCCCTCCCAGAGGGCCTGGGGCACATCCCAGCTCTGGGCTTGGCAAGATGAGATTTCCAAAGGGGTGAGGTATCCGTGCCCTACTGAAGAGAGAGCTGGATGCTTTAAATCCCATAAGTCCCATAAAGTCCCCTGGGAATACATGAACTGGGATCTGCAAAAGCCTGCTGGGAACGCTCATAAGCTGCACAGACACCGCCCCATGCCAGACACTTGCTCTGTACCCAAGGCAGCAATGGGCATCCACTCATCCCTGCTCAGATCCCCCGCTGGAGCACATGGGCCAGTTTACAGAGAGCAGGGCAGGTATACAGGGCAGGTCCCAGGCCCTGAGATTTTAAGCTACTAGTCCTCACCTTGCTGAGCCCCGTGAGCCACACCAGAGAAAGGGAGAAGCCCTGTTCCCAGTGGAGCAATTCTCCCATCTCCGGGGACCAAGACAGCGCCCTCGTGACAATCCCTCTCTGCCAGCATGCTGCCCTGAGGGGTTGTGGAGGACTCGAGCTGGGTTAGAGTTGGGGGCTGGGTTTCTGCACAGCGGTAGGTTGCTGCTCTCCACAGCTTTTGCCTTTTCCCCGTTGGTAGAAACTTCTTGCCCCAAAGGGGTTGAAGTTGCACTCCCCTTCTTAAAAGGATGCCCTGCTGAGTGCTTACTCTAGTGCAAGGGGGAAGCCTGGTGTGAGGCTCAAGGCAGCCAAAGGCAAGTTGTTCCCAAACAGAGGTACTGAGCAAAACTCCCTAAGACAGATCCTGGCTGCAGTGAATCCATGGATGTCGGTAGAACGGTGCCGGTTTCCTCCAGCGGGTGCCCCGGCCCATTGGTACTCATAGTTCTCCACTGATTTACCCCATCTGAGGATGGTGACTTCTGATCTTTCCCCTTGCAGTCCCTTCACCTTCTCTCTTTGTTTTCCCTTGGCTCAGGTGAATCTGGCCTCCCCCAGCAGCTGCCACCATGGACTGGAAGACACTTCAAGCCCTGCTAAGTGGGGTGAACAAGTACTCCACAGCCTTTGGGCGCATCTGGCTCTCCATAGTCTTCGTCTTCCGGGTGCTGGTCTACGTGGTGGCTGCAGAGCGTGTGTGGGGGGATGAGCAGAAGGACTTTGACTGCAACACCAAGCAGCCTGGCTGCACCAACGTCTGCTATGACCACTACTTCCCCATCTCCCACATCCGCCTCTGGGCCCTGCAGCTCATCTTTGTCACCTGCCCCTCTTTGCTGGTCATCATGCATGTGGCCTATCGGGAAGACCGGGAGAGGAAGAACCGGGAGAAGAATGGGGAAGGCTGCCCCAAGCTCTACAGCAACACGGGCAAGAAGCATGGCGGGCTCTGGTGGACCTACATCCTAAGCCTCTTCTTCAAGCTGACCATTGAGATCACCTTCCTCTACCTGCTCCACTGGATGTGGGACAGCTTTGACCTGCCGCGCCTGGTCAAGTGCAGCAACGTAGACCCCTGCCCCAACATCGTGGACTGCTACATTGCACGGCCCACAGAGAAAAAGGTCTTCACCTACTTCATGGTCGGGGCTTCCGCCATCTGCATCGTCCTCACGGTCTGCGAGATCTTCTACCTCATCTTCAAAAGGGTGGTCCGCCGCATGCGCAAGTGGGGGAAGACGTCCAGCAAGCCCTCAGTCACCTACAGTAAGGCTTCCACCTGCCGGTGTCACATCAAGCTGGAGCAGCAGGACAGCCAAGTCAAGAACAAGTCCTTGGATGCCCTCAGGGCCTCTGCTCCCAACCTGACCTTGATCTGACACAGCATCGAGGTGGAAACAGAGGGAAACTTCCCTGACATTACCAGAGACAAGACAGCTGCCAGAATTACCAGATTATTTCACTGGGACCTCAACAGCTACGGAAAGGTAAAGGAGAGGAGGCGAGTCTCGGGCCAGGGGGCAGGACCCCGCTTTGTTTCGTGTTCTCGACTGAGCTTCTTCCACGGAGATGTTTCACAAGTGGTGCGCTGCTGCTCTTTCATGGAGATAAGGCCCTCGCGGTGTGGGGTCCTCTTTCCATACATGGCACGGGTGTTTCCAGGCAGCTGGGTGAGGGCCGTGTGAGTCCAAGGGTCTCTGCTTCTCTTTCTTTACAAGATATTAGGACACCTGAGCTATCCTGCAGATAGAAGCTTCTCCTCTTCAAAATGCTCAGACATGCCAGAGATGAGGGGAGGACATGCCTTTCAGTCTTGGGTAGGTCACCACCATAAAGCGGCTGCTGTTAACATCTGTCTCGTGTTCTCTACAGACGCTGATAGGTTTGCAGCCATTGCTCCTCAAAGCCCTGCTGCGTCACACAAGAGGGAGATAAGCACAGGCTCAGCAGTTTTGATGAATGGTTAATGAAGTAGGGAGTTGATGGAAGGGGCCTTATTTTGGTACTGAAGAAGTAAAGGGATCTAAGCCTTGCCCCTGAACCACCATTTTATCATAGACAGAGTCCACGAGATGCCCAGGTAGCAAGCCACAGGGAGGATGTGATCTCAGTGTGCCCCGTTACTCTTTTGAATGGTTTGCAGGAGCTTCCAGCTCTCTCCAAAAGCCCCCATGCTGGACAGCAAAGATGCCAGGCACATCCCCTGCCACCTCCGAGATGCAGGGAAGGCAATAAGCTCTGCCTAGTCAATGTATTCATTAAGAGGGCTTAGCCTAACCTTGCTTTAATGTACTATTTACTGGTGGAGAAAGAAGCAGTGCCCCATGACCCAGCTTCTCCTTCATAGCCTGCCTGGTCAGAGACACGCGGTTCCACAAGGGAAAGACTTTTGCATATTTTCCGAGCAACACAGAGCCCAAAAGCAGTGATACAGCCCTGTCACACTGGACGACTACGAACCAAAATCCCAGCTCTGTCATTCCCCAGCCATTGAGGTCCTGGCCTGACAGTTTTCTTTTTAAGGCTCTGTTGTGTCTTAAAGTTCAAGCCTTGGCCTGTACTTGCTTCTCACTGGCCCTGTGCACATCCGAGACAAAATGAAATGAGTTCTCCCCTTGCTGACGGCTGAGGGAATCTGAATGGAAGCTCAAAGGGGTCAAAGGCATCTCCGGAAACAGGTGTCCATCAGATCACGCTTCGAGCAGACCTGCCCCTGGGAGATGGCTATGAATCAGTCATGGCTGGCAGCACATTCCCCATCTCAGGTTGTCTTCCAGCAGACTGGGATGCAATGAGCCCACAAGCTCTGAAGAGTAAGGGTTTTTTAAAGTGTTTTTTCTGAGTTGCTCCTGACTAAAATAAAGTACTGAGCAGATGCGCTTCAGTAAAGATAAGAAAATATCTTCAGCGCAGAGGCTGCAAAATCGGTGGACCAGACCTGTGTTTGCTGTATGGGCAAGCAGATCTGAGGTCACGCATGCAAAGGGCAAAGCTGCCTCCTTAGCCCTGCAAAACAACCCACCAGCCATCCCAGGGGAACCAGAGACCCCATGGTGTGGACAAATGAAGAGCAGAGGGAGAGGGTGAGGACTCACCACACCTCGATTCGGTCCCGGCACAGGTGGGTGGGGAGCAGCAGGCGTCAAACCAGAACACCGGGATCACCAAACCCAAGCCAGCTGTTCTGCACATCGGCGCTTCTCGCTCCCACCAAATGAGACTCACCGCAAGCCCCTTGACCACTGCATTGTGGATTTCCCAGGATGGCCATGTGTCCAGCTCCCTGCTGTGCTGGGGATATGTGCCTGGCTCCCAGGCATTTCCCTTGTGTACTCAACTGTGTAATGAAGAGGCCAAATAAACATTGCATCGTTTGTACATGCACGGGTCTCGGCTTTCCTGAGCAGTATGTGGGGTGGTGAGTAACCAGGGGGAAGGATAGCAGTGTTGGGGTGGGCTCCTTGCCTGTGGTCACAGACTCCGTGTATCCCACCCCGAGCACAATGGGCCTGCTGTTACATTTAGAGACTTATTGTGTTAGGCACTGTACACCCACATCCAGGTGGGACAGGCCATGCCCCAGAGACATTCAAGTCTAAATGGGCAAGAGGAAGAAAGAGAAACAGAGGCTTAGAGAGACCAAATGACTTTCTGCACAGTGGGTCATGGGGAGAGTCCTTGTCCAGTGCCCCTCACGCAGCCACTGCTCCCAACAGCTCATGGACATTGGTTTGGATATCATTTCTGCCACACGCAGCACTTCAGGGATGAAACATTAGAGATAAAGACGGCCACCAGAAAATACTGTGCCATCCCATCCCTGCTTGGGGAAGTCCCCGTTCAGTGGAGCTCATGCGGGGAAGGCAAGGTTACAGTGGTGGAAAAATGTCGAGCCGGAGGGGAGGGAGGCCGTGCTGCTGTGGTGGAAGAAAAGCGCCATTTGGCCCCTTGGTGGGGATGAAATGGAGGGGGACATAGAGGGAGGGGTGACTTGGGTGACTAGATGGGGTGAAGAGTTGGACACACAGCTACAGCAGAAGGGAGCCCCAGCCCCAAGTTTAGCTGCATGCTCAGATCCGGGCCCTAGCAATGCTAGGGGCACCTGGCAGGACCAGGCCGAGTCATGGCGCTTGGCGGGGGGCTCAGCCATGCTCGGTTCCACATTTGCTGTCCCCTTCACAGTCCTCCGACCTGCCGTGCATCATTAAACTTCCACTCAGCGTAGCTGCATGTTCCCCCAGGAAATCAGCACAGGATTGGCATCAATTATTCACTGCCCCTTGATAAATATTACAATAAATAGGAGCAATTGCCATTTAATCTGTTCTTAACCAGCCCGGGCTCCTCGCACAGGTCCTGCCAATGCTCCAGTTGTGCCGTGCCCACTCCTGAGCTCGCTGAGCAGGCCCCATTAACCCTTTCGGGGCACCACCCCTCCAGCTCCCAAGATTGATGCATCCCGTAGCTCTCAATGAGACGCCCACAGCACATTCAGCAGCACACGAAGTAGGTGGCTTCCAGATGTCACTGCAGTACAGAAATCCCTGCCTACCCAGAGGCACCTGTAAGTGCATTGCAGCTGATGGGAAAAGCCCCCTTCACCTCAAAAGGCTTCGGGCCAGGCCCTGAGACAACAAGGGAAAGAAATCTGAACCCTCACATCTGCATATAAATCCCCCGTGTTGATCTCTGCAAATCTTTCCTCCCTCGCCTTTGGGAGAATCTAGCACCCTTGAAAACTTAAGGCTGGCTTTGCCAGGGCTCAGTACAAGTCCAGCCGTGCTACTACAGAGGCTGATTTCTGACTCCCAGCCCTGGGTCATGGGGAAGCAGGGGCCAGCCCCATTAGCAAGGATCATAAGGATCGGCTTTGGCTTGACTTGCTCTGTGCTGCAAACAGCCATGCTGAGAAACAGTGATGTTTGGACCTGGGGAAGGGTCCACTGAAGTGGATCCCATGACAGGGAGGGGGTTTTCTCAGATGGTAACATGTTCCCACACTGCATGCAGCAGATCAGAAATGCAGAGGGCCTCTGAATAGAGAATACCTACTGCCAGAGCACCGGACACCCAGGAAGAAAAGGCAGGGCAACATAGCAGAGCAAGGGCCTGACATAAGAATCAGGCTCCAGGAACCAGGTTGCATTGGAGTGGCCACTCTAGGCATGTTCCCCAGCAGCATCCGATGCAGTGGGCATGATCCCACGCATTACCTACACAAGCACGAATCAGGAGTCACAGCTTTGAAGGGGGGACCCAACCCACAGCAGACCTCAAACAGCAGAGCTCTGTCACCTTCACGGGTAACAGCTTTGCATTCAGCCGATTGGCAACAGCTGAGAAACCAGCCTGCTGGACCAGGAAGGGGTAAGAGAATGGACCCAGCCAGTGGCTATGAATCAGAGCAAGGGAAAAGGTAGGACGATGAAGGAAGAGTCAGGAAACTGGACGCGATTCCAGCTGGGCCCTCTTTACTGTTTGCGCAGCACTGTGCCCTGCCAGGAATGTCATTACTGGGCGTTAAATAATAGCTTATTAGTTAAATAATAGCTTATCCACAACAGCTATAATGATAGCTATGAAGTGTCTTGTTCTACCCTTCCCTGTCATTCCCACACTTCTTTTAGGAGCAAATGTCACTAGTGGCCATTTCAGAGCAATCCATGTCCTGGATATGGACTGCTTTGGCATCACCTTGGGTCAATTTGAAATCCTTCACCATGCTGGGCCAGCAAGCTAGCTCAGTGAATGCACATACGCTCTACGGCCCATACCTTCCTGGCTGACATGGATGGAGATAACATAGCCTAGCCAGCCTTGTGCAACACGACTACCAGTGACTGGATGTACAGCCATCCGCCGCTCAGCTAGAAACCCGCACATCACCCAGATAACATCCAGGGGGACTTTCCGACGCTCTCAGCCCTGGTTTGGCGCGACTTCCAGTAAAGCCAATGGGCTTTCAACACATTCATAAAATGAAGCACTTGCTTCGTTACTTTGCCGAATCAGGGCCTGGAGGTTGAAAGCCTGGTTCTGATGCTCATGGTGACCTGCACAATTGCATCTCATGCCAGCAGCAGCCTTTGGAGGCACTGATTATAATCAGCGAGAGAGATGCAATCTGGCCTGAATTGGTCACATTCTTTGACCCTTCAATCTCTGGGTGCCTAACTCACGGGTGGGGATTGCTGTCCCTTTAACAATGTCCACAATAACCCTTCCATACAGCTGCACATAGCCTTCAGCAGAAGTCTATGGCTGTTCCAACAAGGGAGCTCTGCTTAAAATTTGATGACGTGCTATGGCCCCTGTATATTTAATTAATCTCTTTGCATTAGATCACTGCGTTCCTTTAACCGACTAAGGGGTTTATTTATGAGAGACAGAAACTGCTCCATATTTAAAAGAGCTCCTCATTGAGGCAGGACTTCAGAGGATGAAGCTTTGCCCAGACTCCTGCATCCCTGTAGTGCCACCCAGTGTCCAAGCTGGCAAACGTCACCACAGGGAACAACACAGATCCCTTCCCCAGTTTGATTCTGGAGCTTTCTGCTCCCACCAAGCTCCCAAGACAGGATGAAGGGAGAGGCTAGGACCCCTCCTTGGGCACCTCACCATCTCCAGCAAGTTTCTCCTCACTGTTCCCCAGGGAGGCCCAACACTGCCAGGATCCGCACAGTGCAGATGAGGAAACTAAGGCTCAGAGTGATACTGGGGGAAACTGGGTTGAGTGACCCACGGGAACAGAGTATCCAGGTTGTAGCTGTATTGGTCTAGAGGAAAAAGGCAACGGGGACTTGTAGTAGAGATGATATCTTTTATTAGACCAGCAAGCTTTTTGCAAAAATTAAGTAATTTTTTTTTGCAAAAATCTTGTTGGTCTAATAAGAGATATCGTCTCTACTACGAGTCCTCATTGCCCCTGGAACAGAGGCACTTGGGAAACACACATCCTAAGTGACTCGCCCCAGGTTGTAACAGGGAGTCTGGGGAGCAGACAGACAGACGTCTCAGGAAGGAAACAGGGCTGAGGGTCTTGCCTGGACACCAGGAGACACGGGCTCCTTTCCTTGCTCTGTCCAGCCACTTGGTTGGTGTGCTCCCCCCTGGACAACCTCACGGGATAATTTCATAGATTTCATAGACATAGGGCTGGAAGGGACCTTGGAAGATCATTGAGTCCAGCCCCCTGCCCAAAGGGCAGGCAGTCAGCTGGGGTCATACGATCCCAGCAAGATAAGCATCCAAATTTCCCTTGAAGGTGTTCAATGTAGGTGCTTGACCCACCTCCGATGGCAGGCTGTTCCAGACCTTGGGGGCTCGGACAGTAAAGAAATTATTCCTTATGTCCAGCTTGAAACAGTCTTGCAGTAGTTTATGACCATTCGACCTTGTCATCCCTTGGGGCGCTCTGGTGAACAAACGTTCCCCCAGATCCTGGTGGTCACCCCCAATAAACTTATGGGTGGCCATCAGGTCACCCCTGAGCCTGCGCTTTTCCAGGCTAAAGAGCCCCATGGCTCTCAGCCTGTCATCGTAAGGTCTGCTTTCCTGACCTCCGATCATGCGCGTGGCTCTTCTCTGGACTCTCTCAAGCTTCTCCACGTCCTTTTTGAATTGTGGATCTATCAAGGTCCCAATCCATAACGATTGGGACCTTGATAGATGTCATGAAACAAAACAGGTTCCACTTTGTGTCCACTTCTGAGGTCATCCAGGTCCAGCAGATGAAGACAGGGCTAATAATTCACTGCCTTCCCCCCCTAAACTCAACCCATCGGCCCAAGCAGGAATTCCCCAACTGCTGCAGGGAAACAGGGACCTGGACGCCTGCTTCCACCCCGGAGGCCAAAGAGCAGCAAGGCCCAGAGCTCACCAATGTCACTGCCTAGCAAAACAGAATTGCTTTTCTGCGGGCTTGGCTGGCCGGGGAAGTCACGGCTCGGGTAGCGGCGTGAGAGGCAATGAGCGCTGGCCGCTTTGCACTGACCTGCTGGTGCATGCACAGAGTACACGGCAGCTGCTCCCCTTGCAAAGAGTGATGGTGCTCACTGGAGCCACACGTGGAGTTCACATGCACTAGCAAACACAACTTCCCTGCACAGACAAGCCCTCAATAGCCTGAATAGGAAGTCGGAAGCTTAAACTCAGGCACCCAGGGAGGAGAACGGTGACCTAGTACATCCCCTCCGTTGGAGGGGGGGCAGAGAGGGGAAGGGATGCTGGATGTTGGTGGGGGAATCCTTTTCATCTGCTAAAGCCCAATAGGAAGGTCTGTGGATGTCAGCCTTCATTGCCAGGCTGTGCAGAAAACAGAGGAGGAAGCCACAGTGCCCAGCACAGCTCCAGGCTGGGGAAAAGCAGCACTGGGCTGGAGAGAGCTTTGCCTTCCCCTTCAGGGGAACCACAGCTTCCCTCAGGGCCTGCAGGACAGACAGTTCCCGCCGTGTCCGAGGGGTGGCATTGCTCTCCAACAGCTGCCAGGGCCGTGCAGGAAGGGGGAGAGCTGCAGGGTTATAGCTGCCTCCGGCCCTGGGGTACAGGGGTTTGTACAGCAGGAGAGGGAGGGACTATGGGCTCAGCTACCCCCGTCCGGCGCTGGGTATCGGCTGCTGGGCAGAGCCCCGTGCGTGTCAAAGGGAGAGTCTGCACACAGCAAAGAACAGCCCGGCCTGCACCAGAAATAGACCTGGGGGCGTTTTAAACAGGGTTGAATTAACCCTGCAGACAACATTCAAGCATCGAGTGGGGACAAGGCTCAGCGCCTTTAAATCCGGCTCGGTGCTCCCCTCGAAACCCCACCCTCAGCCCTCTCTCATTGCCTGGTCCACCAGGTCCCTCACCACCAGCAACCTCCTCCCTGCTCTTTGCTAAACAGCCAACGACCCGCTGCCTTCTACTTCAGCCAGCGAACTGGTTTCCCACCCCCAGAGCTATTCGCCCTTGGGAGACAGCCCCCACGCCACCCCACATCTCCCCCGTTGGGTTGGTTCTGCACTGTGCTCACTCAGATGCCACATGGGAGTGGGGCCAGGCCCCTTGCAGCAGCTTTTGAACCCTTGCTGGGTCTCAGATCCAGGTGTGGAGCTGCCTGCTAACTCAGACGCACAGGCCAAGCCATGCACTAGCACCAAGCCCCAGAAGAGCTCAAAGGTCCTCCAGAGTCTGCAGACACCTCCCTCCTGTTTGATTTCCCATGGCTTGATTCCAGTGAGCATTGAGTACCCACCTGTTTTGAAGGATTCGGCATTAGCTAGGAGGAAAAGGAGACAGGCAAGTGGAGACGTACCTGCCCCGAGGCTCACAGCCAAGGTTTACCAAGGGAGTTCGCTGGACTTCTGCAACTCCCAGGAAATAACCAGGCCAGCTTCCAGGACAGCACAGTGGCCAGCTTCAGGGGAAGACAGAAGTACTGACCAGCCTACCCCAGGGCACAAGCCTACCCCCTGCAAGCCTCGCTGCTGCCAGATTCTCAGCCCCTCACTGTTTCCATGCATTGCCCTGGCGTGGGATGCTCCCCACAGCCCTGCCCATGTTGGTTTTGGCTCTGAGGGCCTCCTGACCCGGACTGAGGATTATTATTTCAGTCTCGTCTGGCTTGTTTTCCTCCATTTCCTATTTCCACGAGGCCCTGGCTCTGTCTGCGAGTCCCTTTAAGAGCGACGTGAGCCCACCAAGGCCGTTGTACCCCCTGCCCCTAAAAATGCTCTTTCCCCCTATTCCAGTGACTTCGTATTGCACCAGCAGGCAGGAAAAGAATGAAGTCACCACTTCCCCCCCTCAAAACACCTGTCCCAACAGCTGGCCCTTTAAAACCAGGCTCTGCAGCTGGACTCTTTGCTTTACCAGCCCCTCTTCCCACCCCTGCTTCCTGCAGCTCCTCCCCTCCTGGGAAGTGACTCTCCATAGCCAAGTTTTCCCTAGAAGCATCCCAGGGATTCGGGTGGGCAGCACCGGCTTCGCTTGCTTGCAGCCACAGGTGGGGCAGGCAGGGTGCTCCACTCCCAGCAGCAGGTCAGCAGGGACTTGGGCTACGCAGCTGTGCCTGGTGCAGGTGAGTAAATGCCAGCTGTTGGCGTGCTGCTGGGTCTGTTTTCCAAGCAAGCCAGTGACATGGGAACTGCAGGCTTTATGCCCCCACTAAGTGGCTGGTGGGGGGGGGGGCAAGAGTCATGAAAGGGGCTGTGGGAGGTTACAGAGAAGGGATAATGCATTAGGGCTTGGCTTCCTGCTTCATGGCATGCACCTTCCAGCCTCACTTCAACCCACCTACATCTACTATCTCCCTTCTGCTTAGGGTCCAGATCCCACTTCTCCTGGCCTTTGATTTCACTTTTTAAAAGTCAGTGGAGCCCTTAATTGGTTAATTGAAGGGGGAATAATTACAAAGGAGCTTCCTGCCTGCTTCCCTTCCTGGGCCTGAGGGTTGACTGGCAGCTGGGAGTAGGAGAGCCTTGTAACTGGGACTGTGTGCGCTCTTGGGTGGTGAGTGGGGGGCTTGGGACTGTCCCCAGTTAGCTGCTGCTGCGCTGGGGATGCAATACCTCCTCTCTAGGAGCAATGGGGGTGCCCAGGCTGAGCCAGGAGCTGAGTAGCTATCCTCTGTTCCCTTTCTGTGGGAAGTGAGGGAGTTGTGCCCACAGCTTCTGCTTGGTGGTGGTAAGGGGGAACTGGGGTGGGGGTCTTGCCCCTGCCCCATGAGAGAGAATGTGGCCCCAGGGATGAGGGCTCCCACCCCAATAGGCAGGATAAATTGTAGGAGCTGGGGAGGGGATGGCTTGTTCCTGCCCTCCACCCTCCAGGTGGTGGTGGCTGCTGTTTCTCTGGGGATGTGGCCCTGATGGGAGTCCTTGAGCCTGGGAATAGTTTTGGGGGTGTCCCCTGCTGCACGAATTCAGCTCTGCCAGGGTGACTAGAGTCCCTGACTTGCTTCGGTGGCTTCTCTGCTCTGCCCCTTTCCCCAGAGCTGTTGTAAAGAGTGGGTGAGAGCTGCAGGGTTTCAGCTGAGTCTCCATGCTGGGCAGCACTAAAGGGCCGTGCTGGCTCCTTGTGAGAAGCCTGAGGGCTGCCCCGTGCTCTGCTTCCTTAACGGAAAGCAATGAGCTGTCCTGCCTGGCTCCCTGATGGACAGGAGGAAACCGCTGCTTGCAGACCCAGCAATGTCTCTTGAAATGGACTCTGGCAGCATAAGGGACTCTTTGCTGCCTGATCTTATTTGGAAAGAAGGCTCTCATTCAGGAGGAGCTAGGACACCCTCCCCGAAGGAGCTGGGGAGCCTGGCTAACACCTTGCTGTAGCAGCTGGGTTTGAGCAGAGACCATGCTTTAGAGCAGCATTTCTCAGCCTGTGGGTCGCAAGAATACATGAAAGGGTCTTCAATGAATTTTAAAAATGCATTCTCCTTTAAAAGAGACAAATGTAGGAAACAGTTTCTTTTCCCTTGCAGGCTGTCAAAGTTGCAGCTTGCAAGGAGCTATCGGGGGGGGGGGGCCCACGCCCCACATGCATCCACCCCCTGCCCCACATGGGGAGGTTGGGACCTGAGGGTGGGGGGCAGCAGGTCAGGAGTGAAGGGCAGTGGGTCAAGACTGGCCATCGATGTTTACAAACGGGTCCTAGTACAAAAAAGGTTAAGAACCGCTGCTTTAGGGGTCTTGGCCACAAACCCACAAGGCACCTAGCAAAGATGCACTCCCTTTCCATGCCACTAAGGTGGCTAAAACAGTCCAACCAGCTCTGCATGAAGTGTGTACTGGTTTCAACTGGGACCAGTATATCCTGTGCTCCCTGGAACACCCCTTGTATTCCCCCAGTCTTACCCCACGCCGCCTTCCTGCAGTGATGTAGGCTCCCAGTGTAAGCTGAGAGACCAAGTTCCCTGATGCTAGAAAGCTTAGACCACAAAGTGAGGCTGCTCTCGAATACCAACCTGCATGCTGAACTGGCCAAGCCCCTATGCCTTGCTGGGGCAGCCTGTCTAGGGGGCATCACCCATTTGGTCACGGGATGCTGGCCCCAAGGAGTGGACTAGTGAGGAGTGGGAGGAGACCCCATGTCTCCTCTGTTTCGCACAAACAACCAAGCTGATGTGATTCTTGTTCTCTCTGCTGCCAGACCCTCGAGACCCCCTAAGAGATGGGAGACTGGGGCTTCCTGGAGAAACTTCTGGACCAGGTCCAGGAGCACTCGACAGTGATTGGGAAGATCTGGCTGACAGTGCTGTTCATCTTCCGGATCCTCATCCTGGGCCTGGCGGGGGAGTCAGTGTGGGGAGATGAGCAGTCAGACTTCTTGTGCAACACCAAGCAGCCAGGCTGCACCAATGTCTGCTATGACAAAGCCTTCCCCATCTCCCACATCCGCTACTGGGTGCTCCAATTCCTCTTTGTCAGCACCCCCACCTTAATCTACCTGGGCCATGTCATCTACCTCTCCCGCCTGGATGAGAAGCTGAAGCAGAAAGAGAGCGAGCTGCGAGCTGTGCCGATCAAGGACCTGAAGGTTGAGCAGGCCCTGGCAGTGGTAGAGAAAAAGATCTCCAAGATCTGTGTCACAGAGGATGGACACATCAAGATCCGGGGACCCCTCATGTGTTCCTATATCACCAGCGTGATTTGCAAGAGCATCTTTGAGGCTGGCTTCCTCTTGGGTCAGTGGTACCTGTATGGTTTCTCCATGCCAGCTGTCTTCGTGTGCGAGAGAGTCCCCTGCCCTCACAGGGTGGACTGCTTTGTCTCCCGGCCCACTGAGAAGACCATCTTCATTATCTTCATGCTGGTGGTGGGTCTCATCTCTCTCGGTCTCAACCTCACGGAGCTCGTCCACCTCTGCTGCAAGAACATGCTCAACGGCTTAAAGAAGATCTCATCCACGTCCCCTGCCGGCCTGGGTGAGGACTCCTTCCCGGATGAAAAGCTGTGTGAGGTGCCTGGTGGCCCATACCAGCCCAAGCAGTACCACTATCTGCCCATGAGCACGGCTCATGCTCCTCCCTACCAGTCTTACAATAAGCTGTCTAGTGAGCAGAACTGGACCAACTTCAACACCGAGGAGAACCTGGCCCTGCGCAACGGTAGCAAACCTTTGCCCAGTGGCTATGCTGCTAATGCCCAGTCCCTGGAGGAGAAGCAGACCAGCCGTCCCAGTAGCTCCGCTTCTAAAAAACAGTATGTCTGAGCATCTGCAATCGGGCTCGTGTCTTCTGGGCTGCCCCGCTGGAGGCTGTCACGGCTCACAGACTTTCTGGTTGTGTCCTCTTTCTTGGAGAGGCTTCTCCTCTTGGTTGATGGGCAGAAACCTGGTTTCCTCATGGGTCTGTGCGTAAAGTAAAGGTGCTGTAGATGTTGTTCCATGGACTCCTGTGAGCCCACAGCAAGCATGGGGGGGTCAGTGGCATGTGGTAGCCAACTGGCCACAGGTCCCAGTGCGGTAACCTTTTGGATAGTCCTGCTGAAACCTACACAAGACTGTTGGGAAGAGGACTGTCCTCTGGACAAAAGACCTTGAGTTAACTGTTGCTTCAAACAAGCTACACTTGGACTTCTTCTTTTTCCAGCTGCTGTCCCTGGAGGGCAGTTTATGTGACTTCTATTTTTTTTTTTAACACTGTATAAACATGGAAACCAAACCAAATCCCTTCTCAGCTGGGATCTTGGGTGGTTTGCATGGAAAACTAAGTTGTTCTTCCATGGGATAGAACTGCCACTGGATTCTCAGGGGAAGCTAATTGGATTGATATCCATAAAGCAACTATCAGGGAGAGGAGCAGGGGGCAAATAGTCCTTCCCTGACCAAGGGTTACGGCAAGTCAGTGGCTTCCAGCTCGGCAGGTCTTGGCTGTTTATAGCCTTCAGATGAAAGTAGTCGACAACGGTGGTGGAGAAAAGTGAATCTGGACCAGGGCAAGGAAAGAAATCCCCTTCTAATCCTGTTGGGATCTGCCTGCCTCCACGGTGTTGCCGGGTGCTGGCTTCAGCCTAGTGATCCCCTTAAGCAACACTTCCATATAGGCTTTTAATTGAAGCAGGTGGTCCTGAGCTGAAGCCACCTCTTTCCCTGGCTTCAGAGCCCCTTGCCCAAATGCTCTTCAGGAAAAAAACCCTAAAAGAAACCTAGCACTGGCTACTCGCTATGTGCTGTTGCCTGACTTCAGTAGCTTATTTAAGCTGTTAAGTGCCTTGCTACACTATGCCCCCCTTGAGATTGTAGTTCCCCGGGGGATGGCTTTGTGTCAGAAACTGCTGTAATGGAGGATACTGCCTGTCCTAAAACCCAGGCTCCCTTGAGCTGCCTGGTGGCAGAGCTGAGCTATATGCACTGTTCACTGTTTGTGTATAGAGCAATGTGCTGTTCATGTATCTATGTATGCATTTCTCCTGTACACGTCAGCAATAGTAGCCTTGCTGCTTTACCCTGGGTTCTTCCTAACTGCTAAGATTTGTCTAATTTTTGTTGTTGTTGGTCTGAGTGAAGGAAAAAAAAAAAAAGACAGTCTCTGCCACTGGATCTACAGCTGTCTGGCTAATATGAACCACCCTATCCATGTCCAACTCTTCTAGAAGACTTGCTGCACATCCAGCACTGAAAGGCCCATGTTCTGGAGTGTGGACTCTTGTGACACTGTAAGAACTTGGCTGCATCCAAAGCTGGGGGAAGGATAAACGCTAGAATTGAGTTGAGATGGTCCTTTTGGATGTCCAATGTTATGGATGGGGCCAAAGAACTCCTTCTTCCCACCTTTGTTCCTTGGACTCTGTCATTCAAGATGAGGATTATGCAAGTCCAGGACTGGTAGCGCTCCTTTCCATGCGTGGGGGCTTTGTGGGATAGGGTGGAGCAGCAGGGCACAGGTGCTCACAGCTGAGAGGGCTGCACTGCAACAGCATTAAAGTCACTTCCGCCTCTGGCGGCAGGGGAAGAAATTGGATGTCTCCTCTTCCACACAGGTCCTCTCCTGCTGTAGCAAAATGTCACCATGGGGGGGGAGAACAAACCTGTTGTTCCTGTTCTTAAAACTCAGGCTACAGTAAGCCGTCCCTGGTATCCCAAAGCTGTGAAAGCACAAGGATATGACTCAACATCCTTCTTTCTGTTTGTTCGTGTCACTAATTTTTTGGGGGGGGTTTTGTTCGTTCCGGAGACCAAACAAAGCACTGCAGATGCCTGTCCCAGCATAACCAAAGTACATGGACTCTGCTGGGAGTGGGTGGCAGACCGGAGTTGCTCTCCAGGATTTTTGTTTCCTTTGTATTTCTCTTGACAGACTTCAAACTTGCATCTCATCAAATAAAAAAGTGACCCAAATAGCTTGTGCTTTGCAAAGTGTTTCCTTGTCCCCTGCCCCAAGTCCCAATTTGTGTCTAGTTGGGTGGTTCTGAGAGCCGGCATCCCTTGGCAAGGTTTAAAGGGCTTTGCTCGAGGCAAGTTAAGCCAGAACCAGTGCGGTTTTAAAATCAAGTGTTCCTATAAAAATTGGCCTGGGAGGGATTCAAAAGGACCTGTAGTCTAAGTGTTTGGGGTGTTTTTTGTTTTTGTTTTTTTTCCCCCCCCTTGCTCCAGACAGGATGGTTTCTGCTTTCACAAATCTGAGACTGGTGTTTGTTATAATCTCCACTTAAACTCCTGAGATGCATCCTTGCCTCTCTCTACATCAGGGCTTCCCAACCTCTTCCTCAGCATGACCCTATTTAAACACTGGGAGCTTTTTGCATCCCAAGATGCTGTAGACAAGATCAATGAGGAAGGATGCATCAAATTCCTGCTTTCGTGTTTCGCGTTCCTTTTGCTTTTTGTTCACATCCTTGTCATTAGCTTTATTGCTAGAGTTTGAGGCAGAATTTTTATTTATTTTTCAGAGAAAAGCATCCATATTGGATGTCTCCATCATGTAAAATGTATGCCAGCCAGTATCAACGGAGTGATTTTTTTTTTTTACATCTGCTTCCTGTAACGTACAAGGGCCTCGCATCGGAGCCGCAGCAGCCACGCGTGGGCGAATAACTGCCATGCACGAGAGTTGTGTATCTATCAACAGGAATTGTGTTCATCATAACTGGCTGATGCTGTCAAGTGTCTTTTGGGACCCCATTTTTTTATCATTGCAAGTAGAGGAGCTGAGTACATGGGGGCCAACGGGCCCTGGTTGCCCTTGGGCTGTCACCTGAAATGCATAAAACTTCCCACGTGTCCATTGTCTTGGTGCTGCCCCCTGCTCCCCAGTGCAAAAATAAGTCTGTGCCTATGGTTGCAAGCCCCAATGGGGTCACAACCCCAAGACTAGGAACTGCTGGTCTAGGAGATCTGTTCCAATGTAGCATAGCAGCCGTGCTGGCTCTCACATCCCAGTTGCATGTTGAAAGTTGGGGCTTTTCTACCTACTCAGGGCAGAGGGGAAGGAAGTCTGACCTAATCCCATTGAGTGCCCTGAGTTACAGCCGAGCATTAATGATCTAGTGCTGGTTGCTGATGTCATTCATGATATGATCTTCACCTTTTGGGCTTTTCTTTCTTGTTTGACTTGCCCGGTGCATAGGCCACCCAAAAATAAACTCCTTTGGTGCTCTGGAGCCATGGTAGCATGCTTGAGCAATCTCTCTGCAGCCCTTATTCATCAGGGCAGTCTCGTTATACAGCCCTGAGTCGCACAGCCTCCATCCTCACACGGCAGTGACTGTCCCTGACATTGTACTACTTGGAGCAGATGTGGGATCTTAGAAATGAAGCAAAATTTCTCTAGGAAAAGGGTGCTGGGATTGTCCAGCTGTTGACTTCCCTCTGCGTGCAGGCTAGCCTTACATCTTCCCAATAAACTGCCTGCCTCTCGCATGGGGAATATGGGCTTGGAGACAGTGATAAAGGACCATGCGGGCCATAGACCTAGTTGCTGCTACATAATAGGTGGAAATGAGCTCCTGATAAGCTGAAACTCCTATATTGTTTACTGTTCCTATAACCAGAAAGCTTAAAATACTCCAGCAAAGCACGTTCCCTTCCCTAACGCTGCTGCATTCTTAAAAATAACTCTTGGAGTAGACAAAAACACGCCCCCTCCCAGCTGCCTGAATGGGCCCAGTATCGCTGCAATCAGCTGTGGAAGGAAAGAGATGGAGGGAGGAACATGTAGAGAGCTTTTGGGTTTAACCCTTCAGATTCGGATGCATTTCCCAGTTCCCCCCCCCCAGTCCTTTTGTCCCAGCAGTTGGATATTGGCCACCCTCTTGTACGGCAGCACAAGTGTGGGGGGCTCTGCAGGCCAGGAATACCCTGAGCAGCGTGGAAAGCAGTGGGCTGGCATAAGAAATCAGAGTGGCTCTTTATTGAATCGCTCTGCCAATGTGGGATGAGCAGCTGTGATCTGCAGTCCCCCTCCCCGCACAGCCATGCTGGCATTTCAGGGCTGGGGTAGTAGCAG
The DNA here is from genome assembly GCF_001723915.1 of Gavialis gangeticus. Taxonomy (NCBI): domain Eukaryota; kingdom Metazoa; phylum Chordata; order Crocodylia; family Gavialidae; genus Gavialis; species Gavialis gangeticus. The sequence continues at coordinate 11,748,454 of NW_017729015.1, read as the reverse complement.
AAAGCCCTTTTCTTGGGGCTCTGCTGTTGCAGGTGGAAGAGAATGGGCTGCTTTTTCAAAGGGCCGCCTACACTGAGCAGCTCTGCCTTGACCCTGCTGCTTCCTCCCTTTCATCCTCTCAGCCCTGTGCCCCCTCGGCCATAGCAGAGTGCTGTGCAGAGCTGGTGTGAGCCCCTGGCTAGGCCTTGCCCTGGGAACCTCTGCCCACCACAGTGCTCAGAGGCCGGCAGGCATCTCTTGCGTGAGGTGGAAAACTAGTGCTTTCTGATGTTGTCAGGACAGGGCACCTCTGTGCTTCAGTTCCCATAGACCCAAGTTGTTGGGTTTTTTTAATATATCTATATCCACACACCCACACCCACCCACA
>NW_017729015.1:11736705-11743087 GCF_001723915.1 Gavialis gangeticus | reverse complement strand
AGCAGAGTGCTGTGCAGAGCTGGTGTGAGCCCCTGGCTAGGCCTTGCCCTGGGAACCTCTGCCCACCACAGTGCTCAGAGGCCGGCAGGCATCTCTTGCGTGAGGTGGAAAACTAGTGCTTTCTGATGTTGTCAGGACAGGGCACCTCTGTGCTTCAGTTCCCATAGACCCAAGTTGTTGGGTTTTTTTAATATATCTATATCCACACACCCACACCCACCCACACACCCCCTACCTTCTGGTCACCACTCATTACCTACTTAACCGACCAGAGGAACACCCTCGCACCCGTCACAATATACACACCCGCAGAACGACACTGCCACACACCCATCCGCAAGGTTTTGTCTTCCTGCAACCCTGTCTTTTAGTCTGATCCCCAAATACAGAGTTTAAAACTCAGTTCATTCAGGGTTGCTTTTGCCGGAGGACTTGCTGCTGCGGTTGCTGCTGCTGTCCTTGTTGCTGTCTTCTGATCCGGTTGCCTTCCTATAGCTCCGAGCGCTGGAGAGGAGGCTGCTGGAGCACCAGGCATCGGCAGAGGGAGGCTACGCCAGGCTTGGTGGCTTCAGTGTTTCTGCCTTCCCCGCAAAAGGGCAGCTGGTCTCACGGTTCCTGCACGGAGCTGAGAGCAGCAGTCAGGTCCCAGCTCTGCGGCAGACTCCCTGGGGGCTGCTGGGGTAGGTGTCGAATCCCCCCCGTGCCTCCGTTCCCCATGCCTTCTCCCACCCTCCTCTCCAATCCCTCAAGGCTGCCCCTTCTCTGGGGTAACGACCCCTCGCTGTGGTTGTACAGAGCCTGGCCTGGCGCATCCCTGCTGTCAGCTGCTGTAGCAGGGCAAAGCCCCTGGGCACCAGTGGAGAGTAGATGGGATTGGAGCCAGACCCTGCAGCCTCAGCAGGGCGCCAGCCCTCACTAGGTGCTTTCTTAAACCACCTCAGCAGTGTCACGAGGGGAGTCTGGTCATGCTGACAGGAGAGGAAATGCTCGAGTGAAAGGTAACAATGCAGGCCCCTCCGCCCGCCGGGGCCCTTGGCAGCCCCGCTGCTTAGTCTGCACTTTGTTATTTGGGTTGCTCGGTGTTTTTGCTCCTGGAACTAATATTTTCATTGGCAGGGCCAGAGCATCACGCTCTTCCCCAGCCCGCCAGCCAGCAAGGTGGAAAACAAGACAGCAAAGAGCCCCTTGCCTGGAACCTGCAGACGTCCCTGTCCCGACCTGCGCACTCCCTGGGCCGCGGCTGCAATAATAAAGGCCTTGGTGGTGCTATTGTTTGTCTGTTATGACAAGGCTGCCCTGCGCTGCCCCAGGCATGGCCAGGGGCTTGCACAGCTGGAGGAAGCAGCCTTCATTGCACTCCAAGAACAACACACAGGAGTTAATTCGTGCAGCGGACTGTTTCCAGGGGTTGGGTCAGGAGCCAAGGAGGCAATGAGGGCTCTGGCCCTTTTTGGCTGGTGTCATATGCGTGTATGTTTTCCTAGAAGGAGGGTGGGTGGCTCTTGTGCAAATAAAAGTTTTCAGCTGATAAGGCTGGTGATCGGAAAGGAATCGCTCACTATTCCCCTTCACACAGGCCAGGTTGTGGGGGGCGGGGGAGAATCTGCCAGCAAAGCATGGTGTGGGTCTGAGTCAGCAGGCAGGCTTCCCAGAGAAGGGGATGGCGGAGAGGCAGGATTGCTGCTGGGCATGTATGGAAGCAGGCAGGGGTGGGCAGCACTGTGTTTCAAGTCATATAGCAGGTGCAGGTAGGGGTAAGGTGAGCAGCAATCCCCACAGGGATCTAGGAGACCAAGGGCAATAGGGAAACAGATGAATTGTGGAGGAGAAGAACGCACTGACTCACCAAGTAAATCCAGGAGAGATGCACACAAGAGGTCTGGCCTGCGCTGGTCCTTCCCTGCATGTGGAAACCTGACCCCAGGTCCCTGTTGCAGCACGCTGCATGCTAAAGCGTTCCTTTAGTAGAGAAGGCTGAATATGGGGGTTGGCATCTGATCTCGCCTCTGCTCACTTGGGCTCCAAGGCCCAGACCCTTCCACCGAGAGGCTCTGTAGCCTGTTGGAGAGAGCAGACAGGTGAGAAGTCCTTGGTTTGAGGCCCAGCTGGAGGGCTGGTTCTGCTCTTAGCCAGTGAGGAGATCCCAGGAGGCAGGGACCAGATCCAGGTCTCCTTCCCCTAATCATTATACTACAGAGGCACTTCACGTGACAGCTCCTGCTGGCCTCAGGGCTCTTGTATTTAGAGCTGGTCCCGAGTCAAGCTTTAACCATCTTCCTTGCCTTGCCTATAGCCTGCCGCTTAGGGCACTGTGCTAGGAAGCACGCCAGACAGGCGCAAACCCCTTTGGGTGAAAAGCAGCTGGCTTCTTGAGCCTGTGCCGTAGTCCCTCGGAAACTAGACACAAACGAGGAGCTCCTTTTGCAGACTCAGTTTCAAGTGGTGAATCCCTGTTCCACCATCACCTGCCCACAGGCCTGAGTTGGTGACCACGTCTGAAGGAGTGGTGGGCTCCCAGACACGTGCCCCCTTCCATCTTTCCTATTTGCTGGTGTCAACACCACTCACCTGCTGACTGTTATGAATCCTAGCCCCAGGTGCCCATGTTTAACCTCTGAAGTCCAGGTAAGCAGTCCAGTAAGCCCCTCGCTTGGGCTTTGGGAGCTGGCCGGTGCCCTCTGAGGCATGGGAGGGCATGCCTATGCCCCCTGTTTGGGGATGGGACCTCCAGCTCTGCCTTTGGCCTGGCCTGGCAATGATCTCAGAGGACTTCCCCCTACCTCTACCACTATGTAAATGCTATGACAAGAGCCTGGCCTTGCAGGGCTCTGGACAACATCCAAGCCAAGTGTCCACGGGCCAGTTGCTGCCCTCCTCTGAGCAGAAGCTGCTGATGGCTGGTCTGACATTGGTAGTCAGAAAAGTGCACAGCAGCCTTGTTTGAGGGGCAACTCCTAGTCAACCTCTAAGGCTCCAAACTGGACTCAAGTGGTGTGTAGGCCCCTAAGGCCCCCCAGGTAATATCAGTTAGGACCTGGTATGTGTGTATGGAAGTCAGAGCAGGGCCCGCAATGGTCTGATGCACTGCGTTGCTGGGGCACGAGTGCCTTATGGCCACTCTGCGTGGAAGGATTGTAGGGAAGGTTGCAGCCAGAAACCAGGCTGGCCACCAAGGAAGGCATATTTGACTATAAGACACCTCCGTTTCCAGCTTGTTCTCCGTTGGTGGCTCTCCACTGGCCCCTATTCCTTCACACCTGACTTTTACTGGTTTCTGTTGCCACGTGACACAAGATCACATAGAAATGCCTGTGAGGTGACAGCCACAGCAGAGCCTTCTGAGGTCAGACTCCTGAAGGGAGCCCAGCCAAGATGAAGTGGGGGTGGTCTACCTTCTTCCAAGCACTTGGAGAAAGGTCAAGGCCAACCTCCCCCCACTACTGCACCTTAGCCTCCCCGTCACATAGCTGGCGATGCTAGCTAACAAAGCAACTGGAGATCCTCCAGCCCCAGCCAGTGAACCTGTTTGTGCTGCCAAGCACCGTTACACTGGTGTTGAGAAAAAGCCACATCCGACTGTTCACTACTTAGAGCTCAGACCCTCATGGGTGCTATAATTAAACACAATAACTGCCACATTAACAGTAATCCCATGACCCTTCTCAAGGAGGGGGTGTGGATCAAACAGTGAATCATGCTCAAAAGGCACATCCTATGCAGAAAAAAGATGATGGCATCGAATCCACAGAGCATCCCCCCAGCGCTTACTGTGCAAGCAAAGTTTGGACTCATGAACAATCACAGGCTTTCTCCCCATTACAGCTGGTGAGTTGTGTTTCCCTTCTGAGCCCTTCTGCAAGCTAGATTGTCCCCGTTCCTGAGTTTTCAGCAGTGATAAGGCAGGCCTTTGTGCGACAGCCTGGGGTGGGCCACTGGAATGAGTTCCTCCCCTAGACTGTCCATTCTTTTCTGCGATCAGGAAATGGGCTTCTTGATAACGCCACCCAGAAAACACCAAACAAAGAATGCGGCGCAGGATAAGCACCGTCAGAAATTCCCTCTGGGATGCCACGGGCCCAGGCCAGCCGCTCCAGCTCAGCCGCCACCTCCTGTCAACCAGCCCGTACCCTCAGTGGGGAGGCAGCAGTGGTGGAAGAGCTGTGGCAGAGTGGCTGGGATGGAGCAAAAATTGGGCAGGGGGTCTATGCCCATCTCTGCTTCAAACCTTCTCTGTGACTGTAAGCAAAGCACGACCCGGCTTGGTTTCTCCATCTGTAACTACTTGGCATTTAGCCATCTCTGCATTTTTTCCCAAGCTGAGGGAGGGCACTTTGTGCCTCAAAGATTGCTGGACATCCCTGTCAGTTGGTCCGATAAAAGAGATTATCCAACAAACCCTGCTGCTCTCATGTTCCCTGGGCCATCACAGGGACAATGCCACCGCGGCCCGTCTGTAAAGCCAACCTAATAACACCTCTCTCTTTCCCAGGGCTTGCAGAGTATGCTGGATGACTGTCTGTGCTGCGCTGAACTCACTGCCAAGGCTCCTTGGGATGAAGGAGCAATGGTCACAAACTGACAGAGAGCAGATTTAGGCTAGGTATCAGGAAAAAACTTCTTCACGGTAAGGATGCCCAAAATTTGGAATGGGCTTCCAAGGGAGGTGGTGCTCTGCCCTACCTTGGGGGTCTTTAAGAGAAGGCTGGATAAGCTCTTTCCTGCCTAGGCAGGGGGTCGGACTCGGTGATGTGTTGAGGTCCCTTCCGACCTCAGCATCTATGAAGATGGCTTTATGCCATCCCAGTCACAGGCCAGAGCAGCCCCAGAGTAGCTTCAGTAGACCAAGTGGCTTGTCTAAAGCCAACCCTTGGATGGGAGTCCTTGGAGAGCAGCTTTACAGCTGTCTTCTACAGCTCCTGCTACAGGCGACTCCTGCCCTGGCTGGAAGCCAGGTAAGAAGCTCCCTTTTGCACCATTGTTGTGCTTCCACCTGACCCAAAAGGGTCGGGGAGGGATCAGGGTCTCCCCCTTTGAGAGGGTTGTACTGTACTCTTTGGCTAACCCTCATGGCAAGTGCCTTGGTCAGGGGTTGTCATTATTGTACGTTTGTACAGCCCCTAGCACACTGGGACCGAGTTGGAGGTGCCTCCCAGAGCTGCCCTAATACAGCCCACTATTGCAATGCACCTGTGAATTCAATGACTGGAGGCAAACCCTATGCATAGATGCCAGGCAGGTCCGCATGTCATTCAGGCCATTCCCTGCAAATTCCCAGCTCTCCCACCACCTTTTTGAGTCACTTCAGACACATCAGGCTCCTTACCCTCAGTCCCCAACATGGAGGTAACGGTACAACTTTTCTCCCACGCTTTTTCTGTCTTATGCGGGTTGCAAGCTCTGCGGGGCAAGGACGCGCTTTCTCTTACCACAGCACCTGGCACCACAGTCTAGTTGAGGTTGGCATCTTTCAGGGACTGCCACCCATGTCTCTACAGGAGGGTCCTGGAGCAGGATGGCTGTGATCACTTCCCCAGTATGGGGTGGACTTGCTGGGGAAGCTGAAGGGAGAATTGCTGCAGCGTGTGAAAGGAAGGCTCCCTAAGCCCTCACAAGCCCTTCAAGTCTTGACTCCTTTTGCGAGCCCCCCAGTAGACTCCTACAGGACCCTGCTTCATCCCTAGCAAAGCATTTTCCCTATAGGCTTCTCTGCCTGCCCACAGCTCATTTCTAACAGTGATCTCGGGTGCAATAGCATTCCCCATGCCACAGCTGCCCTCCCCGCCCGTCTTTGCTATCCTGACCCGCTCTGAGGCTGCTATTTCCTATGCTCCCCGCAGCACAGCAATGAGACTTTATTTTTTGCCAGCTAAATAAACAGATAAGCAAGGATATTTCAGTGCTGGCAGTTCCTGGACTGTACAGTGGCTCCCAGGCTCTGGGACAAATGGCCACAAGGGGATTAGTTAGAGCTGAGAGGACTGGAGGGAGGAAAAAGAAACGCACAGATTTTTTTAAACCAGTGCAGTGGGAGCTTGAGGAACCCTAGGACAGGATGGCCTGATGGGAACGGAAACACTTGTCTGCTCGGTGCAGGAGACAAGAGCTTGCAGAGGCTGCTGGGAACGGATGGGTTTCCACCCAGAGGGGTCAGCAGTCAGTGGGGCTGGGGTTCACAAAGTAACCCACAGCTCTGCAGCTGCATGCACACACACTTGTGTGTGTATGTGAATATGAGAGTGAGCGAGCAAGGAGAATGAGAGAACGTGTGTGTGAGACAGAGAGAGCATGCGCAAGCATGTTTGCAGTCGCAGGTGTGGGACTGCATGTTTGCAGTTGCAGGTGTGTTCAATTTCTTCATCAGCGATTTGGACAACGGGGTGAA
>NW_017729015.1:11722342-11736694 GCF_001723915.1 Gavialis gangeticus | reverse complement strand
CCTGCCCAGGCTGGGGGTTGGACTTGAAGATCAACAAGGTCCCCTCCGACCCGACTTCTATGATTCTATGACTATGAGAGACAATATATGCGTACACTTGCGTGTGTGTGTGTGTGTGTCAAAGAGAGCATGTGCATATGTTTGCAGGTGCAGGTGTGCATAAGAGAGAATGTGTGTGTGTGTGTGTGTGTGTGTGTGTGTGTGTGTGTGTGTGTGTGTGTGTGTGTGTGTGTGTGTGTGTGAGAGAGAGAGAGAGAGAGAGGCAGAGAAAGAAAATGCGTGTGTTTGCAGTTGCAAGTGTGTGAATATGAGAGACAATGTGCACGTGTGTGTCTGCGTGCATGTGCGTCAGAGAGAGTGCGTGTTTGCCGGTGCAGGTGCGTGCATATGAGAGACAATGTGCGTGTGCGTGCACGTGTGTGTAAATGCCTCAAGAGTATCCATTTCCTTGGGGTAGGGGGTGTATGTGTGTGTCTATCTATAGGTCTTAAGTATATGTGTGTAAGTGCCTCAGTGCCTATTTCCGTGTGCATGCATGCATGCACGTGTTTCTGTTTTGATGGGAGTAAGCACCTCATTAGAAGCATTTATTTCTTTCCTTGTGTGTGTCTTTGGGTGCCTGCAGGTGTGCGTGTGTGAGGGGGGGGGAGGAGGACACAAAAGGGACACAGCCCCTCTCGCTGTCTCCAAGGCATATCCCTCGCCTGTGTGAGTGAGCCAACACCAGTCCCGCTGCACCAGGATTGGGGCCGCAGCATGAACAAAGTGCCTTTGCAGAAGCAGGCAGGAGTCGGAGCTGTCAAGTTAAGGGCTGGCTCCGCTGCACACCTCCCCGCCCCTCCCTTCCCCAGGCCTGGCGAGCTGGAGCCGCGGGCTGACGGCAGCACTTCCTCTGTGGCTCTGGGGATGCTCCGGCCTGCCCTTTCTCAGAGGAAGAGCCCTCGTGCCCTGGCCTGGCTGGGCTCTGCTGCACACTGGGCCTCAAGCACAAGGGTGGGGGATTGGGGTGAGATTCCCTGAGGGATGCTCCAAAGGCCTGGCTCAGTGAGCTCCTGCCCTGCAGTGCCCATGCTCTGGGACATAAGAGCCTCATGGCTCAGTGTGTGGCTGCTGGGTGCCAGCCCAAGTGCCCTCCAGTGAATCCCCAACCTAAGGTGGTTCCCTGGCATGGCTGGCTCTGTCCAGCCTGTAGGACCTGGTGCTCCATCGCTGTCCCCAGCCCTGCACCCAGCCGGACCCCAGCAGCAGCTCTGGTCCCAATGGGATGGGCCAAGGGGAGGTCTGGGTTTGCTCCCTGTCCTGCCCCTAAACCTTGGGAGGCAGGGGGCTGTGCTGGGGAGCCAGGGGCTTTAGATACACCTAGAGCCCAGGCCTGGCTGGCATATAAGTGAGTTGTGCATCTGCCTATGGGAACCCCTCAGACCTCTCAGGGCTCAATCCTGCCCAGGTAGGTACTGCTCAGGCTCACAGATGTCAACGATGGGAGTGCAAGACCCCTTGTTGTCCCCAACCTTGCTGCTCCCATGCCATCAACCTGCTTGTCCCACTGCAGCCCACAGGCTGTGGGTGCGAGAGCCTTCTCCTCCACAGCCACTGACTGCTCAGAAAGTGCCCTACCACCCTCCCCCTTCCCATCCCCTACAGCTTGTTTTATTGGGACCCGGGGCACTCCCAAACTGCAATCATGGGGGGGAGTGGGGAGAGAAGCTCCTCTGAGCATCAGGCCCTGTGACCCTGCCGTATATACCACTGGTGCCAGAGCAGCATCTGTCCCCGTGGATTCAGCTGGTCTCCTCACTGAACCCAAAGGCAGGTGAGACCTGAAGGCACATGGAGCCTAGCCAGGAGCCTGGCAGAGCTTTGCCCGGTTGCTGGTCCACGGGGAGGAAGAGAAGAGTCAGGGAGGGGAGGGAGGCCGGCAGGTAAGCAGTGTCCCCGGCCCCTCCAACAGGCAGGGCCCTGTGGCTGGCAGGACACCAGCATGGTTTTTTTTAGTCATTCCCATTATAAGGAGCTTCCAAATCAGGTTACTCGCAGGAAAAACCCGGCTGGAATCTACAAGGAGCAGCCAAGGGAGGAGGGGAAGGTGGGGGGAGCGGGAGGCCTGCCCCGCCACGCCACGCTCGGCTTTGTTCAGGAACAATTGCCCTGGGCTGGAGCAGAACATGGTCCCCTGGAGCTACCGGACCCCGTGTACCAGCTCTGGGCTGGACCAGATGTACCAAGCTGCCGCCCTTGCGAAGGAGGGGATGTGGGTTGGGGACACAGCCTGGAAGTTGGCCAGAAAGGATGGCAGACAGCCACAGGGCGCTCCATCAGCCTAGGAGCATGGGCTGCAAACGCAGCACTGCAGGGTGCTCTTGCAAGCAGGGCCCTGCATAGGCCAGCTGCCCTGCCCCGAAGGAGGCACCAGTCGGCCAAGTCTTCCTGTCTGGCGGGCTCCCCAGGGCTATGCCGTCAGCGAGTGGCTTGTTTCCTTTTCCTCTATTGCTGTGACCCCTGCCGGGCTCACTGCCCCAGGGCAGGTGGCATGACCCAGCAGGGGCAGGTAGCAGGCAGGGGGGTAGGCCAGCCCCAACACTCACCATGGCCCATGCAGTACCACAAGGCCCACTCAGACTTCATGCTGGAGCCCAGACCAGCCCTTCCCTACAAATCCCAGCCTTGCCCACCTCCCACAAGCTGGTGGAGAGGGGAGGTTTTTACACCCTATTCCAACCGGGTGGTAAACTGAGGCACAGGAGGCTAGGACCCACACCCTGCTTGGACTCCATTCTGCTCTCTGAGCCAGGACTGAAAACCAGGGCTGAGTCCAGGGTCCCAGGACCCTGATCTCTCCCCTCCTCCCTCCAGCCCTGAGCACCCAGCCCCCTGATCCCACCAACCAACCCAGCCCCTGAGCACCCCCCACCCACCCAGCCCCATCTCACCATGACGAGTCAAGCACCATTAACGTCAGTCTGAGTCCCTGCCTCGTCCGCACCCACAGGTCCTTGGGGGCCTCGGCTTGCCCTGTCTCTCTTGCTCCCCCTCCCCAGGTCCCAGTGGCCCCTCCAAGACGCCAGCACCTACCCACGTGGAGACGGGACCTGGGCAAGCTGTGCCCACCCCACAGGCCTCCTATTGTGTTTGGAGAAATAACAAGCCCGCGTCACCGGAGCGGGATCCCAGGCACGATCAGCTCCCCTGCCAACAATTCAGAAGAGAGGAAAGCAAGCCCCAAACAATCCCTCCCCCCCCCAGCCCGCTCCCCACCGGCGGGGGGGTTATATATAGCGCTCTGCGCTAGCCCAGACAATGCCAGGGCCCTTCTCGGCCCATTGGGCTGGCCCGGCCCTCCTGACAAATGTGTGAGAACGCCGAGGCCGGAAGAAGTGGCTCAATAGCCTCTGCAACTTCCCGCATCCTGATATTGTCAGTCACCTCCAGACACTTCCTCAGAGCGAGGAATGCTTGGGGGGGCAGGGGATGGAGGCTCACAGCACCCCAAGCTATCACATCTGCCCCCATAATCACCCCCTATCCCTGCAACAGCTCCATTATACTGAGGGCTGCAGATAGCAAGAAGGTAGCACAAGGCATTGCTGTGTAGGGCTCAGACAGGGGTGTCAGGACTGCTGACCTTGGGAGGGGAGCAGGGCTGGTTTGGAAGAGGTAGTAGGAGGGAGCAGGAGCAGGTCAGCGAGAGCAGGGGGGGTGGGCATTAGGGCTCGTGGGAGCTCAGAGAGAAGTGATGCCCAAAATTAGATCAGAAGGAAGGAACCCAGTTCTGCTGGGGTCGGCCCCCAGCTCCGGGAAGGAGCATGTGAATAGAGCCAGGGGCCAGGACCCAGGACTCCTGGGTCCCAAACAAGTAACTCATCCCAGGCTAGGCACCTGTCTCCAGGTGCAGCTCTCTGCGAGCAAGAGAACTACCTGCCTCATGGATGCCACACGGCATCCATGCACGATCCCAGCCGGGTTGGCAGCAGGCTCTTCCCCGACCCCAAGATTTAGAGAATGATCTCCGGGGTTGAAACGGATCCACACAGGGATGATATGGAGGAAACAGTGGGAGAGTGCAAGCGAAGGACACGGGCACCTGCCAGATACCTGCCACGAAGTGTTTAAGGTGCATCTTAAAACTCTCCTTGAATAAAAGCCCCAAGGTCTAGCTCCAGCCCTCGGCTGGACCCCCAGCCTCACCTACGCCCTGGCCCAGCCTTGCTCCATCAGTGAGCAGAGGGTTGGGCTCCAGGGGCGTAGGAGGGCCCTATCCGTGCCAGACCCCACCCCACAGAGTGCCAAACATCTTAAATACAGCATCGCTCCTCTCGATGGCTGGGACAGAGGGGCAGCAAGACGCAGGCATGCCTGGACCATGGGGACTGTAACAGGAGAAAGGGTCTTGCAGAGAAAGGGCAGGAGGAGGCTGGGAAAAGATTCCCACAAGCTCATGGCAAAGGGCAGACCAGAGCCTGGGAACCAGATACGCCTCCCTGCAGCTCAAAGGGAACAGAGGCCGAGGAGCGAGCAGTTCCCCTGGGGATGTGTGGGACATGCTGCTTTGCTGCAGTTCCTTTGGCTTAGGTGCTGCCTGGGCCATGGGCACTGGGAGTGCCTTGCACGGGGCCTGCAGCTCAGCAGAGGAGCCCGCCGAGCCAGCAGCAGCCTTGGGGGCATGAGTGGGTTTAGTGCCCAGGAAAGAGGCTGCACCCTGGCCATGCTTTGGGGTCTGTAGGGGTGTGGATGGAGCAGGGTATGGAGGCCCTGGCCCAACTCCCTGCCTACCGCAGAGCAGCAGCAGGGCTGATCTAGTGCAGGTCCCTGGAACAGCCCCTCTGGTGAATCTTGTTCTTCCCCTACACAATGTGCTGAAGCAGGACTAGAGACAAGGCCTTGGCGCCTGCTCCATCCCCAGCAGGTAGTCTGCCTGTGCTGGCAGACCCATCGGGGGCTACTTCCCAAGCACCCACAGCCTGCTCAGCTGTGCAGTGCCCCAGCCAGAGAGACCAGAGCCCTGGGTGTAGGGGCAGGGACAACTGCAGGCCTGGCTGGGAAGAAAGGCTACGTGCTGCCTCTTCTGCCTGTTAGCAGCTCCTTTGCTGTGCAAAGCAATGCAGGCTGTTGTTCACACCAAGGTTGCATCTACCCAGAGCCCTGGGCTGCTCAGCACCACACTGCAGCCAGGCCCCTTGCCATCAGCTGCATCCTGCATGTGGGGAAGAGATCTCCAGTCCTATCGCTGGCCAGGGGCCTGGCTATGATCTCACAGGACTTCCCCCACCATATATGTGCTATGACCAAAGCCTGGCCTTGCAGGGGTGCAGGCAACATCCGAGCCAGGTGTGCACGGGCCAGTTGATGCCCTCATCTGAGCAACAGCTGCTGACAGTCAGGGAGGAAGGGGGCTGGGCCCAACCTAGCAGCAAAGAGCACATGGCAATAAGGAGCCCAGAGGCGGATGTTTGATGTCCCTGGTTGTCTCTGCACAGGGATCAAGGGCCACTCCATCAGAGAAGGGGGCCTCGTATGCCCTGCTGGGACCAGGCTGCATCACCCAGCACTATCAGCACCAGCTCCACTATTCATTCCCCTCCATCCTGCCTCCAAAAACAGCTGCCTGATCCAAGCACCCCACTCCAGCCACCTGCATCTGAGGCATGTGGGTTGAACACTCAGCAGAAACAGCAAACTAGGGGCAACGAACAAAGTCCAGGAGTCCAGGAAGGGTGGGTGTTTCTCAAGGGACTAATCCTGCAGGCACAGAAAAGGACCATCCCAGTACATATAAAAGGGGGCAAACAAGCAAAGAAACCCTCTTGCTGGAGCAGGGAAATCCAAGAGAGCCTGGAGGCAAAAAAAGTTGCCTACAGGCTGTGGAAGCAGGGGGCTGCCACCAAGGAGAGTGTACCTGCTTGGCTCGAGCTTGCAGGGAAGCAGTGAGGAAAGCCAATGTGGAAATGGAGCTTAGGCTGGCAGCAAAAGTTAAGGATAACAAAAAGTCATTAAGGAAGCAAAAAGAAGGTGCAGGGTAACTTAGGGCCCCTTCACAATGAACTAGGGCAACTGGTAACAGATAGGATGGCCAAAGTGGAGCTTCTAAATGATTTCTTTGCATCCATGTTCCTGGACACGAATACAAATACACATCCCATTGGGACCTTAGGTAAGCCCAGTATAGATACCAACCCACCAACTGTTTGTGCTGACCTAGTAAAGGGGCACCTGGAGATGTTGAATGTATTTAAGTCAACAGGTCCTGATGATCTTCATCCTAGGGTACTTTGGGAATTGGCTGAGGTCATAGCGGAGCCGCTGGCACAACTGCTTGAGCATTCATGGTGCTCAGGACAGGTCCTGAAAGATTGGAAACGGGCCAGTGTGGTCCCTATTTTCAAGAAGAGGAGGAAGGAGGAACCGGGTAACTACAGGCCGGTTAGTCTCACCTCTATCCTTGGCAAGACCTTTGAGAAAATTGTTAAGGATCACACTAGTGGGGGACCAGCAGGTAAAATGATGCTAAGGGGCAATCAGCATGGGTTCATAGCAGGCAGATCCTGCCTGACTAACCTGGTTGCATTTTATGACCAGGTCACAAAATGCTTGGATGAAGGAATAGAGGTAGATGCTATTTACTTAGATTTTAATAAGACCTTTGACACAGCGTCACACCCAATTCTTATAAATAAACAGTTGCAATGTAGATTATTACACAACCTGGTGGGTAGAAAATTGGGTTATGGGACGCACCCAGAGAGTGGTGGTGGACAGGTTGGTTTCTACCTGGAGAAATGTGGGCAGCAGAGTCCCACAAGGCCTGTCCTGGGACCTGTACTATTCAATATCTTCATTAGTTACTTGGATGAGGGAGTAGAAAGCACCCTGTCCAAGTTTTCTGATGCCAAACTATGTGGGGAGGTACACAAACTAGACGGCAGGGACTGAATCTAGGCTGATTTGGACAGGCTGGGAAAATGGGCCAAACAGAACAGGATGCAGTTTAACAAGGATAAGTGTCATGTGTTGCACCTGGGGAGGAAGAAACATCAACACTCCTACAGCCTGGGAGGCACCGCTCTAAGTAGCACAACTGCGGACAGGGATCTTGGAGTTGTCCAAAATGAACATGAGTCACCAGTGTAATGTGGTAGTAAGTAAAGCTACCCACACGCTTTCTTGCATAAGTAGGTGCATCACGAACAGGTGCAGGGAGGTGATATTTCCCCTCTATGCGGCATTAGTGAGGCCGCAGCTGGAGAGCCGCGTCCAGTTTTGGGCACTGCACTTCAGGAGGGATGTGGATGGCTTGGCGTGGGTTCAGAGGAGGGCCACTCATCTGGTTAAAGGCCTACAAAAAAAACCTTATGTGGACCGATTGGGAGACCTGAACCTCTTCAGCCTCCGCAAGAGGAGGCGGAAAAGTGATCTCGTGGCCACCTACAAACTCATCGGGGGTGGCAGCAAGAAATAGGGGATACAGGTTTACCAGGGCGCCCATCAGGGTAACTAGAAATAATGGCCACAAACTGGAAGAAAGCAAATTCAGACTGGACATCAGGAAAAAATTCTTTACAGTGAGGGTTGCCAAAATATGGACTACGCTTCCAAGGGAGGTGGTGCTGTCCGCTTCCTTGGAGGTGTTTAAAAAGAGATTGGACAGACACCTGGCTGTGGTCATCTGAACCCAGCACTCTTTCCTGCCCAGGGCAGGGGGTCGGATTCGATGATCTAATAGGTCCCTTCCAACCCTACATCTATGAAACTATGGAAGTCCAAGCAGGTGCTTTAGCAAGGGGGCAGCTTCAAGGCCAAGCACAAGCCACATATACAAAGTGAAGGGGCACTGGCTGTGGGGGCAGAAACAGCTTTGCCAGCTGCCCCAATAAACAGCCCCACAGGCTGCTACTGTCAGGGCCACAAGCCCCAGCTTAACCGCCTGCTGCTCTCGGCCATGGCACTGACCGAAGGGGAGTGAGGTGGGGCAAGTGACTGCCCCCAGCTGCACCTCAGGGCCTTGTCTTGGTGGCTCACTGAAACTGTAGTAAGCATTAGCGTGCCACATTAAAAGCCAGAACCCACTCTGTGCAGTCTTTCAGTAATTACTACTACAAATCTCCCAACCCACAAGCCTCACAGGGAGCTCTGCTAAGCCTGGACTCTGCCACCCAGGGTGGATGGAGAGGCCCGGGGAGCCAAGCCTGACAGAGGTGCTGGATCCTACGATCACAGCCAGTTTGAGACTCTGGTGCAGTCCTAAGGCTGGGCCCAACGATCAGCAGCCCCAGACCTGGAATCACAAATTGCTCCTTTTATCTCTTTAGAGCAGTCAGATGATAGCAGAATGTGGGCTAGTTAATGCGACGCTCCTCCTGCAAAACATCCTAACTTTGCCATATGAGCACGCTTAGTACATTTTACTGCTTGAACACACAGACTCGTGTTATAAGTGCACTTAACAAGTGCAAAGTGTAACATCCGACAAAACCTTCAGCTTTCCTCTCTGTAAGGCTGGTGTAATGAGCCTGCCCTGCCTTTGTGGAAGTCCTGGAAAGACACGCTGCAAAGCGGAGCCGAGCTCAGGGACTCCAGCAGACCCCTGCTGCTGCATCTGACCTACAGCACCTGTGGTGAGAGGATGCCACTTGCGCATCTCAGTGGGGAACTTGCCACATCCCAGCCCCAGGCCTCACAACCAGCCCAGATGCTTACCCCATAGCTGTTGACACTTCAGCTTGCCAGGGCAAGGTCCCAGGATCCTGTCCTCGGGTGCACTGAGACCTGGGACATGGCAGGGGTCGGTACCAAGCCAGCACAGGCCCTCTGTGCCACTTGAGCCAGTTTCTCGGGCAGGCAGGTACTGGACTTCGCCATAGGACTCAGCAGCAGCTCTGCAAAGCAAGCTGAAAAGGTTTGCTGTGGGTTACAGAGAAGAGGCCTCTCGAGCCTTATCAGCCCCAGCCCCAGCAACATGTGCAGGACAGCAGCCAGGGTGATAAATAATGCAGGCAGCTGCCATCAGAGGAGCAAAAAGCCCCTCACAGCCATTGCCTCCTTATGCCCATGTCTCTGATGCTCGTGAAGGGACAAAGCTAGCCAGCACAGTAACATTTCAACCAGCCCAGAGGTGGCTGCACTTCAACAGCAACAGGACTTGATCCCAACAGCAACAGACCCTTTTTCATAGATTTATTTCATAGACATTAGGGCTGGAAGGGACCTCGGAAGATCATCGAGTCCAGACCCCTATTTTTTTTTGCAAAGGGCTTTCCCTGAGAGACGGGGAAACTCCTGCCACCAGAAGCTGGAAAGGAACCAGGCTGCAGCACACACTCCCCCTCTTCCACCCCTGGTATTTCGGGCTGCTGCTTCAGGGCTGCCATGCAGTTCTGAGGCCTCTCAGCCGTGGCCTCTGCTGCTGGAAATGTCCTCTGATGCCCTTCCAAAAGGGCCTAGCAGCCTGGCCCAGCTGACCTAATGGAGCAGTGTGATGACAGCATAACCGATTGCCCACACAGCAGCCCTGCGGTGGAGGAGGGAGGCGGGTGGAAAGGCAAGATCCAGCAAATGTAGAGCAAAAAAAACCCAGCTCATTCGACCCCCATTTCCCTTTTTATTTCCCATTAGTCACTGCCCAGTGCTCACTTCCCCTCCCCCAAGTGGGTTCGCTGAATAATCTCCCCCAGACAATCCCCAATTGTTCGGGGCATTGTTGGGATTCAATGGGAGGAAGGGTGTTTTTGAAAGGGGGGCTCAGGAGAGTCGTCTCTGTCACAGCCGTCCTGGGGCCAAGTCAATTCTCTACTCTGCCTCAGTTTCCCCATGTAACATGCAGGTGATACCTGCCTGGCCCACGAACCGCTTGAACAGATCGCTGCATTAATGCACGTGGAGCGCGGCCGAGGCAGAATGGCTGCACAGCGCTCCAAGAGCACCGCGCCGTTTGGTCCTGAAACACACATGCAATCTGATCAGAGACGCTCGATGTCTGGATACAGGACTATAAGACTTCCCAGTATTGATCTATTGTTGAAGCTTCAGAGAAAGTCTGAGAAGCAACACAATGGCCCCTCTGCACAAATACTCAGGGGGTGACTGCAAGACAATGGGGGAAGAGGCCAGTAGTGAGGATCCTGTCTCCAACAAGATGCAAGTCTGAGTAGCCAATGCTGGGAAACAACAGGCTCTCAGCAGTTTAGAGAGCCCCCCGGTCTTCAGGAAACAGAGTGAACAAAAGGAGCCTAGGGTGCCTAAAGACGTTTTTTTCCTGCTTCAGGGTTTCGGGAGAAATGCTCTGAGGCTTATAGGAACCATCTCTGCTAGCCAGACCACAGAGATCTCAGGGCAGAGGGTCTACAGCAGCATTTAACCAACTGTGAGCTCCCTGCTTAAGGCGGTCAGATGCCCAAGGAGCTAAGCAGGCACGTAGTCTGTTTTAGGACAAGTGGTTCTCTGTAGTGCTTTGGTTGTCATGAATATGACTGCTACTGTAAGGAGGCGATTAGTCACTTGGTGTCATTGCCAGGGGACAAGGAAAGGGCACCCCCATCCCCTCCATCTCTTCAGGGGGCAGGACCACAGGGCCAGGGTATATGTCAATCCTGGAGCCCTGGTCTGAGAAGGAGCAGCCAGTGATGACATGACTGCCTCCAGCCCCAAGTTGGGAGTCCCTCAGAGAGACTAGGACACAGGACCTGAGCCTCAGCAGGCACCAGTTAGCCTCGTGCCCTCCATTTCAGCACAAGGAGAAGGCCCAAAGGCTGGAGATCAGGTCCCTTGCTGGGCTGGGCCCAGGGCAAAATGCTCCCATTAAAGACAAGCCTGGAGAGCTAGCTCCCCCACAGACCAGGGGATGGCAGGGGCCACGAGGCAACAGCAGAGACAAGCCTGAGGAAACGCAGGGCCCAGCAAGGTGCCACGCAGCTCTGCCATGGCAGGCACCCCCATCATCTGAGGGCTTGAGCTGCTGACACAGGAGGTGCTGGCGGCGCAGCAGGGCATGAAGAGACTTAAGCCTTGCACCCACAAAAGCTGCAGGTGCAGAGCAAGGTGCAGGATTTGCAGTCCCTGCTCTGTGCTCCCAATGGCTTGCTGCACAACTATGGGTACATTACTGTTGTGCCCTGTGCCTCAGTTTCCCTTCCTCCATTAAAACCTGGGAGGGGGCAGGAGATGGGAGGGCTCATAAAGCACCCAGACTTGAGTGCTGAAGGCCAAAGGGCTATTACAGCCCCATGAGGGGAACAATGCACAAACAAGTGCAGCAGATAAACACAGCCAGCGAGGGCTGCTAATAAAGCTGTCAAGCACAGGCTCCACGCTCTGGCTGGCTGCTCCCTCAGCCATTACCACAGAACATCTGTGGGAACCGGGGTGACCTCTCACCCCATGGCGCTCAAGGAAATGGGGCTGGCGCGAGGCAGAGCGCTGAACTGGCTGCTGACCTTGGGGCCTCACGTGCTGTGGGACAGCGCGGTTGCCTCCAGCCAGGTGGGAGGATGGCCAGGCCAGCATTAAGGGAAGGCTCCAGGAGCAAGGAAACATTAGCAGCTGCACCGTGGCCAGCTCGCAGGCCCTGGGGCATGTGGTGACTTGGTCTCAACAGCTATCAGAAGCCACGGTTCTGCCAGTCTGGATCCATCTGCAGCCTTTAGCAAGAGCAGGGTCATGTCCTACTACAGCTTATACCCCAAGCTGGTCAAGCAAAAGGAAGCTCATCCCAAATCCAGCCCATTCCCTTCCCTCTCTTGCAGCTCATGACCCATTTCTTCTCACCCCCAGCTCCCACCTGGTACTTTTCCTCTTGTAAAGACAAGAGACCAGTGATGCACCCTCTTTCCCATGGATGAGGGAAACTGAGGCACTGAGAGGCAAAATGCCGTGGCTAAGGTCAACCAGCAGGTCCATGGTGGAGCGGGGAAGTGAACCCAGGTCTGAATCCCAGCCCAAAGTCACGTGCTGGAGATGAAGTCAAGGTCCAGAGAGACAGAGATAAGATAAGGCTGCAGCAGAGGAGCCTCCCCTCTACCCACAACAGCCAGGCTCACACACACGTTTTAAGCCAAGTCCACAGCTGGTGCCAGCCCCCAGCACCCAAGGGAGGTCACACCAGATTCCACGTCCTTTGCTGGGAGTGTCCTCAGAGGGCCAGATCCCCTCCTCCCAGGCAGATCGGATCATCGCAGCCCTTGACACTGAGAGCTGCCTCCCAGGACAGCTCGAGGCTCTCCCCTTTGGAGCGGCTGGTGCCAAGGCTTCTGCTCACAACCAGCCTCCAGGAAGCACTTCAAAACACCACAGCACGCACATGCTTCAAACCCCAGAGGGTTGTAGTGCCAGCTGCATTCTTAGGTTGAGCTTCGAGCAGACTCTGTGCCCTAGCCCATGAGCACCGTCCACCAGGAAACAGTCCTGCCTCAGCCACCTCACTGCTCCTCCAAATGGACCAGGCTCCAGAGAACAGCCTTCCCCAGCCATACGTCTACTGGAGAGCCAGCCACACGTGCAGCCCTGTGCCTGATCCAAACACACACACACCAACCCATTTTCCACATGCATACCCTTTAATTTCAGCGGGAGATGCAGGCTTCAGCACTTCTGCCAACTAAGCCAGCAGTCAAGGCAGATCCTCCTAGGCAGAGAAACTGAGCGGCGTCTCTTCTGCTGGGGGAGTGAGATCCTTGAGTTGTGAGGCTGGATCCATGTGGTGTGGCTATTACAGGCCCTCTGCAAGGGCAATGGGGGTCCACCGGCCTTGGAGTAAAACGTCCCGTGTCCCAGCTGTTGAGCAGAGATTGTGTGCAGACCAGAAGGGAATGACCTCCCTCTCCAGACGCAGCTGCATTTCTGCATACAGGGAGCCTGGGGATGACAGGCAAAAGGCTCAAAGCCTCAATCCTGGACCTGGAAAGAAGGGAAGGCTGCAGTTCCTAGCTGTTGTGCAGAAAGGCAGCACCCTGTGCTTCTTCCTGAACCAGCCCTTTACTGTGGCCACGGACCCCTCTCCTTTGGAAATGGATGCCCCTCACCGCCACTTGATGGCAGCACTACCTCAGCATCCCCCACAAGCACCCTGGCAGGGCCAGAGGGTTGGTGCCTGGATTTCAAGCATTTGCACTCCCTGGATTTGGCTTCGACTGCTCCAAGCTACCCCAGGGGGTCAGCTTGGCAAGGCAGGACCCCAGACCCAGCTCCCTTCAGCTCACCCCCCGCCCCCATCCCAATCATACAAAACAGCTTCCCCGCTGTTGGGAAGATGTTCTCCTCCCAGATAAGAAAGGGACAGGGAAAGGGCTGAGGCTGACCACTGTTCAAAGCAGCTGCTGGTTGTGAGGAGGGGGTGGGAAAAGCAGCTCCTGGGAAAGCCCCTCGATACCCAACTAGGCCACAATCTTCAGGGCATCCCCTCACAGCACCACGGCTTTCAGCCAAACAGTGAGGCCCAGACACGCTCAGGATGTTTGGGGCAGGACACAAGATGAGCTCGAACCCCCAGGCCAGGCTTGCATGCAGCCATCCTCCCCCGAGCCACCCCAAAGCCCCGAGCCTGGTGACAAGCCCTGGAGGAGGGAGACAGCTGAGTCACGTTCCTCCGCCAAGGACATCCACTGGGGGCAGCGTCACTTCCCGGCCACCCCCACCCGCTGCGCCCTTGACCGGAGGGCAAATTTCAGCCTGGCCCTTGCAGCCAGGCTCTCCGTGCAGCAGCCCCGCACCCAGGGCCAGACGAAGCAGACACAGAAACCAACCGGGCCCCTTCTCCCCCTCGCCGTGGTGTCTCGCAGGCCGACCCCCCGCCCAGTCGTCACCTCCTACATGCAACACAGAAGACGCGGGTGGGAAGGGACCTTGGGAGCTCGCATCTAGCGCACCCCCCTGCACAGAGCAGGACCAGCCCCATCTACATCATCCCAGCCAAGGGCTTTGTTTAGGTGGGTCTTAAAAGCCTCCACGGAGAGAGATCCCACCGCCTCTATGGGTCGCCTAAAAACTCTTCCTAATATCCTACAATGAGCCCATTGCTCCTTCTGTCACCTGCCGCCACTGAGAGCAGCCCTCCTCTTTCAAGCCCTGCAGGGAGCTGAAGGCTGCTATCAACCCCCCACCCCAAATCTTCTCCCCTTCAGATTAAATAAGCGCAAATCGCTCCGCCTCCCGCAGGAGCCGTGTGCCCAGCGTCGCTCCTCCCCAGCCTGGGCGGAGGGGGGGAAGGGGGGGCACGGCTATCCCCAGGCTCTCACAGGAGTTCAGTCCGGCTTGGCCCCTCCTGGCAGCGGCGCGGGCGGCCCTAGGCGCCCCCCGGGCGGTTGCGGTCGAGCACGGCGCGCGGGGCGAACTCGAGCCGGTCCTTGAGGCTGCGGACGCACGTGGGGT
>NW_017729015.1:11718771-11722258 GCF_001723915.1 Gavialis gangeticus | reverse complement strand
CGCGCACCAGCTGCTCCACGTGGTAGCCCACGGCGCCCACCACGAGGGCCACGGGGAACGTCACGTAGGGCGCGTAGGTGCGCAGCGTGGCCCAAAGCAGCGGCCACATGGCGGCGGGCGGGTGCGGAGCACCCACGTGCGGCTCCGCACCCCCAGCGCTTCCGGGTGGGCCCCGCTGATTGGATTGGCTGCCGGCGCTGCTGAGGACACAGCGGGCAAGAGCGGCCGAGGCGGGCAGCGCCTCACGCCGCGCGCCCCCTGCCGGGCAGCGCGGGCGGCTCAGGGCTGGAGGGCCGTAGAGGCACGGCCTGGGGGCGTCCCGGGGGTCCAGGGGTGGGGCGAGGGCAGGGATCCTGGTTCTCTAGGGTTCAAAAAGTCCCCAGTTTTCGGTTAAAAAAAGGAGCACCCCATAACCCACATTTCTCTGCGATTTAAATAAAACACCACGAAAGAGAGAGCAAGCGTGTGTGCGTGTGTGTGTAAAAGCCCAAAAAGTAACCTCCAATGAACGTTTCTCCATGATTTAAATGAAACGCCACTAGTGTGTGTGTGTGTGTGTGTGTGTGTGTGTGTGTGTATACATACACACGCACACACATATATATATGTAGATAGATATTGTACATATATGTGAATGGATAATTTTTGAGGCAGCTAAGTCCCTCTCAGGGAGTCTTAACCACCTTTTGGCTTTGCTGCTAGTGTCCTCACTCACTCACTGGCAAGTTACAGTGAACAATATAAAGTAAATAAGAAGGTGTATTTGCATGCTTAGTTGCATATTTTTTTAGTGTACAATGGTTTTTCAGAAAATATAATGATTTTGAGCTTCCAGTATGATAACTTTATATTTAAGACTTGGCAATGCTCGTGGTTAGTGCCCTGAGTGGGCCGGGCAGGACTTGAGGGGGCTTCAAATCTGATTTCCGTTGGGTTCGAAGCACATTGAATCTTCCATGTGATTCCAATAGATCTCAGCATGGATCTCAGGATAGATCTCAAATAGATCAGACAGATCTCAAAGAGACTGGATCCAACCCACCATGGCCTTCCCGAGCTCCCTGAGAACAGCTCCAGTATATTCCCCATAGTCAAGAGGGGAGTGAAAGTGAGGACCTGGTGTTGCCCAGGTCATAGTGCTATCGCCTCATTCATGAATGGCCTTATCCATGGCGGAGAAGTCGGGCTGGCAGGGGCCTCCAGAGGTCACAGCTAGCCCAACCCCTGCCCCAGGCAGGATCAGGCGTGTCCAAACCATCCTACACAATTTATCATCTACACACTCTACATAAGATGACCGTGACACAACACAGATATAACCCAAACCTGCCGCAGGGAAAGCAAGGGGAACCACAGCAGCCAACGCCCTGCTTCTAAGGTTGTCAAGAGACCCCAGGGTAGATGACCTTACTAATTCCAGTCTGAGTCTAGCAAGGTTGGGAAGCACTGCAATGGGCACTCTGGGGCATCAGTCCCTGCAGGGACGCACATGCACACAAAGGTGCCCCTACTCCGCTCCCTCTCTCTGTCTCTGATACCTGCTGAGATGCTTCCTTCATCCTTCGCTCTGCGAGGGAGTCTGCAAAGCCTGACACCTCCATCCACTCCCCTTGGAATGGGATTTCCTACCCCTCGCCTTGCTCAGGGCACAGGTGGAAATAAACCAGCCAAAAACAGCCTCCCTGGGGGGGTGGGGAAGCCATCTGGACCTGCTGCCAGTCACAAGTTTGGGCCAGGCTGCGCTGGGGCTTGGCCCCAAGCAAAGCTGCAGAAGGCAGGCAGCTGGGAGAAGGACTGGCAGGCAGACACTAGTCCTTGACTCCTTTCCTGGCCCTCCCAGTGCTGCTGAGGTGGTGGGAGCATCCCACACCAGCCCCTCTCCAGCCAGATGCCAGTGCCAGGCTCAGTGCATCAAAGCTCTGCTGTGGGCAGCCTGGCAGCACTGCCTACAAACAGCCAAGCACCCTAGGAGACAACACAAGGGGACTGTCCCTGCAGGGAGCTGGTGTGAGGAGGGGTGTCCAGACGGGTCCAGGACCTTCCTCTGACTCCACTGCTAGCAAAGACAGCTCTTTAGACTGACCCATACAGTCAGGGCTACTAGACAGCCCAGGGAGAGCTACCCAGTCAGGGCTAACGCCAGGCCTTCAAAGGGCTGTAATCATGGAGATACCCCCACGCTAGGAATGTGCTGGCAAGAGCCAAGCCCCAGGCTATGCACACGCCTTGTTGCCCCCCACCCAGCTCTCCCATTGGGGAGGTGGGTGAAGGGGAGGTGGGTATAAGCACCAGTTCTGCCGATCCCCTTGCACCCTGACCCGCAGGGCCACTGCCGTTCCAGACCTGTTCTCAGCCTTTCAACCCAGCTCTGCCCAGGGAGTGACTCAGACATGAGGCCCTTGCTGGAGGTTGGCAGGGCCCCACTTCCAGACTCAGCCAGAATATCCTGGGCCCAGCCCAGCTGCTTTGAGAAGCTGACTGGTAAGCACTGAATTCAACCCGTACCCCCACCTTGCAGTCACCTCGGCCAGGACAGGCACCGGTGATTCTGCACCTTCCCCAACATGACCAACAGCTGCTTTTCTCCCGCCGCTCCAGCCGGACTGCAAAGCGCCCCTGACCCCGGCCGTGCCCCAAAATCAGACGACCAATGAGACACAGGATGCAGAGCTCAAAGGTGAGAGTAGCGCCGGCTGCCTCCCCTGTTGACGGGGAGCCTCACGCCGGGCCTGGAGTAATCAAAGAGTCGTCTTTATTACATTACGGTTAAGTTTGTTACAATAAAAATGGAACCACATGGCACGGTCACTGTACAGTATTGTCGTATAGAACTGACAGGTGGAAGGGCTTCCTCTTCCAGGCACATTGCTAAGAACTAAGTTGGATGGAGGCAGGGAAGAGGTGAAGCGCTCTGTTGACTGCCTGTTGCTTTCCTGGCTGGGATCGTAACAGTGGCGTTGAAAGGGACTGGCCGCTGCACGCAGAATCGGCTGCCTTGGCTCTCCCCGGCAGGCGGATCTCACGCCGAACGATTCATCTTGTGACTAAATGTGCTGAGATAAACTTCTCCCTCACCCGTCCCTGCAGTGATGTTAACTGAGTCGTCGGAGGCCACAATATGCCTCTTTAAACCCTAACACCCAGACAGGTAGATAACAGCCCGCAGGGAGGTTTGAGCGCCAGACCCTTCGTTCTTGGCAGCATTACATGCACCCCCCCAACCCCCTCCCCACCCCCTGGCTGAACAAGCCACTAGAGCCGGGATCGCCCCCACCTCTCAGCATGTCCCGCCGGCGCCATGTGCTGCATGGAGGTATCCCAGTGGGCCTCAGGCAGCAAGTCCTGTTGGACCGAAGTGCATTATTTGTGTTACAGTGGTTCCCCCCCACCCCCCAGTAGTGCTAGGTGCTGCACACTCCTGAAAAGCCAGTTCCTGCCCCATGAACACCCAGCCTAGGTGACACTGCTGCTTCCCTTGCTGCAGGAG
>NW_017729015.1:11715507-11718625 GCF_001723915.1 Gavialis gangeticus | reverse complement strand
CAGGAGCTGGGGGCTTTTGTCCCCTGCCGCTGCTGGCAACAGGGCCCCTCCAGGGTAGTTCGGCAGGAAGGAAGCTGGGGCTTGTATAATCGGGGGTGAGGAAAAGAGGGACAAAAGTCCCCCTCAAAATGTTTCACAGTGCAGGGAGCTCCCCAGTTTGAAGCAGGGGCGACATGAGAAGGCAGCACTGAGTTTTCCCCTGGAGCCCTCATTGTGGATGTAGCAGACCCACTGTCCCAGGGCAGCTCATCACCTCCTGCATGAGGGGGCCGGGGGGCACGATCGCTTCTCCCCAGCTGCAGAGCCAGCCTTGAAGACGCTGCCTCTGATGGCACAGCCTGGGCCTCATGGGGGGTGGCAAGGGGCAGGGACGGGGACCGACGAGAAGCACCATGAGCAGGCTCCTGAGATCACTTTGATCTCCAGACCCAGCCTGCTACTGAGTCCCTCTGGGTTTGTGCCTTGTCTCCCACAAGCCTTCGCTTAGCAGGGCTGATCGGCCCATACCCGCCCTGCGGAGAAGGTGCCCAGGCAGCCCTGGAGCCCTGCCCATAAGGAGGCCGTGGTGCAAGGGCTGACCAAGCTCCCCCATGCTCTGCTCCTCCACCCTAGGCAGTGCGACATGCTGCCCAGGGCAAGGGCATTGCTAGCTGAGCCCTGCAAGCTACCACAGCAACTGTGCCAAGACGGCATCTCCTTTACGGCACCGCACATGAAAGTGCCACCTCTGCCAGGCCCTGGAGGATGGGGCCCGTCCATGCTGCCCACATCCACCCCTCATGAGCAGGCTTTCACCTGGGCAAGAGCAGACCCTTGCCTCAAGCCTGTCTCCTGTGATGGGGAGCTGAGAGGTTACAGCCCTTTGGCTCAGGAGAGTGCTGTCACCCACAGCCATTAAGGGAGCAGGTACGAGTGCTGTATAAATGCCCACAGCCATGATCAATGGGCTGAACCCACCAGGGGCCTGTGTGCTCCACTGTCCTTCCCCAAAGCCCCTTATTTAGACTGGCAAAAGGCAGGAGCCAGGTGCTGCTGGTTCAGGATGGCAGCATTTCCCCCACCATACAGCCCGGCATGGAGAACCACAGCCAGGCAGGTTGCAGGCCTGCAGACAGGATGCTTCTGCCACAGCAACCTCCAGCACCCTCTGCCACAGCCTTGCTTTCCCGCGTCACGCTCCCAGGGACCGAGAGGGGAAGGCAGGGACCAAGAGTCACTGCCTACAGGCATTATGACCCGGTAGAGCCTGGAGGTCCAAGCCTGCAAGCCTTCCCCTGGTCTTACTCAAGCAGAGCTGAGTGAGGTCCTGGGGATTGACTGCTGGGCTTGGTGTGTGCCAACGCAGCTGTCGGTAGAGGGCATCATTGCACTGCTCGGTAAGGCATGTGGCTGGCAACAAGGGTCCCTGCCTTGGGAGCTCGGGGAGCTGGGGTAAGCCCCTGGAGTAGGAGCGAGCAGGTGAAACGTGAGCCCCGCGGCGGACAGGCAGAGCGAAGTGGAGGCACTGGCCATGCCAGCAGGCCTGGCAGCCCACCAGTGGCTGTGCAGGGGCGATCCTGAGGGAAGGAGGGCAAGAAACTGGGCTTGGCTGGAGTTCAAACTGCTCCCTCCCAGGGCATGGCAAATAGTCCCTGTGGGTTGCAGTCAGTTCAAGGCTTCATTCAATGCTGGGCACCCAGGGCCCAGCAAGCTCAGCACCGTCACAGCCTGGCTGGATGAGCCCTCCCACGTGCCATGAAATGAGGAGCGTGAGGATCACATGTGTGGCCAAGACGTGGTGCCCACAGGACTGGGAGATTTTGTCAGGCCCTGCTCCACCTTGCTACCTACCCAGGCTTCCCCCCACTCGGTGCTGGGGGAAGGACAGGGCACACAGGACCCCTGAGGTTGAAAACCCTGGGAACAGATTCACCCTCACGGGCACCCATTGAGCACCCCCTCTGCCTTTCAAACAGGCCAGTCCTGCTTCCAGCCCCATCACCATCAAGGGCTTTCCCCCGGTCCCCTTCTGTGCAGCTGGCAGGTCAGGGGGACCGGCCCGCGCTCAGCAACAACAGCCCACCACAGCTACAGGAGCCAGCTCAGGCAGCGCACCTTCCCGTGGAAACCAGGCTGGTTTGGCAATGGCACGCTCGCCCCTCTCCTCCCGCCCAGCCCCTGGGTGCGGACAGGCCCTGAACCCTGCAGGAGACAGGTCACAACCAGCACTCAGTAACCCTGGGCTGCTCCCCTGGAAGGTCTGGCCTGGATCTATGGGAAGTCTAAAGTGAAGCGCTAAAAACAGCAGGAGAAACCCAGAACCAAAACCAACCTCAGAGGCATCAGCTCCTGGCAGCCATGCCCAGACTCTCCTCCTCCTCCTCTCCTCTCCATAGAGCTGTCTTTGGAGGGGAGGGGGCATTGTCTTCTCCCTCCTCCCAAACTTTGCCCTCCTGAGAAAATCTAGTCAAGCCAGCGACCAGAGGAGATCAAAGACGGGTGGAACATAAAGTGACTAGTTAAGTTTGACCTTCTCCTTGCCTCCTGCGGCCAGCACATCCCAGCTGCGGTCCTGGTCGCCGTTTTCACAGGAAGAGAAAGAAAGAAAGCAAGAAAGAAAGAAAGAAAAGGAAGGAAGGAAGAAGAGCCTATTCCTAGTGATGAAAGATGTGAGAAGAAAGCAGGGGGCTGGTTTTCTGCTGTCTCGGATTTCCTGCTGATCTGATTCCAGTCTCACCAGCAGGAACACAGCGGCGGTTGTGTGTCTGCTTTGTTTTATTCCTTGGATTATATTTATATATGTATATGGGGCAACGAGCCCTCCCCGAGGTGTCCAAGCGAGAGGCAGGGGTGGGAACAAACCGGGGCTGCCCCTTGTGCTCGCCACGTCCTGGCGCCTCCCGCCAGCCTGAGAAGCTGGCCCGCTGGCCTGCAGGGAAGGGTGGCTTTGGCACAGGCTCCGGTGTGGCGTGGAGCACAGCGGCGCTTCCCTTGCGAGACGCTGCATTTGCACTGAGTTAAGGTTGAGGCTGTGGGGAAGAGGATGCTGGCAGCACCTGCCCACAGCTGCCCCATCTTGGGGGTACGGGGGGGGGGGCCCTTCTTTTCCTTTAATGGAAAAAGGGGGACAAGAAGGGGC
>NW_017729015.1:11701869-11715369 GCF_001723915.1 Gavialis gangeticus | reverse complement strand
TCTTGGGGGTACGGGGGGGGGGGGCCCTTCTTTTCCTTTAATGGAAAAAGTGGGACAAGAAGGGGCTGTGAGGAAGGGGCTGGTGGGGAGTGGGGTGGTAAGCTCTGAAAGGAGGCGACGGGCCTCCCAAGAGAGGATGGACAGAAGGGAACGGGCTGGAGAGAGGACAGAAGGGAAGTGAGAGGAGGAAGAGCTCCAAAGAGGCCACAAGGAAGGCAGAGGAGGTTTCAGGGGGCAAGGGAGGAAGGAAAGGCCTGCCCTGTGCGGGGAGGCTGGGAGAGGCATGCGGGCAGGTGGAGGGAACGGGACAGAACCAGGGGTGTGTTCATTCGCCGTCGGATCCATGAATTGTATAAGACAGAGACTAGAGAAGCTGTGAGTGGGCCGGGAGCTGCCCCGAGGGGGGCGGGGGGACTCCCCACGGCCCGGGCCCTGGCGATCACAGTGAGCTATGGACTCTCTCTGTACAGTCCAGGTAGAAAAGCCAGGGCTCCCTTCACAGCCTGGTCTGGGCCTCTGGGATGTAGATCTCGATACTGTCTGCGCTCTCCGTGGCCGAGTTCTGGCGGAAGGAGGCGGCTCGTTTGGCTGCCAGGAGCCTCTTCCTGGCTTCCTGCCTCTGCCGATCCACGGAGTCCAGGGAGCGCTCCTTCACCGGGTGCACCTTGGAGCGCGGGGGCTTCTTTGGTATGGGGGGAGGGACCTTCTTCTCCTCCTGCACAGACAAAGAGAGTGGTTAGAAACATTCAGGGCGACGGCAGGTCGTCTGGACCAAAGAAAAGAGTGGCTGGGACTGCATGGGGAAGCTGGGCGAGGGTGTGTGCATGCGTTTCTGGGTGTGCTCACCTATTCGCATGCATTCATGTCCATGTGCAGAAGACCGTGTGATTTAGTTGGGAATGGTTCTGCTTTGAGCAGGGGGTTGGACTCGATGACCTCCTGAGGGCCCTTCCAACCCTCATTTTCTATGACTCTATGACCACACACATGTGCACACATCTGTGAGTGCACATTCGTATGAGCATGCCTCTATATGCATGGGTGAGCTCAGCTAAATGTGGACGCTTGCACATCTGTACACCTTAGCCTGCACACATCATATGCACATGCCTCTGCATAGGCAGGTGAGCTCAGCTAGACATAGAGGCACACTTGCACATCTGGACATTGGGCATACACACACCTCCCAAGGCTGGTGGCACCCAGACAGGTGTGTGCATGTCTGCACACACAGCTGTGAGCTCACACACTGCAGAAGAGTCTATAGAGAGAACATGGGGCAGGTCCTGTGCCAGTTCATACCCATCACTGATCACTCCCACAGGGTCTAGCCTGGCACCTGCCACACCTGATTGAGATGCTCTGCTCTTGCGCAGAGCACGAGGGCTGTCGTGTCCACCCAAGACAGGGATGGCAATGAAGCTCGACCTTGAGAGCATTCCCCTGGGGAATGCATCAGCCTGGAGGGTGGCAGAGCCACGAGGGGTTGAGGTAAGTGGATTTTACTCTGCCGTGGCCTGCACACAGGGCAAGCATCTCTGCGGGTGTGTGTCTGCCCCTTTGGAGATAACAGCAAGCAGGAGACACTCTGCAGAGCCACTTAAAACACAGCGGAGAGAAGAGGCCTCTTCCTTCAGGTTCTTTCTTCCTTAAGCATTCACAACAATGCCCCTTGGTTGTGCCCAGCATAGCTCAGCGGTCGCAGCTCCAGAGCAGACGCGTGCAGGGAGAGAGCAGCCGGCAGCCACGATCACAAATCTCTCCACGCGCCCACGGTCTCCCCTTTCATGCTCATGAAATGCAAGAGATGCGCTCTAGGGCGGGACGTGCATAAGAGCAGCTTCCAGCTGAGCACTGCAGTGCTCCGTCTCAGGCTGCCAAGGGGGAGGCACTTTGCAGAACAGCTCCTCCGGGGCTGCGCCAGCTCCGGCTGCGGGCAGGGCTCGGGGCAGGCAGGCAGGGTCTCTCCCTCTCTCACTCACCATCTGGCTCTGCCCTAAGCCTGGATAGCCACACCAGATCCCAGCACCCAACCCCCCTCCAAAACAAATGTATTGGAAGGTGGAAGGAGGGAGGAGTTTGATCTCTATTGAGACATACACCCGCATCCAAGGCTCATCACAGCCTGGCCCCTTCTCCCTGTAGGGCAGCAGAGACCTCTGCAAAGCCCCTGCAGAGTTTACACCTACACACCACTGCACTGGATCTGCAATGGTCAGAGCTCACCCGCCTGAATATGGGAACAGCTGAGATGTCCTAGGACCACATGGTTCCCCTCAGCTCCGCACGGGTTCCAGCCAGACCGACTTCTGTTGGGGATGGGATGGAAGCTGACCCTCTTTCCCTGTTGGGGATGGGAGCTGACCCTCTGTCCCTGCTGCTATGTTTGCTGGATCCAACACACATTGGAGACTGGAGGCAAAGGTGAGCAAGCCCTCTAAACCCAACAGGGCAGATTCAGTTCCCTCCTCTTCTCTCCCAGCAAACCTTCCCGCCTTCTGCCAAGAGAGGAAGGAACCAGCCTCCACCAGTCCTCTGTGTCCTCCATAAGCAGGTCATGGCAATGTGAAAGAAGAACAGCCCTGGACCCCCAGCTGCACCCTGCCAACCCCAGCCAACAGGCACTTACAGCCCTGTCTCCCTACCTTGGGCTCAATGATCTTCCACCCGTTGGCCTTGAGCTGCAGAAGTTCTGCAAACTTCATGCTGACGTCCTCAATGGAGAGCTGCAGGAGGTCCCAGAATCCAGCCAGGTCTTGGAAGGTGGGCACAGGGAACGCGTTAGGGTCCTGGCGGAAGGGGAGAAAGGGGATGCATCACTAGACAGGCAGATTATTTCCACACATCCCAGAGGACACAGAAGGCTCACAGACTTTCCATCGCTTTGCCGCCCAAGGCAAGCTGCTAAGCAGTAGCGCTGGGCTGTCTGACCTTTACCGACTGCATTAAAACGTGCCCCTTTGGCTCCCTGTGGCTGACATAAAATGCTTCAAGCAAACCAGGCCGGGTCTTTACTCTACAGTCCAAAGCAGTCACCAGCATGGGGAAGCATTTGGAAATTGCTATTGCTTCTTAATTAAAATGGGGCAACCCGTCTATTTCCAGGCATGCCCAAATCACTGCCAGAAAGAACAGTTCATTTCCTAGACTCGTGGGATTCCTAGCCTGGTTTTCCCCACCTTAAGGGAGAAGACTTGTGATGGAGTGTGCTTTCAAATGGGACCAGCTGGAAATAAAGCCGGGTGAGGTATGCCCACCTCCTGCTGCTGTGTTGCTCATGCCCCTTGGAGCTCCGCTGCCTCACCAGGCCCTGCCATCTGCTCGGTGGGCGAGGGGGAAGATGCACTCAC
The DNA here is from genome assembly GCF_001723915.1 of Gavialis gangeticus. Lineage (NCBI taxonomy): Eukaryota > Metazoa > Chordata > Crocodylia > Gavialidae > Gavialis > Gavialis gangeticus. The sequence continues at coordinate 11,712,019 of NW_017729015.1, read as the reverse complement.
CATGTTCTGCTGGCAAAGTCGGTAGAACTGCTGCACCTTCTGGGACATCAGGAGCTGGGCACTGCCCACCGCACTCCGGATCTTCTCCAGAACTGGCAGGACACCCAGAGAGAACTCAAGTTAGGGCTCTTGTTTGGGAGTAGGCTCTAGACTGGAAGAGCTCAGGCATTAGCTCCACACTCCGAGCTATCTGGGTGTGCTGGAGGGGAGCAGCTCAGACCAACCCCAACCTCCCAAACAGCCAGGCTTGCCCCTCCCTGGAAGACCCTCAAAGTGATAGACTACTGCTCAACATGCTACAAGGAGAGAGAGCGAGCATGGGGACTGTGTGTGTATGGGGATGCACAGACAGGAAAACCCCATCTTCCATCTCGGCAAGGGTCTGTTGGCTCTTAACACGCGCAAGAGCCTTTGGAGACCACCCTTGCTCTCCCAGTGGAGGTGGTGACAGCTGATCACTTGGGTCACTGGAATTCGGATCAGATCAAGCCCTTGGAGAACTGGCTTCAAGGGGTGACCCTACAATGGCCAGACAGGCTGCAAAGGGGCTGTCTCAGCTCCAAGGCAACCTCCTCTGTCTCCCAGGGAGGCCCACCCACTCACACCAGCCAGCCCTCAGGCCTGTGCAGAGGGGGGTTCCTGCCCTGTATCTCCTGTGAGCTGCCGGCCAGCACCAGGGCTTCGTCCTCTGCAGAGAGGACGGCTGGACATCAGGCAGCCAGGATTCCTCGGGTGCCACTGGCAAGTGCCACACCAGTGCCATGGCTCGGACCTGGCAGCAAAGAGCAAGGAGGCAAGAAGGAGACTAATGAAGCCCGACTGCATGCCCTTCTCCACCCCATCACCCCTAGCAGGGCCAGAGCCCAACCCCCTGATCCCTCTGTGAGCTGGCTGGCACTAAGCACACATGGGCTGTGGGGAACATACCAGGCGCATCCGGCTGCATAGCTTTGCTGGTGCTTCCAGGACAGCCCCAGCTGGGTGATGCCGGCCCAGCCAAGACTGGCCCCACAGCCTGGGGGAAATCCTTGGATACTGCCCACCCCCTCCCCACCTCGCCTGGACTCACTCTCCTCTGGTAGGTCGTAGTCCTCAGCTTCCCGCTCCATCTGCTGGCACCAGCCCTCCATCTTCTCCACCTCCGCCTGCAGCAGCTTAATGAACCACTCTCCGTCCCGGTGGCAGGGGGAAGCTCTGCCGGAGTCGGGGAGGCTGCGGGAGCCCCTGTCGATCCAGGAGTCCCGCCGGGGCACCTCCACAGTGTCGTACTGCATCTGGTAGTCCTCGCGGTAGGCCCACTGGCCCTGAGTGTGCACTGTCTTGTACACCGCGTACTGTCGGGTGGACTCAGGCTCCGACGAGTGCCGCTGGAAAGGCCGTCCGAACTGCAATGCTTTGTCCTCCGTGGCCACGGCAAGGCCGGCAAAGCCCTCTAGCTCCAGGTCTGCCTGCACACCGGCTGTCACGCTGTTGGAGCGCTTGAACCGGGCCCGCCTGTGGACGGGGAGGAGAAGGGGTGATGGAGATAGGCTCCTGTCCCCCAGGGGTGGGTGCAACAGCGCTGGGAAAGGTGCATTCAGCATCCTGCAGGGCATTGGCGGAGCATGGAGGGCCGGCACGGCTGGGGGAGCCATGGGTGCAGGCTGAGGGGCATCGTAAAACCATGGGAGGTAGGGCTGCTGGCCTGGGGAAACCATCAGCTTTAGCCCAACAGCGGTGCTTCCCTTGCGAGACGCTGCATTTGTACTGCGTTAAGGTTGAGGCTGTGGGGAAAGGATGCTGGCGGCCCTGAATCTCACCCGCCCCCGACCCCAGGCACTGCCTGGCCCTGGCCAGAACCTGCCCCTTTGCCGTTAGACCTGCCCGCCGCGTTCGGACAGGGCTCCCCTCCCCTCCCGGACGCAGAGCGAGGGGCCATGTTGACTCCTTTTACAGCATGTCGGGGAGCAGAGGGAAGCTGAGCTCGGAGGCTCACAAGCTGTTTAGCTCCTGCGCCGTCCGTGGGGACTGCTCGCTAACAGCCGCTTCCTCATGTTCCCTCATTTAAATGCCTTCTCTCCGGCTTGCGCTCGCTAGCCCGTTTCTATGGAAACCAGCAATGGACGGATGCTGAAGAACTGGGGAGAGGGACATGCGCTCGGCCCCCTTGTTAAGCCGCGAGAAGGAACATTTGCAAAGTTCACCTCGGATGCCTCTCAGCGGCGGGGCCACGGCAGGGAGGAGGGAGCCAGGGGACATTGGGGTGGGGACAGTCAAGGGGAGCACCCAAAGCCACCTCCCTCCGTAGGGTCTCTCCCTGTGAAACAAGGGGCTCGGGGCAACTCTGAGCAGGCCCCCCAAGGGTCTTCAATCCAAAGGGCCTAGGTGAATCGTGGCCCTCAACAGCCTGGCAGTCACCTGCAGGAGACAGATGTTCAAATCCCTCCGTCTCCCGAAGGCACGTGAACCAGCATGTCCCAGAAAAGTGCCCCAACCATTTGGCTGCAAGGTCTGAGACAGGGGATTTAACTCCCACCTGTGGAGGCTGCTCCATGTTATGGAAAGCGTATACCCATTCACCCAGCTGGGGGATAAGAGAGGGAGGGATGGTTTGGGTGCTGAGCTAGGATGCAGCACATCTGAGTCCACGCCCGGCCCAAATGGGCCTTGTTTGCCCCAGACAAAATGCTGTTGCTTCAGTGAGAAAAATAAAAAACCCATACTGGTTTGATCCAAACTGAGTTTTTTCAGCCTCTGAACCAAAAATTCAATTCTTTCCTCCATGCAACTGGAGTCTCTGCAACCTCTTGGGCTCTTCGACTGAGCCGCCAAGGCTTGGCCCATCTCATCATGAAACCCTGCAGCCTAGACAGCCTCGCTCAGCCTCCAGCCTGGCAGCAACGGTCTAGACAGGACCGAACCCCTGTAGGCCTGTATCACCGAGTGGTTCAAAACCCTGGAGTTAGGGAAGAACCAAATCTGCAGAACCCAGATTCAGGTCCGGATCGGGACATGGTGAAGACAAGGCAGCACAGTCCAGTGGGGAGGTACCCACTGCGATTGCAAAAGTTAAGTCAGACAGCTGTGAACCCCTCAGTACCAGCTTAGCCTGCAGATTATAATATGTTTTGCGAGAGCATGTTGTTATAGGACATAGCTCATGTAGTTAGCCTGCTGCACAGGGAGCCATTTGGTGACCGGTGTGAGATGAGTCGGGGCGGTCTCAGCCCAGCTCACAGTGGACAAGAATCCACAGCACTACCCTCGGCCTCCAAAACAATCCTCATGCTGGCTGGCAGCTGACAAGCCCTGGGCTGTTCCTGAATTACCTGCTTGCCCTTCTGACGCCATCAGTTCAAACCCAACACGCATGTCAGGGGGCCGGGAGGGGATGGAGGGGCTTGCCAAGCTGCTGCCTGCATTGCCCGTCACTTTATGAGCCAGCCGAGAGCCAGCTGTGCTTGGCCGTTGACGCGGGAAGCTAGCACGCACTGTGCGTTGCAGGCTCTTGGGATGCTCGGGAGAAGAGGCACACTATGAATATTTAGTCTGGAGGAGGCATTGTGTGAAAACAATTGCGCCCGTGCAGCGGATTTGCTCAGCCCCGTCTCCTGCAGGGAAGGGAGGATAAAAGCTGCATTTAACCAGTGGTACCTTTTGTCTTCTTCCACCTGCACTCCAATGGAGTGGAATTCCCTTTGGCTCCGGCTTTCTGTGTCAGAGTCAGATATGGTCTCCACCTGCAGCAGGGATCAGAGGGAAAGCTTGTCGGGAAAGGATCTGTGCGAAGCCTCGGGCACATTACACTCGTGCGTCTGAATTTCCCTCCGCCAACGCAGCAGTGCCGTGCTGGGAAAGCCACAGAAAAAAATGGCCTGAAGACAGCAACAGCCAGATCGCTCCAGGAGAACTGAACTGTGCTGGGCCCTGTTGGTCCAGGGAGAGGTTTAGGAGCAGGGCACTGCATGGAGGGAGTTTATGCCTGTTCTGTTGAAAAGGCCTTTTCACACATCTGTCCCAGCCAGAGCTTGCAGCCCCCCGCCCAGCCAGCCACGATGCCCTTTGCAACAGCTCCTGGCAACCGTGACGGTGAGATGTGGAGAGAGCAGACCCAAATCTGCAGAGGGTTAGGGGCCAGGAGACAGGCAGCTGCCCTGCCCTGGGGCCCTCACCCAGACCTAGGGCACCGGAGACCCCAAAATGTGCTGGATGCCCTAAGAGGTGGGTGATGGCTTGGCTCCAAGTAGGCTTAGGCTCAGACTGCTCCTTGGGCTCTCCAAAGAGCTGAGGCAGAGCAACACCTACCTGAACCCCAATGGATGGGCGCCATTTCCGCTGCCGTGCCAAGCTCCTTAGTTCTTCCCGGCCAGGGATGGCCTTGATAATGAGTGTGGAGGGCTTGGGGGAAGCCCTGGGCTGGACGGGAGGCAGGTCTAAGGAGATGGCCGTCACCTTGGAGCTCTCCAAGCTCTCCATGGAATTGCAGCGAGCCGCAGCCTCTTTGGACCACGAGGGGCTCCGGGCGACCTCGGTGGGCAGGTAGGTCTCATGGGTGGACTCGGTGCTGCTCTGTGCCGTGACGGAGATGATAGGTGTGGCTTTGTTTCCTGGAGGGATGGGAGGTGGAGCTTTTCTGTAACTGAAGGCTGTTGTGGGAGAGGCGCATGATAAAGTTGCATGAAAAAAGGAGACACATTCTCATTTCCGACCGCACACGAATGCCGCCAAGAAAACCCACCTCTTCCTCCATCTGCCCCGTGGGGCTCCAGCAAAGGCACTAGGCCCACTGTCCAGACCCCACGAGCACAGCTAAGCTCAGCTACACCCATTGAGGACCTGTCCCCCATGCCCACTTGCCCTTGGCCCGTGTGCAAGTCAGTGCCCACAAATACTAGTAGGATAATTGTGAGCACATGTTGAAGGTCACACTGGGCCGGTTTGCTTTCACGTGGACTCTTGGGCCAGTTCATTCCCACGGTCCCTAAGGACTGCTTTATTCTCAAATGGGAGGGAAGATCAATGCACCCTTGTGCTGGCCACGCCATTGCCATGGCAGCCAGCATGAGCAAACACAGGAGAGCAAAAAAAGGGGACAGGAGAGAGACAGAAAGAGGAAAAACAGGAAGGTTCAAGGAGGACAGGAAGGGAGACTACTGAAATAAAATGAGGAGAGATGGACAAAGTGGCAGGGGCACAGGTCAGTGTCTGTCCAGACTTTCTAGGCTTTCCAAGTGACGTACTACAAAGGGGTTGGCCAAGCCCTCAGAAAGTCCAGGACTCATATAAAAAGGTGGTAGCATGGGACTTCGGTAGATGTTTGGCAGGGAAGTGGGAAACAGGGTCCCTCTGTGGGAAAGGAGATGGGGGTGTAGGATCCCTAGGTCCTGGCAGTGAAACCAACCCCCGCTTCCCTCAAACCCATGCAACGGAGCAAAAAGCACCCAAGAGCAGAGCCCCGGGGCAGCAGGCCGGTACTCACAGGTGCTGGGCTTCAGGATGCTGCTGGTGATGGCAGGCCCGGCGGGGGCCGACATGGAGAAGAGCGAAAGGCAGTCATCATCCTGGGAGCAGCCGGCCTGGATGGCCCGCAGGTAGCTGTGGCTCCGCATGCGGAAACAGCCGGGCAGGTCCAGAGCCTCCACAGCCTGCGACTCCACCTCGCCAAAGACAGACTCACAGACGGCCTCGAACTGGTGGTTCAGCTCGTCGTTGATCTGGTGGGAGAGGTCGGGCGGTGAGAACAGAGGAGACGGGGCAGCTCTGACGGGGACCAGCTCCCAGCTCCGTCCTTCCACCCCACATCGAACTGCACCAGGGAATGAGCCAAACTGGGCCGCAGAGGAGGAACGGAAATGGTTGAGGGAGGTGAATGTCCCTACCCCCCAGCCCACTCTTACCCCTGGCCCTTTGGTTCTGCCAAGAGGCACCATCTCTCCCAGGAGAAACGGCCCCTTGAGTTTAGCAAAGGGACAGGGCAGCTCCCTGAGCTCCCTAGCCAACACCACAGCTAAGGGACAGCAAGTCTCGGGGTCCCTGGCAGCACTCAGCTGCCTCCCTGGGTGAGGGGGGGGGTCTTGGAAACTTCAGCTGTGCCAGTGATGCTTTCCAGCGGATGCCATGTTGGTGAGAGGGGCTGTCCTGAGAATTAGGCCAGAGGGATGCTAGCACAATCGGGATCTCTCAGCCTGCCTCTGCCACCATTTCTCAGGACAACCTGGCATGGAGGGCTCAAAGAAGAGCTCCAAGCTCCCCTAGCCAACTGAGATGGCCACCCACATGCTTTTGGGGTGTGGAAGTCTGTCCACTAGGAGCTGGACCAGACCCGTCCAACATGAGGCACAGATATTCCTACAAAGCCAAGCTGCTTGCAACCACCAGGATGGATTTGAGCCAACGAGCCAGACAAAAAAGCCACCCAGTCCTATTATCAGGCTACCGGTCCCTGCCACAACCTCCCCTGCTATTCACGGCAGCTGCCTCTTCAGGGGCATGAGAATATGTGGAAAAGTGTGGGGCTCAGCTTGGCAGAGAAGCCAGAGACTGAATAGGCCATGCATACTGGGATCCCCCTCCTCTCCTGGAGGAACCAAGACTTGAGGGGCAGTGAAAGAAGAATATGGTAGGAGCTTGCCGGGCCACTGTCCGTGCTGTACCCATCCTAAGGAGGCAACAGCTGGGCACCGGTCCTCAATGCAGACAAGGGGGTAGGAATCACCTGCCGAGTGGAGGAGGCCTCTGCTAGCCACAGAGCATCCAAAAACAACACAGCACAGCCCTGCACAGCCTGAGCTAGCAGCATCAGGGTCAGGGCTGGCCCAGGCAGGGCTGTGGGGGTCAGGTCTCTGCAAGGCACAGGCACTGCTCTGCAAATCAGGTGAGGGAACACTGATGGGGAGTGCTTCCAGCAAAGGCCCTGCAGGACCAGGGCAAGGGCACAGGGAAGGAGCAAGGTGAGGGGGAGGGAGCTAAGCCCCGTCATGCTTGCAGGGCAGCAAGGAGAGGCTGCAGGCCTGTGCTGCCACCTGTGCAATGAAGGAGAGGGCGGGACAGGGCAGGTGTCTGTGCTGCACAGGTCAGGACATCCCGGGTGCTCTCTCAGGGCCATGCTGAACCCAACCCTTTCCCCCATGTTCTGATCACTGCTGTCATTCTCCCGGGCTTTGCCCCTACGCTGAGCTGGCTGATCCCAGCTGAGTCAGCCCCAGGAGCATCAGCCCCCAGGTCCCAGCCCTGAGCTTCTGCCCCCATCTCTCATGGCCTTAGGAACTGCTGCACCCCCATCCTCAGCATCTGAGCCCCAGGGACCCAAGCAGCAGAGGCCTGATCTTTTAACCCACCTGCCAGTCTGTGGGCTGATCACAACTTCATGTCCATCTCCCCTCCAGCCTCCCTGGCATCCTCAGCACCCATGTGCCAAACTCCCCTCCCCTCCAGCCCCTCACGGAGGTGCCTGCAGGGGTGCTGAGCTGGGGTCTTAGGTAAACCCAGCCGTGGCTGTGGGTGCTGAGCACCTTCCCCCACCCTCCTCCCACCATGTGAACCCAGGATCTTCGGCAGCTAAGGATGCCAGGCAGCATGGAGCCAAGGGCAGCAAAGGGCCCTGCTGCCTTACCTGGCCGGTGGTGAAGGAGCGTCCGTAGCCCTGCCCCCGAGGGTGCACTCTGGGCGGCGTGCAGCAGCTGGGACAGTTACAGATATATGAATCAGAATAGTGCCTACTTGCAAACCTAATGAGACACAGTGGGAACAAAAGGGGTCGCACCAGAAGCAACACATTCCAGCAGAGCACCTGGAAGCACACCAGCCATGGGGCTTCTGCCTGCAGCCGCTGCAGCCACCGGGTCCTGGCAGCCTGCTCCACCCTTCCCACCATGCATGCACTGCCCTGGGGAACTGTGGAGCAAGGAGGACAGTCCTCATGCCTGCCGGGCAGACGCACAGCCATCCTGGCCAGGCTGAGCCCCAAGCTGCTCAACGAGCAGTGGCCTAACCCCTCCCCTGTCTGGTTTGGCAGGGAACATGTGTGAGATGCACAGCTGGCTGGGTCTGGAAAGCATTGCAAGTGGCCAATGGTGGGTAGGGATGCAGGGCAGTAGCGTGGGGTTGGCAGACAGCGTGCCAGGGACACTGGGAGAGAGGAGCAACAGATTAACCCACAGGCATGCTCTTACCTGTGCTTCCAGCACTGGAGAGCACATTGGCCATGCCAAACCCATGAAAGCCCCTCCACCAGTCCCTTTTCCCAGTCCCATTCCCATAGTGGGGATAAACTGCACCAAAGCAAACCCCTCTGTGCCAGGCTATGCTGGGCTTTCTCTAGGGGTGGGCATGCGAAGATCCCAAAGTAGACAAGACCTCCCCCTCAAAGACTCTAAGATGCAGACATCCCTTCAGCCCCAGCTGGTTTCTTTCAGCTTGGGGGTTTGGCCCACCATCCCAGCGTCTCAGGCCTGCACGCATAGACTGCTCACACAACTGGGCTCCCAGGGTGCAGCTCTGCAAGTGACTCCCTGCATGGATCCCTGACTGCAGGACATGTTCCCCAGTTCCAAATGCGTTGCCATCGTTGCACAAGCAGCCTCCACGTCAGCTGCCCCCGCGCACATGCACCTTTACCACGGCCGCGTGTGCAGATCATGCAAACGCCCAGGTGTTGTGAGCAAGCAGCTCTGAGCAGTGGGACCTCTGAAACCCGCCGGTCATTTTCACAGTGTGTTTCTAGCAGCCTTCCAACATCATCCCCAACATTAAGCCTACTCGCCTGGGGAAGGGAAATGAACGGTTTTAATTGCCTGTAAAAATAAACAGAGGCTGCAAGCCCTCCGTGCCGGCGGCTTTCTCCTGCAACGTGTATGTGCATCACAAGGGAGCATCGGGGTCGCCACCGTGTTGCACGTAATAAATAACAGTCACAGAAGCACACAGGTAGTTAGCTGTGTTAGCCTGAAGCCAGGCGGAAGGCAGGGCAGGGTGGCACCTTGGAGACTAGCTGGTTCAGAGAGGCATGAGCTTTCCCAGGTGATGACCTACTTTGTCAGCTGCTAGGAACGGATGCACAAACCAAGGATTTGGGAAAGCTGGCACCTGTCCGGTTTCATGTCCAAGCCCTTCTAAGCCAGCCCAGTGCAAGAAGGGGGCAGCGGGCAATGTTCTCCCTTGACACCTGCAGGTCTATACATGAACTAAGGAGGTGCAGCCATCCCTGGGACAGGCTTTGCAAAGCCAGCTCTCTGCTGAGGGCTCCCACTTGGAAGAGGAACAGTGCATTTCAGCCCCTGCTCCTTGGCTCCATTTCAAGCCTGCCAAAGCCGAGCAGCCTCAGAGCACTTGCCCCTCCCATCTCAACACCCTGCCTAAATCCCTCTGCTTCCCAACCCTGCAGCAAGCCCCTGATCCAAAGAGGTCCAGAGGGGCCGAAGCCCCCAACGCCCTCCCTTACTTGGTCCTGGCCTGGTCGGCGCTGGAGGAACGGCGGTAACTATCCCGCCGGGACGCTGCCTTGGGAGACACCTTGGCACTGGCATCCGAGTCACCGCTGTCGTCGTCCCCCATGGCCTTAATGTAGCTGCCGCTGCGCATGCGCCGGCAGGGGATCTCGCCGTCCTTCCCCGGCGTCGGGTACCCACCCCACTCATTCTGCGGCACCTGGAGGGAGAACCAGGAGAGAGGCCTGTCAGGAGCCTGGGCTGCCAGAGCAGATGTGGGGTGTAGCAGACTCAGCCGTTCGTGCCAGGACTGCAGTATCCAGGGTAGGACGCAGGGGAGAACCTAAGTGAGCGCTGCCTTGAAGAGCAGCTCCCAAACTAAGGGGCATGACCGCAAATGGGGTCAGTCCTAACAAGCAGGGTCACAAGCCCTACAAGCATCCCATTATCCAACTCGAGCTTGGACCAGAAGAGGGGTCACCCATGGTGGTGAAGGGTCGTAAGCCCTATCATGGGGTCATAGGCCAGAAAGGTTGGGACCTAGAACCTAGACAACCCAAAGGAACAGGATGGCCCAGCCATCTCAAGGAGCATCCCCTCCGCGCCCTTACAGGCAGGTCCCATCTGTTCCCCACTGCCTGCACATGCCCCTACCTATCAGTGCTGCTCTAGGGGTGAGGGAACTGTCAGCCATGGGACGAAGCCATCCCCCTTCCTCATCCTCTCTGTCAGACGTAGACAATCCC
>NW_017729015.1:11690544-11696869 GCF_001723915.1 Gavialis gangeticus | reverse complement strand
TTGGGACCTAGAACCTAGACAACCCAAAGGAACAGGATGGCCCAGCCATCTCAAGGAGCATCCCCTCCGCGCCCTTACAGGCAGGTCCCATCTGTTCCCCACAGGCTGCACATGCCCCTACCTATCAGTGCTGCTCTAGGGGTGAGGGAACTGTCAGCCATGGGACGAAGCCATCCCCCTTCCTCATCCTCTCTGTCAGATGTAGACAATCCCCTACTTAGGGCAGGAGGAGCTGGGAGAAGCCTCTAAACCTCTGAACCAAGCCAACCCTTTGAGACACTGCACCTCAGCCCCCGATACCCTGGCCCCTCTCCTGAGCATCCGTCAGATGGAGGTTCCCTCTCGGCTCTAGAGGAACGCTAATGGGGCAGCTATTGCCGGGGGGAGCTCTGGGACGGCGTCTGGTACAGACTTCAGGCCCAGGCTCTTTCCCAAGCACAGCCTGCCTGAGCAAGATGAGGGCTGTCGTAGAGACTATTCATTCACTGTCTCCTTCCCCCAGGGAAGAGAGGAGCTCATTAGTCTGTCATTAGAAAGGGAAACCTCACATGTACTGCACAGGCACATCCCTCTCCTCGCAGTCCCGGTCAAGCCCACCCATAGGCCCAGGAGCCGGAGCAGAGACGGGGCTCTGAGGTTGCTAAATACCTTGCACCCTGCGGTGTGCGGGTGCTGCTTTGATGCCCCCAGGAGCTCTGCTGCCTTCTGACAGGCCCCTCCTGCCAGCAGGGCAGCCAAAGTAGCCGGCCAGACCCAGCCCAAGAAATGTCACACGCGCGCGCGCACACACACACACACACGTGTGCCACCTCACGCTGGCAGACTCCGGTGTTCCTTCTTACACAGGTTCACGCATTCATCACTCACTCAGGCGCACACACCACCCCCGTCGCTTTCCTTCTCGCACACCCGTGGACATGCACATGCAATCCCTCCCTCACGTGTGCACATACGCACACAATCTTTCTCCCTCACACACATATGTGGACCCACCCACATGTACACACACATGCACGCATGGACACACACATGTGGACTCACACACACAATCCCATGCATGTATGCGCATATGGACCCTCCCTCCAATGCATGTGTACACACACACATGCACACACCAGCTCTCTCCCACTCGCACGCTGTCCTCCTCCCACACTGTTCCTGGCCCTGCTTAGTGGTGCAGTCTGGAAGGGGCTGCCCCAGCCGGCTGGCAGGGGCAGCTCCCAGCCGTGACCACGCAGGGGACAGGAGCCTGGTGATGAGCTCATTAGACAGGTAGGTTATTCACAATTTTCCAGTTTGAGCTAAGGGGGTGTGAAACAAATAGCAGCATGGCGCAGTGAAGTGCTAGGGGGCAGGCCAAGGGTTCACAGCTTGCACACTCAGGGTCTAGTCCTCAATCACAGCTCATGGAGCAGTGACAGGTCTTCCTCGGGAGCTAGCCCAGCAGTGACAGGCAAGCAGGGTGCAGGGGCCCCGTTATCCCAGGGCCGAAACACAACAGCCAGGGGTGGTTCCCCCTTGGCCTCTGGGCCCCCGGACTCAGTTTCTGGGAGGCAGGTAAGCACAGATGGACATGGATGAAGCCTGGCTTGGCTGCAGGCAGAAGAAAAGGCTTTATTGCAGGGGGGAAAGCAGGCCCTATCATTTGCACTTCAGGGGCTGGGGAGCTCTGCAAGGGCCTGTGAGGTGCATGTTAAAGAGCAAGGCAGGCACCGGGGGAGGAATCCTGACAGGCTGCAGCAGGAACCGGAGGCTGGAGGTAGCCACGAGACTGGACGCAGCTGCAGTAGCTGAGCTGGCCAGGCCACCATCTGCGGTGCTTGCCTGGAAAAGAAGCTGGTGAAGGAGCAGGGCAGAGTTTCAGGGGCCCTGCTAACCTGCAGCGAGCGGCCATGGCCTGGCAGCAGCCTCAGCGCATGCCCTGGTGCTCGTGGGACAGAGGCTGCTGAAACCTGCCCGCAAATCGGTTGCTCACAAAGGTGAGGGATAAAGAGAGCTGGCTGGAGCCAGCAAGAGCACAGGAGCAAAGTCCCTCTGAGCTTGGGGGCTGTAGAGCTAGGCACTGTACATACAGATGCCAGAGTTGAGTAAAGCAATGCACAGCTGGATTCTGCTCCGCGGCACTCCAGTTCCCACGATATTAGGCTGGTCCAAGCAGAGGGGTGCAGCAGAGAGGACACAGACCCACAAGTCCTGCAGGGTGAGCTTGGGGCGGGGGGCCCTGTCCAACTCGTGGGTTTGACATCACCAAGGGCTCAGTGAAGCCAGGGTCCCTGGGGATCCTGCTGTCACCCTGACACAATGCCTCCTCGATTTACACCAGACAAACAGCAGAATCAGGCCTCAGCTTGGAAGTTGTGGGGCCAGGGCTGTGACACCTGAAGCAGGAGGAGCCTTGAGCCGCTGCTGTCCATGCCCGGAGAGGAGCGCTGTCCGTCTGCAGGCTCCTCGGGGAGAGGACAGGGTGTGATGAAGGCAGCAGCCAGGCTCCTTGAGCCTTTGCCCTGCTTGGGGACATCGCTCCTTCCTGCAACGAGCTCGCAGCTACATGCAACTCACTGCAGGGCTGGCTGCTCCGAGGAACTGGAGAGCTCAGCCTGGGTCCTTTGGCAATGAACGGAGGATGCTTTTGCACAAGCTGCCTCTCTCCCTTCTGCCTCCGCTGCTCTGTTAGCTCCTCATTAGAGCTGGGACCCCACTGATCAGGCCTCCATCTGCCTCCGAAAGCCAAGGCCCCTCATTGTTTATTCGGCCGTTATTAGGAATGAGCGGGAGCCGGGCTGCGCGGCGCTGGGGACTCCGGCCTCTGGAAGCCCCCCGCCGCCATGAACACAATCCTCTCTTCCTTTAATAAAAGCCTCGCGCTTTGTGTCTTTGGAGGATGAGGCTATTATAGCACTGACATTTCTCTCATCGCACACATCAAGGCGCCAGCCACCATGCATTGTGGGGAGGTGGGGGAGAGCAAAGCAAAAGGGAAAGACAGCTGTGGCCTCCTCTGCTCCCATCTCCAGAGAAGAGCGACTGGCAGCTGGGCTTGCCCTACAACTGAGGGCACCTCTGCGATCCTCCCCACCACCCCAAGCGCCCAAGGGGCCGTCATCCTGGAGCCCTCCCTGCTCCCAAAAGCAATACAGGTCCTTGGTGCAAGCCTCAGTCTTCCAGTTAATGCAAGGATGGGGCCTTGCTGGGTGGGGAGGGGAGTGCCAAGTGTTTCTGGAGATGCAGAAGTGGACCCAGCGTCAGTGGCTCCCTTCTCTCCAAGCCGCTCCTCCAGGAACAGCTTGGGCTGGTGTTGCCAGATGTTCCAAAAGAGGACTCCAAAACCCAGAGTCAGGGCAGCGCAGCTCAGGGCCTTTCCCACGTGTGACGGCACAGACGGGCCGTGTGAGGCTGCAGTAGAAAGAAGAGCACTTTCCTTTGAAAGACGAGTGCTCATTAAAAGCAGCCAGAGCTGGCCAGCCAGCCAGCTGCCCACGCAGTGCATCCCCCCGGGGAGCTCTCGGCAGGAGGGGCTGGTAAGCTTGAGCTTCTGTACCACCACTGAACTTGGCAGCATGTCCCTGCCCTGGTCTACCTGTCCATTATAGCACGGCCCTGATCCCAGGCTCTCTGCCTCCTAGCCCCATGGCATCAGAGGGCACTGGGCTGCTGCTTCTACCCCCGGAAGCTCCCCATCTTCTCCCCCTCCCCAGTCATCCATGGTGGCTCTACTGGCATAGGTGCTTCACTTCCTGTCCTCAGCTCGAATGGGGAAAGATGCTGCTGACTATTAAGATATCATCGCACCGAGAAGTATCCTTCTCATTCGAGTTGAGGATAGCAAGTGGGACACATACAGTACTAAAGAAGTGCCCAGAAGCTCCAATCATAAGATCAGAGCCCTGCAGAGACACGGTGAGACCTCACCCAGGCAGAGAGAGGGAGAGATGATGGAGGCTGCAACTCAGCCCTAACCTTTGTGGAGTGCCTACCCCACAAAGTGGCATCCCTTCCTCCCAGCTTTCTGCTGCTCTCTGGGCACTGCCACCTGCCTTCAGAGAAAACTGCAGATAAGGCTGCAGGGGCAGTGGGTGTGAGAGCAGGGATCGGGGTACCAGCTCCAGCTGAGGCTGCTAAGGGCTTTGGAGTTCGCTTGGGGCACAACCCAAAGCAGCAGATAACGGTGTAGCAGGCTGGGGAGGAAGGGCCTCAGAGCAGGGGGCTCCCAGGCAGACAGTGCTTGCAGGGAGTGGAAATGGCACGTATGATGCCTTGGGAAATCTGACCCTGAGGGTGCCAGGGAGCAGTGCTAGCATGGGCCTGCTTCAGTCACCTGCCAGTGGCCTAGACAGGCCCCACTTCCGGGCAGGTCTATTTTTGGCAAGTCTCTCTATGTGAACTGGGGATGAATCACTTTCCCACTCTGTGCCTCAGTTTCCCAGTCTGTAAAATGGACCTAGCAGCCTATAGTGACCCAGGCAAGATGCTATGAGGGCCTGCAGGGGTCACGGGCACCCTGAGATGACAAAGGGCAAAAGCCTACATGTGGCCCCACTCTGCAGCACCCTCATACTCATCCCCACGCGGCGGTCCTTGCCTATTCCCCCAAAGCCTATTACAGATGCCTTGAAAACCCTCAGATGGGGGATTCCCCATCCAAGAACTGTCAAGAGAAGGGTGGGGCGGTAGCCCTGAGGTTGTGCCAGGTCAGCAATAAGTTCCCCTCTGCCACACAATCCAAGAGAAAGGCCCAAGCAGAGGAGATGACCCCAGTTGTCTTTCTTTTACTTCCACGGCACAAATAGGAGCCCTCGGCTGGGCTCTGCCGAGGGCACCGAAGCCCCTCAGGGAAGGCTGGGACATGGGTCAGCTCCAGTGCTTTCTCACACTGTCCTGACCACGGCACCTTGTTCCCACCTGCTTGCCAGCCATGGTGCTGGGCAAGGCTGTCCTTGCCCCTAGCAGTGCCCACAGGGGATGGGAGGATTTCCAGGCAGACTAGATGTGATCCCAGGATCCAGAGTCACCAGGCTCTTTGCCCTGTCCCACCCCGGGCTCCTGCCCCAAGAACGCTCCTTACCTGGAGGTACTGATAGGCTCTGTCTTTGGCCTTGGCCTCCTGCAGCATCAAGGTTTTCTCCTGGCTGCCTCCTGAGCTGGGGTACGCCTCCCGGGCCTGGCTGACCGTCATGGTGTGCCAGGCGCTCCTCTTCAGCGTCTGGCCGTCCAGCGACATGGACATCCCGGCACAGGCCAGGCACTTGCCCTCCCCCCCGCTCTTGAGACTCTTCAAGGTCAAGTCTCTGAAGGCACTTTCGGGCGCGTCCACACAGTACTGGGTGCCCTGGTCCACGGCGTGCCGGCCTGACACCATGTAGCTGCTGTCGCTGTCCAGGTTGTCGTCGGAGCTCCACCAGCCCATCATCTTGGTGCGGTGGCGAGAGTCCAGCTTGCGGTCCTTGCTCTTGCTCCGCTTGCCGTGGCGGGACTGGTGATGGTGGTGATGGTGGTAGCCGTCCCCTCGGCCCTCCATCTTGGTGCCGTTGTACTCCCGCTTGGCCGGGGCCTCCAGCGAGTGGGACTTGGCAAAGAGCTTCTGGACGGAGTGGACCAGGTGGCGGATGCGGCTGGGGCTCTCGCTCCGCTGCTCCGTGGTGCTGGCCCGCTGGTACTGCAGGGTGTGGAAGCCGTCGTGGTGCAGTGGCAGCTGCTTCTCGAACTGGTCCAGCAGGGTCGGGGGGAGGCGGTTGATCTTGCTGGAGGGGTGGGTCGCAGCCATGCACTCATCACACGAGTCGTACTGCTGCGGCGTGTGGTGCATCCTAGGGAAGGTGCTGCTGCTGCTGGCTGACAGCGGTTCGGTTAGGCTCATCGGCCCGCCCGGGCACTCGGGGCTCCGAGAGGGGCAGTAATGCTGGTCCAAGGAACAAGGCTCGCTGGGGCTGAGGAGATATGACGGCCTGCCTTCCTGGCCGTGGCGGATGAAGTCCATGGGCTGCTCGCAGTCCTCTGGGATGCAGTGGTAAGGATGCCCCGTGGAGTGCTGTGACTGGCTACGCTCCCCATGATAGCCCTTCATGGTGTCAGAGCCCTACGCGTAGCCACCGCATTCTGCAGGGTTGTCCCTGCCGGGTCACCTGCAAAGACAGGACAGGTACATTAATCACCTCCTGAGCCCTCATCATGCATCCAGGCCTTGGGCCCACGTTTCCAAACCCCCAAGCCTCTGCCTTATTCCCCAGCCACGACAGAGAGCCAAAGGGGACCTTTTCAGACCTGCATATCTATATGGACCAAACGTATGGTCCAGATGTTCCCCATCACAGTCAATCAGCAGAGCTCT
>NW_017729015.1:11680602-11685544 GCF_001723915.1 Gavialis gangeticus | reverse complement strand
CATCCTGGAGTCAACAATGACTTCAAGATCCCTTTCAGCCACTGTGTTGTTGAGAAGGGTGTTCCCCAGCCACGACAGAGAGCCAAAGGGGACCTTTTCAGACCTGCATATCTATATGGACCAAACGTATGGTCCAGATGTTCCCCATCACAGTCAATCAGCAGAGCTCTGCTGGCTTTGAGGGAGGACCTGGATATTGCATCTCAGGATTCAGCCGCGTTTGCAAATCAAGTCTGAAGGGGCTGCAACATTGCAGGTGCCGAAAACGGCGCCTCTAGCCAAACAGGCTGAGATCCCCAGCCTCCAAGTCTTGCTCCCCTGTGGAGCTGGGTACAGGACAGAAACTCCATGATAGGAAGGGATTTGGCTTCATTCAAAGCAAGAACCTGAAGAGTCGAAAACTCTCCTACAAAGCAAAATGCTGGGAGGGGAAGAACCCATGGTTTGAACTGATCAAAATGGCTCGTTGCAACATAACCCAACTGCTCGGGTTTTGACTTGGGCTTCTCAAACGGAGCTCAGCATCACCCTGCCCCGCCAGGCTGGAAGCATCAGAGCAAATGGCCGTTGCAAGTAGAAAACCCTGAAGCTTGTGCAGTCCCGAAATGTTGGAGCTCGAATTTGCAAGATGGGCAGAACTTTGCGGCTGCTTTCTCCCCGCTCCCCGCCCCAGGTCCCCGGCAGGCAACTACACAAAGCCTTTCCAATGGCAACGGAGCGGCCTTTTCCAAGGGAAAATGGTTCTGGTGAAATGTTTTTTCCCCCCCACCAGCTCCACTCACGTGGCTGCTAATGAGCTGCAATAAGGAGCTGTAGGGAAGAGAGAGGCTCCACTGTGATAGGAGATCTCAGTCCCTCCCCGGCCTCCCTGCAGCACTTCAATCAAGCCGTCCAAATGGCCCTTCTTCAATGTTCGGGTGGAGGTTACGGAGGTATTTATAGCAGCTACCTCATACCCTCAGGAGCCGATCGGCTCCTACCATTTATCAAAGCACCTGCTGTTCTCCATTCAAGCCAAGCGAAATAATAGGAAGAAAGAAACTGAGCAAAGAAAGTTAAACTGGATCCAGGGCATTTTATTCCACGGTAGGTTTGGAGGGAACAGCCTGGCTCTTCTCTCTAACAGGCTTCCCCCTCGGGGTGCTGGCATTTATCTCACGTTGCCCTTTCCTGACTCTTTGCTTAAGCATTGCCAGGGCCTCTTGTTAGTCAGAGATCCCAGCCCTTGCTGGAGACTGGCCCCAAACTGTGCCCTAGAACAACCCATGGAGCACTTGGCCCCCAGCCACTTAGAAGTAGGACAACCCTGTGTTATCCCAATGGACCAGCGACTCTTCACACCGCTCCTGGCCTTTGGTGGGTCTGTCAGCCCCAGGGGCTGCAGGTGAGAAAACCATTTCTCAGTTTCTCATAAATGAGGGAGTCCCAGCAGCAGCAAATGACAGGGCCTGGAGATGAGATGAGATGAGACGAGATGCTTTCGCTTCTGCCATCCTGAGCAGGGTTAGACCTGGTCAGTGCTGGGGCAGGAGACCAGAGGGATGCTGGTAGCCAAGAGAGGGAGTCGTGTCACCCTGCTCCATCCTCTGAAATCAGAAAGGGCCTCAGCTAAAAAGGACAGTCCACTGTGTATCCCAAATCGCCAACCCCCTGTGAAAGCCCCAGTGCCTCATAGCACCGCCCCTCACTGGGGACGCTGAAGCACGCAGCCACGGCCTTGTCCCTCTGCGGTCTCTAAAGATCCCAAGTCATTTCCCCAACAGCAGTGTGAAGCCCAGTGGCCTGGCCAAACGGAGTCATTATAATCAACCACCTGACCTCTTCCTTGCTTTCCCAAGCAGGTATGAGATCCGCCTTCACTTCCCATCCCAAACTGATGAGCAACATTGCAGCCATTCAACAGCTGTCACCTGACACCCTAGAGGTAGCCAGCCACATGTCCCTGGTCTGGAAGAACAGTACCTGTAGGTATAACCCATGAAGTGCTTTGGGAGGACAGGTGCTGCAGGGCTGGGTGTTTTTATCCGCTGTCTCTCAACTGGAAGGAGCCAAAAGAATTCCTCAAATTAAAAGCCACCGTCTCGGCTGGTATGTGACATGGGTTTATTGTTATTAATGGCAATAATAATGCTTTACTCTGAGCCAGGCCAGGTTCTTTGGGTAGATGTGACATCTTTTATTAGACCAATTGGGAAAACAGTCTTTGCAAGCTTTTGGGCACAAGCACCTGGCATAGGGAGTCTTCGCTCTTGTTCTGGGATCCCAAGGAATGATAGACGCTAAAAGTGCAACAGGAGGTCAGTGAAAATGTAAATAGGTGGGAATTAGGAGAACAAAAGGTAGAGAAGGGAAGGGGACACGTCAAAGGTAAGCAAGGGAGCCTGCTGCAGTTCAGTTCTCCAACTACTCAGTTGGTCTAATAAAAGATACCACATCTACCCAAAGAACCTCGCCTGCCTCTGTCCTTAGACCAACACGGCTGCAACCAAAAACCTGACTCAGAGCCAGCCACTCACCTTAGGGGATCTCAAAGCAGTTCACGTGGGGAGGGAGGGCAGTGTCATCACCCCTGCGCTGCAGGAAGGGAATCAGAGGGACAAAGTGACTTGTCCAAGGCTGGCCCACAGGCCAGAACGGAGTCCAGGTCTCCGGAGCCAAGACCCGTTCCAGCCCCAGACTAGAGAAGTGCACAGCAGCTTGCAGGGAGGTGCAGTCTGGAGAAGTTAGCCACCCAGAGGCCCTCGGTCCTAATGCTGGCTGGCTGCAGGGACACAAGCAAGTCATACCATTGCTTTGCCTCACTTTCCCTGTCTTTAACTAGGGAGCATTCACTGCCTCCCAGGAGGGGCTAATGTCAGCATGGTAGTCTGAAAGGGCACCATCAGTGCTAAGTGCTGCGGAAGCTACCTAGAAAAAGGGGGATTTAGGGAAGAAGAAATTACCTCCCTGGAAAATGGGCAGGACATGAGACTGCCCAACCCTATCATTGCAGGGATCCTCAGTGAGCACAAGCAGCCAGGGAGACTCAGTCCCACCGCAACACATACCCCAACACTCGGGTGGGGCTTTACTTTCTGGTTCAGCTTTGCTTGGCGGTCTCACGTGCCAAAATCAGCCCAGACCCACACTGCTTAGTCGGTGACCCTAGCCCAGGCAGGAAGCACAAGAGCACTGCAAGGCCTGTGACAGTCAGCCCATGTCTTTCCATCCCATCAGAGCACTGGCAGCAAATAGGGCCTTGAGATGCAGGCACTGAACTGGGTCTCCACGGGCTGGCTCCATCTATCAGGTCTGCTACCAGCTTGACCTTGAGCAAAACCCTTCAGAGGACCCGCTGTGACCCCTGTGAGAAGTGCACCGATACCTGGCGTGCAGGAAGGTATTTCTCAACCCTCTGAAATCCTTCCCAATTGCAATCAGGGATGGGAGGGGAGGGGGGAAGTTGCTTTTCAAGCCTCTATAGTAGTGTCAGCTTTAGGGCTGTTTTCTATTTTCCCACCCTTTTTCTCTGCCCTATTCTGAGTCTCTGTAGCAACTCATGAGAAAAATAAAAAAGCCATCTCCACAGACACAAGAAACAAGGTCAGACTATTCCCCCGGCACCGTTCTCTGGGCTTAGTTCACGTGGGAGCCTAGAAAACACAAGTCGTGGTTTAATAATTATTAACGCAGATTAAATCAGGAAGGAAAAAGGTAGGCAAGGGGAAAGCCACACTGGCAACACACATCCTCGACAGACAGACAGACGGACAGTAGCTTCCCCAAGAGCAGGCAGGCAAGCCGGGTGTATCCTATCATATCAGTAGCTTATGAATAAGCAGCTCTTCAGCAGGCCAGAGTGCCTGGTGCTGCCATAAAGTATGAGTAGGACAAATAAATTCAGCGGCACTAAGGACATTTTTTTTTACAGCTGCCTTTTTAAAGCAACCGGAAGTGTCTTGCCTCTGCGGTTTCATGTGGCCATAAAAATCAAATTTAATACATGCAGGCACTTGGCAAAGTTCCTCACACACAGCTGTGCCAGTGCCCTTCAAACCTGACCCACAGCTCCCCAGCTATCCCAGTCCTGGGCTGCTTCTGCTCATCAGCACCAGCTCCTTAGCCCTGACCCATAGCCCCCCCCGCGATCTGAGCCTGGGCTCTTCCCACATCACTGCCAAGGACTCGTATCACCCAGGGCTCCCACAGACACAGGCCCTTCTGTCTTGACATGCAGAGTCCTATACTAACTCCCACTGCCCCCCATTTCAACAGCAGTGCACGAGAGCTTGAAAGGGCTGGGCAGCAAATGGGACAGTCCCAAACCAGCCAGCCCACCCGGTAACTCAGCATTTGAGTTACCAAAGCTAATGATGCAGGAAAGCGTCCGGTATGAGCCAAGATTGGGAACATCCACCTGTAGCGAGACACTAAGAAGGCTCAATCTGTGTAGTCCATCCTGGGGCAGGTGAAAAGATGGCTTGTTTGTGGTTGGCAAGCACCCCCCCTCCCCCACACACACACCCCCCCGCCAGGAGGTGGTTTTTGAGGGTGGATAAAGGCAGACCAAGGTCGAGCAGCCAGAAGATGACACCAGGAAAATAAGACAACAAATAAGATCTCCATGCTTGGATTGGAGATGTGGAGTCTCCATCCTCCAAGGTTGCAGACAAAGCCTTGGCCGGGATGATCTAGTTGGGGCTGGTCCTGCTTTGAGCAAGGGGTTGGACTTTGTGACCTCCTAAGGTCCCTTCCACCTTGGAAAGTGGCTGATGACTTATCTGCCCCATCAAGCTGAGCAGGGATCTCGGGTAAGGCTCTGTGTCAAATGGGACACTCAACACAGCCCCTTCCCGCTTTAAAGAGCTGTGAGAAGTGGCTGGGAGAACACACAGGGGAAAAAAACTGAAAGCAGCTGATAGCTAGGACGCGGCAAAGAGGGGAGGATGGCGAACTGGGCTGC
>NW_017729015.1:11668382-11675602 GCF_001723915.1 Gavialis gangeticus | reverse complement strand
GGGGAAAAAAACTGAAAGCAGCTGATAGCTAGGACGCGGCAAAGAGGGAAGGATGGCAAACTGGGCTGCCACGGACAGGGAAATGAGGCACTCACAGACTGCCTGCCACAGCCGCTCATCGTGGCACAGGATTCCCCACGAGATGCAGGTGCAAGGAGAAGGCAGCTCTGCACTGGAGAGCACAACACTGCTGCTCATGTCATAGATTTCATAGATTTCAGTCGCAGCCCAAATCCCAAGTTTGATGCAAACACAGCCTGGGGCTTGGGCGGCAGAGCGCACACGAGACTGCGTGCTTTTGACTTCATTAGAATCCGTCAAAGGGCTGGCTTTGTTATGACTATAAATGAGGAAATTACTTATTCTCCAGCGTAGCTTGGCTAATTAACAGACGCCATTAGCGATCTTGTTAGCATATTTAGCAAGGGTGCCTTGGGCAACCTGTCTTCGAGATCATACGTTACGAAAGGTAAACTGCACGTGAGACCAAGGTAATTGCACAAGTGGTGGCTCTGTACAGAGACAGGGAGAGGTGGTTGAAAGCATCCATCTTCCCCTGTTGGCTGTGGGCACTTCTTTGATCCATTTGCTGTGGCCAGGAAGCCTCCATCCCTGGTAACCCGCAGCAGGGCTCTGAGTCTGGTATGGGTCACACACAGCACGTGAAAAGAAGAGCCCAGTGACGCTGTGGCCGCCCGCAGTCACAGCCACCCCCAGTTCAATCCAAGCCCAGCTTGGAAGTGGGGTGGGGTGGGAAAAACAGACTTTAGTCCATGTGACAAAAGCCTGCAGGATGGATTTCAGCAGAGCTCTAGGCACTTGCAGGAAAGGGAGAGAGCAGGAGCGAGGTGCATCTGCAGAGCAGTGCATTGGGGAGCTCTGGGCTGGGGCAGCAGGGTGAGACTGCGGCTCCGCACAGTGCCCGCATGGCCCCGCAATGCCTAGCCCCCATGGGATGCCCTCTCCACAGCTCTTCTCTTGCGAGGAATCCCCCAGCCTTAGGCCATCAACTCAGGTCCACCTCTTGGCTGGATGACGAGGCCTGGCAGAGTGACAGAAAGGCCAAGGGGGAGATGGCCCTTTACAGTGCCCAGTAAAAGGCTTCAATCCTACTGACATGGGTGCCGTCACCCCAGGGACAGAACAGGCCTGCGCGGAGCCGGGGAGAGGGGACAGGACCGCCAGCAGCCCATGTGGCTTCAGGCACAGAATGACAGCCCCTAGGAATGAGTCTCCTCTAATAAGCTCCTCTCCTTCCCTTTCTTCCTCTCCACAAGGCTGGATGTTCGGTCGCGCTCGCCTGCTTCCCTCCCTGGCAATCTGACTCCTGCTCTAACGAGGCTCCTTAATTGCTCCATCTGAAGCTTAGCCCAGTACAATGGAAGACAGCTCTCTTCCTGGCAGAAGCTGCTGAAGAATGAGTCCGTGCCCAGCTGCCGGAGCCTCGTGACATGGGCAGGGCTCTCTCGTGTCACCCCACTGAGCTGGACAGGTGCAGGCCCCTGCAGACAGGGCAAACCCAGCATTAACAAATCCAAGTTATTTATTTATTAAAATGGCCACAATCCTGCACCCCTGGCCCTGCTGGTGTGAGCAAGAGCTGAGCATGAGGCACTGCAGAGACAAAGCAGACAATTAAAAGCAGAAAGCTGCTCAGCGGGGCTCTGGATCGTGAGTGGGCCCCAACGGGCCCTGCCTGGGCTCTGGTGACAGAAGAGAGGGACCAGGGAGAAGACCGCAGGTACAGGGAGAGGTCGGAGCAATGTTCAGAAGGGGCAGCTAGCCTGGAGCAAAACCACTGGGCTGAACCCAAAGCCTGGGTCCAACATCATCCCTGGCAGCAGCTCCCAGCACCAGCCCAGCCTGTAACTACCTAAAGAAGGGGCTGTGCCAGTAGTTCAGCCGCTGGGTTGGCAGCCTGGGGAGAGCTCTAGGCAGGGACTTATGAGCATCCACTCCTGGATCTGCCCAGGATGCCCGGCCCCATTGCAACAGCCTACAACCCCCGCAAACTCTCCTGGTTGGCAAGTGGCTATGGCTCATGCCATGAATTCTGAGGGGCATTTAGACCTGGATTCATAGCTCGGCCCCATCTCTCACTCCAATCAATAAATCCACCTAGGGTGCTAAGAGCAGCCTCTTCCCCAGAGCAACGGGTGATTTGCAGACTTCCTCACAGTGTCTGCACTTACACACGGCCATCGGCGAGCAGCAAAATCTCATACACTTGGAATAAACTGAGCCCCGCAGGGAATGGGACACAACCTACCATGGCACAGAGGAGGGCACCCTCCCCTCAGGTATGAACATGAGCAGGGGGTCCAGCTGGCAAAGGATAAAGGTGGCTGGACCAGTGTGGCCGGCACGATGAATTTAAAGGCAAGCATATAAAAACTGGAATGAGAAATGAGATGGAAAGCCTTACGGAGACCTGCAGCGAGCATGGCAGGGCATTGCCTGCCTGGGCTGTGCAGGAGACAATGGTATGTCTTCATTAGGATACGCAGAGTGGAGCAGCCAGGAAGAACAAGAGCTTACAGGACGGGTTTGGCAGCTGCTGCCATGGGGAGATGAGCGTGAAGGCTCCCTGCTTGGGCAAGTCCCAGCCAGAGCGACGACATTCAAAAACCAGGCCTTGAATGGGGACTGGCTGGTCCTCTCTGCTCATCCCTGGACTCCCAGGCACAAGCGTCCCTTCTTCAAGGAGACAGACACTGTTGAACAGTGGACTTAGCCAAGACATGACTCACTGCCCCACCAGAGTCCCGATGCCACCAACCAAGGAGGCTGCTTGGTCCCTCTCTCCCTCCCTGACCCCACTGCCTCCCCTGCCGGGTCAAAGATCTGGCCATGGAGATGGGGTTTCTCAGACTCCTCCACTGGTTCCTGCCCATGGCGATGGCTCCCGTCCCCGGTGCCACCTGCTCTTCCCCACTAGACAAGGGGAAGCATGGAGATGGAGATGTTATCATGGCTGCTTGATTTTCTGGCCAGCACTCAGCAGGGGCAGCATCCAGTTTTAACCCTTTCACAGCTGCTGATAAACTAGCAGCCGTTTCTGGCCAAGCCATGAAAAGCTAAAGTCTATGCAGCAGCAGCTATGAGAAAGCTGAAAGTAGCTCTGCTGGAAGCAACCAGAAGCTGGCTGAAGGTGAGCGAGCAGGTCCGTGCAGTCAGGATTCAGCCATGACGTTGGGAAAATCCATTTCTTCTTCATGCTGCCCTCCCAAGACAAGGTATGCGTCTTCCTTGGGCCGCATGGTGTGCTAGAAAATACAGCATATGTGTGGAAACATCAGAAAATGAGACTGGCAGGGCCCTCAAGAAAGCATGACATCCAACCAACTGGTGCAGCAGGGTCAGCCCAGTCTGCACCAGCCCAGTCAGATATTCATCTGTCCTGCAAACTCCCAGTGACAGGGACTCTGCCCTCGCACTAGAGCATCTGTTCCTTACTTAACCAGCCTCCGAGCTAGACGGCTCTTCCTAGCAGCTGACCAAATCTCCATTGCTGCAATTTCAGCCCATTACACCTTGTCCCGTCCCCTGTGGACACAGAGGACAAGCAATCATCATCCCCTGTGTAACAACTCTTTTTGTATTGAAGACTCTTATCAAACCCCCACTCAGACTTCTCCCTTCCAGACTGGATAATCCCAGATCTTCCTGCCAGCCAGACACATGCACGGCCTGCCGTGGATTTATGTTAGGGAAGATGTGTCAAAGAAACCTGCCTGGCACTCAGGCTGGGAGGCAGCATGGTTTACGACAGCCCTTGCTCCCTGCAGAAATTCATTTCCAGGCTGGGTCCAGCACTCCACCTCCCCACAGAGAACCGTTTCACAAGAGAAACCTCATTGCAAAACGTCACCATCTAGCACTTAGAGCAAGAGAGAGGAAGGCAGGATGTCTGGGTCCTTCCATGCTGGCTTTGCCTCTTTCCCTTCAGGTGGGGAAGGCACTGACCTCCTTCAACCGAGCTGGTTTTGGAGAGAGGATACTATCAAGCAGTCAGTTAACAAGGCACCTCTCCTGAAACCTGAACACCAAAAATATGGCAATTCTAGTTTGTGTGGCAGGAATCCTACACTTATCTGCTGTCTGGTATCAGAGCCTCTTGAGCATGTGTCATAAGCCCCATACTGCAGTCACCTGCACAACGAACTTGCCACGCCAGGCAGCAGCATTCTTGCCTAAAGTGTGCTGCTTTGTTTGAACAGCCCCTGAACTGGAAGTGGCACAGCTGCACTCACACAGTGCTGAGGGCGGGCTAACGAGCATCGCTGAGAGTCTGGGCTAATGACTCCATGGACAAGCTAACTAGTTTGCATGCAGCCCTGCTCCAGCATGGCTCAGGAGGCAGCCTGGCATGCGGGAGGGCACTGATGCTTGGCACGGCGAGTTGGTGGCATAGGCACGCTTTGCAAGCATGAAAGCTCTAGATTTGAGCTATAGAAGCGGCAGGGTTCCGGTTGCATATTCACTCCCCCGCTCCCCAAGTTTGTGCAGCACAGAGGATAAAGGCAGCTAGACCAGGAGGGAAAGCACTCACTGCAACGCAGGGGGAACAGGTTAGGGACTGGTCTTCCAAGCTGTGGCAAGGAGGACAAGCTCTGCTGTTTCTGACCCATTGCTCCTCTCTTCCTCCTGCATTTGTACAGCATCTGGCACAGCAAGGGCCTGGGTTCCCCCAGTGCGGCTGCAAAGCAGCCAGTCAGTTACTGTAGACAGCTGTGCTCCCCCTCGCATCAGGCCATTGCAGTGCAGTGCTCTGCACGCTGAGCCGAGGCTGGGGGTGGCAGTGGGTTGCAAGCCGAGGTGGGGGGAGAGCGTGGGAGCAGAGGTATAAACGCCTGGCGCGGAGGGAGAAAAGCCACCCCACTGATTTAAATATTGCGACTGCGTCGGCAGGCGCAAGTCAAAATAGCGGAGCAGCCCATGATTACGTGCTGCCCGGGCTTTTGTGCCGGGGAATGAGATGAATTAAACAAAGCCAGGCCCGGGGCCTGCGAGAGCAAGGCAGCTCTGTAATTTTCTCATAAAGCGCTGTCAGCACCGGGGAAGAAGAGCCCTGAGGAAGGCTTGTAATGAAGCCAGGCAGCGCGTGGGCAGGAGGTGGGGGCAGGCAGCACCATGGTCCCCAGCCCCCATCCAGAGCACTGGGAGGGGAGGGGTGAGGTGTGCAGTAGTGCCCCCCTGGGGCCTTCCTCACCCACCCTGGAATCTGCCACAGCAAGGACAGGACGGGATAAGCAAATGGCCAGCTCAAGGCTGGGGGTGGAAAGGTCTCAGACTGGTCTCAAAGGATGGGGGGAGAAGTGGGAGGAGAGGCAAGGGAGGGATGGGCAGATCTGGCCCCAGGGAGGGTTGCAAGCTGGGGATGGGATGGAGGAGTCAAGAGAGAGAGAGAAGAGAGACAGAGAGAGAGATGCGGGTACAGCAGGACAGCCCAGGGGTGTCCCTGCTAGGCACAGCACCATGAGCATTGGCTCTGCCCCCGAGGAGCAAGGCAGGGAAGAAAAGTGGGGAGGGGACTTTAAGTACTGGCCTAGAGGAGACAAGGGAAGATTTCCCTTCCTTAGCGCTGCAGAGGGTGGGTGGAGGAGCATCAGGACAGGGGTACAGAGCAGGGCAATGGCCTCTTGCTGGGGAGAGGGTGGTGGGACAGCAGGGAATGGAGGTGAGGGGACAATGACAGCCCAGCAGCACAAGCCCCCTAACATTGCAGCAGGGAGGGAGCACTGGGATACTAGCAGTGACTAGCAGGGACCCAGCCTGCTGGCTAAGGTCCCACGGTCACCCAGCAAACCAAAACAGATCAGTGGGAGGGGAATGCCCCCTGGCTGATCTCCACCCTCTCAAATACCCTGCTCGGCATAGCCCCTACCCACCACAATGCAGCACAACACCCTGCATGCCAGCAATCCCTGTGTGCCCCACCCCGTGAGCCTTTCCTCCCTGACAGCCCCCACCCTGCACCCACCCGCCTGCTAGTGCCGTGGGAGCCAGGGCGAGCCCCACAGCCACCCCCTGAGCACTCAGGGAAACAGAGTGAGTGCAAGGGATCTGACTTGACCCCCCCCACCCCCAGCCCTGCCCACCACAGCACACACAACCCCCAAGCCAGCCTGGCATCACCATGCATCACGGCCACTGCTCAGCACAGCAGCCTTGGCAGGATTTACGGAGCGCATGAGCTCTGCTGCATGGCAGTGATGCCTCAATTACTGCAAGCTGTGTGCAAGCCCAGCCAGCATCAGCGCCCAGCCTGGGCATCACATGCACCGCACCAGGGCAGCCTGGGGACCAGCCTCACTGGGGCTGGATGAGCAGTGGCAGGAGGGGGCCAGGTGCCAGCAAACCACAAGTGAGGCCACTGCGTGGATCACAGCCCACAGGTCAGAGCTGGAACCCCAGTTTCACTGAAAAGAGTGGCCATGGGCCCCCAGGAAACCCCACCCCGAGGAATCCTGCCCCCCAGAGACCAGGACCCAGGCTCCTCTCATGCCCAGTGGGCACTCAGGGGTGAAAGCAGCATAGCTGCAGAGGCTAAGACTGGAACCAGAGTCGCGGCGCTGCACCTTCCTGGGGAGATAAGGGTCATTTCAAGGACTGGTGCTCAGAGAGGAGCCGGCGGGGCCGATAGGAGAGTGATGCTGCTAATGGAAAGCTGCTGGGGACAGCATGCGGGTGCTGATAACGGGGATCATCGCCTCCCTCCCTGCCAGCGGCTGCTGCTTCTCATGGTAATACCACCTTCCACAAAGCCTCTCCAGCCAGGCGTGTCAGCGCCAGCCCCGGCTCACGGCAGCCCCTGCCAAGCATAGCCCTCTCAGGAGCCTGCAGCAGGTGGGGACGGAGCTGGCTGTATCTGGACAGCTCAAGGGCAGAGAAATCCAGCAACAAGTGGAAACAGCAAGGGACTGGTCCAGCCAGGAGCCAAGGGGGACGACAGGCAAGTGAGCTGGGAACACAGGGACAACTGCTGACCTCCCCCAGAAAGCAGGTTGTGGTCCAGCAAGTGCACCAAGGAGACCTCTACAACCTCCTCCCAGCCTCACGGACCACTAGCTGCTCAGAGGACTTGGTCCCATGACTTCCTAAAGGGCCTAAATTTGGACCAAGTCCCCACAATCTGAGCCGCTTCTTTGGTGTGCAGCTGTGGCTGGAGATCCTATCGTGTCCCCAGCTCAGGGTAGAAACTGCCCCCTCATCTTGAA
>NW_017729015.1:11665987-11668132 GCF_001723915.1 Gavialis gangeticus | reverse complement strand
CAACAAGTGGAAACAGCAAGGGACTGGTCCAGCCAGGAGCCAAGGGGGACGACAGGCAAGTGAGCTGGGAACACAGGGACAACTGCTGACCTCCCCCAGAAAGCAGGTTGTGGTCCAGCAAGTGCACCAAGGAGACCTCTACAACCTCCTCCCAGCCTCACGGACCACTAGCTGCTCAGAGGACTTGGTCCCATGACTTCCTAAAGGGCCTAAATTTGGACCAAGTCCCCACAATCTGAGCCGCTTCTTTGGTGTGCAGCTGTGGCTGGAGATCCTATCGTGTCCCCAGCTCAGGGTAGAAACTGCCCCC
This sequence comes from Gavialis gangeticus, assembly GCF_001723915.1. NCBI lineage: Eukaryota > Metazoa > Chordata > Crocodylia > Gavialidae > Gavialis > Gavialis gangeticus. Next base: position 11,667,822 of record NW_017729015.1, on the reverse strand, counting down.
TCATCTTGCAGAGCCAGACAATGGTGCATGATTTGGGAGGCCCTGGGTTGCCATCCCAGCTCTGATCCCCTGGCAGGAGCCTCCCCATGAATCCATCCCCCCCCGTTCCTTCCATTCCTCCTTGCAGGGGTGGGGTTTAAGGCTCATTTCTGGATGCCTCATCGCTAGTAGGCCAGAGGTGCGAGGGGAGGACATGAATATGCTCCCCAAGCTTGGGTGAAGCTCAAGAGGGACCTGTTTTGCTTGCCTTGCATCGAGAGGCAGGCCAAGATCATGACCAAGTGCTTCAGCAAGGACCTGCTCTGGATTTCCAAGAGCGTGGGCTGCGGCGTGCCATCACCCAGTGCTGTTCTCGCTTCCCCTGCACATGGGGGCTCCTCTCAGCCACCAGCCCTCCTTGCCCAGTGGCTGAGTCACTGCCCTGAGTGCTCCAGAGAGCCCCGTGTTTTCTTGACTCACAGATCAAATGGGGCCCTGGGCACCCCATGGCACATGGCCCAGCTGAGAGGCAGAAACTGCTTCGACTTCCCTGCACCCAACAACCTGGATGCGTGGGCCTGCCCAGGGGCATCTTTATCTCCTCCTCTAACTCATCATGTAAATCCAGGTCCGTGCACTCAAACATTTCCAGAGAGCTAGGGAGGGGGTGGCCTCCAAGCAAAGATCCAGACCCCCATGCACAGACAAGCCCCAATGACCTCCCATCCCCTACGAGTTACTCCAAGGGAAACAGTGCTGGCTCTGAACCCCTCCGCCTCCCACTCCCACCCCACCACCCCCACATCACGGATCAATGGCGCAGAGACCCATCTACTTCAATAGCAGGCATTCCCCAAAGACGGGCAGCTTATCACCAGCTCTTCCGCTGACTTCAGGCAAGCACCCCTCTGCCTCCACTACCTCAGCTCTCCTTGCAGGAAAGGGTGCTGGGTCCCATTCCCCACAGACGCTCATGTGCCAGGGTATTTCTGAAGCACCCTCAGACACATCTACCCTCTGTCATGTGCTTGATCCTCCTCCTGTACGGGCGTGCTGCTGTGTACTTCCCTCAAAGAAGGAGCTGAGAAACATGCCTGGCCTTGGAGCAGACAGTAGGGAGGCATTTGATGGGCTGAGTTTCCATTGGGAGTTCACTCCACAAAGCCAAGCCCAGCACAGATGAGATTTCCCCTCATTGTGCAAAGGCTTCTCATGCCAGACTTGGGCCCATCCAGCTTCAGGCAATTTTTCAGATAGACCTTGGTCCTAAGGGGCCAGTTCAACCCCCGAGCCAGGGAGATGGAGTTCATTAGTGACTCTGGGCGAGGAACCTGCTGCAGATACTTGGGAAGTCAGCAGCTGGAGGCAGAGCTGAGATGGAAACACAGATTAGACGCATGGAAAACCTAGTCACACGCCCCAGACTCCAACGCTTCCAAAAGGAGAGTGAGGAACAACCCCACAATGGGCAGAGAAAGGGTGATCTGATACCTCCATCACCACCCCCACCAAATTCCCACCCTCGACCCCAAAGAGAACAAGGATTCCTAGGTCTCCAGCCAGCAGATGGACCACGCTGGTGCCCATGTTGCACTGGAAAAGTGGCACCCACACTCCTCTCCCAGACAGCACGTGGAGCTGCAAATTCAGTATCTCTGCAAAAGTAAAGGGGCTGTGGACTGGGCACTGGGCTGAGGGGAGAACAGCCTGTGGCAGAAAGCCACCTTGGTTTCTCCCCAAAAAATCTCTGCCCTGTGACACTGTGATTTAAATCTCTGTGCTGTAACCATTCAATTAGGATGGGCCCAGCACACAGGGGACCACACCCTCAGCCTGGCTCTTTAGGGAACTGGAGC
>NW_017729015.1:11655146-11665576 GCF_001723915.1 Gavialis gangeticus | reverse complement strand
CCCCTAGGGAGGCATTCGGAGCCTGGAAGGTGGTCGGGCCCAGGGAGGTGGGCCGCTCGACGCAGAAGCGCCCCCTACTGGCCCGCCTCACGTGGTGGAAACAGCAGAGGGATACGAATACCCAGCTGTGTTCCTGAGGTGGGATCTCTGCACCCGCCACAAGCCCATCTGAATACAGAAAGGGAATGGAAGGAAAAGGAGATCTGAACAAGGAAGCGCAGGAAGCAAAAGCTTACAGGTGATGAAAACATCGGGCCAGAGGGTGGCTCAGCATAAGGGACTGATGTGCTGACTCGGATGGGAAGGGGAGAATTGCCATGAGGGCGTCTCGTATTCAAGACAAAAATGAGAGCAGATGTTGGGCGAGGCTAGCATGGAGGGAGGCGAGAGCAGAAGGCTGCCACAGCTCGGGAAGGAGCCAAAGGGGGAACAAGACAGCAAGACGGAGATGAGAACAGCTCCTCAGAAAATCAGATCTGAGCCAGAGCCGGGAAGCGGGCTTTGCCAGGGTGGGATCTTGGCGTTAGAGCTGTTGATACGAGCCGAATTTGTTACAGTAAACTGCAAAATAAAAAAGGGAAAAAAATCAGCACGCCTTAATATTGTGCCATTTAACACCAGGGTAATTACCACCAGTGGGAACCTACCGCCCACACAATTATGTGCTAGGATAAACTGGAGGCACGTAATTACCATTACAAATAACTCACTTCTTGCCTTTATTACATCTGACGCCGGGAGAAACTCCCATCAGCAATTCCCCCACTGCAAAGTTAGTTGCTTGCTTTTGCTTCCGCTGCATTTTCTCCCTGGCAGAGAGGGTCAGGCGGCATGAGAGAGGACTCATCATCAGCGAGTGCTGGGTTTTGAGGCTAGCAGATAAATGGCCCCTCCGCCAAGAGCCAAACGCACTAATTTGCTGTGGGGATGATAAACCATATGGTGCCTGGCAGGGGAGGCTTTTCTCTCCGGCAAGTCCCAGGTGAGCCACCGCTGCACACAGAACGGGGCTTCTCCTGGGGGCAGACTGGGGAGGCAACCAGGCACTAGAGCAGCCACTTAGGGTAGGGACTGGTTTCATGCAGATCGCAGGCTCCCCGTCTCTCCTTCTGGCTTCTGAATGGAGAAGGGTTCATTTAATTATGCTTCATTTCCACCCTGTCCATCTGAGAGCACAAGGAAGTGGGCATGTGGAGGCTTCCTTGGCCTACATGTGCAAGGACTAAATACCCCAAGCCTGGAGGCCTCTTTCAGTCCTTTGGTCAAACATGGTGGGCAAAGCCATGCGAGGGTAGTGCTTGGGTCCATCTAGAAGCAGCCAAAAAGTCAGGGGTGGATCAGATTTCCAGCTCCCACTTGCTTCCTAGGGCACCTGGAACTTGGCACAGGCCCCCTCCCCATTGCACGTGTAAGGGGGCAAAGGAATTAGGATCTAGGCTGGAGCTAAATGAACACCTGACCTTTCCGATCTACCTGGCCCTGCAGTGCCTATGTGCTGCAGCTCTGCAGGCAGAAGGGACCTGGCCTGGCCAGTGCTGTGCCAGTACCAGCTCCCCCTCCAGGAAGAAGCACAGAGGAGCGTTGATGTACAACTCCAAGTGTGTGTGACATGCTGCCGCGTGCACATCACATCTCCCCAGCAGCTGCTGCTCCACTGGATGAGCACAAACTCCTACTGCCACCTGCTAAGGAGGCTGTTCCTTTAAGTCAACTGGTAGAGGCACCTACCACAGTATTGGCAGTCCCCAGGTTGGATCCATGTTGCCTACTGTTAAAGGTTATCACACAGGAAGAAAAGTCAGTGAGAGAAAGGAGAGGCTCCGGAAGACCAGGCCATGCAGCACATCCTATTTCTCCAGGCTGCGGGGAGTTACAATGGCCTGGGGGATGCTAAGGGGAACTCCCAGGGAAAGAAACTCAGGCAGATTTCTCCCTGATCTCTGGCCACCCTTCAAGCAAGGGGAGGAAGTAACTGTCCCCTGGGGTTCTGCAAAGCACACCCAGGCCACCACATCTGAGGTCCCTTCCAGCCCCTAACATCTATGGATCTATGAGTCTCATTCTCTTTGTTTCACAGATGTGAGAAAGAGAAGAGGTTGAGGGAGAGAATGGGATTCACCCAAGAACACGCCGAGTCAATGGCTGAGCTGGGGGAAGACCCCAGGAGTCCTGGCTCCCAGTCTTCTGCTCTGACTAGACCCCAGTCCTTCCATTTGAGTAGACAAATCATTGCAGCATCTGGCTGGTGGGAGAGGGTGCCGTGTCCTGCTTTGCTCGACCCAGGTCCAGCTTGGAGAGGAGAATGCCCTGTTCCCGGAGCGCCCATGGGAGCACTCTGCCAAATGCAACCAGACTCCGGCCCTGCCTGCAACAAGGCACCTCCCTGGGCACATGAGCAGAAGGCAGGCAAGTAGAGCCATGTACCCATTCAGTCAAGGGGTGGCCAGTGGTGGCATTGAGGGCAAGCAGGGAGCACGTGGGCCTTTGGTGAAGCTGCTCTGCCTTGCACCAGGGACCAGGGCAGCCTCTGCAAGGCACAGCTCCAAGAAGCTGCCTCCACTCCCCTCTCCTGGCCCTCAATCCCTGGACCGTGGCTGCGTCGGTGGCAGCCGACACCTGCACGGCAACCACTCAAGCACAGAGGGAAATGACCGTGCACAAGAAGAGGGCAATAAAGCATGTGCATGAGGCAGGGCAGAATGGCAGCACTGGCTGATTTATCACTGCGCTTCTTAACACCAGCTCTAACTTGCTCTCCGGCAGTTGGAGGGCATCAGACGGGGATCTCAGCAGTGTCAAGAGACACAACTTACCCCAAATGCCTTTGCGGGGGACTTGGCCCCAACTTGCCTGGTCTTCCAGCCCACTCAGCTCTTGGCCACTCTATGATTGACGCCAGCTGGTGCCTGCCAGGGCAGGCAGGTATCAATCGGGCGCAAAGAGCCCGGGACTTGCAGGCCCTCAGAGGACCAGCTGCGGATCAGACCAGATACCAAACCTACAGGCTTGCTGTCGCTGAATCTCCATCTGCAACCACAGTACACGTCTTTCAGGGGAGTGCTGCCGAGACTCCTGGGCTCTATTTCCAGCTCTACCATTGTCTGGGTGACCTAGAAACTCAGAGGTGAGCCCAAGCTGACCATAAGTCATCCCCACACCCAAGAAGCTGGTGCCTTGTCCTCAGACAGCCCCAGCCCAGAGACACAAAGAACATGATTGAACGGTCTTGTTATCTGGGGACGGTTTCCACGTGGGCTCCAGGGCACCCTGACATGCCCAGTGCCCCTTGCTGTCCTTTGCGACTCCGGGCTTCCTTCCCTGGAAGGGAAATAAGGCAGAGAGAGAGACCAGACTCTGCACCCAACTCTGCCCCCGGCTCAGGCAGCACTCCTGGACAAGTCACCTTCCTGATTTGTGCCTCAGTTTCCCCATCCATCATGCAGTGAAAAGTGAAGGAGACACGGGTGAGGGAGTCTCTGCTCCCCGCCTGCTGAGGGGTCCCCAACCAGTCTCTGCACAATATTCTCCTCCTCCTCCCACCATCTCCGGAAACGCTCTCTGCTTCTCTCCTGGCCTCTGCAGCTCCATCCCCCCTTTGCCCCATGTCCCACATCTCCTCCTCTCTTGCGCCAGCCTTGGAGTAAGTAGCACAGCAGCAGCCCATCAGCAGGACTCCTTGAGGTGAGAAGCACCATGTCAGACTCCATTGGGAGGGGTGGGGGAAGGACTTGTCCATCTCAGTCAGGGCCAAAGGGTCCCAGTCTGAAAGACATGCAAGCAATGGGCCCAGGTAATGGCAGAGAGACAGGGATAGTGGGTTGCCCAACCACAGAGTCTAGTGCTCATTAGGATAATTGCAGGGGAAGAAGGGGAAAGCTGAAAGAGATGCAGGACAGTGGGAAGGCAGGCTGGGCTGTGCAGGGCAGGGGCACCTAGAGACAGGCCATGGACATGGGAAGAGCAAGGGAGAGCAGGCTGTGTGACATTGCCAGCTCCTGTTCCCTAAGGGGCAGAGAAATGGCAGGAGGGCACCCAACCAAGGCATAAAGACCCAGGGCCCCTCTGTCTAAAGCCTCCACAACCCCGAGACACAGCTCATGCTTACTCTCTACCACATGCCCAGCCTGGCCAATGCTCTCCCCACCATCCAGGGCTCACCAGCCAGGGCTCCCTTAACAATAAGGGCCAAGCTCGTGGCAGACAAGACAAGGGCAATACCACCACCTTTTCCTCCATTGGTCACAAAGCACATCACACCCCAGACTGCAGGGAACCTACAGCCTCACCTCAAAGTAAAGGAGTAAACCTGAGTCTCTCTTGGGACTAGGCTACACCTCTGAGCCTCCGCACAACTCCTTGCCCTCTGAACATAACCAGTGCTGCAAAAAAACCCTCTCCCAGAGGCCCAAGAGGAGCATTAAAATCCAGTTGACAACAGATGTCCTGAGTCCACCAGCAAGTCCAAGCAGCGTCGGCAAGAGCAGCAGCATTGATCCGGCGTCCTGGAGATGCGCCAGGTCGAGGGCTGGCCTGAGCCCAAGAATTCCCTTCATTGAGCTGCCACCACTTCCCAGCCTCCCAGCAGTACAAGGCCAGCACTATCACAACAGAGACAGAAGCCCAGATCTCTGCAGTCGGGGTGTTCATCTAGGACAGGCAAAACCCAGATCCAAGGGCATGCCCTGCCCCATTTGGGCCAGGGACTAAACCAAAAGGAGGGTGGCCTGGCTGTTGTTTCAATGGGAGACCCATTATCATGAGCAGCAGATCCACCCTGGACCCAAGACATCCTCTCCATGGAGGTGGAGTCAAAACAGATCTACTGTATTTGCAAAGACAACTTGGTTCCAGCAGCAAATGCTTTGTTGGTAGGTCTATGAACAGGTCCGCTACTCAGCATCCTCTGCCTAATTGGTGCCCCCCTACCGTTCCCCTGGACTAGGCAGCACACTCCTCCTTTTTCCATGTCAAACCCACTACAGTCTGCTTCACTGTAACAAGGAAGCAAGGGAAGGCAGCAGAAATGCACAGTTAAAGGGCTGCTAAGCTCCAACTCAGAGAGAGCCACATTTTGGCAGCAGGAGGGACAGGACTCCGAGCAGCGAATGATAGCAAAGTGCCTAAATGCTCCTGCATGCAGAGAAGAGGAATGTCGAGAGCATCCTTCCCAAAATTGGTCACACTTATGTTCGCCTCTGCCCACCCCTCAGTAAAGCCTCCTTGCTGGCAGTCTCCATTCACACACAAGCATCCTCCAGGCTGTCTAATCTCTCCCAGGCTTGGCCTCTCTATCCAGGAGCATTTTTGACACTGTATCACCCAGCACTCTACAAAGATATGGTGAGATGTACTTCTGTGCTGTCACCCAGCTGGACGATTTCCAAGGCACTCAGTGACCCAGTCTGCTCCAGACCTTGCCAGTGGGACCGGCCTCCTGAATGGAGCCTAGGGGAAGCATTGCAAAGAACAAACACATGTCCATCTCACTCACCGCCCAGCTCCTACTGCGATGCAAGCCTCATGGTCCCAGGGGACTGTTCTCTTCTAGGGAGAGTCCTCCCTCGGGCAACACAGCACCATGGGTCTGGAAGGAAGAATGGCACAGTGTGTGAAAAGCAGAAGAAGATGGCAGCAGGTGATGTGCTTTGTTGGAAAAGTGATTTTCATCGACTCCAAAGCAACCCCAAGCCGTCCAAAGTTTCTCTAGAAAGATTTATCCCATGCAGCAAAAGACAGGTGCACATGCACATGCACACCAGGGGATGGGGCTTCTCCCCAGAAGCCTTACAGCCCTGGGAAGTGAGACAGACCTGCTGGCTTTGTTTGGAGCCAAGGCAGGCATCCTTCCAGGGAGGACAGGAACAACTGCCCAGGGATAAGACAACAGAGCTCCACATTGCATTTGCTGGGGGACCTGAGCCTTCAGAGGTCGAAAGGTGATGCTGAAGCTTTGAGGGGGGAGCTCACAAAGAGATCCGCTGTCCCAACTTTCTGAATCGGAGCCATAATGAGCCCATTACTGAAATGTCACCCAGCAAGACAGCCCCTCTGATGCCTCCTGGGGTCTTTCAGTATTCAACAGAGGCTCATGAAACATCATTGTCACTTCCCGTGGAGACGTATCATCTTTCACCTGGGCTTTCGGGGCTCTTGCAGACCTGCTGTGGTGAGAGATATGGGCCCCGAATACCAGCCAACACTTGGTTAACCCAGACCCACTTTGGGGCCCAGGAACCAGTCAAAAGGTGCAGTGGTAGCTCAACCTTTCAGCTCTGTGGGCCAGATGAGTGGTGCAGGGCCAGTCTGTGGGATAGATTGGATTCTGCAGGACAGGATCTGGCCTGTGGGTGCACAGGTAGGTCCCACACCACCTCTGCCTGGCTCCCAGGCTCTAGGATCAGGCCCTGCACCACCTCCATGCAGCCCGATGTGCCCAGATCAGGCCCTGCATGCCTGATCTACTGCACTGAGCCATTGCCTGCGGGGCTACCCACAGACCTGTGGGGAAACAGGACTCTGGGGGCCAGAGACAGCCCATGAGCTGGGGATCAAACACCCCTGTGGTAGAGCAAAGAACATGGGAGCCATCGCTTAAACCAGCACAGCTCTACCAATTTCCATGGTGCTACACCAGATTCTGCTATCATGGGTTTTGTTTGACCTGTGAAGATTTCGGAGAGAATGCTATTTGGAGCTAAGGCTTTCCCTCCCACCCAGCCCTTCCCTGATATATAAGCAAGTTTACATTTATTGGAAAGGAAACATTTCTGCCCATTGTTCCTTCCATAAAGGCAGTAATTCTGTAGCTATTGGATAGGAAATGACTTTTAAAAAAATACCGAGGGTGGGGGGTACATTCTCAGCTGATATAAATCAGCAAAGTGACACAGCTCAGAGCACAGGCTGGGGAAACTGGGTATGCTTGCATTGGTGTATTGAATGTGTCTTTGGTCATTTTAAATACAGCTCACACTACTTGTAGGGGTAGGTGGTGTTTAGCTTCTTATTGAATACATGTCCAAGAGGATCCTACAGAAGCAGCACAGCAGGCTCCCTCCAGCAGGGGAGTTACTGCTGACTTCAGGATAATTACAGCAGTTCTGCTCTTTCAAATGAAAAAGACGCTGCTGTTAGCAGAAGGCTGCAGCCATAGCATCACGCCAGTGGGAGAAGCAATGCTGTTACAGTCAGAGCGACTCAAAAACCCCATTAATGTCACTGCCGGGTTTTATACGGACTTGGCTCAATAAACCGTATTCTGCCAGGTGCTGAACATGCTGACCTTCATCCACCACATGCCTCAAGCCTGCAAGCAGCCAATGGAGGGCAATGAAACGACGCCCGTTGTTAAAGCCAAGCGTGAGCCCAAGTGCTTTGCAGGTGACATGGGGGTGAGAGAAAGCCCCATCTGAATCAATGCTCTCTCTAGGTTTTGAGTCACAGCTCAGTAGAAGCCTCTCTGTTGCCTTTGCTTCGCTTAAGATCAGTCCATAAACTCCCCGTTCCAAATCCATCCTGCTCCTTGCCCATCTTCCCAGTCATCTCCGTCTACTGTAGTAAAACAAGTAAGGCTTATGACAGACATTTGCCCTAAAGAGCTACCCAGCTATGGTAGAGCAAGCTGGAATCCATTCTGCTTTGCAAATTAGCAGCCAGATTGCCAGAGGAGTTCCCGCCATGGGATCCTTATTACTCCCGACGAGAGCAGAATGCACACACAGATTGAATTTCCAACACTGCCTTACAACCACGGCCACAGCAGTCAGAAAAATGGCCTTTCCACTTACAAACTGAGTCAATTTGATCTACACTCATTGGAAGAAAATATGGAATCCCACCAGGTCCTTTTTACCGCACTTTCCATCTATTTCCCTTTTTTTTAAGCTGGTTGCAAAAGAAGAGTTATAGAAAGCAAACATTTTATTTTAATCCTAATTACACTCTTATTTTATTAGGCTGCATTAGTAAAATTTACTCAATCCCACAAGAAACGGGCTTCACAAGGATCCACCTAATTTAGTACGTAATTTTGTATCAAGTAATTATTTTTTTTTCATAAGTTGAATTAGCTAAAAGCAGGTCCCAAATATTTCATTAGTTGTTTCAGGCAGGAAAGAGATAGCGTAATTAGTCAGAACTTTGTCATTCCTCTAAGTAATTACTTCACTCGGAGCGTGTGAAGAATGCACCGTTGTGCAAGTGCGGAGATGGGCAGGAGAAGATGGTACGATGGAGGGCTTGGGTGGGGCCCAGAGGATGCAATGTTGGGAGCCCCGGGGTTTCAGTGGGCTTTGGACAGGCCCTTCCAGGGAGTGCCCAAAGAGGATAGATGGGGGAAACTTCATGGAGGTCCATGTTGCCACCCCAGTCCACACCAGAGGAAAAATAAAAAACCCTGTCCACATTGCAGGTCCAGAAGACACTGCCTTTATGTATTGCCCCTCAATAGGTTTGCATTACATGCCACCTGTCCTGGCAGAGAACAGAGGCAGGACCCTGGGCTCCACGCCCAGCCACTGATGGCCACAACCTCTCAGTCCACCTCATGGCCTCTCTCATCTTTCCTTTCCTTCTCAATTTGGAAGAGAGCCCATGCCCAAGGACTCCTCACACACAGACATGGAACAACGGGCTCCTCATGCCAAGTTAGAAAGCCTGGAGGGAGAGATGCCCATAAAGCACTAACACGTAGACCACCAGTCATTCAGCCCACTTTGCAGCCAAGCCAGTACCATGCTGTTTCACCCTGGCTGATTGCCAGGGATCCTGGTTTTCTCCGATTTAAAAACATCATCAATTTCCTGTTAAAAAGGAACCCCAAATCCACATTTTTCTGTGATATAAATGAAACACCACTAATATAGATAGATAGATAGTGATGTTTCATTTTAATCATGGAAAAATGTGGGTTTGGGGTTAATTTTTTTTTAACCAAAACTTGGGGACTTTTTTTTAAATCAGAGAAAACCAGGATCCCTGCTGATCACCACCCCCAAGAGACATTCTGAAATGACGGCACGTTGACCAGTCTGCATCCATCCTTCTGTTGCAGCTGACTTGCTTCTGCCTGACTGCAGAGACCTCCAAGGATGCTGGCACGGAGGAGGAAGGACTGCCCTAGAGGCAAAATCTTGGGGCAGGAAGAGAGGCCGAGTTTACAAAATGCAAAGCGCAGGTCACTGCTGCCAAGGCATGCCTGGCAAACCAACAGGCCCAAGAAGTGTGGGCACTTTCTAGAGACAGAGCAAACACCTTACACATATTAGTGTTAGAGCAGCCAAGCATCTCACAATCTAAGGCACTCACACCCCCCTCTACAAGACAGCAGTGCTAGTAGCTGCCGGGGTATAGATCAGAGCTGACCAACTGGTGGGCTATCGGCCACAAGCACCTCTGAGAGGTTAACCAGCACCCCAGGCTCTTCCTCACTCCTCCAGCTTCCACTGCCTGCCCCCACCCCTGGGGGCAGGGCAGGGTGGCATGGCCTGGTAGGCTGAAGGAACGCAGGGCCAGGGAGCACCGTGTTGCATGGTGCAATGGGGGCACAGACCCCATGCGGTGTGGCACAGCAGGGGGGACCCATACGGCACGGCATGCAGCCAGCACGGCATGTGCCCCAGCCACTCAGAACTCAAACAGCTCCGTTACAGATAATGCAAAGCGTTGCAATACTAAGCGACGATCCCAGGGTCACAATAAAAGTCTGTGGCACAGCAGGGGTCCAAATCTAGGTTCCAGGTGGCTGTCCTCGGGTTCATCCTCCCTCCCTCCTTATCAAAGGGGGCAGGTGGTGCCGGAGGACCCCAGCTGGGGATGATGCGTTGGAGAGCACCGTACAACCGCAGTATGAGCCTCTAACCTTTGCTCTCCCATGAACTCAAGCCTGCAAAGCAGTCCTGTACACATGGGGAGGTATTCGCCAGACACCCACACTGCACAAACACCCACGGGCACGTGCACAAACTCCCCATGTAGCTCTACCAGGCTCCAACCCTGCTCACAAGGAGATTCTCCTAGCAGCCCACTCCCGACTAGAACAACCCTGGCTGGCTCACTTCACCTCTCTTACCCTCCCTAGGCCTCAGCTGGTCTGAAGGAGCCTGAAGGATGACAAATGCCTCATCTTCCCGGCCCCCCCCGCTTGCAGCGCGCTGCCCGTGGCGCCACGCGACGGCCCGTCAGCGGGCCCACGATGCAGTACAGGGGCTGGCTGGAGACTTGGCAATCCGCTGCCTCTCCTCTAACAGCTGAACATTTTCTAGCTCATTGGAGAAGATTAGTGGTACGCTTACTGCACTGCAAGGAAACGCTCCTTGGCCTTGTTTATCCTCAGATGAATGGAGCCTGTTAAAGGTTGGGGGGAAGCTCTCCCAAGAAGACCCTGGGAGAACAAGGGGCCACGCAGGATACACGCCAGCCTCCGCACTCGT
>NW_017729015.1:11640331-11650146 GCF_001723915.1 Gavialis gangeticus | reverse complement strand
AGGGGCTGGCTGGAGACTTGGCAATCCGCTGCCTCTCCTCTAACAGCTGAACATTTTCTAGCTCATTGGAGAAGATTAGTGGTACGCTTACTGCACTGCAAGGAAACGCTCCTTGGCCTTGTTTATCCTCAGATGAATGGAGCCTGTTAAAGGTTGGGGGGAAGCTCTCCCAAGAAGACCCTGGGAGAACAAGGGGCCACGCAGGATACACGCCAGCCTCCGCATTCGTCTGCATTAACCTCATCTGCCGGAAGGGCTGGCCAAGCCACAGGGCCCTCACCCGGCCACTTCTGTGGTAACAAAGGTTTGCCATGACGTCCTTAAGAAAAAAGACAGCCCGCGTGAATGGAAGTAGTTGTGGGAAAGACCTCTGACTTCTTCACTGACCAGACCTCTTCCCCCTTGTCCAGGGGGACTTTGTGGGCTTCCTACCACTTAGAGAGGGCAAGGGCTGGTTGTCCCACCACCTTCCCGGCCAAGGCACTACCACTGCCACCCTCACCCGCATCTCCCCACTCCAGCAGGCTGCAGGAGACGCATCACTTCAGTTTTACAGAGTGGGAAACTGAGGCACTGGGCAAGGCAGTGACTTGCCCTCATGGCCCAGCAGGACTAGTAGTCCCAATGGCCACCCCTTCTTCTAACCGCCGGATCCCCGTGCCATACAGTGCCATGGAGGGGAGTGTGACTTCAGTGCACAACAGGCCAGGCCTGTGCTTGCAAGTCCCCTGCCAAGTGCCAGGTAAAAGGAAAGAGCCCAGATCCTCGGCTCAGGCCCAAAGGCAGCAGCTGGAGGAAAGGTGCTTGCTGCACTGGCCCGGCTGACCTGCCTGGGGTATGTTTGCAGAGGGCCAGAGGCTGAAGAGCCAGCTGGTGGCTCCCATGGCTGCACCTTCAGTGGGCAGAGCAGGAGAGAGGATCATTCTCACCCTGCACCAGTCCTTGCTGGGCTTTCAGCTGCCTGTACGGGTCAATGCGAGCTACCCCGGCCTCTGTCCAAGCTGCTGTCAGCACACTGGGCTGCCAGTGCCGGGCAGTAGCTTGACTCCTACTTGGGAAAGTGGGAAACTGAGGCACGGGAAAGGACCAGTCTTGTAGTGAACCATCAGGAGAGCCCAAAGCAGCTGCCAGGATTGCCCAGCCCCCAGTGCGGGGCTCAGGGCTGCAAATTGCTGCACGTCACAGCCTAAAGCAGGGCCATGCCATGATAGACGCTGGGGAATGCAGGCCATTGTCCCTGGCGCTGGCATGGCAGGCAGCAAAGATCCAGCCCTGACCTTCATCGCAGGATACAGCTGCCTGCAAACGTGCTTAGCTATGCTCCGGCCTGGTTTTAAACACCCACCCTGTTATCTCATGGCTTGCTATGCTGACCTACATAGCAGCTCCATCTTGTTTGCCGTTCTTCCGCCCCTTCTCCCTGACAGATGTTGCGCTGCTGCTGCTATTACTGGATTGCACAGGATGTCACACAGCGGCCCGGAGCCAAGCCAGAGCCGGGGGCTCAGACAGAAATATCACTTACTGCACAAGCCCCGCTGAAGAGGAGGTGAGCTGATACCCCACTGCTTTACAGCTACCATGAAGCCGTCTCAGGACACGACTGGCACAGCCCTGCCGAATAGACCTTGCGTGGCTCACGGCACATTGATTCCAATTACCCTCCTGTGCACGGCTTAAACCCTGCACAGCCTCTCTGCACTCAAAGCCCATTGCCATTACTTCCATGCAGCAGTGCACTAAGCCACACAACATACCCAAAAGGCAGGCCAGAAGTGACCCCCCTCTTTAATAATCAGGGAAAATGAAGCATGGGGAAGCAAAGTGACTTGACTGAGGTTACCCCATACATCAGTGGCAGAGTCAGAAACAGACCCCCACCCCGCCCCACCCAGTTCTTCAGTCCGATACGAGCTCCTTCCTGCCTCTGGCGTCCCCATTTCAAGGGCACAAGAAAGGAGGGTGGGGTGGAGAGGGAAAAATAAAACATGCCTGGTTTCTAGTTCTAGGCCACAACTCAGAGCTGAGCAAAGCCCAGCCCCTCTCTCCATGTCTTCCCAGGGATTAGGAAGCCGCCTCTCTCAGGGAGCTGAAGACAGTGAAAGAAAGAGCAAAAGATTTGCAGGAATCTAAAGGGGATTGCGATGCTGAAGCCTCACACTGCAGGCTTAGGCCAATTAAGAGCCAGGCCTTAGCACGGCACCTCATATGAAAGATTGGGGCAGGGGCATTACCTTCATCTCTGGGGCAATCGGCTGTCAACCCCCACCCAAGGCAAGACCCTACCCTATATAGATCCACATGTGACCAGCTCTGGGACTTGCCGTTGAATTCAGTGCCTGATCTCCTATGGATCTGCCCAGGGAAGCCCATCTTAGGCATCTCTTTGCTGTTTAATGCTGACCTGGAGCAGACAAGAGTCTGAAGATAAGAGAAACTGGGGCACAGGATATGAGGCACAGGAATGAGCAGGATAAAACGATTGCAGCAAATGCAGCAAGTAGGAACGGGAAATCAAACCCAATTACCGTTCACCAAACAAGAACTAGAGGGCTGCAGACAGGACCGGCACAGGGGAGACTTCATGGGGCAGGCACCCACCAGCGGCAGCTATAAATAAGGGATGAGGCGAGACATGAAAGAGTCATGAAGGACAAGTATCAGGTGAAGAATTGCAAATGCGGGCTGAACGGGTAATATGTGCCGAGCGACACGGGAGAGGCTGGGGGCAGGGAGCGAGGCAGAGAACCTGAAAGCTGGACAGTCTGCAATCACGGCAGCGGCCAGGACAGAGAAGGACTGCAGAAGGCCAAGCCTGCAGGGGGTGGGAAAGAGACATTTGTTCTCCCACCGCGCCAGGTGCTGTACATACACATGGTGAGAGAGACAGCTGCTGCCCTGAGGAGCTCGCAGTGTGGAGAAGAAAGCATGAGAAGGGCAAGAAAGATGAAATGGCCTGCCCAGTAACAGGATTCAGCTCCTAGAGGAGACCCTGCATGTCCAATTGCTTTCATAGATTTCTGGGGTCGGAAGGGACCTGGCAGATCACCGGGTCCGACCCCCTGCTCCAGGCAGGAAAGAGCACTGGGATAAAGTAACCCCAGCCAGATGCCCGTCTAATCTCTTCTTGAACACTGCCAGGGTAGGGGAAAGCACCACCTCCCTTAGAAGCCCATTCCATATTTTGGCAACCCTCACCGTAAAGAATTTCTTCCTTATGTCCAATCTAAATCTATTCTCCTTCAGCTTGCGGCCATTATTTCTGGTAACCCCGAGGGGCGCCCTGATAAACAGAGTATCCCCTATTCCCTGCTAACCCCCCACCCCATGCGTTTGTAGGCAGCCAAAAGATCACCTCTCAGCCTTCTCTTACGGAGGCTGAAGAGATTCAGGTCCTTCAGTCTGTCTTCACAGGGTCTTACCTGCAGGCCCTCGACCATATGAGTAGCCTCTGAACCCTCTCAAGTTTATCCACATCCCTCTTGAAGCACGGCACCCAAAACTGGATGCGGTACTCCATCTGCAGTCTCACCAATGCCGCATAGAGGGGGATGCTTTGGGGTGCACCCAACCTAGCAGAGCACTTGGCGCAAGCTGCATCAAGCTCAGCACCTTGGACTGTGAAACTGGGCTGAGGGCAAAGGCCAGTGCTATTTTTTGTCTACCTGTAAGGCTCAGCCCATCTCCTTCACCCTCCCCAACACCCCTGCAAATAGGCTTTGTGGCCTTGGGGTCATGCCCACCTATGAATGCCCCACTTCCCACACCAGCCCCCACCTCCCAATATCCCTACTGTGGCAAGCAGCTCTTGCAAGTGCCCGAGACCTGACTCCTAATCAGCCAGGGATATGAGCTCCCTGCTTCCCCAACATAAGGGGGGGGGGGGCTAGGAGCACAGCAGAAGAGAGACTCTCCAGCACTAATTAAGAGAACTCTCTCCTCTAATTACCCGGCTGCAAGTCCCTCTTCTGCTGGATCAGCAGGAAGATGGTCTGCCCTTCCCCACCCCCAGCCCTGCCAAGCCCTCCCCTCCCTCCTCAGAAACCAAGGCTCTTGCCAGGGCCTGGACTCCTCCTGGAGAGGCTGAGCTGATTGAAATTCGCAGTGCTCCTCTGAGGATCACCCTAAAGGTGCCTTGATGGAAGATAGCACAGCTAATTAGCTGCAGCAGGACCCTGTTTCCACTAACACCCCAGCCCAGCTATTTATCACTCCTCCTTCCCCTGCCTCCCCTCTCCCCCAGAGGTGACTTTAAAACAACACACTTATCACAGCCCGGCACTGCGGCTCCACCAGGCAAATGTGCCCTGAAGAGGTATTAAGCCAATGTCACCTGCCAGCGACTGGCACGCAGAGGTGAACAGCTCTGTTCCTGTTTTATGCTGTCCTGGATCCCCTCTTTCAGCTCCAGTGGTGGGGCTGGAGCTCAGAAGGCTCTGGGTTCAAGTCCTGTCCTTAACTCGTGCCAAAGAGAATGACAGATGCATCAACCCCCAGTAGGGCTCTTACCTCCCAAATGCTTTCTTCCGGGTGCCACAGCTGCAGGGGCCCTCCCTGGTGTACTCACAGGCCTCCGCACTTGCAGCACTGGAGAGACACTGGATTGTGGGCTCTCCTCCAGGGAGGGCTGTGGTGCTGCGTTATCAGAAGCAGAACTCACCATCAGCTGTTTCAGTCCAGCCTGGGGTCTTTCCAGGCAAGGGCTCTGGGTCCTGGACAGCAATGTGGTGGGGGGATGCAGAGAGGCACTTGCCCTGAAACTTGTTAGTAAAAAAGACTCAGGTTGAATCTCCAGAAAATGCAGGGCAGGTGGAACTAAGTTTGCAAACAAGACACCTTGAAGGGGAGGGGGCTGGTGGTGAAGTGGCGGGGGGGCACCCTGCACCTTCACATCACTCCAGTGCAAGCCCCCAGGCTGACAGAAAACCAGGACACTGCAAGAGCAACAGCTGCTCTGGATGTTGAAATGCATTGCCTTGAAGACCCTCCTCTGAATTTGTTTGTGTCCCTATACCAGGGCTGTAGGGGTGACTCCAGCTCCCTCAGCCCATTCCTCCTCTATGGACGCAGGCAAGCACCACAATGGTGTTCTCTCTTTGCCACTCAAAGAAGAAGGTCCCTTGAGCTCAGCCTTCAAAACTGGGCCTTTTAAGCACGGAAATGGCCGAAGAAGCCATAGGTTCAACTAAAGCCCGTTTTTGTGGTCTCCCCCACCCCATTTTTGTTTCAATTCCGCAACAAAACCTCCTCAAAGAGGAGTCCGGCTCCAGCAGCCTGAACATTTCAGGGGCCCTTTGAGATCCGTCTGAAAAGTCAGCCCACCCAGCTCATAGCAAGGAGCAAATTAGGTTTCTCAACAGCACTGAACTGGGACCTGGTTTAGACATGTCCCTTCGCAAGATACCTTGGTGCTCAACTAGATGCTCCGCACATTCCCAGCCTACAAAACCCAATGGGATCATCTGCTTCCCAGGAGGCCATGAACAGCCTTGTGGGGAAGAAATGACATTTCCACTCCCAGCCCAGGGGGTGAACAGGAAATCTGAAATATGCCTGGTCCCCCACATAGTATGGGGAACTGGCAGCCATTTGGGAATGCTCTCAGCACCAAAGTTACCCTCAGCAATCAGCATCCCTCCCCTCTGGTTCAGCCCTGGAAAACCCTGCACAAAGGCATGACTCCACAGTACATCCCAGCTGCATCAGCCCTTCCCAGCTGGCTCCAAGCTCTCCCAGGGGATAGCTTGGCACACCTTGCCCCAAAGATAGGATGCACCTGCAACTGGGAAGTCATTAAGAGTGAAGTCGGAAGAAGCTACCAGCAACAGGTGCCACAGTGGGCATAAAAACACACACCACTGAGGATTACAATAAATGGGGCCAGTGGCATGATGCAGGGAGCGTGGCACAGAACAGCTACAACACAAAGCCTCTGTGGAGAGTCAGCAGAGGGGGTGTAGCACCAGGTGCTGATTTGGAGGATGATGGCTAGCGGTGCCTGGTTTTACATGCTACCCTGATGCTGCCCACTTTTTCCTCCCCACGTGTGCATGCACATGCGCACACACACCCCCTGTAACAGCTGGACAGCGTGTGCAGAAGCAGGCACTAATTCAGCGGTCTCTAGAGCTGAGCTTCCAACCAGAGGCAGCTTCACAGAGTCTCATTTCTCAGATACACCCACCATTCACAGCTCCCAGTTAGTGACTGGGAGTCAGTCCTGCTGGGGAAGTCAGGCCCCTTTGAGATGTTTCAGCTCAGGTCACCCACCCAGCTGACACCAGCAGCCACTTTGGAAAGACCAGGAGGTTTCCAGAGGCCAAGCAGGGCCCCCACCCCTGGATCACAGCAGGAGCCAGGTCTGAACTGTCCTTCATACAGCTCTACTGTGTGAGCCAACAGCTCATCCCTGACCCCCACTCGGCCCAAGGAGCCTGCCCTCCAAGGCTGCTCATGCTCCGTTATCCTGCCTGTTCTCAGAGCAAGAGAAAATGGCAGCTTTGCTTAGGAAGTCCAGGAGTGAGGCCCTATCCGTCTTGTTTAACCCCATGTATTGCACAAACCACAGAGCTCCACCCAGTTACCCCTCTATTGAGTCCAATAGCCCTGGTATAAGTGACTGCACCAGGTGCAGGGATTGAGAGACAGAGCCCAGGGCCCAGCAGGCATGGGTTCAGAACAAGACCAAACCCCTGTTCTTCCATAGACTTGCCCTATTTTTACTGCTGCAAGACAGCAGCTCTGAATTATTCACATCCTCATCACGCCAGCAATTCCAGGCACCGCGCTCCAGCTCTGTTGCATGAGAATCACTCTTTCTGCTCTTCCACGATTAAGCAGAGCGCTTTCACCCAAAAGAAGCTGGCATGGTGGCTGGTTTGGACTCAGCTTAATTTGGCTCTGGATCCTTGTGCCAGCAGGCAGGGGAGGGGGAGGGAGTTGGAGCCCCACACCCAGATGTGAGCAGCCGAGGAAGGGGAGGCCAAGCTGTGGCTCTGAGGATGAGGAGCGTGTGGAGGGCGGTTTTACGACGCTTGGCGCACCTGGCTCATCCTTCATGAGGGGACTCCGAGGACAGGTTGTTTGACAGGAGGTATAGTTTATTAGGCACATGATTAGTTTTGGCATGGGCTCCCTCTCTCTGACAGATCCCTCTCCAGGGCTGGGAGAGAGGTGCTGCCTGTGCTGATGCAGCGGTTGGTGGGATGAAAAATCCTGCAATGCAGCACTGCTTCTTAATGAGCCATTTGTCTTCCAGGCTCCTGGACTCATTAACATTCCAGGAGAGGGCTGGGAGTTGCCCCAAGTCCCCATCGGAGCAGTTACTCCTCAAGCAGAGAGAGGAAACACGGACGTGGCGCATGCCCCAGCTGCCAGGAATCCCTGCAAGTTCAGAGAGCACCAGGCTGGTGCCTTCACCTTGCAAAACACCTCTCCATCCCTCGGTGCCCTCTGGACACCACTGCCTTTCAGCAGCATGGGTGCAAAGTGGCAACATCAGAGGCAGGGCAGCAGCACATGCAGTCCCAGGGCTCTGGCAGTTCTTCTCTACGAGGAGCTGCTCCCTGGTCACACCATTGCAAGCTATGAGCTGTTATTAGCACACCCATGAGATGCTCAGAGACCTGCTGGGCCCCCTGCAGCCTGCTATGATCTATGAGTGTGGAGGAGATCAGAGCACAGTCCTTATACAGTGCTCTGGGCCCCCTCAGGAAACCCTGCAGCATTGCATTGACTATCAGGAGGCAAAGCCCAGAGTGTCAGCTTCCAGAAAGGCACTTGAGCTGGCACTCCAGCCTTAAAAGATAAAGCAAGCAGAAGAGACAGGCAAAAGTCTCCAAGGGAGACGACTTTTGGTTAAAGCCCAGCAATGCAAGGCCGGATGCCTGGGTTTTATTCCCAGTTCAGTGACTAATTCAGTTCATGACGGTTTACACTGCAATCAGGGGGCTGATTGCAGCACGTGGTGCACTCAAGCCTGCTTTCATGAAGCTGGGGGACACCAACAGCAGCCAAGATGACAGCATGGACCTGTGGCCCCCAAGGGGTCTAGAGGGGGCTTGTAACAGCCAGATCAAAGTCTGCAAGGCCACATCTTCATAGTTTCATAGTTTCTAGGGTCGGAACGGTAGCAAGGACATGCCCCTTCCTGTTGCAAACACCCTCCCAGCTGCATCGCAGACTCACTCCATGGCCCACTGATACCCAGGGCCCCACCACCTCCCCAACAAGAGCACACAGTATACTTAAGGCATCCAAACTCCCTCAGTCCCTTCTGATGCCCTCCAGATGCACAGGACCCACTGCTTGAAGATCTCAAAGCTCCCCACAGGGGCAGCAACAGAAGCCGGCATCATCTGCTGCTGCAGACCGTGAATCCAGGAGACAGAAGACAGCAACTCTTGGGAAGCGTGCGAATGTGCCCCGACACCAAGCCGTAGCACTGGAAGCCCAGGGCCAGCAGCCTGCACCTGGAGGATGACAGCAGCCCATCCAAGCAGCTGACAGTGTCACTCAGCAGCGATCACGGGAGCTTGAGGACTGCCAGGCTCTGACTGAGGAATTCAGCTGGGGAAAGTGGAAGAAGAAAGAGTCCATGCAGGCTTCCTCCGTGCTCAGAGACATGGGGCCAGGTCTAGAGCAGTCTAGCTGCATCCAAGCGCCAGGGCAGAACCCAAATTGCACCCTGATGCACAGCAACAAGGTGCTGAAACAGCAAGGGGGGGGTAGTCCCCTGCTTTTCTAGGCAATACAGTGAGAAAAATATGGCAGGAGAGACCACAAGAAACGGGGGGTGGGGAATGAACGAGAGCTGAAGTTGCGAGGCAGACTCGGGAGGCGGCAGAGCCGAGATCAGCACCCCTCGGAGAAAGATGCGGCGTGACAGGTTTGATCATGCAGCCGACGCTGTTCAGAGGCGCGCGGCAGCGGGGGGAGCACGAGGGGATGGGGGAAAGGGGTGACGCATGGGGCTGGCGAGCAACAAGACACCAACCACCAAAGAGAAAGGGGAGCTGTTCTCTGGTGCGGGGTGGGAGAGATGGAGTCAAGGCTGTACTGGATCATAAGTCCCATGCAACTCAGGTCAGGTGGCTAGCAGGGGCACTGTAGTGCAGTAGACACTGCATGGGGAGTCACAACCGGGTGACTAGGGGGCAGGGTCTGCCGTCATCCTCACATGATGGGGAAGTGGGTGTGGATTGAGATTCCTGGGCCCCGAAGGAGACAGACCCAACAGGCTTCAGGATTCGGCCTCACACCAGCAGGAAGAACTGGGCAATCACCCTCAAGGGAGAGTTTCACACCTCCCCCCTATGCCCCGTGAAGGCCTTGCCATGCCGCAGCCCAGTCCATGTGCCCCTGGGGCATGAAGCACTAAGCTCAAGACAGGCTGGCACAGGGGGTAGCGCTGAGCCCCTGCAGGCCCACTGCTCAGCATAGCCATCCAGCCCAGAAACACTTTGTCCGTGATGAGTAATCAGATGGACAGGGCCCCCAGCTCGGTGTCCTGTGGAAGAGGGAGTCTCCTGGCAGCCCCGATGCTGAGCAATAGCAGGGAGCCAGGGCACGCAGCAGGGAGGGATGCAGTGACATGCCGCGTGCCCTTCCCATCCACACGCAGCTCAGCAAGCCGAGCCGCAGAGCCGCCCCAAGGAGAGTCCTCGCACCAGGGGAGGAGAGCAGCCGCTCGTGGCCTAGTCGCAGCAAAGCCAGGCAGGCGGGAGACGGGGGAAGCCAGCCTGGAGGCGCCTCGCCCAGCCAGGCTCTGCATAGCCCCTGTCCTCTGAGCTGGGGGAGCAGTCAGACATCCCCAA